>NC_069780.1:47609107-48219642 GCF_027406575.1 Nycticebus coucang
TTCAGAGGAAGACCCACATGTTACGATGGCTTTCCAGTTCTTCAACAACTTCATGTTTCACTCATCACTTTCTACCATGCTGTTGATCCTTGAAGCATACCTTGTCTCAAGCCATTTGAATTTACAGACCATTTCCCTAGATTACATGTGTCTCCTTCCTTTAAGTTCTTCAAATTTTTACTCAGTTTTCTTCTCAGGAGGACAACTTCATTTAAAATTGAAAACCTAAATCCATTCTCCACATCCCATATCCCTGTTTTATTGCTCCCTTTAGCACTTACTAGTATCTAGTATTTTATATTTCTCTCCTCTTTATATTTTGTCTCCTACAACAAGATTACATGCTCCATGAAGACAGGAATTCATGAGATTTTTGTATGCTTTATTTATTTCTCCATAGCATCTAGAATACTGCTCATCATACACAAGGCTAAATAATTATTGATAAATTATATTTTATCAATATTGATAAATAATTGATAAATTATACTTTAAAACATTGTACGCCAGTCTCTCTCTTTTAAACAAAAATTAACACAAAAACTTTAATATAGAGAATTTAATACTGGTTAAAAGTTGAGTTTATTCCTGCAATGTAAGAGAGGGTTTGTTCTTTGAAAACATAATTCACTACACTAATTAAAATTTTTAAGAGGTGAGAAATTGATCATCTGGATAGAAATATCAAAAAAATGGTAAAAATCGATAACTTTTATAATATACAAATTAAAAACTAGGAATAAAAGGGAACTTAGTCAACTGTACTACAAATAAAACAAAAATATTCATTATTCTTAATGTTGAAAAGCAATAATCATGTAATCTTCACTGCTTCTATTTAACATTATTCTGAAGACCCAGGCTATTCAGTAAGGAAAGAAAAAAATGTGTGTATTACATTACATATCCTACGTGTATATGTACATATACATTACATACATGTATAAAAGCATTGCAAGGAAAGAAACAAAGCTCTCATTATTTGGATGATATTGTCTACTCATTAGTGTTTCTCAGACTATTCTTTCTAACCCATCACTGTTTGATAGTTTTGAAAAATAAAATAGAAATGAATTTATGCAGAAAGAAAATTTAAAAAGACATACAACATGCAACCCAGAACTTTTATTACTAGATTCAGCAGATATATACTTGCTCAATCACCCTGCAAAAAAAAGTTTCTAAACTTTTAGTCTCAATTTGTCTTATTGTAGACCAGTAACAGTTGGAGAACTGGCACTGGTTCATGGAACACACATTGAATAATGTTGGTCTACATAAAAAACTCCCACCTAAAATATTCATGTGTAATTCTTAAATTTAATAAGAGAAGTTAGCAAAGTGGCTATATTTAAGATTACATTACAAAAATCAATTACATTTATATATACCAGCAACAAACAAAAATATATAAAGATATTTACATAGAAGCATAATAAAGTATATCAATAAAAATCTTGAATCTTTATTTAAACATACTGAAGAACTAAATTAATGAAAAAATAGGCTATATTCATACATAGAAATAATGCTTTCATTTTAATACTAATTCTTAACAGATTAATTTTCAAATTCAATGCAATAATTAAACCCCCTTTCATTCCTAATATTGAGTTCTCTCTGTCTCTGTCTGCGTCTCTTTCACTTAATTAATCAATTATCCTACCATGAACTTATCAATATCGTTGAAACTTTTCAAAGAACCAGATTTGGCTTTTTGAAATTTTTACCATTGCTTATTTCCTATTTCAATAACTTTTGAATTTATTATTTCTTTTCTTTTTACTTACTTTGGGTTTACTCTGCTTTACTTAGCTTTGTAAGGTAGATGCTTGAATCATTGGTTTTTAAGTCTTTCTTCCATTCCTAATATAAGCATTTAAAGATATAAATATCTTCTAAGATTTGCTATAACTATATCAGATGAAGTTTGAATTATTAATGTTTATTTCTTTTAAACTTTTCCCAATTTTCTTCATTATTTCTTCTTTTATTTATACACTATTCAGAAATATTTAATTCCCAAGTATTGAGAGTTTTCCTAAATATTTTAATTTTAATATTGTTGATACTTTTTCTGATTCCAAAATGGTCAGAAAGCATATTTTGTACAATTCAATTTTTTAAAAAATTGATTGAGATAATTTTATGCCCTTGAATGTGTTTTTCCTTGACTAACACACTTTTAAAAAGAATGTATTTTTTTCATAGGTACAGCAAGCAATTTAAAAATGTACCTTATAGTTATTGAGTACAGTGTTTTACATATATTATTAAGGTCAAGGTGACTGATAGTGTTTATTCAAATTCTGTATGCCTCTGTTGATTTTTTCCCTCTGTAGAAGGGAACATTTACATGGGACTCAAATGTTCTCCCAGTCTGAGCCCATTTTGAGAGGTTTATAACACATCACACTCTTCCTCAAATCTTCTTGTCCTAAATCTTTCACTCTTATTCTCTCTCCCAAAGCATTCCCCACAGCCCCTCAATCAGTTCTTCCCCCAGTCATAGGAGTGAATCAGATGTACTCTTTGATGTTCTGCACTGTGGAAGGGAAGATTTCCTGATCGTTAGTATCTTTCAGAGCCACACATGGAGTAAGACTAAAATGCTATAGTAATTCACCTTTTGATGTAGGTAGGACCACCCAAAAACCATGCTCAAATTGCTCTTCTGCAGTGAATGGGCCATGTGGAGCTCCATAGTGGGCTATGGGTATCAGCTGATGAGGAGATGAAAATACAGCAGAAGTTGATGCACACAGACTGTGAGTGACATGATGATGCAACTAAGTTGGGTCTTGAATCCAGCTCAGGTCCCATCCTGATGCTTCCATTTGGTGAGAGAGCACTGCTGGGCATACCCAAATTTAAGGCTTTGTGAATAAAATAATTTCCACTTTGAGGGAGGTTTAGTTCATTTGTTTACTTGAGGACTCATGGTAAGAGATTCTGGCTTATGGTAAACAACAAGCTGTTTCTCAAAAAGAAAATAGTTCTTTGGCAAATAAAAGCATATCTTCACTCCAAAACCCTAGTGACCTTCACTCTGATTCTTCTCTAGGTCATGCCCAACCCCAGTAAAGTTCTGTGATCTGCCAGAGACATTTCAAGGACTGCGAGAAACATTAGATCAGGCATCCTCAAACTGCGTGAAGCGGTGTGAATTGTATTTGTTCCCGTTTTGTTTTTTACTTCAAAATAAGATATGTGTGGTATGCATAGGAATTTGTTCATAGTCTTTTTTTTTTTTTTAAACTATAGTCCGGCCCTCCAACAGTATGAGGGTCAGTGAATTGGCCCCCTGTTTAAAAAGTTTGAGGACACCTGCATTAGATCATAAAGGTCAGGTGCCAGAATTTCTTCCACAGCCACATAAACAGCCTGAAGAGTCTCCTGTTGCTTGAGGGCCCATCACAGCTGGAAACTTTGTAGTTTATAATGTCATAACAGGCTGAGCAGAATGCACAAATGTGGTAAACATTGCCCAAAAAATCCAAAGAGAAACAAAAAACTTTAGACTTCTCTCTGAAGCACAGGTGATTTAAAATACAATTCATCTTTTGCTTTGAAGAGGCTATCACAACTTACCCCCAAATACTAGATATCTAGAAAATTATCTCATGTGGAAGGCTGCTAAATTTTCATGAATCTCTCTTGTGTTGGCAAGTGTTTTACTAAGGCATATAGGATACTTGCTACTTCCCAATCACCATGTCTAATCAGCACGACATTATAAATATGTTAGACCATAATAATGTTCTTTGGGATGCTTAGAAAAACAGTATCTCACAGACCAAATACTGAGAACTGAGAGGTGAGGTAGCCCTGAGGAAAACAGTGAAGAAATGCTGCTGGCCTTGCCAAGAAATAACAAAATACTTCTGGCGTTCTCTACTCATTAAAACAGAGGGAATAAAAAACACGCAAAGGGTTCTGCTAGATTAATAGTTGACTACAAGTGCCAGGAGTTATGTTGACATGTTTTGGTAGAGAGATCTCATCTCAAACAGCTGATGCAACTGCCACTGACACATCATTGAGTTTACAATAATTCACTATATTTTTCCAGGATCTGTGTGTATTCTTCACAACACAGACTAAACACAGATGTGGTGAGAATAACCACTTATGCATCCTTTCTTTTCTTTTAATGTCTTTTTGTGTGTGTGTGACATTAATTTCTGTGAATTCACCTGTGTTGAGGAATTGCTTTGTTTTTGGCAGGTAAGGGTAATTTCAGAGACTATCATAGGGGTTCTCCCTATCAAAATATTCCTTACTCCAGGGGTCAGTGAAGGTCTCTGGTCCTATCTCTAATCAGGCCTTGAATTTAAAGTCCTGGCCTTGCCATTTGTTTTAAGTTCTCTTGTGCAGTTAGAAATATAAAATCCACCCTATAGTCTTTGTATTCCTTATTCTTGTTACAGTGGTTCACCTCAGAAATCATTTTTTCTAACAAAGCCATTTTTTTCAATACATGCTTCAATCCAGGTGTTCAACTACATGCTTTACTACCGTATACTATAGTTTCTGAAGTCTCATCTCTGATTCTGGCAGTATCCCTATTGCCTTCAAAACAACCAACTCAGAAAACCACTACACACACATTTCCTCAAAAATTTAGGGCCTGTGTACCATTCTTGATATTAATTATTGCATTGTCATGGTTCCAATAGAGAGAGTTAAACCTACACAGAAATTGTTTAAGGACAAAATATTGACTATTCACTAGTAAGTGGCTTATTTGAGAGTTAAATTTACACAGAAATTGTTTAAGGACAAAATATTGACTATTAGCTCATAAGTGGCTTATCTGAAATAGATTGTTGGCTCAGCTTCCAGGAAAGGCTCCAAAGTCACATCTCAAAACTGAATTGGCACAGAAAGAAACCAACTTTCAAACCCATCAGGAGCCACTACAGAAGCCAGCTCCAGAACTGTGCCATAAGGAAAATACGCGACAAATGGAAAAGTTTCCCCCAACCCCAGAACTGTGTGGCCTCTGCTAAGAGTCAGCAGTAAAGCAGGTATCTCTATTGCAGTTCTGAAATGAAGCTTCATTTGATAAGAAACTCATCCCAGAAATCTGCTGCAAAGAAATTAAGGCAATATAATTGTTTGCTTTCCAGTATTTGCCAAATAGCAAGGTTAATAAAAGGAAGATGGAATGAAAGTTAACCAAACCAATCCATAGTATCTTCCCCTGTACCACGGAGTGGAAAATACACTAGGTATGTCCCAAAATGTGCATAGAGTTATTGTAGGTAATACATAAAAAAAAAAACTTGGAGACATTCAAAATATCTAAAGATAGAAAAAATTGTGTTTAAACTGAGTCCAATTCTGTACAAAGATAATAAAAATGAACTCTCATAGAGTAGAGAATGAATGGCTCACAGGCATATGCAGATACGAGCAATTCTTGATAAAAATAATTTGTTTTGGAAGGCAGTATGGAGAACCCTCAAAGAACTCAAGCTAGACCTCCCATTTGATCCTGCAATCCCCTTGCTAGGCATCTACTCAGAGGAAAAAAATCCTTTTACCACAGGGACACTTGCACTCCAGGGGTCCTCAAACTTTTTAAACAAGGGGCCAGTTTACTATCCCTCAGACCATTGGAGGACCAGAATATAGTTAAAAAAAAAAACAAAACTATGAACAAATTCCTATGTACACTGCACACATCTTATTTTGAAGTAAAAAAGCAAAACAGGAACAAATACAATCACACCGCCTCATGTGGCCCGTGGGCCGCAGTTTGAGGACCCCTGCGACTACACTGTTTATTGCAGCTCAATTTACAATCACCAAAATGTGGAAACAGCCTATATGCCCACCAACCCACCAGGAATGGATTAACAAGCTGTGGTATATAGATACCATGGACTACTATTCAGCCACTTTAAAAGGTGAAGACTTTACACCCTTCGTATTAATCTGGATGGAAGTAGAACACATTATTCTTAGTACAACATCACAAGAATGGAGAAACAAGAATCCTACATGCTCAATTCTGATAAAAGGATAATTAAGGTTGTAGTACACGGTGGGGGTGAGGGTGGGGGATGGGGAGAGCTGAGAAAGGGAAGGAGGGAGGGGTTGGGGGGACAAGGGGTGTGTTACACCTGTTGGGGGTGGGACACAATTATAAGAGAGTCCTTATCTAACAAAAGCAATCAGTGTAACCTCGTTCTGTGTACCCTCAATGAATCCCCCAACAATAAAAAAAATAATAATTTGGGAGAAAAAAGAAAGTCAAAAGTACCATATGCAGATACTTCTTTTCATAAAACTCAATAGAAATAAACAATATTGTTTACAGTTACATACATAAACAGTACAGCTATATTTGAAAAAGCAAAGAAATGACTACCTTCAAATTCATGAGGAAAGAAAAAAAGACTGGACTGAGAAAAAATATGTTTAACTTCAATGGAACCAGTAATTGACTAATTCTTAGGATGCAAACTCATTGGTGTTCATTTTATTACTGTACTTTAAAACATATTTACATTATTTATGTGTCATACAGTCACATGCTAAAATTGTTAAAGCTCATGAAAGCTTAGGCTGCATCAGAAGAAGCATGAAGTTCAAATAAAAGAAAATGAAATAAAAGCCTTTTCACTTTTTGCTTATTTGCTGTAATTATTTCAGATGATAAAGTTTGAGGAGTGTATTGGCAAATTATAAGGTCATTAAAGCAATGCTTCTCAGCCTTGACTGTGCATTGGAATCAATTAGAAGCTTACAAAAATACTCATGCCAGGTTCCCACCAGCAGAGATGATGGTTTGGTGTGTCTCAGTGCAGCCTGGGTATCAGGATGTCATAGAGCTTTCTGCAAAGTTGTAAACTACTGTTCTAGAGGAAGAAAACCAGGACCTGATGGGTATGCACAAAAAAGGTATAAAAGGAGTGTTTATTCCCAGAGATGAAAATCACCAGACTGAGGGCTGTCTTTGACAGGGCTGTCATGTTAAAGGGGGAGTAGATATAATCTCTTTGTTCAGAGAGTTTGTGCTCCTAGCTTTCCATACCTCTTATTTCTTCAAGCACAACTCTTAGCTCTAACGGATTTTGACTTTAAGAAAGAGTAAATGATGCAGTTCATACGCCCATCTGCTCTCGGTCTTCCTAGGCTAAGATTAGAAGTCAAGTAGGGTGTTTGAGCAGAAAAAGGAGGAAACCCCTTCCCATCTGTGCCTTCCCCTTCCAGAATGAAGAGCGAGAATAGAGAAAAGTAACATTATACTCATACTTGACTTTCAGCACCTTTGAAGTCTCTGCCTTTGGAAAACCTGAGTAACTCTTCTCCTTGTAGAATGAAGCTCGTTTTCCCATTGCTGCTGACTTTTTGTAAAAAATGGTAAGAGCAAAAGGTGGGGTACAAGGAAGACCCTTGTTTCTTCAAGAGATGAACATATCCTTTCAACAAGGAAGTACTAATACAATCTTTAGGTACAGATACACACATTTTGTAAAAGTTTTAGGGCACAGCCTAAAAGCTCTGCTCTGACCTATCACAGCCAATATTAATGCCCAGAAGAAAGGAAATTAACATTTGTTGAGAATCTACCCATGAAGTGACAGGAACTGTGCTGGGATGTAAATATGACCTTAGGAAGTAAATATGACCTTACAGGATTATGATATTCCATGTAACAGATAGAAATAAAGGCTCTGAAAAATTGCTGCTCAATAGAAAAGAAATAGCAAAGCAAGGATTCAACCTAATCATACCTGACTCCAATGCTCATATTTTTTTACTGTATAGTATCAGCCTCGCTTCAAAGCTATGATACTAGAAATAGGGCAGAATATGCGAAAATGCCTAAAAGCAAGAAGTAGCCTATTCCATGTAAAGGAAAGAATTAAAAACACTCATAGCCAGAAACTGATCAGAACGATGTTTTCATAAGCCCAGAAAGCTCCACTTGCAAAAGGAAACAACATGAGTAATAGAAATTCAACTGCTAAGCATTTCCATCTGGAAGTGGTTGATCTGAAATGTATATACCAGACAGGAAGAAGAATTCAGAAAAATATAACATCAGTCAAAGGAGGATAAGATATTTAATTTGAAAAGAAAGTGATTTAATACAAAAATGTGGATAGATATCCTTTCATTGATGTCACCTGGATCTCATAGTCATAGGAGCATATTGTCCAGGCAGCTGTTTTCATCAAAATTCCAACTTTATAAGGGCAAGTTCTGTTTCACATTATAGAACTTGCTAATCTAAAAACTTTTAGAAATAGGCAAGCCCACCGATCTTTCTGATAATCATGATTCGCTCAACACATACATGAGTTGTTCATTGTCTAGCAGACATGGGATCACTTAGTTTCCCTCTTTCTCGACAAAGTTCTACCTTTATCAAAGCTGTTCTTACATTCCTCTCATTATATTAGGAGAAATCTTTAAGCATCCATTAATTCCCTTAAACCAACACCTTTAGTATTGGATAATCTCTTTTTAATGAGCACATTAAATGAACACACCTCGGGGTAGAAGGAAGGGAATAAACAAACATATGAGCCATAAATGAAAAGGTTTCATATACATGGACAGAGGTATTTAGAAAAACCAGAAAGGATAATTAACTCAGAGTAGAAAAAAAATCAAGCAGATTTTTTGAAACTTGGCAGCATCTATTATTCCCCTGGAGGATATTAACTTCCCCAGAGCACAGTTTGAAACCATTCGACTTAATTGAGCTCTGAAGGACTCTCCTGTATGTATAATTTCAAGACCAGAGAACAATCCTTTCCAGCCATATGAAATTTTTTTAACATACTGAAAATGTATTATAATAATATTGTTTAAAAAGTGTGTACATTAAATCTTATGTGAAAAGTGTTGTATTGCTATATGTCACTTTGGAGATCATTTTACGCAGGTCCCTGTCTTACCACTCCCACATCACTGCAGGGAAGAGTCTCAAAGGACCGCAGCATGTTAAGTTCTATTTATATATTCCAAGGAGTATAACATAAATACACCACTATCACCATATTTTTTTTTTTTTGAGACAGGGTCCCACCCTATGCCCCTGAGCAGAGTGCAGTGGGCGTGGTAGCTCACCACAACCTCAGACTCGGGCTGCGGGCACCCCGCTGCCTCAGCCTCCGGAAGCCGCTGGGATTACAGGCGCTCGTGGCGCCCGGCTGGGTTTTTCCATTTTTTTCACGAGTCGGGGTCTCACTGTCGCTCAGGCGAGTCTCGAACTCCTGAGCTCAAGCGATTCTCCCTCCTCAGCCTCCCACAGTGCTGGGATTACAGGAGTGAGCCACCGCGCCCGGCTATTTTTTAAGACTAGACACTTTGTTCACAAACCACAGAGGACAATGTAAGGTCTTCCACCCACTTATTGATCTAGGGGTCTTGGTGATCCCATATTTTAAAATTGCTTTTTGGTTCCACACATAAGTTTTGGTAAATATGTGCCATTCCGGCAAACTGACTACCCTTTGCACCCAGGCAAAATATTGAAAGAGAAATCCAGAAGGAATCCTGTTAACATTATGCAATTCCACTAGACTCTAGAAGACAAGTCCAAGGTCTTCAACATCCATTTAATGCCTTCAGAACAATTCACAATTATTTCCAGAGCTTCTCATAGCTTCAAACTTGACAACTCCACCTGGATGTTCACTAGGACCTCAAACTGAACAAAATCAAAACAGACCCATCATCTTTTCACTAAAAGCCCTACTTTATTTGCCTCTGTTAAAGTTTTACGATCTAGAAAATATAGAAAATCTTCATCCATTCCTCTTTAAGTCAGATCAACTCTGCCTTCAACACCTTTAGCCTATCTTCTCACCTGAACAATTGCAGTATTCCTGGAACTAAGTGATCTCCCCAAGTTGCTCTCTGCCTCCTCCAATCCATCCTCATGGTAACTCAAAGTCATCTTTCTAAAACACAAGTCTGATTTCACGCCTCTCCTGCATCAAAGCCTTGGCAAACTGCATTCTTGTCAGGGTGAAGACCAATGCTTGAGCTCACCACAAGAGCCCTCCACCAACTCACATCAGCCTGCATGTCCAGTCTCATTCCCCAGAGTGCCCATGCTGCAAGCCTCAGGTTTCACCTCTTAGTAAACCTCTTAGTCTTCTAATGTATCTGTGTTTTTGATGTGCTGTGATTTCTGCCAAAAATGGCTAATATCTACTTATCTTTTAAGATCTAACCCTTGCATCACTTTCTCTGAAAATTCTCTCCTCCCCCAGGATCACTGCTCCTTTCTCTGAACCGCTATCATGCTCTCTGATCACTTCACATGAATTGAGTTGTGTCCCCTAAAATATATGCCCAAGTCCTAACTCCAGTATCTGCAAATGTGACCTTATTTGGAATGAGGGACTTTGCTGATATAATCAAGTTAAGATAGGGATCAGGTGGGCCCTAAGCTCTTGACTGGTATCCTTATAAGAAATTTGGACACAGAGACACACAGGGGTGAAAGCCACATGAGACAGACATAAAGACTTGGGTGATGGATCTCCCAGTTAAAGAACACCAAAAGTCACTGGCAATAACCAGAAGAGAGACGCATGAAATAGATCATCTCTCAGAGACTCCAGAAGGAACAAACCTACCTAACACCTTGATTTTGGACTTCTGGCCTCCAGAACCGTGAGATAATAAATTTGTATCATTTCAATCTACCAGTCTGGGATACTTGTTATGGCAGCCCTAGCAAACTAATGCACTCACCAAAATAATATGACAAATTAATACAACTCATAGTTCTTTTCTTTATAACTGTCTTCTCTCCAGACAACAAAGTTCTGCACAACCCGGCTTGTGTTTTGTCTTTGAACGTCCTATTTCCAACCCTTATCCTTCCAGTTCACAGTACACAGTTTCTGGCAGCTTCCTTGGTGATCTGTGGGATTGGTGATTTTAATGAGCCCCTGGCCTTGGTTGAAAACACATCCCTTTGAAAAGATGTGAGTGCTCAAGGCACAATAAACACAGAATAGAAAAGACGATAACAGGAGGGTAGAAGGGAGACTGATAAGAGGCATCAATATTCATGGCAGATCCATTGAAGAAAGTGGCATATTTTACCATTCCAGCAAGTGCTCTCTTTTTTCTTCATGCATCCTTTTTGTAGTCTTTGCTAAAGCATTTTAAAGAAAATCTGAAACGTCACTTCATTTCACTTCTTTAAACCATAGTACATATCTCTAAAAATATGAGAATTTTTTTTATGTAACCACCATTTTATCAGAACTAACAAAATTAATAACTCTTTGGTATTGTCCACCATTCTTACTAAATCCAAATTCCTCCATTGTATTTTTCTTTAGATGTGGTTTGTTTAAATCAGGATCTAAACAAGGCTCAGACTGCATTTTCTCCATCAAGTGCTTTATGATATTGTCATCATTAAACATTTTTCTGTAGAAATGCTCCAATTTTAAGACTTCTGCTTAGAGAGGACAAGTGTGGACTATGTTGAAAACTCATGTTTGGGATTCCGCCTGCAGACATGTCTTTTGCCATGTCTACTATTCCCAGAGAATAGTAGAATTTCAATACAGTTGACATGTACTTTACTTGATTTACCCTTCTCCTCATCATTTCATTTTTCCTTGGGGAAACTGAATGCAGAAATCTTTATATAGAAAAACATTAATGCCTCCACAGTTTTAGTTCCTGAAAGGCACAAGCTTTCTCTGCAAGTGAACAGGATTGGCTTTACCAATTTAAGATTCTCTATGTTGAGATGTTGGTCTCCATGAATGTGTATCATTGATAGATGGTTTTCCTCTTCATTTATCCCTTTTTATATGAGCTTTTTTGGAATAAAATGTCCCCTGAAAAATCATCCTGTGACTAATATGCTCCTGAGGGAATAACCTTGAGAATAAGGTTCTCAAAAATCCCTGCAAACAGATGTGGCTGCTAAAGAGTATTACTTGAGTTCCTTGGAAATGACTTTCACTGGAATGTTTGCCAAGGGCTCTCACCTCGTTTGCCCTGAATTATTAGTATTACATTGTGGGAATTTTTGAGATTTTCATTTCTTCAGAGAAAAAGAGTGGTAAGGAAAAGAGAGAATCATAAGTAGGAGCCAAATATGTTTTGAAGTTTATTTTGCAGATGTTTTGACAAATGAAAACGTGTTTGTTCCATTTTTTGACCTACGTCCTTTCTAATTTATCCAGTTCTGGTCCTTTCTACATTTCCTCTCCCATTAGAAATGGCACTGCATTAGAAGTTGAAACACTAAATAAAGATCAAATCAAGAACTTCTTCTATTATTTAAAAAAAAAAAAAAAACAGAGAGTGCAGGGAAAACCCTTGAAGACATCGGTCTGGGTGAGTATTTTATGAGGAGGACCCCCCAGGCAATTGAAGCAGCTTCAAAAATACACTACTGGGACCTGATCAAACTAAAAACTTCTGCACAGCCAAGAACACAGTCAGTAAAGCAAACAAACAGCCCTCAGAATGGGAGAAGATATTTGCAGGTTATGTCTCCAACAAAGGTTTAATAACCAGAATCCACAGAGAACTCAAACATATAAGCAAGAAAAGAACAAGTGATCCCATCGCAGGCTGGACAAGGGACTTGAAGAGAAACGTCTTTGAAGAAGATAGGCACACGGCCTACAGACATACGAAAAAATGCTCATCATCTTTAATCCTCAGAGAAATGCAAATCAAAACTACTTTGAGATATCATCTAACTCCAGTAAGATTAGCCCATATCACAAAATCCCAAGACCAGAGATGTTGGCATGAATGTGGAGAAAAGGGAACACTTCTACACTGCTGGTGGGAATGCAAATTAATACATTCCTTTTGGAAAGATGTTTGGACAACACTTAGAGATCTAAAAATAGATCTGCCATTCAATCCTATAATTCCTCTAGTAGGTATATACCCAGAAGACCAAAAATCACATCATAACAAAGATATTTGTACCAGAATGTTTATTGCAGCCCAATTCATAATTGCTAAATCATGGAAAAAGCCCAAGTGCCCATAGATCCACAAATGGATTAATAAATTGTGGTATATGTACACCAGGGAATATTATGCAGCCTTAAAGTATGCAGCCTTAAAAAAAGATGGAGACTTTACCTCTTTCATGTTTACATGGATGGAGCTGGAACATATTTTTCTTAGTAAAGTATCTCAAGAATGGAAGAAAAGTATCCAATGTACTCAGCCCTACTATGAAACTAATTTATGGCTTTCATATGAAAGCTATAACCCAGTTATAACCTTAGAATAGGGGGAAGGGGGAGAAGGAAAGGAGGGAGGGGGAAGGATGGGCAGAGGGAGGGTGATTGGTGGGATTACACCTGTGGTGCATCTTACAAGGGTACATGTGAAACTTAGTAAATGTAGAATATAAATGTCTTAACACAATAACTAAGAAAATGCCAGGAAGGTTATGTTAACCAGTGTGATGAAAATGTGTCAAACAGTCTATAAAACCAGTGTATGGTGCCCCATGATCGCATTAATGTACACAGCTATGATTTAATAATAATAAATAAAACAGAAAAATATAGAAAACTTCAACCTAAATTACTTAAAAGCTTTCTGTAGCAACAGAGTAATTGACTTTCAAGGCATGGAATAATTAGATGGAAAAAAGCAATTAAAGCATTCAAAGACCCCATTGAAGTATTCAAAAAATAAGCTACAAGTGGTAGGTGACCAGAGAACTGTGCTTTTTGTTGTTCCTCAATTTGTATAAACAATAAAGTATTTTTTACTGTATATATGACAATTCTTACCAGACAGATTGATTTGTGTAGAGGAGAGAGTTGTGGGATGGGGAAAGTAAAAGAACTTAATCCACAGATTGGTCCAATTCATGTCCCCTCTGTAACCAGTGTTCAATAGAACTGGAGAACGGGGGCGGAGTGGGGGTGCGTGAGTGACAGGAGTATGGAGGGGAAGAGATTTTGTCTGTGATCTAAGAGTCAAAGGAGGTAGGCAAGGTCCAGCAGGAAGGTTCTGCTGAAAGTCTTGGCAGGATGAGGGAAGGGGATAAAAAGATCAGGCACACAGCTGAAGTTGGGCAGTAAAGATCAAGACAGTTGCTGCAAAGAGCAGGTAAGCAGAAACCAAAAAGGGAAGAGTGGTGGCCAGAGGCCATGTGGGCCAAGGAGCCAGAAAACTCTAAAAATAGCACTGACTTCTAAGAAATCTTAAGACTTCCTTGACAATTTGTTGAATCTGTAGTTTTGACAAGCACCAATCCTTAGGGAAAACTTTCAGAATCTCTGTAATGAGTTATATATGCTCAAGGAATTCAACATCCAAGTGAATATGATATAAATGTTATTTATCTGTCAGTATGAATGCCAGTACCAAACTTATTACTGTAGCCGTATGGGATATCTCATTTTTAATAGTCTTCCTCTATTACTCTTCTGTTTCTTGAATTTCTTAGGTATTGTCACTCATCTGTTCAGTGACATTTAGAATCATTTTGTCATGTTTCCCAAAAACATTTCCACCAAGATTTTGCTTGGAATGGCATTCCACTTCCCAATTAACTTGGAAGAAATCAACATATTCACAACAGTCTTTCATTAATTCAAATCTTACCTCATATCTCCCATTGAATCACTGTTGCTTTTTTCACAATTCTTATGAAAGTTATTTCTACGTATTTATATCTCATATTGCTTTTTGAATAGTATTAATTCTGCATTTTTTCTAATTAATCTCAACAGATTTTTTTATTTTTTTTTTAATTAAATCATAGCTGTGTACATTGATATGGTCATGGGGCATCATTCATTAGCTTCACAGACCGTTTACCAAGTTTCACATATACCCTTGCAAGATGCACCGCTGGTGTAATCCCACCAATCCCTTTCCCTCTACCCACCTTCTCCATCCCTGCACTCCCTTTTCCTCCTCCCCCTATTCTTAGGTTGTAACTGGGTTATAGCTTTCATGTGAAAACCCTAAATTAGTTTCATAGTAGGGCTGAGTACATTGGGTACTTTTTCTTCCATCCTTGAGATACTTTACTAAAAAGAATATGTTCCAGCTCCATCCATGTAAACATGAAAGAGGTAAAGTCTCCATCTTTCTTTAAGGCTGCATAATATTCCATGGTGTACATATACCACAATTTATTAATCCAACATTTGAATTTTATATATTCATTTTATATGTAACTAGCTTACTGATACCTCTCTTAGTCCAGTGAGATTTTCAGTTGAGCCTTGAGCTCCCTACATAGATTATTTTGCTGTTTTCAGATAGTCCAAATCTCCTTCTCTTCAATAGCTGTATTTATTCCTATAGTTCCAACTCATTAATATTCTCCTTCTCTATATTTTGGTGATTCTGTTTTTTCTTTCTGGTCTATTTCTCTGTCCTTCATGGCTCATTATCCTCTTTCCCTTAACTAAGGGAATTTTAAGCACATTCTAGACTTACTGCTGTGAGTCTCTCCATTCCCAGGGTGAATAATTTCTAAGTCTTCATCTCTAGTCCTAATCTCTCACCTGTGCCATAGGTTCATATTTCCAGAAGTTTTTAAGGGATTAATAGGTGCCTTAAATACCTAGTGTCACCACTTTCTCAAATCCAACACATTCAAAATGGATTTACTTTTCCAAAGATCCAATAAGCATCTTTGTTATGCTTATTGTTGACAATATCAGCTCTTTTCTTATCCCAGACTAAATCTACTGCTATTATCTCCAATTCTCATTCTTCTCCATCTACTCTGTCCAGCCTCACATAAGGCTGGATTTTATTCATCAACCATGGCTCTCAGATTCCTTACTTTCTTTATTCTCTAAAGGTTACTAGCCTCATGGAGCATTCACTTACAGAGCCAGAGCTGTCTTTTATCTTTCTTGAAATTCACTTTCAACCTAATGCTGTCCTGTCTAAGATCTACTATAGATCCTTACCTTCTCCAATACAAATCCCAAACTCTCCTACCTACAAGGCTTTCTGCTGTCTGTAAAATATACAAACAATTTCTCCTTCGCAGGGTTGTATAAGGATGCAATAAATCAGCTTGCAAGAATACTTCTTCAAGAAATGTCTCTTTAAAGAAACAAAAAAAAAAGGGACTTTGCCTAACAAATGCAATCAGTGTAACCTGGTTTATTGTACCCCCAATGAATCCCCAACAATAAAAAAAAAAGAGTTTACCCTACTTTCCCCATCCCTGGTACCTTATATTCAATTTTTCATGGCTTTCTTATGCCATCCATCCTACCCTTCTGGCCACTGACTATCACTAGCTGCAAGGATTCTCCTTCCCTTTTTTTTTTTTTTTAACACAAAATAAAGACTTTATTCTTCAAGTCTTCTTCCTCCTGGAAACATTCCCAAGTCACCTACTTGGATTTTCATTAATTTTAACTCTTATTAAATCACAGAATGAATATATTATTTTTCAAAAAGTATTTCATATTTCATTTTATTTTTCTTAGCCATTTCAGACATAGTAGGTTCTCAATATGTTATGCTCACAGACATTACAGTTATTATTAAAAAGAATTCCTATGCTTCTTTTATATTCTTTTATTCCTTAGAGCACCTGACACAGTGCACAAACTATTATGGGCAAATTTTAATTTTATTCACTCATTCTCGCTTCTCTTTTATCAATAGATAAAATTTTTCAATTTTTTCATAGTTCAATTTGTAATCATAATAATAATCAATAGCAATTCATTTCCCATTTACTATATGCCATGAATATGATGTATTAGTACACGCATAAACCCTTTCAATCTACAAATTTATGAAGTACTGTTATTACTTCCATTTCATAAGGGAGAAAACCGAGCATCAGAGATATAAAGTTATTCTTCAAAGTCACACAATTACTTAATAATTGAGTTGGAGTCTATTGTCTCCAAAGATCTTGGTCTTAATAATTTCCTTATTCTCTTATTTTTAGGGGCAACTTGAGTTTATTTTAAAACAGTATTTCAAGACAGCATCATAAACTTTTAAAACAAACATATAGAATGGTTTTCCCATGAATCCTGCTAAGATATACAAATTTAAAAATACAGAATAAAAAATTGCATTACCATAAGATAGAGTAGACAAAAATATGTGACCTGAAGTATTTGGTTACTAAAATTAGTTCATATTTATTAACGTCATCTGTCTGCCATGGCAAGGAGTTAGATAAATAGGAATTACTTGTATAAAGGTATAGAAGTCTCCTCTCCCACTGCTCTCAGTGCCTTTCTGGTTGGTGGCAATCTTCCCTACCTGCATCCCTTCCCTTTTTTCACCCATCACCATTACCTCTTGCCGGCGTTGTACTTACTACTCTTACTATAAACGTGCTCATTTCTTTAGCTTTGCAAAAGAAAAAAATCATTTTCTTGTAAGAGGGGACACTTCCCTTCATTTTCATTTCAAACTCTGAAGCTAACACTAATGGAGCCAGGTGTCTCAACCCAACCTCTCATCTGAGGAAGTACAGCTCAGCACAAACTGTCTCTGATGCCCTTCTTGTACAGAAGTTCTGTGGGGGGCGGGGTGGGGGGGACATCATTTTTCCTTCCATCTTCATGGGGTCTTAGCTGGAACAGATCCCAACAGATAGATTAACAAGACAAAAAGAAACAGAAGTTTACTAACATGTATATTTCACATATACATGGAAGATGCCCAAGGAATGAGTAATTCTCAAAGAAGTGACTTTGAATGTAAGCTTATATAGTATCTTTAACAAAGAACAGTAAATTTTTAGAGAAGTGACAAGACAAAAATAAGAAACTTTGAGTCTTGTGAACAGAAACTTTTCTTATGAGGACAAATGGCCAATAGACACATGAAAAAAATACTCATTGTCCCTAATCATCAGAGAAATATAATCAAAACCACTTTGAGATATCACCTAATCCCCAAGAGAATGGACCACAGCACCAGATTCTGAAGCAACATGTTGGCATGGGTGTGGAGAAACGGGAACACTCATGCCCTGTTGATGGGACTTCAAACTAGTACAGCCCTTATGGAAAGAAGAATGGAGATTCCTCAAAGTAGACCTATTATTTGACACTACAATCCTCTTACTAGGTATTAACCCAAAAGAAAAAAAAGAGTCATTTTACCACAAGGACTTTAGCACTCAAATGTTTACAGCAGCACAATTCACAATAGCAAAGACATGAAAACAACCCAGGTTCCCTTCAACATATGAATGGATTAATGAGCTGTGATATGTGTATACCATGGAATACTATTCAACCATAAAAAGATAGAGATTTTATATCTGCTGTAACAGCCTAGATGGATTTGGATAATATTCCTCTAAGCAAAATATCACAAGAATGGAAAAACAATTATCACATGTGCTCAGTAGTAATTTGAAGCCTGTAGATCAATAACTATATGCTCACTATATTCTCTAACTATATGAGAGAAAAACTCAATCAAATTCAAGTGCAAGGACGGGAGAAAGGGTTTGGTAAATTCCTACCCAACAGGTACATTGCATGAGTATATTGCACACTTTCTAGGTGAAGGACTACAACTTGGACTTTAACGTTACAGAAAAAGAAAGAATGAAAAAAAACTTTGAGTCTCTAGGGGCAACAACTGTAGGAAGGCAAAAAAAAGAATGGTAAAGTATAGTTAATATAGATTCCTCTGGTACCATCTCCAGGCTATAAGTGTCTAAAGTTGTCATGCATGGGAATCTCTGTTCTCTCTGGTGGGAGAAGAGGGGCCAAAACACCTATTGTCTTCATAGATGTATGTCCTGCTTTTAGTCAAATGGAGGGAGGGCAGAGAGCTTTCCTGTGTGTGCTTTTTAATTGCCTTCAGCTCAAAACAATCCTTCTGCCCAAGTGGCAAATTTTGGGGTGGCTTATCCTGATCCACCATGCTACCAAGGGTTTTGATTCAAGAAATATTTTCTCAGGGGCTATTCATTCCAGTCACTGTGCTAAGGGCCAGGGATACAAAAATGTGTAAACATACTTCATTCCCCAGAAACTCTTCTGTGCTGCGCAAGCTTCAACCTGCAGGTCAGGGGAGGTGAAATGTTTTTAAAATTTCCTTTTCACTCTCTATTTTTTATGCTGTATTATATTTCTATGTGTTCTACATGTTTTAGACTTTTTGAATCTTGAAAATAAAGATGCTAATTGCAAACTCAATCAGCAGTATTCATACAGCAGTTAAATACAGAAAGGAAATAACTAAATATTTTCAAAGTTGTTGATGACTTCCATCTTAAATACATGCATGCATAAATACATGCACTATACACTATACACACTAAGCACAACGTGTTTTCTTTTAAATTGAAGGAAAAAAGAATAAAGAAAATGGTGAGTCCTGGAAAATATAACCTGTACAAATGCAAGGTGTATGTGAATCACATTCCATCTGCTCTAACCTGTATTTTCTATCCCTCCACATTCCGAATTTTCTTTTCTACTTAGTTTTGAAGTGGGAAAATTTTTTCAAACTAAAAGCTTTCAATTCACTTACATTTAAGTCACCAAAATATTATTCCATGAAAGATTTTTGATGTCTAGAATTTTTTGTCATGAATGTTTTAAAATCTTCCTCATCTCATTTTGTATCTCTAGAAAGAGAATGACACACTTCAAAGGATTCAAATTTCATCTGAAGTTAAAAAAATCAATGTTAGAAGTTGTCTCATCTTGGAGAAAGACTATAATTTATTTCTCAATGGAATTGACAGAATGTTTGAATATTCATATGTGGATAGTTTTCAAGACTTATCATATTGGGCAGGTCACCTCGTTTTCTATCACAATAGGTGGTTCGTAATTTCCAGAGAGGGCTCAACCTTATCATCTCTGCTTTGCATGTTAGCCAGTGGCTCTCTCCAAATGCTAATGAGAGAGGATACCTGAGAAGGGTGAGGTCTAGGAGAACAGGTTTTCTCAAGGAGACCACAAGGATACACCTGAAGGGTCCTCTCCATGGTGACTTGACTCTGGGGAATTTGTAAACTTAACTTCCTGAAACTTGGAAATGTCTAAGTTCTATGAAATCCTGTAGTTCTGTAGGGACTGGAATAGCATCTCCCACTTGATTCAAACTGGCCAATGAGAAGGCTACCTGTGGGGTGGAACTTTTTGACTGTGGATAAAAAGAGAAAGACCAAGCCAGTCGGGAACGTGGCCATTTGGAATTCTTCTATGCCCTAAGCTCCCAGCTGGTGAATAAAGCCCTTCCTCTTATAAACGTGGTGTTTGGGTGCTCTTTCTCTCGGTTAGGCCTCGTCTCCCTGCAACACTAATAGCCCTGTGCTGATTACAGGTAAGAAGAGGAAGGTGTGGGAGGGAGCTTGGATCTTATGAAGTCCCTACAAGATGATTGTGAGAAGTCCGCAGACTTTCTATAATCAAGGTAAAGGTCTGAAAGGGGGCCATAAAATGTTTCATAAGTGTTTTCTTTAAAACCCCCTCCCTGAATTGGGGAGTGGAGAGAGGGAAGGAAGGAGGGTGGTTGGGGGTCATGGTGTGTGATACACCTCTTAGAGGTGGGAAACAATTATAAGAGGGACTTTATCTAACAAATGCACTCCCCTGTGACCTGGTTCTCTGTACCCTCAATGAATCCTCAACAATAAAACAAATTAAAAAAAAATAAATATAAATAAAACCCCCTCCCTTTGGGGGAATTAAAACTTGCATTCCTTCCCAAGGCCATGGATCCAAGAGGCAGAAAAATGTTCTTTGATTTTTGTTTTCTATTATCTTAAACCACAGGAGATGGCTCAACAGAATTATTTGATGTAACAGAATCATCATCACTGGAGATAAGATCACAATAACCCACTACCAAAACTACCAATCATAGTTAAGAAATAATACCCCAAAGCCACAACGTGTGACCCCAGGGATGTAGACATAATCCCGACTGCTGAAAACTCCCTCAAAGAAAGCTGAAAACTCCACTTAAAGGCAGGATAGTGGTCTTTGAGATGCTATTCCACTGCCCTTCTCTTTTGCCAGCAAATTAATAATGTTCTTTTTCCTTTTTCCTCAACCAATTTGTTCTTATTCATTGTCTCATTGATACCTCTGAGACAAGTACTGAGCTTTCAGTAATGAAAGGGGTTTGGCAGTGTATCCAGAGAGGAGATAAAGAGAGGTTCAGGTCAAGTTTAATGAAAGAGGCATGAAAGTCACCTGGGCAGGGAGGATGGCTTTCCTGAGAGTGGTTGGGGGCTTGTTTTTATACTGAGCATAGGGGGAGGAAGATTATACAGGTTGCTGGAAGGCATTGGTAGGCTGGAGTTTTTCTGGCAGAACTTTTTGGGTGGGGCCAGATAGGCATTTGTTCTAGGAGAGGAGGATGGGAGATGGGGGAAGGGTTTAAGCACCTAACATTCTCAACTCTTGTTAAAAGGGGTGATGGGGTTGAGGGTCAGTCTTCCACAACTGTTTCTTGCTGGATAGGGCTCTTGTTATCCTCAGTAGGATGAGTCTGGTGTTAGTAGGGCCATATGGGTAGGGGTATATTGGGAGAGGGTTCAGGAAGCAATAGGAATTGCATTGCAACTGAGGCTAACATCTTTTTTATCCTGTCTTGAATAAAAGAAGACAGGAATTGGATGATACATGAGGCAATGGTTAATTACAGTAGAATTACAGTAAAGGAGCCTAAGAGGGGTGTGATCCAGCATCCCCACAGGCTGTCGAGCCAGTATTCCTCATTTTGAGAGTGTAGATGGGTGGCTTGTTCCTGGAGTTGGGTAATGCCCTCTGGGACTAGGCCACAGTCCTACCCAGACTTGTTGGTGTAGAAATAGCATGCTTCCTATAAGAAAGTGCAAAGGCCCCCACCCCTCCCGTGAGCAAATCCAAACCTCTACTGTTTTAGAGAACTACCCATGCCAGGGAGCTGGTTTCTGGGAGGGAGTCTACATGATCTTGTATGAGTTGTAACTGATCAGAAACTTTTTGGAGGCTTTTGGCCAGTTTGGTGGACATCAGATGGAACTGATAGGTAATAATACCTAGTTCAGCAGTTCTGGTTGAAACCCCTGCCTTGATATCTAGTTCTACTAGGAGAGGGATTAATTGGATGGCACATTTAGCTCTAAGTAGGGAGTGAAGGGGGACTGGAATCTGTTCATTGCCTAACAGGAGGGATATGTCAGGGGAAAGCAGGACCAGAGTGCAGGTGCCAGTACCAGTGCATAGGAAAAAGATGCTGGTGTCATTGAGGTAAGTGGAAAAGTGAAGTAAAGGAGTAATTCTTGAGTTCCTGCATAGTTTTTCTAGGGCTCCTTCAGCATCCCAGATGAAAAGAGTTCCTGCCAGGGTTGCTCTAGTGATAGGCTGCATGGGTGGGTGGGGGGATAACAGGCTGTGTTTCAGGGAGGAGGTGAAACTTGGTTTGGTCTAGGTAGTACGTGAGATTGTCAGTGAGTATGGGGACAAAGGGCAGGAGGCCCAAGTTTCCCTGGAGCTTTTAACCCATGGGAGAAGTAAAGACTAGATGTAAGGCCTGCCCTGACAGAAAAGGAAGTTCCGGTTTGGGGTGCAAGGACCCAATGAGAGTGGGAGAAGAGCTACAGTAGCCTGGCTGAATGAAGACTGGGATGACTCCAGGGAGGGTTGAAAGGGAAGGGGTTATGATGAGAGTGACATTGCATGATTGTCAGACTGAGAGTTCCTATGGGGTTCCCTTGGGTTGGGTTCTTTGAATGCAGAGGGGAGCTTGGGAGGGAAGAGAGATTATTTTGCCTATGGGCCCTTTTCAGGATAAGATGAAAGGGATTCAGCCGTGTACCCAGAGAGAGAACAGGAGAGGTTCAGGCCAAGTTTAATGAAAGGGGACTGAGATCCACCTGGGCAGAAATGGTGGCCGCCCTGAAAGTGGCTGGAGGCTTGTTTTTATACTGGGCATGAAGGGGAAGAAGATTCTACACATTGCTAGAAGGCTTTAGCAAGCTAAGGTCTTGCCAGCAGAACTCTTGAGGAAGGACCAAGTAGGCCTTTTGTTCTGGCAGGGGAGGGAGGCAGGGTTTAGGCACCTAACAAACAAGTAACACTGTTGTTTTTAGTCTCCCCCATCAGCACACACAGGTCCACAAAGGAGTACACAAAGCACTGTGCCTAATAGTGCACCTTCAGAAAGCAAAAATGCACAGAGCTAGGTGAAGAGAGTTTGTAACATGACCCAACTTGGTACTTCCTTTATGGCATGCAAGGACTCAGAGAAGGAATACCGTGTGGCTATTCCCTCTCCTTTTAATTTTTTCTCCTCTCTTCACAGCCTACTCTTTCAAGTCCCTTGACCAAACCTCCCTATTCTGAGGAAACGCCAATCCACCACAGGAAAGAAAGTTCTGTGCTTACTCTTTACTCATTTTCTCCCTAATTGCTAAAAACACCATGCTCTCAGGCATTCAGATCCTAATGTGGGTTCTCCTCTATTCACTAATAGCTCTTTGCTTATCTGAAAATGAAAATTGTTCTCCAGTTGCAGAGAAAAGTGCAGCTGGTTTCCTGTCTATTAAGTTCACTACTGTTAAAGGTGAATTTATTTGGGGAATTTGGAGATTTAGACTACATTGGAAATAGGGTTTTCAAAGAGGCAATTAAGATAAAAATGAGGTCCTTGTGGTAGACCCTAATCCAATGTGACTGGCATCCTAACAAAAATGGGACTTTAACTCATAAGCACACAGCAAGAAAGCCACGTGCAGGTGGAAAGTGGAGGTCAGGGTCATGCAGCGGAAGATAAGCAAAGAACACCCAGTGATTGACCGCCCACCACCTGGAGCTAGAGGGGCACAAGGCAATTCCTCCACCACCTTTGGAAGGAATCAACCCTGGCAATGCCTTCTTCTCAGACTTTTAGCCTTCAGAACTGAGAGACAGTAAATTTCTGTAGTTGAAGCCATGGAGTTTGTGTCTCTTTGTTGGGGCAGTCCTGGCAAACTCTTAGAGGCAGTGCAGTCTGATCTCAGGCCAACCTGTTATTCTGGTCCGAGATCCCAAAGTCCCTATGAACCTGGCTTACACAGAGGACCCTCTGTGCTGGCTGCGGAGGTTCCCTTGGCTGTCTGAGAAAGCCTGTGCCGGCTCCAAGTTCTTTATTCCAAAGCGTCTTTCAGCCCATCAGACCCTGGACTCACAATGCAGCCTTGCCACCTCCTGGCATGGCCCCTCCTGGGCTCTGCTAGGAGACGAGGGGGCACATGCTCCCCTCCCTATGTCCACAGCTGGTGCACTGCTCCCCTTAGCTTCCACCTCCCAGATGGAAGGAGATATTTCCTAAACTTCGGGAAAGTGTTCTTTCACGTTTCTGGTCAAGACATTTTGTCTGCATCTGAGATTCTTTTCTCACACTGGGGTTGAGCTTCAGGGCAGAAAACAGTGAGGGAGTCTTGTTCTTCAACACAGCCTAGCATTCAGCATGGAACAGGCCAGAATTTAAACATGAGGAATAAAAAGAGTAGTAGAGGGAAAAAAGAATGAATTAACCCTTAAAATGCTACCTCATCATTCAAAAAATTACCAAAAACCTTTTAAAAAACTGTGACAAAAACTGCAATTAGAAATACAGCAACAAGAGCATAAACCAGGGAAATGAATCACACATGCCAGGCTCAGGGACCTCAGCAGCTACCTTCAGCCAAGATGGTGGTTTCCAGCCCATGGACTCCTGATAGGCAGAGAGCAAGAAACAGTGTCTGCTTGGAAGGCCAGTGGGTTCACCACCGTTTGCATTAGGCCTCCCCTACCAGGACACTGAGAAGTTCCCTCAAACACCTCTGCAGGATGTTCCATTTGTGTGCTTACAGTTTCATCTTAATCATGTTGGTAAGAAACAGGCCGCTTAGGGAAAGTGTCCATCCACTCCTGGTCCGTCCTCTCCCACCCCCAGTCTCTTGCCAGTCATTTCTCTTCCCTCTATCATCAGCTGTGTACTTTAATCTTTTTTCATCTCCTTTTCCATCCCCTTCTGAGCTTAATGATAAAGTAATCTCAAGAGGAAAATGGACCTGCCTCCCACACAACCCACAATGTTCTAATGTAAATTATTGAGGCAGTAAAGGCAAAAGATGTCTGAAATGTTAGAGCCATGTGGAACTGTCAAAGTGACATAAAATCAGCTACAAAAACTGTGAAACATAAGGAGGGTTATAGCTGTTCTAGGATTGTGCAAACAAATCTCAATATTTTTAAAGATCTACAATAAAACAAAGTCTTATGTACAATGTCTCTGAGAGAGGCCCAACTACCACCATATCCAAGAAGCTGCCCACTCTTGCCCCAGTCATTAAGTCTACACTGGACCATGTCCATCCCTGGAAAACAGTAACTGCCCAAATGGGTGGTCAGAGATTCCCAGCCCAGATTTATTATTATGAAACAATAATTAATCATGGCACTTTTTCTATCATAAACAAATCCTGGAAAATAGTAGCTGCAAAAATGGGTGGTCAGATATTCCCAGCACAGATTTATTATTATGAAACAGTAATCATGGCACTTTTTCTATCATAAACAAATCCATAATTTCTAGTACTCTTTTAGCCACTCCATACCCATAACCACCATTCTAATTACAGAAGGCCATCCCTGAAATCAAACTGGCAACAGTAGCATGCTGCTGCAAGCCAGAGGCAATGCAGTCCCTGGCGTGACATCCCAACTGTGGCACTGCTCTCTGCCTTGGCATCAGCTGTTTCTGTAGCATGAGCAGTGCCCAGGGCAGAGTTATTTCCCAGAGATTAGTTGTTAATTACCACAATAAAGAGAGCTGGTGATTAAGAGAGAAATGGCAGCCACATATGCTGTACCAGACTAACTTCCTTACATCTCTTTGTCTCTAATCTCCCTACAAGCATCTCTAATCAGCTGCCAGGATGCCTCCATGTGTAAACCAGGCCCAGTGGAGGCTTATTTTTAACCAGATGTTTGTCCTGAGCCATCTCTAGATGCAAATTTTCCTTATTCTAGCCCTAAGTCAGATGCACAGGGGTGGTGGCCTAGGGCAAAATGTACTTGCAATTATTACCTGCCATGTGACGGCGTCATCATCCTGTACCCAAAATCAGTGTGAATAACTCACCAGTAACTGAAATATAAGCATACCTATCTTTTTTAAGGCTGCATAATATTCCATGGTATACATATACCACAATTTATTAATCCATTCATGGGTCAATGGGCACATGGGCTTCTTCCATGACTTGGCTATTATGAATTGAGCTGCAATGAACAATCTGGTGCAAATATCTTTGTTATAAAGTAATTTTTTGGTCTTTTGGATATACACCTAGTAGAAGAATTGCAGGATCGAACAGCAGGTCTACTTTTAGATCCCTGAATATTCTCCATACTTTTCAGAAGGGACATATTAGCTTGCATTCCCACTAGCAGTGCAGAAATGTTCCCTTTTCTCCACATCCATGCCAACATCTGTAGCTTTGGGATTTTGTTATGTGAGCCACTCTTACTAGAGTTAGATGATATCTCAAAATGATTTTGATTTGCATTTCTCTGATGATTAAAGATGAGGTGCATTTTTTCATGTGTCTGTAGGCCATGCACCTATCTTCTTCAGAGAAGCTTCTGTTCAAGTCCCTTGCCCACTGTGAAATGGGATTACTTGTTCTTTTCTTATTAATCAGTTTGAGTTCTCTGTGGATTCTGGTTATCAAACTTTGTCAGAAACATAACCTGCAAATATCCTCTCCCATTCTGAGGGCTGTCTGCTTGCTTTACTTACCGTGTTCTTGGTTGTGCAGAAGCTTTTTAGTTTAATCAGATCCCAGTAATGTATTTTTGGTGTTGCTTCAATTGCCCGGGGGATCCCCCTCATAAAGTATTCTCCCAGGCCAATTTCTTCAAGTGTTTCCCTTACACTCTCTCCAAGAATCTTTATAGTTTCATGTCTTACGTTTAAATCTTTTATCCAGTGAGAGTCAATTTTTATTAATAGTGAAAGGTGTGGGTCCAGTTTCAGTCTTCAATGTTACCAGCCAGTTCTCCCAGCACCATCTGCTAAATAGGGAATCTTTCCCCCAATTTATATTTTTGATGGGCTATCAAAGATCAAATGACGATAAGCGTCTGGGTTCATCTCTTTGTTCTCTATTCAGTTCCATAGATCTACCTCTCTATGTTTATATGTCTGGAGCTGGAACATATTCTACTTAGTAAAGTATCTCAAGAATGGAGGAAAAGGTGTCCAATGTACTCAGTACTATTATGAAACCAATTTACAATCACTCACACTTTCATATGAAGAATAGATCACAACTATGGCCCAGGATGAAGGAGGGAGGGGGGAGTTAGGAGGGGTGGGGGAATATCAGATAGAAGGAGGGTGAATGGTGGGATCACACCTATGGTGCATATTGCAAGGGTACATGTTGGATCTATTAAGTATAAAGCATAAATGTCTTAACACATTAACTAAGTAAATGAGGTGAGGGATATATTAACTAGTACGATATAAGCATTCCAAAATATGTATGAAATCAACAGCACATTTTACCCCATAAATACATTAATGTATATGTTATTTACCTCTTTATGATTTAATAAGAAACATAAATAAATAAAAGTTCAAATAGTTCCAATCATCCTGAGAGTCGGGGGGAAACAATGGATAACTGAGAAAGTATATAAATACGTATAAGCAAGGATGTTTGATGCATTTCTTCTAATAGAGTTAATACAAATGATCAACAATTTATTGAATGAACAATGGTATGGTATAAATTATAAGTAAATCATCAGCAATTAAAAAGCTATCCATATATTCACCACCTATTTATTAGTATGTAAAGATATTGATATTTATATATAATAAATATGCTTTTAGTCTAATTTTAAAAAAGGATACCTGGGAGGCTAGGTGACAGCTTAAAAGTTGTTTGGTGTTCTATTGATATTTGGAGTGATTAAAGCAAAGGTAGTCATGACTTTGGGGTATTGAGAGAGCACATTGAATATGGCCTTGGAGTGGAAATCACAATACACCCAGAAACATTGCAAGGAAAGCAGAATGTTCTTAACCATTCCACTGAACTGGCTGAAACAGTGTTCCATTTGTTGCAGGGATACTGGGCTCTCTAGCTCTGCCAGGAAAGCAAAATTACTTCCTGCAGCAAGGAGCTTACCTCAGGGAGGGGTATGTGGTGATCACAGAAGCATTTTAATGTGACTGTTCTGTGATTTTGTAAAATGAGCCACATTCCACCTTGCAGACCAAGATAAGAATCTACATGTTAAAGACTAAAGGAAAATTATGCTAGATCTACTTATAATCCTAATCTCTTTCTCAACTACATTCTTTTGCCACTTCAGAGAATATGGTGAATGAAAGCTATTAATAGCTTTAATATCTATGACAATAAAATAAAATTGTCCTCTTATAAAGAAATTCTTTTTCAGAAAGCATAGGCTGAATTCTTATGCTTTATGCTTAAGATTAACCAATCTCACCGTGCAATTGTAAATTCAGTTCAAGGGTTCAGTAGAAAATTATAGCTCTCAATACTCATCAGTATTTCTAATTTCCTTCCAATGTGTGCTTGGCCAACAAAATCAAGCAACCCTGGTACCAACACTCATAAGAAGAACCCATTTATCAGAAGTTTAGCTAGTCTCTTTTCTTTTTTTTTTTAATTAAATCATAGCTGTGTACATTGATATGATCATGGGGCATCATTCACTAGCTTCACAGACCGTTTACCAAGTTTCACATATACCCTTGTAAGATGCACCGCTGGTGTAATCCCACCAATCCCCTTCCCTCTACCCACCTCTCCCCTCCCTCCCCTCCCTTTCCCCCTTCCCCCTATTCTTAGGCTGTAACTGGGTTATAGCTTTCATGTGAAAACCCTAAATTAGTTTCATAATAGGGCTGAGTCTTTCACTCAACAGTTGGCCCCTGGGATTGAGACTTTTGCAAGATGTGGATACCTACATTTGAAAGTCACTTTGACACAGAAATAGTGAATGTGATAAAAATGAGTCTTCTCAAACTAATAGTGAATTTCTGGCCTATTTTGAAACTTTGTTGTTATTTTTCCAGGGAAGGCATCTAAACTCATGCCATGGCAGGCACAGCTAAGATGATCACAAAATTCCCATTCCAATAACCACCCACTGATCCCATCCTAGCTTGGCCAAGGGGCTTAGCTCATGGCGTTCTTGGCACCAGAGGTGAGAGAGTTAACCCCTCAGTCTATATGCAGAGGTGGCAGATGGCCCCTCTACCTTTGGAATCTCTTTTTTCTTCTAGTTTGTTCACAGGTATCTGTAAGGTAGGTTTTTAACCACTCTTGTACATTTACTCATTGAAGACTCCTTTTAGAGAACTTCCAAAAGTTCCACACAAACAGACCCAGCTGCTAGCTACCTCCTGACTTCCTTTTCTTCACATGTATTCTCTGCTTTCTTCTCTTCTTCACATCTTTCCCCAGAAGTAAAGCAAATTTCTCTCTGTTTTAGACAGAGCAGTTTCTCTGTCTTCTTTATGCCCTAGAACATGCAACGTCTCTTTCCTTAGGTCTCACTTCTAACATCAGGCATTTCCCAAATAAAAATTGTTTCCTGTCTAAAATTAAATATTATTAGAGGTAACAAAATATTCATCTCCATTCACTGTTGGGTCTCAAGCAGAGAATTCCCCTGCCGTCCTACAGAGTGGGGTGGCAAAAGACATTTGTTTCAAGTTACGGTGGTCATGAATGTCCTGCTCTGACTTACATATTGACACTCTGCAAACGAAAAAGCAGAAAAGAGTTGGGTTCAGATAGAAGTATGTGATTTTCCCATAGATATGGAGCCCCAGTACCAAATTAGTGAAACTTTGGTAGCTTGAACCAAGATGGTGATGGTATGTCTCATTGGAGAATAGTAGCAGATTGAAGAATAATTCTGAAATACAGTTGACATAATTTCAGATTGTAACAAATGTGAAGAATGAAAAAGAAGGGAGGTTCTAGAATAATTTTGTTTCTGGATTGAACAAGTGAAGGTAAAAGTACAGGTACAGGGAAAATTGTGGGTATAGGTAAAAGTACCATTTACCGATATGGGATGAATTAGGATAACTTTGAGCCAAAAATTTAATACATAAATTTTGGACACATCAAGTTTGAGATGTCCATAAGATATCTAAGTCACATCAAGAAATAGCCTGGAACTTATTTAGCTTAAATAGCCTTTCCTGAAGATTTAGGGTTTCTCAGAAGAAGAATAAGATTTGTAGCAAAGAGTATAGGAGAGAACACCTAAGGAGGAACTCTGATAGAGAAGAGCAATAAAAAACTGAAGTCTGCGGTACTCCCTCAGTAAGAGGGTTAGAAAAGAAGTCAACAAAAGAGGCCAAAAACAATCACTGAAACTGAAAAGATAGGGGTAGAGTCAAGAGCTATCACCTGTTCCAGTTCCTATGACTGCATCACATGCCTCCCTGAGTTTAGTGGCCTTAAACAACAGCCATTTTATTATGCTTGTGTATTCTATGGGTCAGGACTTCAAAAAGACACACTAGGACTGGATTATCTGCATTATATCTGGGCCTCCACTGCAAAGATTTAAAGGCTGTGGTAACTGCATGTTGGGCAGTTGGAGTCATCTGAAGCTTGTTCTCTCACATATCCAGAGCCTAAGCTGAGAGGACTCAAAGGCAAGACTTGATGACAAGAGCATTTGGCTCCTTCCAGACTTGCCTTCCTCCCAGCCAAGTATTTTCAATTAATCAGTCTTCCTTTTTTTTTTAATTAAGTCATATATAGATAGATCATGAATAAATGTATGCCTTTGTGGGATTCAATGTGTTGATTATTTGTACAAATTAGAGTGCTTACATACCAAATCAGTTTTCTTAATGAAAGTATAGGACCCTATTCCAAATGTCTCCACCAACAAGACAGAAGCTATATCATCTTTTGTAATTTGGCATGGGAAGTCAGACAGCATTACTTCTACATTCTCCTGTTTACAAAGAAGTTGTAAACTATCCACATTCAAGGAAAAGGGAACTAGTTCCACCACTCACAGAGAATGGCAAAATTGCAGAAGAGCATGTGGTAGAGGACATACTACTGCAGCCATCTTTGGAAAATAGTCTTCTCCCATCAACCATGTTAAATGTTGCTGACAGGTCAAGTAAGATGGAGAATTTAAAGTGCCCAAATGGTTTTGCAGCATGAGGTATTAAGACCCTATAAGAGTCTTTGCCAGCTTACTAAGTGAAATTAATTTCATCTATGTTCTTGGCTGTGCAGAAGCTTTTTTTTTTGATCAGGTCCCAGTAATGCATTTTTGATACTGCTTCAATTGCCTGGGGAGTCCTCCTCATAAAATACTCACCCAGGCCGATTCCTTCAAGAGATTTCCCTGCACTTTCTTCAAGTATTTTTATAGTTTCATGTCTTAAGTTTAAATCTTTTATCCATTGAGAGTCTATCTTAGTTAATGGTGAAAGGTGTGGGTCCAGTTTCAGTCTTTTACAGATCGCCAGCCAGTTCACCCAGCACCATTTGTTAAATAGGGAGTCTTTTCCCCACTGAATGTTTTTAATTGGCTTGTCAAAGATCAAATAGCGGTAAGTAGCTGCATTCATCTCTTGGTTCTCTATTCTGTTCCAGACATCTACTTCTCTGTTTTTGTGCCAGTACCATGCTGTTTTGATCACTATCGATTTATAGTACAGTCTCAGGTCTGGTAGCATGATTCCTCCTGCTTTGTTTTTATTGCTGAGTAATGTTTTGGCTATTTGAGTTTTTTTTCTGATTCCATATAAAATGAAGCATCATTTGTTCAAGATCTTTAAAACATGACAATGGAGCTTTGATAGGAATTGCATTAAAATTATATATTGCTTTGGGTAGTATAGACGTTTTAACGATGTTGATTCTTCACAGCCATGAGCATGGTATGTTTTTCCATTTGTTAACATCTTCAGCTATTTCTTTTCTGAAAGTTTCATAGTTCTCTTTATAGAGATATTTCACATCCTTTGTTAGATAAACTCCCAAATATTTCATCTTCTTTGGCACTACTGTGAAAGGAATAGAGTCCTTGACTGTTTTTCCGGCTTGGCTATTGTTGGTATATATAAAGGCTACAGATTAATGGGTGTTGATTTTGTAGCCTGAGACATTGCTGTATTCCTTGATCACTTCTAAAAGTTTTGTAGTAGAATCCCTCATGTTTTCCAGACATACGATCATATCATCTGCGAAGAGTGAAAGTTTGATCTCTTCTGACCCTATGTGGATACCCTTGATCACCTTTTCTTCCCTAATTGCATTGGCTAAAACTTCCATTACAATGTTAAAGAGCAATGGAAACAATGGGCAACCTTGCCTGGTTCCTGATCTAAGTGAAAATTATTTTAATTTAACTCCATTCAATATGATATTGGCTGTGGGTTTGCTGTAGAAGGCCTCTATCAGTTTAAGAAATGTCTCTTCTATACCAATTTTCTTAAGTGTTCTGATCATGAAGAGATGCTGGATATTATCAAAAGCTTTTTCTGCATCAATTGAGAGAATCATATGGTCTTTATTTTTTAGTTTGTTTATGTGCTGAATTACATTTATAGATTTACGTATGTTGAACAACCAGCCTTGAGACCCTGGGATAAATCCCACATGGTCATGATGTATAATTTTTTTGATGAGTTGTTGGATTGTGTTTGTTAGGATATTATTGAGTATTTTTGCATCAATATTCATTAGCGATATTGGTCTATAATTTTCTTTTCTTGTTGGGTCTTTCCCTGGTTTAGGGATCAAGGTGATTTTTACTTCGTAGAGTGTGTTGGGTAGTATTCCTTCTTTTTCTATATTTTAGAAGAGGTTTAGTAATATAGGTACTAGTTTTTCTTTAAAGGTTTGGTAGAATTCTGACATAAAGACATCTGGTCCTGGTATTTTCCTTTTAGGGATATTTTATATAGTTGATACTATTTCAGAACTTGATATAGGCCTGTTCAACATTTCCACTTAGTTCTGGCTAAGTCTTGGTAGGTGGCGTACTTCCAAGTATTGGTCGATTTCTTTCAGATTTTCATATTTCTGAGAGTAAAGTTTCTTGTAATATTCGTTAAAGATTTTTTGAATTCCTGAGGGGTCTGTTGTTATTTCATCTTTACCTTTTCCAATGGATGAAATTAGAGATTTTACTCTTTTTTTTCCTGGTTAGGTTGACCAAAGGTTTATCTATTTTATTGTGACCTTTTTAAAAAACCAACTTTTGGATTTATTGATCTGTTGTATAATTCTTTTGTTTTCAATTTCATTTAATTCTGCTCTGGTTTTGGTTATTTCTTTTCTTTTGCTGAGTTTGGGGTTGGAATGTTCCTCCTTCTCCAGTTGCTTGAGATGTCCCATTAAGGATCAATATTATTTTTATCCCAAATATCCAAATGGAAATACAGAATAGATAATTAGATTGATGAGTCAGTTGTTCCCAAAAAAGGTGAAGTCTGAAACTCTAGGTTTTGGAGTTGTCAGCATATAGATACCACTGAAGGCTATGAGATTAGATAATATCACCAAGAAAAAAAAAGAGAGAGAGAAAATAAATCCTAGGATTAAGCCTTGAGACACACCAACATTAAACAGATGGGAAATTGAATGAAACTCACAGAGAGGATGAGGTGGAGCAAAGAATACACAAGATAAGAAGATAACTGGAACTGGGTGCCAAAGGAAGAAGAGATTTCACAGAGGAGAAAGCCATCACTAAAGTCATCTTCTCCTTAAAGACCAAAAGGACAGAGGACTGACAACTGTCCATCTGACAATATGGAGGTCACTAGGTCTTTATAAGAACAGTTTCAATAGTGGAAATTGAGGCCTGACAGGACTGAACTTTCTTTCTTTTTTTTTTTTTTTAGACAAAGTCTCACTCTGTCACACTGGGTAGAATGCTATTGTGTCATAATTCACAGCAACTTCAAACTCCTAGGCTCAAGTGATCTTCTTGCCTCAGCCTCCTACACAGCTGGGACTATAGAATTGTGCCATGGTAAGAACATCGGAGGCGGAGCAAGATGGCAGCCGAGTAACAGCTTCCTTGCATCTGGGCACCGTGAGTCTGGGGAGATAGGACTCCAGGCATCTCTGGCTGGTGGGAACTGCCTATCATCACTCCTATGAAAATACAGGGAGTCAGCGAGAGACTTCTGGACCCCAAGAGGAGGACTAAAACAGTGGAAAGCCGGCAAGTGGTCGCGTGTGTTCAATCCGTCTAAACCCGCCCACAACTGTAAGTTCAGTAGCAGCGAGACTGCAAACCAGAAAGGCCTTACCTGTGAACTGTTTTGATGTCCTTGGACTTGGCACTGAGTTGAACTGCCTTGGGGAAGGCCTGAGCGGGAGTGCGGAGAACTTTGGCCGTTGTCTAGGGCCCCAGTCTGAGCCGCTGAGCCAGACGGAGCTGATAGTGTTTGGTGGTGGGTCACACGGATCCATTGTCAGTGATCTGCCCCGGCAAGCTCTGCCCTCAGGGTCGCAGAGCTAGAAACGGGTGGGAGCTGGTAACCCAGCAACCAAGTAGCCTAAGGGTGGGGTCTGAGCCGCCTTGCAGCCCTAACCCTCAGGGGCAGAGTGAGATCGGTTTTGGCACACTGAGTAAGTGCATAGCCACTTCAGCAGCGATTCCAGCGAGAAAGCTGGGAAAGCTTCTGCTCAGCAAGTTTACAAGTTCAAAGTGCCTTTTAAGTAGGCTGAAGAGAGATTTAGGGTGTCTACCTGCTGGGGTTTGAGAAATCAGCAGCCTCCAGTCGTATCAGAACTGTGACTAACATCTCATACCCCAGAAGACCACGTGTTGCCCAGACAATATTCAATAACATATACAAACTGCTTTGTTCTTGGTTGTGTATTTTTTTCTTCTTTTTTTTTTTGGTTTGGTTGTTTTTTTTGTTTGTTTATTTTGACGTTGCTGATGTTCTTTTGTTTTTTTAATTTCAATCTTTTCCACACAGATCCCTTTTTCTTTCTCAATTTTCCTAGTTTAATTATAATTTCCCATTGCTGCCTTTTTTAATAACTTCAACTTCATTTTTGCTAGTGTTTCTACCGATATAATTTGGTTTTTCACCCAATTTTATCCCCGTAAAGTTTTCTGTTTGCTTGTTTTGGTTTGATTTATAGCATTTTTGTCTTTCCTCTCTACTTGGTGGAGGTGGGGTACTGTGTCTGATCAGGTTAGCAAAGAGCTGCTGACCTCAAGGGAACCACGCAACTGGGCACCCCCAGAAGGTGGGGTTTTTTTAAGGTTGTGTCAAAGTACCCTACTGTACACCTATATTGCCCTGTCTCCCTCTTTCTGTGCCTCTCTTCTTTTTGTCAATATTCCTTATACCCACCCCCTCTCCTTTCTCTATCTTTCTTTTTTTCTTATCACTCGGTCCTCCTTTCTTTCATCCCCCTTTTTTTGCTCTTCAACCTTCTCACCCTTCTGGTCCTATAACCCTTAGTCCACAGGCATAAGAACTTAAAGAGCAAGAGGAAGTGAAAGGAAAATTAGGGCAAGGAAACAGATAAAAGAAATCACTCATGAGGAAGAATCAGCAGAAAACTCCAGGCAACATGAAGAACCAGTCTAGAACAACCCCACCAAGGGACCATGAGGTAGCTACTGCAGATGATTCCACCAGTATAGAAATGTTAGGAATGACAGAAAGGGAATTTAGAATACACATGTTGAAAACAATGAAAGAAATGATGGAAACAATGAAGGAAATTGCTAATAAAGTGGAAAATAACCAAAAGGAAATCCAAAAACAGAATCAAATAAGAGATGAACGATATGAAGAATATAAAAAGGATATAGCAGACCTGAAGGAACTGAAACAGTCAATTAGGGAACTTAAAGATACAATGGAAAGTATCAGCAACAGGTTAGACCATGCAGAAGAAAGAATTTCAGAGGTAGAAGACAAAGTTCTTGAGATAACTCAGACAGTAAAAGAGGCAGAAAAGAAGAGAGAGAAAGCAGAACGTTCACTGTCAGAATTATGGGACTTTATGAAGCGTTCCAACATACGAGTTATAGGAATTCCAGAAGGGGAAGAAGAATGCCCCAGAGGAATGGAAGCCATAATAGAGAATATTATAAAAGAAAATTTCCCAAACATCACCAAAGAGTCTGACACACTGCTTTCAGAGGGATATCGGACCCCAGGTCGCCTCAACTCTAACCGAGCTTCTCCAAGACACATTGTGATGAACCTGTCCAAAGTCAAGACAAAAGAAAAGATTCTGCAAGCTGCCAGGAGTAAGCGCCAGTTGACCTACAGGGGCAAATCCATCAGAGTTACCGCAGACTTCTCTAATGAAACTTTCCAAGCAAGAAGACAATGGTCATCTACCTTTAATCTACTTAAACAGAACAATTTTCAGCCCAGAATTCTGTACCCTGCTAAGCTAAGCTTCAGAATTGACGGAGAAATCAAATCATTTACGGATATACAAACATTGAGGAAATTCGCCACAACAAGACCAGCTCTACAGGAAATACTTCAACCTGTTCTGCACACTGACCACCACAATGGATCAGCAGCAAAGTAAGAACTCAGAAATCAAAGGACAAAACCTAACCTCCACACTGATGCAAAAGATAAAATTAAGCAATGGACTCTCACCAAATAAGACGAATAGAATACTACCACACTTATCAATTATCTCAATAAATGTTAATGGCTTGAATTCCCCACTGAAGAGACATAGATTGGCTGACTGGATTAAAAAACACAAGCCATCCATTTGCTGTCTGCAAGAAACACACCTGGCCTCAAAAGACAAATTAAAGCTCCGAGTCAAGGGTTGGAAGACAATTTTTCAGGCAAACGGAATTCAGAAGAAAAGAGGAGTTGCAATCTTATTTTCAGATACATGTGGATTTAAAGCAACTAAAGTCAAAAAAGACAAAGATGGTCACTTTATATTGGTCAAGGGAAAACTACAACAAGAAGACATTTCAATTCTAAATATTTATGCACCCAATTTAAATGCTCCCAGATTCCTGAAGCAGACCTTACTCAGTCTGAGCAATATGATTTCTGATAATACCATCATAACAGGGGACTTTAACACACCTCTTACAGAGCTGGACAGATCCTCTAAACAGAAATTAAACAAAGATGTAAGAGATTTAAATGAGACCCTAGAACAACTATGCTTGATAGATGCATATAGAACACTCCACCCCAAAGATAAAGAATATACATTCTTCTCATCACCCCATGGAACATTCTCCAAAATTGATCATATCCTGGGACACAAAACTAATATCAACAGAATCAGAAGAATTGAAATTTTACCTTGTATCTTTTCAGACCATAAGGCACTAAAGGTGGAACTCAACTCTAACAAAAATGCTCAAGCCCACCCAAAGGCATGGAAATTAAACAATCTTCTGTTGAATAACAGATGGGTGAAGGAAGAAATAAAACAGGAAATCATTAACTTCCTTGAGCATAACAACAATGAAGACACAAGCTACCAAAACCTGTGGGATACTGCAAAAGCAGTTTTGAGAGGAAAATTCATCGCTTTACATGCCTACATTCGAAAAACAGAAAGAGAGCACATCAACAATCTCACAAGAGATCTTATGGAATTGGAAAAAGAAGAACAATCTAAGCCTAAACTCAGTAGAAGAAAAGAAATATCCAAAATCAAATCAGAGATCAATGAAATTGAAAACAAAAGAATCATTCAGAAAATTAATGAAACAAGGAGTTGGTTTTTTGAAAAAATAAATAAAATAGATAAACCATTAGCCAGACTAACTAGAAATAGAAAAGTAAAATCTCTAATAACCTCAATCAGAAACGATAAAGGGGAAATAACAACTGATCCCACAGAGATACAAGAGATCATCTCTGAATACTACCAGAAACTCTATGCCCAGAAATTTGACAATGTGAAGGAAATGGATCAATATCTGGAATCACACCCTCTCCCTAGACTTAGCCAGGAAGAAATAGACCTCCTGAACAGACCAATTTCAAGCACTGAGATCAAAGAAACAATAAAAAAGATTCCAACTAAAAAATGCCCTGGTCCAGATGGCTTCACTCCAGAATTCTATCAAACCTTCAAGGAAGAGCTTATTCCTGTACTGCAGAAATTATTCCAAAAAACTGAGGAAGAAGGAATCTTCCCCAACACATTCTATGAAGCAAACATCACCCTGATACCAAAACCAGGAAAAGACCCAAACAAAAAGGAGAATTTCAGACCAATCTCACTCATGAACATAGACGCAAAAATTCTCAACAAAATCCTAGCCAATAGATTACAGCTTATCATCAAAAAAGTCATTCATCATGATCAAGTAGGCTTCATCCCAGGGATGCAAGGCTGGTTTAACATACGCAAGTCTATAAACGTTATCCACCATATTAACAGAGGCAAAAATAAAGATCACATGATCCTCTCAATAGATGCAGAAAAAGCATTTGATAAAATCCAGCATCCTTTTCTAATTAGAACTCTGAAGAGTATAGGCATAGGTGGCACATTTCTAAAACTGATTGAAGCTATCTATGACAAACCCACAGCCAATATTTTACTGAATGGAGTAAAACTGAAAGCTTTTCCTCTTAGAACTGGAACCAGACAAGGTTGTCCTCTGTCACCTTTACTATTCAACGTAGTGCTGGAGGTTCTAGCCAATACAATTAGGCAAGACAAGGAAATAAAGGGAATCCAAATGGGAGCAGAGGAGGTCAAACTCTCCCTCTTTGCTGACGACATGATCTTATACTTAGAGAACCCCAAAGACTCAACCACAAGACTCCTAGAAGTCATCAAAAAATACACTAATGTTTCAGGATATAAAATCAATGTCCACAAGTCAGTAGCCTTTGTATACACCAATAACAGTCAAGATGAGAAGCTAATTAAGGACACAACTCCCTTCACCATAGTTTCAAAGAAAATGAAATACCTAGGAATATACCTAACGAAGGAGGTGAAGGACCTCTATAAAGAAAACTATGAAATCCTCAGAAAGGAAATAGCAGAGGATATTAACAAATGGAAGAATATACCATGCTCATGGATGGGAAGAATCAACATTGTTAAAATGTCTATACTTCCCAAAGCTATCTACCTATTCAATGCCATTCCTATCAAAGTACCTACATCGTACTTTCAAGATTTGGAAAAAATGATTCTGCGTTTTGTATGGAACCGGAAAAAACCCCGTATAGCTAAGGCAGTTCTTAGTAACAAAAATAAAGCTGGGGGCGTCAGCATACCAGATTTTAGTCTGTACTACAAAGCCATAGTGCTCAAGACAGCATGGTACTGGCACAAAAACAGAGACATAGACACTTAGAATCGAATTGAACACCAAGAAATGAAACTAACATCTTACAACCACCTAATCTTTGATAAACCAAACAAGAACTTACCTTGGGGGAAAGACTCCCTATTCAATAAATGGTGTTGGGAGAACTGGATGTCTACATGTAAAAGACTGAAACTGGACCCACACCTTTCCCCACTCACAAAAATTGATTCAAGATGGATAAAGGACTTAAATTTAAGGCATGAAACCAAAAAAATCCTCAAAGAAAGCATAGGAAAAACACTGGAAGATATTGGCCTGGGGGAAGACTTCATGAAGAAGACTGCCATGGCAATTGCAACAACATCAAAAATAAACAAATGGGACTTCATTAAACTGAAAAGCTTTTGTACAGCTAAGGACACAATAACCAAAGCAAAGAGACAGCCTACACAATGGGAAAGGATATTTGCATATTTTCAATCAGACAAAAGCTTGATAACCAGGATCTATAGAGAACTCAAATTAATCCACATAAAAAAAGCCAACAATCCCTTATATCAATGGGCAAGAGACATGAATAGAACTTTCTCTAAAGATGACAGACGAATGGCTAACAAACATATGAAAAAATGTTCATCATCTCTATATATTAGAGAAATGCAAATCAAAACAACCCTCAGATATCATCTAACCCCAGTGAGAATGGCCCACATCACAAAATCTCAAAACTGCAGATGCTGGCGTGGATGTGGAGAGAAGGGAACACTTTTACACTGCTGGTGGGACTGCAAACTAGTACAACCTTTCTGGAAGGAAGTATGGAGAAACCTCAAAGCACTCAACCTAGACCTCCCATTCGATCCTGCAATCCCATTACTGGGCATCTACCCAGAAGGAAAAAAATCCTTTTATCATAAGGACACTTGTACTAGACTGTTTATGGCAGCTCAATTTACCATTGCCAAAATGTGGAAACAGCCTAAATGCCCACCAACCCAGGAATGGATTAACAAGCTGTGGTATATGTATACCATGGAATACTATTCAGCTATTAAAAAAAATGGAGACTTTACATCCTTCGTATTAACCTGGATGGAAGTGGAAGACATTATTCTTAGTAAAGCATCACAAGAATGGAGAAGCATGAATCCTATGTACTCAATCTTGATATGAGGACAATTAATGACAATTAAGTTTATGGGGGGGGGAAGCAGAAAGAGGGATGGAGGGAGGAGGGTGGGGCCTTAGTGTGTGTCACACTTTATGGGGGCAAGACATGATTGCAAGAGGGACTTTACCTAACAATTGCAATCAGTGTAACTGACTTATTGTACCCTCAATGAATCCCCAACAATAAAAAAAAAAAAAAAAAAAGAATTGTGCCATGGTACCTGGCTAGTTTTTAGAGAAGCGGTCTCACTCTTGCTCAGGCTGGTCTCAAACTCATAAGGTCAGGCAATCCATCTGCCTCAGCCTCCCATAGTGCTAGGAATATAGGCATGAGCCACTGCACACAGTCAATGAATTTTTTTAAGAATAAGAGTAGTGAAAGTGGAGGCAGAGAACAGTTGGCTTCTGAGGAATTTTACTGTAAAGCCTTTGCAAGGGCTTTGAGGGCAAGAGTTCATTCCTACCTAATTCTTTCTCTGCACACCAGGCACATGCATGTGGATACCCAAGAAAGCTCAGCCATGCTTTACCTACATCCCTGTCATGTGGAGTCACCAGTGACCACCCCTCAGGCCAAGGAATGTGTCAAGAGGCCTGGCCAAGGAAGAGCCAGAAACAGGCTCAAGAACATTGTGGGAAGGTGATGCTGGGTCCTTAAGTACCTAGTGTGTGGGCTAAGAGGAGAGGTGTATGAGCAAAGGCAAAGATCAGACCAGGACCCTGTAAAGCACAAAGCTTCCAATGGCACAATTCTAAGGCAACATGTGCTATCTTTACTCTGCACAGTAGTGTAGAGTGAGCATGCAAGCTGAGACCACGAGAAGTGATCTTAATAATCATGGGGAAATTTATGACTGTTCCATCACCTTTAAACATCTTTGTCATTCAAACCATCACATTGTACACCATAAATAGATACAATTTTATTTGTCAATTGTACCTCAATAGAGCTGGAAAACATAATTTAAAAAATTGAAAATAAATGAGATAAGAATACACACTCATACACACATACATACAAGAACATACATTCTATCACCTCACTCTGGTTCATTTTTTTCTATAACACCAAACACATTTATTTTTATTTATTCATTGTCTGCTTATCTGTACCAGAATATAAGGTCCATGGAATCATAGAAAATGATTTTCCTATTCAGTTTACAGCTGAATCCCTTTAACCTAGAATCCTGTTTGGATCATAAAACTATAACTGATCAAAAACTATTTAGTGACTGAATGGATAAATTGGTTTCCTGCATATGATGCTAGTAGCAGTTAAAGACAATAAAGAACCTTAAAGTACTGGCAGCCTCCCAGCTCAGGCAGAGGTACCCCTCAATAGTTTTGAAAAGAATTTGGAACATCTCCATTCATATTTTTCCATCTCAGCTTACACGTCACTTCCTTTCTGACGCTTCCCCTCCTTCATTAAGATGAAGTACTTTTGCTATCTGTTCCCAGAGCACTCTACATTTCTCATTTTAAGGTTATTTGTCATATTGTATTTCAATCGCTGCTTAACTGTCTTCCTTGTAAGACTACATTTTCTGAAGATGTACATAGAAGTCTCAGCTGAATGAATTTTTTAAAACCTTCGTCAAAACATTAGAAACTCTCTATAAATATATAGTGAAATGAAAGGGAAAAAACAAACATCTATTTAATACACTATACTTTAAAACATTAGAAGCACTGAGAATTATTTTATTTTCTTTGTATCAAGAGTAGATTGAATTCTTTGTATCAAGAGTATATTGAACCATGCTTGCCTTCTTGTTTTATAACCTAGCAAATGGAGAGGAGAGCATCTTCTCTCTGCTTTAGCAAATTTTCATACTCAATTTCTAAGTTTGGATAACCTTTGAGTATTTTATCTGTGAAAGTTTCTTTAACATGAAGTTTTGGCCAGCAACATTTTCTTTAGAACATCTGCATTCACAAGACATGCCTCATTTACGTTGACCTCCTCTATGTGCATATCTAGAGTCTCTCAAATAGCAGGTGTCAACATTTCCATGGCTACCTCTTTCTTTATAAATCCATTTATATTCAAATTGATTGCATTTATAGCATTATTATTTTTTGTTTCTTTGATACAATTTAATATCATTGGAAAATTTCTTCTTTAAGGTGTCTATTTTTTGGCAACATGACAAAATAACAACACACTTTGCTGGCTGTGTATGAATTTCTTTTTTTTTTTTTTTTTTTTTTTTTTGTAGAGACAGAGTCTCACTTTATGGCCCTTGGTAGAGTGCCGTGGCATCACACAGCTCACAGCAACCTCCAGCTCCTGGGCTTAAGCGATTCTCTTGCCTCAGCCTCCCGAGTAGCTGGGACTACAGGCGCCCGCCACAGCACCCGGCTATTTTTTTGTTGCAGTTTGGCCGGGGCTGGGCCTGAACCCGCCACCCTCGGTATATGGGGCCAGCGCCCTACTCACTGAGCCACAGGCGCTGCCCATGTGTATGAATTTCATAACATGCACATGGCCCAATCACCAACAGAGCTTGAAAGACGTGGCAAATTTGGTCACAGGCCATGATTGTCCACCTGTTGTTTATGTTGTGATTTGTGAACTGAAGAGCTAACAGCCACTAATTGTGCTTTATGTATTCACTCAGTTAACATACTGTGGTAGTGAGGGACTGATGTTATTGAACTAAACTGTGATAAGTGTAATTTGTGCATATTGGAATTGTGTAAATTGAGGACTGGCTTACTGCTCTGCAAAATTGCAAAGAATGTAGGATGTAGTTAGCGGAAACATTTAAGGCCAAGGTAGGAATTTTTAATAAAAGTTAGAAAAATTACAGCCTGTTTTCATGAGGATGGGAATGGTCCTGAATTTGAAAATAGGGATGATAGAAAAGGAGAAGGCTGGGTGTGGTGGCATGTGCCTGTAGTCCCAGCTACTGGGAAGGCTAAGGCTAGAGACTCACTTGAGTGTAGTAGGAATTTGAATCCAGCCTGGGCAACATAGCTAGACTCTGTCAAGAAAGAAAGAAAGAAAGAGAGAGAGAGAGAGAGAGAGAGAGAGAGAGAGAGAGAGAGAGAGAGAGAGAGAGAGAGAGAGAAAGAAAGAAAGAAATTTGAAAAGAAAAGGGGATATTTACAAACATAACACTTTGTGTAGGCCAAAAGTGCCAAAGAGGGTGGAATCCAGCATATAAGTGAAGGCTTGGCTTTAGACAGAAGCACAAACAGTTCATTTATTTTAACTATAATGCAGAAGGACTGGGCACAGGGACTGGCAGGTAATTAGTAGAAAAACAAGCTCTCTCTTGATTGCTACTACTTTCTCAATACAAAACAAACAAACAAACAAACAAAAAAAGACAGGTCTTTAAATGATAATAAAGAGGAAATAAAGAAGAGTAAAAGCTTGAGGTAAGAAAAGCAGTGCAAAATATCAGTTTTGGAGAGAGGGAGTATGAATTTATCTGGGAATGTAATAGGATTTCTGAGATTACTCATTAAAGACAGAGCTATCAGTTTTGTTGTGTATTTTTCTCCAGTTGTTTTCATTTTGCCTAAATCCTACACAATTTAAGAAATAAATCTAATCTTCTGCCCTTATTTTCAGTTTCCCCATCCAGTGGGCCTATCACGGAGATTCCATGCTGAGAGGAAACAAATCGATTCCTGGGCTGAACCTGTGCCCTAGCTTCAGGACCCGGTTTCTCCTGGGGTTCTCTCTCTGTTGTCCCCATTTAGTTGAAAATATATGGAAAGCACAGCCTAAGAAAAAAATTATAACAATGAACAGAATGATCCTTTATTGATTTTCCCTGTTCTAGTTATTTAATAATAGACAAAATCAAAAATAAATGTTTCATCGCTTCTCAGCCTTTTAGCTAAGATCAAGTGCAAAAATAACTGTTTCTTAGAGATTTCTGAAGAAAGCTGTCATAAAAGTCAAGTAATAGTTTCTTTGTTCTTTTACCTAAATTTCTGTGACTTTTCTGACTTCATTTTTCCTATTGTAACCTTCATATAGATCCAAATATTTATAACAATCAAGTTGAGTTTGGGTTGAAGGCAAAAAATTGAAGTAAAATACATCACCTAGAAGAAAATTCAAATGTCAAACTAAGCCAGAGCATAGGTCACCTGGTACAAAGGTATAAAGGTACAGAGGTACAGAGGTAAGCTGCCTTACCTTTATTTTATGTATTCATCACCAAAGAAAGATTAAAATGTAGTGAGGTCTTTGATGTAGGAACAAAGAAGCTGCCTTATATCTTATTGAAAAGGTTAGATTAAAATAAAAGAGTGAATTTAATGAAAAAAGTTGAATTGGCACAAAGTTCATCTCAAAGAAACAAAACAAAACAAAAATTGCCCACTGTTCTGAATTCCACCCATCTTCTTTATTCCACTTCCAACTTTTTTTGCAACTCTGCGTTAAGCCCTAAGACATGGTTTCCTTACCATGTCTTCAACGCTCCCAACTCTTCCCCACCTCCCAAGTTTCCTACCCATACACTGCTCCCCCTCAACTAAACTATACCATTCTGTATTGGTTCATTATCTGTAATATAAACTGGACAGTAAGCTACATGAAGGCAGGGCTATATCTGATGTTCATCATGGTATAGGAAATAATTAGCAATGCCCACAACATGGTAGTCAGGAATAATTATTCATAGAATAAGTACAGTATTTATGAATAAGAACAGACTTTAACAGAAGATCAGAATCAGAAATAAGAAATTTTCTCATGTGCTTGGAAAGCTTTGAAGAGCAAAAATCAAAGAGAAGACTGAAAGTCATTCAACTATTGCTTGAGAACAAAGTTAACCTGGGCTCCTGAGAAATGACCAGAAGTCCAGGAGTTAAAGGACCTCAGATGCAAAGCTCTCTGGCCAACAGCTGCCATGGCTTTAGAAAAGGAGCAGCCTTTCTTGACTTCACATCTGTGGGTTGAAAAATGAGAGGAGCGTGCCAGATGATATCTAAACAGTTTTCCCACATCTAACACACAGGAATCACAAAGCCAAGTGGTCACTTTTGATCTCAAGACACAATTTGCATCTTTTAGCCACAAAGACACAGCTCTTTTCCCTTACCTGAGCTAAACACATTTGTGGAAGTTCAAAACAGAGTTTATTAATGTGGGCAGTCCCATGTTTTGTGCTATAGGGCGTCTTTGTCCTATACAACGTGCAACTGACTGAAGCCTTTAATGTATTTTCTAGTAAGTACAATAGCCTGGTTTCCAGAGAGATCCCATCACCTGATCTCTCCTCCCTTTAATAAAAAGCACGCTGTTCAATGATATGTGAATGTGGATGTATATATCTACTGTAAGAAATTGGCTCATGAAAGTATGAAAGCTAAGGTCCAAGATCTGTGGTCAGCATATTGGAGACTCAAGAGTGGATGGTTGATGGCAAAAAAAAAAAAAAAGTGGATGATATTGTTCCAGTCTAAGCCTGAAGGTCTTAGAATAAGGAAAGCCCACAGTATATGTTCCAATCCAAGTCCAAGAGAAGACTCATGCCCCACATCAAAGCTAGTCCACCCCCTGTCAACTCAGCACCTATACAAATCTCCTTAAACCATACTCAATCTCCAAATAAAGATAATGACAAGGTCATAATTCTGCCTAACATGATACTACTGTGCTTCATATAGCTGATAATATACTATCTCCTTCCCAGAACAAGAAATAAAATACTTGAGTATGAAAAAAAAAAAAGCACACTGTTGCCAAGCTACTATCTAGAAGTATGTCACAAGGAATGTCCATAGGACCTTTTAAACTGTCTTTCAGTTTTACTCCCACTAGTCATTCTCTAATAATTAATCACTCTTCCATTAGATGGCAATATTAAAGAAAGACCATGTATATCAGACTTTGCTTCACAGCAAATTCAGAGTATTGTGCTTTGCCAGCCACTTTGCCTCCTGCTTCCATTCCTTCCCCTGAGACACGTCCTTGGCATCTCACACCTGCCCTGCTTCAACAGTTCTCCAAAAGTCAGCCTGACACTCGTCTTCTGGTAAGTCCTGACCTCCTCTTATAAATCCTATTAAGCCCCTGTGCCAGACTCAAACCCTGTGCTAGCTTTCCCAGTGTAATCCTTTTACTTTTATTAACATGCTTACCAATGTATGTTTCCTGCCTTCCAACTAGATTAGAAACCATTGTTTCATATAGTCGTGGAATGTTCTGGCTCAGAAATGGTTTTTACAAAATGTTTGAAGACAATAATAAGGGTGGCAAGGAGTTGATGAGAATTACCTTTGATTTTGGATGGACTGACACTGCTTCAGCCTGAAAAGTACCCACCATGTTCTTTATCTTACTGTGGGTTCTCTAATCTCTCTCTCTGTATCAAACTGCAAATGTATGAGTATAGTAAGAGTGCCAATTTCCCCTCTCTGGCTCTATTGGAAACAAAATTTATTTAAATGTTATCCATGGTTACAGTGGCACATCAAAAGTGTATTCATATCCACACTTCCCTGGTGAATCAGCACAGCATGGTTTAGCAGCTCTTACCTTTATGGGTCAGAGAAATCTGATTTACACAGGAACATACAAAAGAAAAATTTGTAAGGAATGTCAGGAATTGAACTTGATGATTAAAAGCTCCTTGCTCTACCTTAGATAACTAAATTAATCATCTGGCCCCATCTTAGGATATCTGAATATTAAATTTCCTGTTGTAAGCCCTTCTATGTCATGGCTTAATGAGATTCTCGTATGGAAACAAAGAAAGATGGATCGGAACAAAGCCAAAACATAAGTGTTTTATTATATGACAGCATTAAAGAGAAACTAGGTATGAAAGGTTTTGCTTCCCAGAAAATCAAGAGTGACTTAATTTTAAAACCTGTCCTGTCCTTCCTAATCAAAATTTCAGAATGCTCAATTTCAATGAAACATGCTTAAACAGTATTGTGTTTGAGCATTAGACTTAGCTGTGTTGACCTAAATGGAAAAAGCTGAGGCATAATTAATATAGAGAATTAATTTTTTGGGTCAAAGTTAAGGGCTGCAGCTTAGGACTCACTTCCCAATTGCCTTGGGGAGTGCTCCAGAAAACAAAAGAAAGGCTCTAGTTTTTAAAGAAAAAAGGATGAATCCAGAAAGAGGATGAGTATGGAAAATTTTCACCAGGAATTCTCACTGGCTTACAGAAATAACATTACCTAGTGATTGGTTATGCATTGTTGAACTGCATGGTATGTGGCATTTTACAGCTAGTAGGCATCGGTTGGTCTGGAATCCACATAGCAAGTGGCTTTGAGAGTAATTGTTTAGTTTGAGGTGGGGAGTTACTGCTGTTACATTTTAAATGCCTGATAATTTAAAGGGTCTGATAATTTAAAGGGGCTAACTTTCCTTAGATACAAATTTTGTTTTCTTCCTCAGTCACAAAGAGTTAACTTTGGCAAAGACATGTAGAATTGGTCATGAAAAGAGAAATACATTTCCATTTCAGGTTCACATACCACCGTGAATCACCACATGAAACATGAAATCTAACTTCTTCCATCAGGCTTTTGAGAGAGAACCTGATATATGCTAAAAAAAAGCATGAATATAGGGGTCAAAAAAACCTGGGTTTGAATACCAGCTCTGTCATTTACTAACTCTGCTGCCTCAAGCTAGTCCATTAGTGCATCTGAACTTCAGTTTTCTCAACTCTAAAGGAAGGACAGTAGCATAGATAAGGTCTCCAATTTACTCTAATTAAATAGATGTGGCATCATTTCTTTTGGCTTAGAGAGCATGCTTCCAGCATCCAAGGGTCAACTGGACACCTGCATGTGGTCTTCAGATACATGCAGATGCCACCTTATACCCCAGACCTACTGAGTCAGAACTTCCTGGAGAAGAGGATCAGGACATCTGATCTTATAAAAGCTAAACAGGTGTTTCTGGTGTGCTTCCCTGATTAGGAACTACTGTATTAGGAAAAGAGCGGGCAGAAAAGAGTTGTGAAGCCCCTGGACTGAAGGGCTCAGATTTGAGAAGGAGCTGGAAGAGGTAACTTCTCAGGCTGAGGAACATTTGAGAGACAGCTTTTCTTAAGCAGAAGGGGAGAGCCATGGCCTCCATAGAGACAGAATCAAAGACAGAAATGCTAATTGGTTGGCTGGAAAGTATTATTATACAAGATTCAAATATCAGCTATCTACTATAAGTGATAGAGCCACATTACTTCTGAATACTTGCTAGACAGAAGCAAGAAGAAAATGGTGATCCAAAAACACTTTTCTTCATTGCATCTCCTGTGCTCTGAAGACAGCACTAATAATTTATCTTAATGGAAAACTCTTTGTTTTGAGTGGAGTCAAAGAATGATTTCGTGAATGTTGGTCATTTAACCACTTACAACCTCTCGTTCTTGTTGATGATAGAACTTTGGATTTTGGTGAAGTAATCCAAACACAGATACTGTAGACTGGAACATTAAGAATGTCAAAGGCAGCCCCATGAGCAGAACGTGGTACTATTCCAATTTAAGAGATTTCTGGTTTTCTCTGGCATGTTTGGAGGAGTGGTGTAGGGCAAATGCTTTGATGCAGGTGAACGTGCAGAAAAAATCCCAAAGAAGGTCAAGCCTTGGGAAGAGAGGCGGCCAGTAGGGGGGGTTCCCAAGAATGAGGCTGGCCCTGGGTCTGAAGTATAGCAATAGTTGACACTGAGCTTAAAACTTCTTGGCCTGGGTTGTAGCTAACAGAATTTTGCATCTGGAAACTAGTGTCAGTGTGCTTCTGGGAATGGAGGTGGGCCCCAAGTTGTCCCTTAGAGCACACTGGCTATGCAGAGAAGGCAGGAAGAAAGCAAGCTGCAATTCAAAGTAAAAAGTGACAAGAGACAATCAAGCAAATGTCAACATTCTCCAAGAAACACTTGATTTACTGCAGAAGCTAAAAGAAGCCTGAAAAGATAGGGGAAAAAAATAGTAATACTGAGAACTATCTTGCTATTCCCTGGGCACATAATAGGTATTGAAAATAAAAGAAGGTTGGGAGGCGCCTGTGGCTCAGTCGGTAAGGCGCCGGCCCCATATACCGAGGGTGGTGGGTTCCAACCCGGCCCCGGCCAAACTGCAACCAAAAAATAGCTGGGTGTTGTGGCGGGCGCCTGTAGTCCCAGCTATTTAGGAGGCTGAGGTGAGAGAATCGCTTAAGCCCATGAGTTGGAGGTTACTGTGAGCTGTGTGAGGCCACGGCACTCTACTGAGGGCCATAAAGTGAGACTCTGTCTCTACAAAAAAAAAAAAAGAAAATAAAAGAAGGTTTAACAGTTAAGAACAAAGGGGATAGAGACAGATTTAAATTGGAATATGAAGTGACCTTGACCAAATTTCTTAACATCTGGGAGCCTCTATCTCTTCCTATTTAAAATGAACATCTTGAGAAGGATTGAGTATAAATGTATCTGATGTGTAAGAAGTATTCAATAATTATTTTGCTTTGGGTTTTTATTTTATCTGAACTTAAGTGGGAGAACGATATTAGATACAATATCGGAAGGGTTATAAGTCGCTTTGCTGGAGTGTCTAAATTCCTCATCAAAACACCGGGAAACAAAAATATAAATAAAGAGCATGGGAGAAATGATCAATAGCAAATTTCCTTCAACATGGTCTAAATTAGCTATCCTTTTTTCCAACAAAGAGTGTGAAATTTCTGGCACTGCTGGGTTGTGATGACCCGCTCCTTTCTCCTTCCTACTTATAGACAAGAGAGCATTTAAACCACTCCCAGGTGTCTGTGCCTGTTCTCAGAGCTCATCAGGGGAAAAGATTCCACCAGCTTTTTTCAGGTCCCCATTCCCGCACACAGTAGCCTTCCTTATCAAAAAGTGTTACTTTAAGTAAATGTCTATATTTATGTTTTAAAAAAAAAAGGCTTGAATTTTTCATGGGAGTGAGGGTCCAGTGATCTGGAAAATGACAGTACAGAAGGAGACCTAAATATGCCCGTATCAGGCCTTGCCAATCACTTTTTGTTTTATCTAGGATTCTTTCAAAGCAAGTGACAAGAAAGCCAACTCAAATTACCACAGGGACAAAGAGATACAAAAATCTTGGCTTCTCTAATGGAAAGTCCATGATTTGATCTACATTCAGGCACTAAAGGAGCAGATGTTCAAAACCATGTCCCAAAATTTCTCCTCCTCTCTCTTGTCTATCCCTTGTTCTTCTTTCCTCACTGTTAATGCACATCTCTGGAAGGTTTCTTCCTTATAGCTTCTGACCTACGAAGGACAGGACAATTTCCCTCTTCTCACTGTTCTCATCAATCAAATAACAGATATCCCTTATTCCTGTCCACACAATTCCCAAGTGAAAGAGGCATAAGCAACCATCAACAGCCAGATGAGAAACAAAATACCAGTGTCTCTCCCCCAATAAAAAGAACTAAGGTAAACCTCTCCAGCAAAACCTGAGTTAGAGGATACAGCTTAATCCTAGAGGCCTTAGTAAAGTTCTTTGCTTTCTTTTCCTCCAATTTAAGATAGAGGGCTCTGGAAAATTAACCCTGGCTTATTGACCCCATCATTTTCACAGACAGAAGTGAGAGAACAGAAAATTTAAGTCTACTTTGAATAAGAAAGTACTGTACATGGTGATCCAGACCACTGCCAACTTAAGGAAGCTCCTCAACTTAATGATGGGGTTACATCCCAATAAAACCATCACAAGTTGAAAACACCATAAAGTTGAAAATGCATTTGATACATCTAACCTACCAAACACCATAGCTTAGCCTAGTCTACCTTCAATGTGCTCAGAACACTTACGTTAGCCGAGAGTTAGGTAAAATCATCTAATTCAACATCTCTTTTATACTAAACACTTAAAATATATCATCTAATCTATTGAATACTATACTGAAAGTAAAAAACAGAATGGCTGAATGCGTTCACAAAGTTCAGTTTCTACTGAATGAGAACTGCTTTCGTATCATTGAGGCATTATAAGTTGGGGACCTTATGGACATGAAGAGAGCTGAGAAAAAGCCACCTATGCACCTATCTCTTCCAGGGTATAATATGATTTTGAGCAGAAATAAGATAACCAAATTTGAACTGCTTGGGGCTACCCAGTAAGAAAAGGAGCAGAGAGTTGTCAACCATCCAGGCTGAAAGGGTTCCCTCCACAAAAGTTCAGCATGGAGGGATGCTTGTTTGTCCTAAGGCTAGATCCTGTCCTGGTTCACTTCCCACTTCATTATAAGGCAGCCTTCCAAAGAAGAGATTTGTCTTTTACAGCCAGCACACTGTGGTCACTGCCTACAGCCATAGAATGGCATTTTCATTTCAATGAAGTGATAGATCTGCATTTCATGCTGTGGGAATCTAGAATGAAACTACTTCAAGTGTATCTATGAAATGCACCCTTCTTAATACACTTTTGGCTTCTTACCTCTTATATTTCACTTTTAAACTATCATTTCTGTGACTAAGAGTGCTCACTGGACCCACTGCCCTATCAGTCCCCAATGGGTCCCTAGCGGAGGGGCTCAGCCAGGAGTTATTATTCCAAAGCTCCCTGTTTCTTTTCGTAATGACATCTGGCCTCACTCTCTGCAGATGACCCATCTCCCTGCTTTTCAGAGTAGCTTCATGCCATTCATCCAGTATGAACTCACAATTTCTCTTTCCCTTGTCTCAGAATTGAACATTCTATGGGTGACCTCACCCCTTTCTGACTCAGCAGGGCCTTCTTTTCCAGGGCTAGTGACTCTTCCTGTGTTTCTGATCTCATCCTCCCCCTTTGTTCTCTCTCTTCTCTGCCTCATCCTTATTTCCCTATGGCCTAGAAATAAGTTCAAGTCTCCTCATCCTAAAAGAGCAAACAATTCAATAAGTACAAAACAAAACCTTTTCTAGTATAAATTTTTATCTACTTCCTCTCTTTCTTGTAACGTCCAGACTGTTAATATAGTCATCTTCCTTTGGCCTTGAGCATTTCTCACCTCCTGTTTGCTCCTTGTTGTTGCAATCTCATTTTCAGAAATCTACTGTGTCTCTTAATCCTACTCACTCCTCAGCCTATTTACATTATCATGAGGACAGAGACCTGTGACCGCTTTATTCCAGAAGTTGGTAAATTCCTACCACAGATGTGATAATCCAACTAATATTTGTTCAACTAATTAACAACTCTTTAATACTATTACTCATTTCTTTGATCTCAGCACTCTCCTAGCTTCTGGGGATTTTGTCATTTTCATTCTCCTTACCTGATTTCTACTTATTGAATGTAGAGTTTTCCTAGGATTGTATTCTTTGCTTTTGTTCTTATTCCATATTTTCTAATTACACAATCATCATTTCTGAGATTTCAAATCTCATGTATATTCAGATGACTCTCCTGTTTAGCCTCTCTGAGCCTAAATTTTCCTTGATTCCAATGCTTATTTCCCATAATAAATCTTTTGCAGAAGCCTTCCGTTATCCATGCACTGAGTCATTCCCTTGTTCTTATCACATCTGTACAAACTATAATCCTGGTGCTGTACTAGGCACTCGAGGTATAAATGTGAAAATGCCCTGGTGTCTGCCTGCCTTTCAAGGATAGTATTTTCTATTCAGATAAACCAAAACATAAACATGCCATGGCAATATAAGACAAAGATGTCAATGAGGGAAGGATGCCCAAAGGGCAGTCAGAGCTCATAGGAGAAGCACATGGCCTCCTGTGATGGTGGGAATGGTAAATGTAGGAAAGCAGTCTCAAGGAGTGTTGTGGAAGTTTTCCTAAAGGATCTAATTTCTGATATAAGTCTTGAAGGGGGAGTACTGGTTACGTAGCCAAATGATTAATATAGAGAGGAGAGAGTAGTATAGTGTGTGAAAAGGACTTCAGTCGGAATTGGTGAGATATACACGAATCTTGCTCAAGAGGCTAGATTTAGAATCAAACCTCCCATACCTAATGTGTCTTGCCCTGACATTCCCTGATGGAAAAGCTTTTAGCCCCCATCATTATGCATGTCTATGTCTAGTAAGCAAGGCTGCCTACAGAGAACCTCTAGTAACAGCAATAGCTAATATGGATTAAGCATTTACAATATGCCAAGCACAGCTCTAGGTGTTTTTCTTCTTTTAATTTATTTGTTATGAGGACAACCCTGTGCAATAAAAATTATTATTATCCTCACTCTACAGTTGAGCAAACTGTTCCCTGGAGCCATTGAATAAAACACAGCTGACAGATTACTGGGCAAAGTGATGAACGCAGCTCTCCAGTCAAGAGTCCATGCGATTAATCACTTTACTTTATTGCCTCCCTTTTGGCTTAAAATATTTTACCTTCACCTTTATCCTTATACAATTTTGGTAATTCGGTGCTTCTTCATCACATGGTATGAAGATGTAAAAAAAAAAAAATGTAGAATATAAATTTCTTAACACAATAACTAAGAAAATGCCAGGAAGGCTATGTTAACCAGTGTGATGAAAATACGTCAAATGGTCTATAAAACCAGTTTATAGTGCTCCATGATTGCATTAATGTACACAGCTATGATTTAATAATAAATAAATTAAAAAAAATCCTGGACCCCATTTGTGAATATTAAAGGTTCATGAAAATGTTTTATATGTAATGTATGATGAATGATCTAAATAAAGATAATCTAATATTTTTAAATACAAAAATATATGCAAATATTGGTAGGCTTTCTCCTCTTCTCCTATCTTTCCTGATAATAATCTGCTATTTTCCATAAGTGGTAGGTTGTGATGGTGATAAAGAAAGCTGAATTTGGAGGAAACTGAAAAATGATAAATTGTAGAAAGGGAATTTTTTTAAACTTACATAAACATTCACACAAATGTGCCTACTTCAACAGTGTCGCCAAATGTTTTGACATGAAAAAAAATTCTTCTCACAAAATTAATTGATTTTTCCTCTTCAAATCCAAAATAAAACAAATGGACAGAGTTAATATAAAGGAATACAATTGCAGGAACTATTTTTAAAATTAGATTTTACTGGCATGTCAAGCACAAAATAAGTGGCACAGAAGTGGCATGTATGACACAAAAAGAGTACCACATTCCTAGGAATACAAGGCAGCTGGGACTCTCACTTAGAAAACTCAGGTCAAGATTGTTGCTTCTCTAAAGTCACATTAGTTAGAGACAGAACAGGACTACAATCTAGGTCTTCTTATATTAAGTCCAATGTTTTATCTACAATAAATCCTACCTCAGGGTCCACAAGCTGAGAACCAGAAATAATTTTAGAAATCAAGTTCAACCCTCTCCATTCCCTCTTTTTTAAAAAAATATAGAAATCACTAAAATATAGAATGGTGAAATGACTTACCAGGAGTCCTCGCTAAGAAATGGGTTTCTGTGTGTCCTGATTCCCACGTTAGTGGGAATCTACAGTTGAATACTTACTACTCTAGGTGCCAACTTGGCAAAACTTGATTGTGTGAAAAACTATGGTCATTGTCATCTATTTTCTGTTTTCAGAAACATCTTATGCTGTTTCTTCAAAAATTAAAAAGGGACCAGTGATGTGAGGTAAGGAGAAAAGTGAGACTGCTGAGAAAGGTCAACTTCACTGACTCTTTCAACCCAAAGACCACATGCTCCCTTTTTTTGTCTGCACCAGCAGTAGCATTACAGTGTCACTGATAGAATGTTTTTCCTTAACTGGACTCTGAAAAGCACAAAAGTAATAAAAGAAGCAAATATGCCCAGAAAAAGATGATGCCAAATATAAGATGATCTTCATTTTCCCTATAAGAAGATCCTCCAAATAAAGAGATTTTGGCCACCTTGACTATGTAACCTTTTAGAGATGGAGTTAAATAGTTAACTCCATAAGTACAGAATTTGTTCCCTTTTATATACATATTTAAAATCACATAGTATGTAAAAGTTATATAAAATTAAAATTAATATGACAATTTTTAAAACACTGCTTATTTTTCTGCCCTTACATTGCATGAAACTATTCATCCAAGCCCCTCAAATCCAATCTTGATAGCACTATCTTTATCATCACCAGAATTATTTCAAGTCATTTAACAAAGTTTCCAGAGAATACCAATTTTCATATTTTGCATTTTTTTGAATCTCTGTAGGATGCTACCTCCAGGAATTTTGTACAAAATAAAATTCTATAAATTTTGGATAGTGGGTTTTGTTTTCCTTTTTTAATTTTTATTTTGTGATGTATGCTGTAGCTTAGTATTTAATGGGAAAAATTTACTTATTGCTTTTTTTTTTTTTAAGTGATTTGTGAAACACTCAGGCAGAATCTGATCTTAAATTGTGAAATTAGACCCCAGGAGAATTACTAAATCTGTGACTGCCATTGCCTCCTTTTTAAACCAATCTGTAAGCAACTTCACCTCATCTTCTGGCCAAGATGATAAATAACTCAGTCTCCAACTGGGTATTGAAAAGGAGGCAGCACCAGGCAGATTGTCCATACTCAGGTCACTCATCCCTGCACTCTTTTGTTATAGAATAATGCATTTGTGCTGGTGACGAGGTAACTGATTAATTTCCAGAAGGAAATTAAACCCCTGTAGAGATGGTTTTGCAAGGGCAATGACCACCCCCAAACACCAATAAAACCACCAACCAACACAATCACCATGAGAACAGATTGGGCTCCTACCATCCATCCACTCATGAGATGGCCTTGTGATCCCACTCCAACTGCCAGAGTAGCCAGGGCCATGCCTAGCTCTGGACCAGCAGCCTTGTGGCATGTGGTTAGATTCTCTTCTCAAACATTAGTTGTTTAAAGCTGTCTTAATGCCTTCAATTCCTCTGGCTATGCCTTCAAGATGGAGCAGACAGTTCAGTACGGCCCTGTCTGAATTTGGTGCTTCCTTGTGTGCTCATCTTCATTTACAGTTATTTTTCTGGGTTTTTAGATTTTCATTTCCTGGTGAAGATTCATTCATACACATCTGTAAATCTCCAGTAGTAACAGAGAAGGTATCAGTCAACTTTTGTGGGGGTGGTGGGAGACCAGAAGACATTTTGGGGCACATTATGAGCTAGCTTCCCAATACTACTTTCCTCGAAAGAAGCACTAGCAGGACAACCAAAAACTATACAGCCACTGCTTGAAGCAAATGTTGCTATTTAATAAATGTTTGCTTCACCTGCTTGTCAAGTAAAACAAGATTCAGAAACTGTCTTGGATTTTATTTTTTCTCCTCAAGACATAAAACCTCTTTGCTTTCAGTGTAAGAGAATTAAAAGTAAATTTATAAGAACTTTAAGATCTGAGCTAATGAATTAAAAGAAATGAGCCAAATACCTGTAGACTTAAATTTGCTTTTGTTGTGAAAACTTCATATGTTGATTTAATTGTTTAATTTTAGTTGCTTAAAATAAGCACAGTGTTACAGGGTTTTTTTTGTTTGTTTTTTGTTTTGAAGAGCATGAGGCAAGATAATCCCAGTCCTTATCTCTCACCCACTATACCATATTGAACAAATCATTTAAACTTGCTAAATTTATTTTCCTAACAGTAAATGGGATAATTAAATCTCAGGTTCTGATAAAATTGCATGAAGATGACATTTGAAAAGGTTACATGAAAAAGACATTTGAATTAAACTCTCTGTCAAAGGTCTTATATTCAGAAGGCATAAATCTCCTGAAAAAAAAAAAAACAATAAAAATAAAAGACAACTCAGTTTAAAAAAAATGGGCAAAAGAATCAAAGAGAATTCTTTTTAAAGTAGCATCCAAATATCCAATAAACATATGAAAAGATGCTTCACATCTATGGTCATAGAAACAAAACCAAAATGTGACAACATTACAACCCACGAAGATGTCTTTTTTTTTTTTTTTTTTTTAATTACCAGGTGTTGGCCAAGATGGGGGTTGGAACTCACACACTATTAATGGAAATGTACAGCAGTACAGCCACTTTGTAAAACTGTTTGGCAGTATCTGCTACAGATGAACATATGCAGGCCCTGCAATCCAGCTATTCCACTCTTGGGCATATGCCCAACAAAATGAGCACATATGTGCACCAAACAACATAAAATAATGTTTATAGTAGCTTTATTTACAAGAGGCAATCACTGCAAACAACCACATGTCTATTAGCAGAAGAATAAATTAATTAATTGCAGTCTGCTATCCAATAGAATGTGTGTGGTTATGAAAGAGATAGAATTATTGCTATATTCAACAACTGATCAACATATGGAGATGGTCAACATACATGTACTTTACTTACTTATACAGTTTTCCTTAGACAATATCACACAAAATCATTCATAAGTATCATACAAAATCAATATATTTACTGTTTTCTCATAGTTTAATCATTCTTTTTGAAAAAAGCGTCAATGTTAGTCTGTTTCTCATTTTTATTACAAATATAAGTGGAGAAACTAAGCTTTTTACTTTAACAATTCCTGAACAGATTCCACAAACACAGGATCTGTTTAGTTGACCTTTGACCCTTGGAGGTCTTTTACTCTAATTATAAGACCTATTTAAAGAGAAAAATTCAACCTATGTTTTCCAGACTTCTTTAAGGCTTTGTAAAAGGTGAAATATGTAAGCATATTATAATAAACATAGTATCTGGGGGAAAAGTTAACATTTTCCTCTACATTCCATTGTTTTATCAATTACCTATTTCTTGACTATTTTGTATTATGCACATCCATACTTCATATACAAATTCAAATTGTAAGGGTAAAATCAATATCATAACACCCAAGGGCTATAGCCACTGTTGCATTAATTTATCATTCTTGAACTCCTTTAAAAAAATGGTTTAGATAGGAGAGGACCAAATGAAATGGACTGAAAATTCAGAGGGAATTATATTCCTTTCTCTGTGACTGTCTGTTTCCTTCATCACAGGGCATAGGATAGTGGATATTTGTAATTTGAGGCTGCATAACAACTGTACACATCCTTGGAATGTATGGGAACTCCCTACCATCAACTTTCGCCTTAAGGTAAAAGCCAGCAAACATCTTTCTCAGGTCTTCTGATGCCCATCAGCTTGTCAGAGCAAGACTAACAGAGAGATGGAGACGCTGTGTAAAATCAATTCCATCCAAGGTGAAATATGAGGCAATATGAGACTTTCACCTGTTTTGAGGAAGCCCAATTGCAGCATGTGAAAACAGTCTTGGGTGACAGTGAGTGGCCATACCTGAGTCCACCAAGCAGTAGAGCATGGTGTAAGCAATGATCCTAGCAGTCCAGGCTTCACACCTGCCAGGGATTTCTGTGAACTATATAACATATGCTAATAAATTCATAGTCTGCTTAAACTAGATAAAGCTGGTCTTTTTTGACTGCTAATAACTCTGAATGAGAAACAGTGGGAAAATTGCTTATATAATAAATTGCTTTTGTTTCTTTGCTGTAAAACAAAGAAATCATATATGAAATAAATCCCCTTTCCAATCCTAGTGTGAAAAGTATGCCCATTATAAGTAGTCCTTCCTATGTAAAATTATCTCAAAACTACAAATGTTATTCACTATGGTGATAAATCACCATCTCGCTAACTGCAACAAGTTTTTAAAAAACTAAATCTAATTGTGTGCCATTCATATTCATCTAATGTCATTGGCTCAGTCCATATTGAACCACACGAAGGATATTATACGCTTTGTGTGATGTATTGTGCCAACAATTGCAGTTCGACAAATCTTATTCAATAACTCTGCCACTGCATCAACCTTACAGGGAATAACTTTTTACAAAACTTAGTATCATATTTTTATTTGTGTAAATTACATAACACTAAAGCTTATTTATTGTTAACCATCTTTGTCTTTGTATACATTTCCAAAAGGCTAATAGCCATTTTATCATTTTTCTTTTGGGTATGTTGGCAACTTTTGAGCTACATAAATGTTTAAAAGATTTATGTGGCACCTAAAACTCATCATAGTTTTGCATAAAAGGAATAAAATCCAAAGGAAGCTCACTCTTCTCTACTTAGTTCATGTTTCCCTTTTTTTTTTTTTTATTATTTTTTTATTTTATTAGTAGCTCATGTTTCTAAGCCAATGAAAATACCTAGAGTGGTCATTTTTCTTTGATAGTTTGATTTAGCATAAAAAAACATTTATAAGCTTTATACGTGTAAAAAATAACTCCATAAGAATAATAAATAATGATCCCATAATTTGGTTTTTATATTTATTTACCTATCAAATTCCAGTGCCATTCTGTTAGTTTACATTGTCACCAGTTAGGACAGGGTTCATAGTTGGAAACAACAGAATCATCTTTACCTGATGGAAGCCATAAGAAATTACTAAGTCATATTAATAGTTCACATAATTATTAGGAAATCCAAGAAAACAGACTATATGATAATTTAATTAACCATACACAACACTGGGCCTCTCTGGGAGTTTCTACCTTCACTCTCCTCTGTGGATTCATGGTTGAGTTAGGCTGAACTAAGTCCGTCTCTACAATAATGTCTCCAGTCCAGAATTACATCACCTCTGCCATTTTCCCACCCCAGCAAAATGAAGCCCCATGGTCTGCTAGTCTCCTATGTAACTCAGTTCCCAGTTTTTTGTGAGTGCCAGTATACACAGGATAAGCCCTAGTTCATGTGCAGTGTGCTAGGCACAGAGAAAATTGGGAAATGTAGGTTTGGGTTCCCAGTATCTATAATAGTATGGAAGGTTACTGAAATGAGAGTTGATCAAACTCAATTCACAGTATACCTCATAACAATGTCCTCATGTTTCTACAGAAGCTAGAATGATCTTTAAAATGAAATCCTAATACTGTCACTCGCCTGTAATATGACTGGGCATCTACTCATCTAATCTTCAATACTCTATGCATATCGATTAATAACACTTATTTCATGGGCCCATAATTGTTAACCTGACTTCCAGTCTTCCATATTAGATCATAACTGAGGCCAGGATTATAATCCACCTGTGTCTATAACCCCAGTACTTTCCACAATACTTACTACATAATAATTTTTCAACAATTAGATTGGATAAATAGGCACAGCACAGGGATTTATAGGGTAGTGAAACTAATCTATATAATAATATATTGGTATATACATAGCATTATATGTTTATCAAAACCTATAGAATTTACAACATTAAGAAAGAACCCTAATGTAAACAATGGACTTTGGGTGACAATAATGTGTTGATTTATGTCTCCGACAAAGGTTTAATAACCAGAATCCACAGAGAACTCAAATGTATAGGCAAAAAAAGAACAAGTGATCCCATCGCAGGTTGGGCAAGGGACTTGAAGAGAAACTTCTCTGAAGAAGACAGGCACATGGCATACAGACACATGAAAAAATGCTCATCATCTTTAATCATCAGAGAAATGCAAATCAAAACTACTTTGAGATACCATCTAACTCCAGTAAGATTAGCCTATATCACAAAATCCCAAGACCAGAGATGTTGGCGTGGATGTGGAGAAAAGGGAACACTTCTACACTGCTGGTGGGAATGCAAATTAATACATTCCTTTTGGAAAGATGTATGGAGAACACTTAGAGATCTAAAAATAGACCTGCCATTCAATCCTATAATTCCTCTACTAGGCATATACCCAGAAGACCAAAAATCACATCATAACAAAGATATTTGTACCAGAATGTTTATTGCAGCAATTCATAATTGCTAAATCATGGAAAAAGCCCAAGTGCCCATCAATCCATGAATAGATTAATAAATTGTGGTATATGTACACCATGGAATATTATACAGCCTTAAAGAAAGACAGAGACTTTACCTCTTTCATGTTTACATGGATGGAGCTGGAACATATTTTTCTTAGTAAAGTATCTCAAGAATGGAAGAAAAAGTATCCAATGTACTCAGCCCTACTATGAAACTAATTTATGACTTTTACATGAAAGCTATAACCCAGTTATAACCCAAGAATAGGGGGAAAAGAGGAGAGGGAGGGTGGAGGGGGGAGGGATGATTGGTAGGATTACACCTGCGGTGCATCTTACAAGGGTATATGTGAAACTTAGTAAATGTAGAATGTAAATGTCTTAACACAATAACTAAGAAAATGCCAGGAAGGCTACGTTAACCAGTGTGATGAAAATGTGTCAAACGGTCTATGAAACCAGTGTATGGTGCCCAGTGATCGCATTAATGTACACAGTTATGATTTAATAAAAAAAAAAAAAGATTCTGTATTAAAAAAAGAAAAGAAAAGACAAATAAAATAAAGTAAATGAATAAAATAGATAAACCTTTGGCCAGACTAACTGGAAATAAAAAAGTAAAATCTCTAGTAACCTCAATCAGAAATGACAAAGGGGAAATAACAACTGATCCCACAGAGATACAAGAGATTATCTCTGAATACTACCAGAAACTTTATGCCCAGAAATTTGACAATGTGAAGGAAATGGATCAGTATTTAGAATCACACCCTCTCCCTAGACTTAGCCTAGATGAAATACATCTCCAGAACAGACCAATTTCAAGCACTCAGATCAAAGAAACAAAAAACTCTTCCAACAAAAAAATGCCCTGGTCTGGATGACTTCACACCAGAATTTTATCAAACTTTCAAAGAAGAGCTTATTCCCATACTGCAGAAATCATTCCAAAAAAATTGAGGAGGAAGGAATCTTCCCCAGCACATTCCATGAAGCAAACATCACCCTGATATGAAAACGAGGAAAAGACCCAAATAAAAAAGGAGAATTTCAGACCAATTTTACTCATGAATATAGATGCAAAAATTCTCAACGAAATCCTAGCCAATAGATTATAGCTTATCATTAAAAAAGTCATACATCATGATCAAGTAGGTTTCATCTCAGGGTGCCAGGCTGGTTTAATATATGCAAGTCTATAAACGTTAATCACCATATCAACAGTAGCAAAACCAAAGACTATATGATCTTCTCAATAGATGCAGCAAAAGCATTGGATAAAATCCAGCATCCTTTTCTAATTAGAACACTGAGGGGTAGAGGCATAGGTGGCACATTTCTAAAACTGATTGAAGCTATCTATGACAAACCCACAGCTAATATTTTACTGAATGGAGTAAAACTGAAACTTTTCCTCTTAAAACTGGAACCAGACAAGGTTGTCCTCTGGCACCATTACTATTCCACACAGTCCTAGAAATTCTAGCCAATACAATTAGACGAGACAAGAAAATAAAGGGCATTCAAATGGGAGCAGAGGAAGTCAAACTCTCCCTTTTTCCTGATGATATAATCTTATACTTAGAGAACCCTAAAGACTCAACCACAAGACTCTTGGAGTCATCAGAAAATACAGTAATGTCTCAGGATATAAAATCAGTGTCCACAAGTCAGGACACTTGGTGTTATATACACCAACAACAGCCAAGATGAGGGGTAAATTAAGGACTCAATTCCCTTCACCATAGCACTAAAGAAAATGAAATACTTAGGAATAGACCTAACAAAAAAGGTGAAGGGCCTCTATAAAGAAAATTATGAAACCCTAAGAAAGGAAATAGCAGAGGACATCAACAAATGGCAGAACATACCATGCTCATGGCTGGGAAGAATCAACATTGTTAAAATGTCTATACTTCCCAGAGCAATTTACCAATTCAATGCCATCCCTATTAAAATACCAACATCCTACTTCCAAGTCTTGGAAAAAATGATTCTGCATTTTGTATGAAACCAGAAAAAACCCCACTTAGCTAAAGCAAACTAATAAAAACAAAGCCAGGGGTATCACCATACTGGATTTCAGGCTGTATTACAAGGCCATAGTGGTCAAGATAGCATGGTACTGGCACAAAAATAGAGACATAGACATAGACATTTGGAATCGAATAGAAAACCAAGAAATGAAACCAACAACTTACAGCCACCTAATCTTTGATAAACCAAACAAGAGCGTCCACTGGGGGAAAGACTCCCTATTCAATAAATGGTGCTGGGAGAATTGGATGTCCACATGTAAAAGACTGAAACTGGACCCACACATTTCTCCACTCACAAAAATGGATTAAAGATGGATAAAGGACTTAAATTTAAGGTATGGTATGAAACAATAAAAATCCTCAAAGAAAGAATAGGAAAAACACTGGAAGATAGCCTGGGGAAAGACTTTATGAGGAAGACTGCCATGGCAATAGCAATAACAGCAATGATAAACAAATGCGATTTAATTAAACTGAAAAGCTTCTGTACAGCTAAGGAGACAACCAAAGCAAAGCAACTAGACAAGGAGACAACCAAAGCAAATAGACACCCTACCCAATGGGAAAGGATATTTGCATATTTTGAATCAGACAAACACTTAATAACCAGGATCTATACAGAACTTCAATTAATCCATAAGAAAAAATACCAACAATCCTATACATCAATGGGGAAGAGAGATGAATAGAATCTTCTCTAAAGACGACAGACGAATGGCCAGCAAACATATGAAAAAATATTCATCATCCCTAATTATTAGAGAAATGCAAATTAAAACCACCCTGAGATATCATCTAACCCCAGGGAGAATGGTCTATGTCACAAAATCTCAAAACTGCAAATGCTAGCGCAGATCTGGAGAGAAAGGAACACTTTTACACTGCTGGTGGGACTGCAAACTAATTCAATCTTTTTGGAAAGAAGTATGGAGAAACTTCAAAGAATTCAACCTAGACCTCCCGTTTGATCCTGCAATCCCATTACTCGGCATCTATCCAGGAAAAAAAAGAAAAAGAAAAAAACTTTTATTATAAAGACACTTGTACTAGGCTGTTTATTGCAGCCCAATTTACAACTGCTAAAATGTGGAAACAACCTAAATGTCCTTCAACCCAGGAATGGATTGGTAAGCTGTATGTATACCATGGAATATTATTCAGCCATAAAAAAATTGAGATTTTGCAGCATTTGTACTAACCTGGATGGAGGTGGAACACATTATGCTTAGTGAAGCATCACAGGAATGGAGAAGTATGAATCCTATGTATTCAATTTTGACATGAGGACAATTAATGACAATTAATGACGAGTGGGGCATGGGGTAAAGGGAGACCAGACAGAGAAGGAGGGAGTGGGTGAGGAAAGGAAAAGAAGAAAAAAAAAGACACAAGAAAATAGTGACTGATTCTCACATAAATTGGATTTAATTTTGACCAAAGTACATTACTTAAACATTAATTTTTAATTCAACTTGTTAACATGTTGTTTGGGATATTGCATCCTCACTTGTAAGTGAAATATGTTTGTAATTTCCCCTTTGTAATAATGTATTCTCTCCAATTTTAATATCAGGTATACCCAGATCAAGTAGAATGATTTTGAAGTATTTCTTCTTTTTCTATTGTCTATAAGATTTGGCATGATCTGTTTTTTGAAATTATCTTTTACTTTCATTTATAAATATTAGTTGTCTATTTTTTGAGACTTAAAAAAAAATAAGAAGTTAACTGATGATTCCATACTGAATCTCAGAGTCAAGGCATTCTATAATAGACATACTCTTATTTGACAATGTGAATGTTACTTTCTTTGCATTATTATTATTATTATTATTATTATTATTATTGCTTAACATTTCGATGCAGCAATTCTCTGATTTCTTTTCTGAATGTATTTATGTTTATTCATTCTTTATGAGGTTTTTGTTTCTAGTCCTTATCTTAAACATTTTTCTTGTTATTAAATTTTAAGCCTCTTTAATTTTGTGAAGGCAAAAGATGGAAACCTAATAAGCACATGTATATGTAAAAATAAAAAAATAATAAAAATTAAAAAAAGAACAGCTACTTCTGGTCATTTCTGGTTTTCATTTGCATAGGATATTTTTTCTACTCCTCTACCTTCAATCTATAAAAATCTTTGAATTAAATGGGTTTATTGGAAAGAGCAGATAATTGGGTATTTAAAAGTCCATTACAACAATCTATATCTTCAAAGTGGAGTGTTTAGACTATTTACTTTCAATGTTAATATTGATAAGTGAGATACTACTCTCATCATCATGTCGATTGATACCAATTACTTTGCATTTTCCTTTGTGTTACTATTTAATAATAGCCGTGCATTTTTTTTGTTTTGAGTGTTTTTATACTGGTGAGTGTAGACTGTTCTTTTCAATTTTTAGATCATTTTTTGGCATTTCTTGTAAGTCAGGTCTAGTAGTAACAGATTTCCTTAGCATTTGCTTATCTGGCAAAGACTTTATTTCCTCATTTTTGAAATTTAGTTTTGCAGGATACAAAATTATTGGCTGACAGTTTAATGATAGGACTCCAATCTCTTTTGGTTTATAAGGTTTCTGTTGAGAAATTTGCCAGGTGTTCATCAAGCTTCATGGATCAGGATAACTAAATCTCTAGGAAACCAGAGAAGTTTTTCTAAATTATTCCATGAAACAGGTTTTCCGGGATTTGTGCTTTTTATTCTTCGCCTTCAAGTATATCTATGATTCTTTTATTTACACTGTTTACATAATCCCATATTTCTCAGAGACTGTATTCATTTATTTTGATTCTTTGTTCTTTATTTTTGACTGAAAGAGTCATCTTCAAGTCCTAAAATTCTTCTGCTTAGCCTAGTCTATTAAAACTTTCCACTGTGTTTTTTTTTTTCTCTCTCTCTCTTTTTTTTTTATTGTTGGGGATTCATTGAGGGTACAATAAGCCAGGTTACACTGATTGCAATTGTTAGGTAAAGTCCCTCTTGCAATCATGTCTGCCCCCATAAAGTGTGACACTGTGTTTTGTGTCTCTCTGAGTGAACTTTTCATTTCTTTTTTTTTTTTTTTTTTTACAGTTTTTGGCTGGGGCTGTGTTTGAACCCACCACCTCCAGCATATGGGGCTGGTGCCCTACTCCTTGAGCCACAGGCGCCACCATGAACTTTTCATTTCTATAAGTTCTTTTTTAAAATATATCTCTCTTTAGTGAATTTTTAATTTATTTTCCTGAACTATTTTTCTGATTTCTTTAAGTTTGTTTTCCATATTCTCTTGAGCTTCCTTACAGTCCATATCTTGATTTTATCTGTCATTTCAGTTTTCATTTTGGCTGTGATCCATTACTAGAGAACTGGTGTGACCTTTGAGGGAGTCCTTTCACTCTAATTTTTATTACTTCTAGAGTTCTTGTGATGATTCCTTCACATCTAGAGCAGTTACCACTCCTTGTTTTTGAATGTTCTTGTGTTTAGATGGGACATTTTTATTTCCTTCCACCTTAAAGTTGTGCCTATTGCATGTAATGCAGAAGAAACTTTGAATTTTATTGTTGGTACTTTGATGGGGATCTAGGTTCTGGATGAATGGATGTTGGTTATAGATATCCTTAATGTGGTGGTTTTATCAATTGCTAGTTATTTATAGCTATAGCAGTGGTGTACTATTTGTGTGGGCAGATTTCCTGTCTCTGATTGACAAGTGAAGATTGAGGTTTTTGAAATCTTTTCTCTTTCCATAGCCCTGTGATCTTCTTAATGGCATGAATTATACTGGGAGACCCAATTTAATCTTCAAATCAGTAGTCAGCACTTGTGAATAAGAGTCAGCTGTTTCCTGTATAATTGAATCAGTAAATGCTGTACAAGTGGTCCTCCTTGCCAGTAGATGGTGCTTGCCAAAGAGAACCAGATGCAGTGGTGTTTGGGGGTACTAGTGACCATGTCTAGTCCAACAGGAGAAACACTTGGATGCTCCAAGTGGTGGGCAGGGCCCTGAAACTCCCAGGGTACTCCTTATTCTCTACCATAGCTGAGGCAGGTGGAGGAGTGAGGGTGGGCAGGGCTGAATCAGATGAGCCTACATTTAGGTTCCACAAAGGTGGACATAAGTATTGTCATAGCATAGATCAAGAGACAGCTCTCAGGCCACTGGGTAAAACCACCAATGAGGGCCAAAAGCAGCCTTTCCAAGCCAAAAGGTCAGCTCATAGGGAAGAGGCCCACTGATACTCATAGTCCAGTAAATGAGAGTGGGTTTTACTCCTCTGCCTTTTCCCTTTCTCTGCAGATCTCCTTCCAGCATCTAGCCACAGGCAGTAGCCTAAACCAGCTGAGCTCATCAATAACCCCACCAACAACAACTGTGAGATTCCCTGGATACCACCATGGACCAAAAGCTATTCTTTTCTGTGGGGGAAGGATGTTCTGTGAGTGTATTGCTGCTCAAACTCATAACACACTCTACTTTTAATTCTGCCCATGTAGGCTCACCTGCCTCCCAAGATTAGTTGACAAATCTCCTCTTTATGTCCATGAATGAATTAATTGAGTCCTGGGGTACAGGATAAGACCAGAGGACCTATACTCTGGTCTCCCAACTTCAAGCCCCAACTACAACAGGGAGAAATGCGCTGATCCTGAGTTGGCCACAGAGTGCTCAAGCAAGCTTAATATTCCTCCCTCCACTTCAGGATATTCTCTGCTCTGCTGGACCACCAGGAAAGCAGGACCCGGGGGCGGGGTGGGGCTGATGGGCAGGGAGCCCATGGTCTAAGCATTCCTCAGTCTGCTGCAGGTTTTTGAAGGAAAATGAATGAGCCACACTCTCTGTGAAAGCCTGAATATGGTGGGTGTGCCAACAGATAAGAAGCCAATCCTGAGAGCCCCAGATCAATTGTCTTTTGTGGCACCTGTGCTGATCCAAATGGAAACTGCCATAGCCGCATCAGTAGCTGTTAGAGGAAGAGGAGAGGAGAAAAAGAGTTCACATACAGGATAGCCACCACTCTGTGCCCCCACCATGCTACACTCTCCTCTCACCTGAAGGCAGCCTATCCTGAATATCCAAGCTCTGAGATCACAATTCTTTTTCAGACTGGTCACTTTTATTTAGTAATATACATTTAAGTTTCCTCCAAGTCTTTTCATGGCTTGAAAGCTCATTTCTTTTTAGTACTGAATAATATTCCATTGTCAAGATATACCACAGTTTATCCGTTTAAGAATACCATGGCTGCTTCCAAAATTTGACAATTATGAATAAAGCTGCTATAAACATCTGCATGCAGGTTTCATGTGAATGTAAGTTTTCAGTTCCTGTGGGTAACTATCAAGGAGTACAATGACTGGACCTCATTGTGACATGTTTAGTTTTGTACGAAACTGCCAAACTATCTCCCAAAGGAACTGTACCATTTTTTATTCCCACCAGCAATGACTGGGAATTGTTATTGCTCCACATCCTTACCAGCATTTAGTATTGTAAGTATTCTGAATTTTTGCTATTCTATTGGGTATACAATGGTACATAAGTGTTTTAACTTGCATTTTCCTGATGACATATGTGGAGGATCTTTTCGTAGGCTAACAGTGTTCTAGCCCCCTTATTTCACTGTAATCTTCATAATCTTGAAAGATTTAATAGAATATAATAAGTGACAGAGGTAAAGGAAGAGGGTGGAAAAAGTAAAGAATAATAAAAAAATAATATCTATAAGCACCCCACCTAAACTAAGAAATCAAACATTGCGAGCATGCCAGAAACTTCCTATATGCCCCCTAAATCATATTCCCATTCCTTCTTGCAAGGGATGTGATTTTCAGATCCTTGCTTTTCTGTACACACTACATGTGAATCTATTAATATTGCATAATTGTTTACTTACTTCAATCAAAATCATCTCATTTTTGCTACTTTGTAGTATTCCATCATATATCATAAATTTACCCAGTCTGTTGATAGGCATAAAAGTTTTTCCAGTTTTTATTATTATAAACAATGCTGCCATTGACATTCTTGTCCATGTGTCCTGGCATGTCTGCTCACATAGAATATATAGCTAGAAGTAAAACCACTGAGTCATAGAGCACCAATATGTTCCACTTTATTAGATAATACTAATTTTTCTGAAGCACTAGTTTAGTGCTATCAGAAGAGTTTATTTCTGTTGTTTCCAATTGTAGGAGACAATGCACCAAGCTTGTGGAAGTGGTCACTGGCTCTTGAGGAAGGCATTTGGGAGCAGGACAATCTCCTAGCTGGCATGGAGATGTTTGTCTGCCCAGAGACAAGCCCTCAAGCAGCTGCATGCATTAATGAGTTAAGATCCCTCGCTTGTTAGCATACATTAGACATTTGTGGTGCAGCAGGGTGGGAGTTGAGCCAGTGGAGAAAAAGCACATAGCAATCATTAAGCATGTAGTAGCTCTTGTGCTGGGGGCGGGGGGGGTATACCTGTTGTATAATGCTTCAATAAAAGGCCATGGGAGAGGTTACTCAAGGCTCTCCCTGGAATATGGGAAGCCCCCCTTGCAGGCATTTGTACCTTTAATCCATGGTCCCAGCTGCTTTTATTCACGCAGCAACAGGGTGCCCACAGCAGGCACCAGCATCCAATCTTCACCCACACATAAAATTGTTAAGACTCTTTAGCCAATTCAATAAAGGTGATTGTTATTTTGTATATCTTTGGTTATTAATGAAACTAAACAACGTTTTCTCATCTATGAAAAGATTATACATGTCTCTTGAAAGTTTTTTAAATATATATTATGAATTCTCTTTGACAGTTTTATGTGTTTCAAATATCTTTTTCCATTGTATGAATTGGGATTTTTTATGTTTCATTTATGTATTTATTTATTTATATATTTTTTATTTTTTATTGTTAAATCATAGCTGTGTACATTTGTGCAATCAAGGGGTACAATGTGCTGGTTTCATATACAATCTGAAATATTCTCATCAAACTGATCAGTGTAGCCTTCATGGCATTTTCTTAGTTATTGTATGTAGACATTTGTATTCTGCATTTAGTAGGTTTCACCTGTACACATTCTAAGATGCACCGTAGGTGTGGCACCACCCATTACCCTCCCTCCAGCCTGACTTCCCCCCTTGCTTCCCCTCCCTTGGCCCTTTCCCCATATTCTTGTGCTATAGTTGGGTTATAGCCTTCATATCAAAGCTATAAATTAGCTTCATAGTAGGGCTGAGTACATTGGATACTTTTTCTTTTTCTCCCATTTTCGAGATACTTTGCTAAGAAGAATATGTTCCAGCTCCATCCATGTAAACATGAAAGAGGTAAAGTCTCCATCTTTCTTTAAGGCTGCATAATATTCCATGGTATACATGTACCACAATTTGCTAGTCCATTCATGGGTCGATGGGCACTTGGGCTTCTTCCATGACTTAACAATTATGAATTGGGTTGCAATAAACATTATGGTACAGATGTCTTTGTTATATTGTGATTTTTGGTCTTCTGAGTATATACCTAGTAAAGTAATTATAGGATCAAACGTCAGGTCTATTTTTAGATCTCTAAGTATTCTCCAAACATCCTTCCAAAAGAAATGTATTAAAGTGCATTCCCACTAGCACTGTAGAAATGTGCCCTTTTCTCCACATACACGCCAAAATCTCAGGTTTGGGGATTTGGTTATGTAGACTATTCTTACTGGGGTTAGGTGATATCTCAAAGTAGTTTTGATTTGCATTTCTATGATGATTAAGGGTGCTGAGCTTTTTTTCATGTGTCTGTAGACCGTGTGTCTGTTCTTTAGAGAAGTTTTTCTTCATGTCCTTTGCCCACCCTGAGATGGGATCACTTGTTCTCTTCTTGATAATACATTTGAGTTCTCTCCGGATTCTGGTTATAAAACCTATATCGGAGGTATAACCTGCAAATATTTTCTCCCATTCTGAAGACTGTCTGCTTGCTTTACTTACTATGTTCTTGGCTGTGCAGAAGCTTTTTAGTTTGATCAGGTCCCAGTAATGTATTTTTGATACTGCTTCAATTGCCTGGGGAGTCCTCCTCATAAAATATTCACCCAAGCCGATTCCTTCAAGAGATTTCCCTACTTTCTTCAAGTATTTTTATAGTTTCATGTCTTAAGTTTAAATCTTTTATCCATTGAGAGTCTATCTTAGTTAATGGTGAAAGGTGTGGGTCCAGTTTCAGTCTTTTACAGATCGACAGCCAGTTCACCCAGCACCATTTGTTAAATAGGGAATCTTTTCCCCACTGAATGTTTTTAATTGGCTTGTCAAAGATCAAATAGCGGTAAGTAGCTGCATTCATCTCTTGGTTCTCTATTCTGTTCCAGACATCTACTTCTCTGTTTTTGTGCCAGTACCATGCTGTTTTGATCACTATCGATTTATAGTACAGTCTCAGGTCTGGTAGCATGATTCCTCCTGCTTTGTTTTTATGGCTGAGTAATGTTTTGGCTATTCAAGGTTTTTTCTGATTCCATATAAAGCGAAGTATTATTTTTTCAAGATCTTTAAAATATGACAATGGAGCTTTGATAGGAATTGCATTAAAATTATATATTGCTTTGGGTAGTATAGACATTTTAACGATGTTGATTCTTCCCAGCCATAAGCATGGTATGTTTTTCCATTTGTTAACATCTTCAGCTATTTCTTTTCTTAAAGTTTCATAGTTCTCTTTATAGAGATATTTCACATCCTTTGTTAGATAAACTCCCAAATATTTCATCTTCTTTGGCACTGCTATGAAAGGAATGGAGTCCTTGACTATTTTTTCGGCTTGTTTATTGTTGGTATATACAAAGGCTACAGATTTGTGGGTGTTGATTTTGTAGCCTGGGACATTGCTGTATTCCTTAATCATTCTAAAAGTTTTGTAGTAGAATCCCTAGTGTTTTCCAGATATACAATCATGTCATCTGCGAACAGTGAAAGTTTTATCTCTTCTGACCCTACGTGGATACCCTTGATTGCCTTTTCTTCCCTAATTGCAATGGCTAAAACTTCCATTACAATGTTAAAGAGCAATGGAGACAATGGGCAACCTTGCCTGGTTCCTGATCTAAGTGGAAATGATTTCAATTTAGCTCCATTCAATACGATATTGGCTGTGGGTTTGCTGTAGATGGCCTCTATCGGTTTAAGAAATGTCTCTTCTATACCAATTTTCTTAAGTATTCTGATCATGAAGGGATGCTGGATATTGTCAAAGGCTTCTTCTGCATCAATTGAGAGAATCATATGGCCTTTATTTTTTAGTTTATTTATGTGCTGAATTACATTTATAGATTTATGTATATTGAACCAGCCTTGAGACCCTGGAATAAATCCCCTTGGTCATGGTGTATAATTTTTTTTATATGTTGTTGGATTCTGTTTGTTAGGATCTTATTGAATATTTTTGCATCAATATTCATTAGTGATATTGGTCTATAATTTTCTTTTCTTGTTGGGTCTTTCCCTGGTTTAGGGAAATGTGTGGGTAGTTTGTTTCGTGAATGTGTTGGGTAGTATTCTTTCTTTTTCTATATTTTAGAAGAGGTTTAGTAATATAGGTACTAGTTCTTCTTTAAAGGTTTGGTAGAAATCTGACGTAAAGACATCTGGTCCTGGGCTTTACTTTTTAGGGAGATTTTGTTAGTGGATGCTATTTCAGATCTTAATATAGGCCTGTTCAGCATTTCCACTTTGTTCTGGCTATGTTTTGGTAGGTGGCGTACTTCCAAGTATTGGTCGATTTCTTTCAGATTTTCATATTTCTGAGGGTAAAATTTCTTGTAATATTCGTTAAGGATTTTTTGAATTTCTGAGGGGTCTGTTGTTATTTCATCTTTACCATTTCTGATTGATGAAATTAGAGATTTTATTATTTTTTTCCTGGTTAGGTTGGCCAAAGGTTTATCTATTTTATTAACCTTTTCAAAAAACCAACTTTTGTATTTATTGATGTGTTGTATAATTGTTTTGTTTTCAATTTCATTTAATTCTGCTCTGATTTTCGTTATTTCTTTTCTTCTGCTGGGTTTGGGGTTGGAATGTTCTTCCTTCTCCAGTTGCTTGAGATGTCCCATTAAGTTATTAACTTCCTCTCTTTACGTTTTCTTGAGGAAGGTTTCCAGTGCTATAAATTTCACTGTTAGGACTGCCTTTGCAGTATCCCAGAGGTTCTGGTAATTCATGTCTTGATTGTTGTTTTGTTCCAAAAATTTGGTTATTTCCTTCTTAATCTAGTCTATAATCCATCTATCTTTCAGCATAAGTTTGTTTAGCTTCCATGTTTTTGTATGGGTATGCAGGTTCCTGTTGTTATTGAGTTCAACTTTCATTCTATGATGGTCTGAGAAGATGCAAGGAATAATTTCTATTTTTTAAAATTTGCTGAGGTTAGATTTGTGGCCTAGGATGTCATTGATTTTGGACTATGTTCCGTGGGCTGATGAGAAGAATGTGTATTCAGTTTTGTTGGGGTGAAATGTTCTGTAGATGTCTGTTAAGTCCAGATGTTGAATGGTTAAGCTTTAATCTAAAATTTCTTTGCCTAGCTTCTTTTTGGAGGATCTATCCAGCACTGCTAAAGGGGTGTTAAAATCTCCAACTACTATGGAACTGGAGGAAATCAAGTTGCTCATGTCTTTTAGAATTTCTCTTATAAATTGAGGTGCATTCTGGTTCGGTGCATAAATATTAATAATTGAAATCTCATCATATTGAGTATTACCTTTAACAATTATGAAGTGTCCATCCTTATCCTTCCTTATTTTTGCTGGTTTAAAGCCTATTGCATCTGCAAATAGGATTGCCATGCCTGCTTTTTTCTGCTTTCCATTTGCCTGGCATATAGATGACCATCCCTTCACCTTGAGTCTATATTTGTCTTTTAATGTAAGATGAGATTCTTGTAGGCAGCAGATATCTGGCTTAATTTTTTGTATCTAGTTAGCCAACCTGTGCCTCTTTATAGGATAATTTAAACCATTCACATTAATTGAGAATATTGATAAGCCTTTCAAGAGTCTAGTGGATATTTTTAATCCTTTTGCGTCTGTGGAAGTTGGAATTTCATCAGAATTTCCTGGGTGGGTTTACTTTTGTGGTGGAGGATTACGCTGGTCTTTATTGAGGTCTGAGAATATCCTGGAGAGCTGGTTTAGTTGTGGCAAATTTCTTCAACGTGTGAATGTCATTAAAGTATTTAATTTTTCTATCATAAATGAAACTCAGTTTAGCTAGGTACAAGATCCTGGGTTGAAAGTTATTTTGTTTAGGGAGATTAAAATCTCTGACCATCGTCTTTTAGCTTGAAAGGTTTCAGAAGAGAGATCTGCAGTTATTCTAATATTCTTCCTCTTGTAGGTGATGGTTTTCTTTCATCTGGCTGCTTTCAGAATTTTCTCCTTCATATTAATCTTAGTGAAATTGATTATGATGTGTCTGGGGGATGTCTTATTCGGGTTTAGTTGTGCTGGAGTTCTGAAACTGTTAGCTATCTGAAATTCAGAATCTCTTGGCATGTCTGGAAAGTTCTCTTTCATAATCTCATGGAGAAGAGACTCTGTGCCTTGTAAAGCCACTTCATCACTTTCGGGGATCCCTATAAGATGAATGTTAGTTTTCTTTGAATTATCCCAGAGCTCTCTGAGAGAGTGATCTGTTTTTGCCCTCCATTTCTCTTCCTCTCTGAGAGTTTGGGAGTGTTTGAAAGCTTTGTGTTCAATGTCAGTAATCCTTTCTTCTGCTTGCTCCATTCTGTTACTGAGGGATTCTATGTGTTTCTCAGATCTTTGAGGGCTGCAACTTCTTGTCTCAATGTGTCAAAATCTTTGGTCATTTGGTGTTTGAATTCATTGAATTCTCGAGACATCTTTTGGGCTACTGCTTGGAATTCTAATTCGATCTTATTTGCTATCCAGATTCTGAATTCTATTTCTGACGTCTCAGCTATTTGTTTGTGCATGGGATCTTGTGCCGTGTCTGCCCCATTGTTCCTTGGGGGAGTTGATCTACTCTGATAATTCATATTGCCAGAGTTTTTCCTTTGATTTCATCTCATGATTGTTTTTCACCATTGCCATTGGCTGTCCTCAGAGTTGAGGTGGTGTCTCTCTGAAATTAGACCCTGGGGGGATCATTCTATTCTTGTTGGATCTTTGTAGGGAGTGACACTGTGTAGCTCTTCTGGGGCTGCCCTAGCCAGGGAGTTCTGGTTGTGGGTGCAGCTCCAGAGTGTGGCACCCCCAGATCCTGCAACAGGGCGGGCGGTGGTGCACATGGTTCTGGGAGTGCCTGGCACCCAGTGATTTGACATAGAAGGCCCAAAGCTCCATGTTGCGTAATTGGAGATGCAAGAGAGTCAGCAGCTTTGCCATATGTGTGAGCTCACTCCTGCAATGTTGATGGGCCCAGGAATTGACTACACACACAAAAGATGGCAGGTAGCAAAGAAACTTTATTTTGTGTCACCTTATATACATTGGTGGTCACATAGAAACTTATTCTATAAACTTTACTTTTACCGAAATCTTACCTAACTTATTCTATCCAAAATTAACTTGTGGGTAAATATCAAATCTCGACATTAACACAATTTCTTCTGTTTTTTACATTCCTCTCAGACATGTGTCAACTCTAACTACAGGTAACTCTAACTACAAATCTGATTAAACATAACACAGAAACTACAAGGGAAATGAGGAAGTGAAACTCCTTATAAGCACATTCAATTTACCCAGTTTAGATTTATAGTTTTGTTTTTCCACAGCACAGAGACGTATAGGCTTCTTACGATACAATGTTTTCACATATGTCAAACTCTGATCCGTGATTCTAGGAGTGAGGCTGTAACACCTGCGACCCCCAGGTCTGACGGAATGCATGACTTCAGAGCCATTGTTCCTGGAATTTTTCGTGTCCATGGTAACAAGCCCTGTGTTTGCTTCAGGGGAGCCCAGCCCTCTGTCCAGCCTTTTTGCTGTTTGCAAAAGCTGCTTCTGTGTTAGCAAAAGCCAATTAACCCTTACCAGGCTCACTTCATGTGCTTCATGTGAGGAGCTCTGTCACCCTACAGCTCCAGCAGTCTCTGGCCAGGAGAAGGACTCCACCCAGAGACAGGGAAGCTTCCGGAGGGCACGTGGCTACCAGAGTCCCTGGCCAGATAAGCAGGAGGTGTGGAGGCAGGGAGGGTACAGGAGGGAGGACGTGGGGTTGCGAGGCTCCCAGAGTTCCTGATCAGGGCATGGGGAGGCCTGGCAGGTGGGGTAGTGGTCCTGGCACAGGTCTTACCAGGGTCAGGCAGGTGCAGCTCTTACAGAGGTCCGGGACGGCCCCTGCACAGCTTTTACTGGTGTCGGGTGGGTGCAGATCACAGGTTGGGGTGCAGCTCTTCTGGAGATCCGGGAGGGTGCAGATCATGGGTTGTGGCACAGCTCTTCCAGAGGTCTGGGAGGATCCCGGCACAGCTCTTCCAAGGTCCAGGAGGGTGCCCATCCCAAGTCCCAGCACAGCTCTTCCGGAGGTGGGACGGTGCCAATCACGGTTCCCAGCGCAGCTCTTCCAGAGGTGGGAGGATGTAGCTCTTCCGGAGGTCTGGGAGGGTCATATGAATTGTTTTTTATTCTGTTTATGATCTCTTTCCATAAACAGATGATCACAATTTTAATGTAGGCAAATTTATAAGTTGTTTCCTTTTTGGTCTTTGCTTTTGTAGGCTTTGATAAGAAACTCCTCCTTACCCTAAAATCCTAAATTTTCCCTTTTAAAATATATTTTTTTGCCTTTCAGATTTAAGTTTTGGTCTCCTGGAAGTCATGGCTTCATGTAGAAGACATGTTGTGAGATACAGAGAACCACTCCAAATTTTCCACAGAGATACCAATTTTCCAAAAATTATGAATAATTTTCTCAATGTTCTATAATACTTACACTGTCATATATCAAATATCTATTATGTGCATAGGCCTGCTTCTGTTCCCTCTATTCTCCTTACCATTTTCTCTCCCACCATTCACTGATCTACTTATCTATCTTTGTGCCTATACCATACCATATTAAGGCCATACTTTTATATAGGACATGGCATCTGCTAGGCAAATAACCTTGCCTTGATTGTCTAATAGTATGTCACTGTTCTTGGACCTTTGCTATTCTACATACACTTTAAATTTCTATTGATATTAGAATTGGAATTGTATGACTAAGAATATTGAGGAAAACAATATTCTTAGTCATACAATCCCAATTCTAATCTCAATAGAGGAATATTGACATCTTGTGAAGCACTTTCTCATCACCAGAACATTTTCCAGTCATCTTGAAAGACATCATTGCCAAAAGCAATGTCATGAAGTTTTCCCCCCATGTTTTCTTTTAAGAATTTTATAGCTACAAGTCTTATATCTCAAGTCTTTAATCCATTTTAAGTTGATTTTTGTATGTGGTATAATATAGGGTTTGATTTCATTCTTTTGCATATGGACATCAGGTTTTCCTAACACCATGTATTAAACAGACTATCCTTTCCCTATTGGGTATTTTTGGCACCCTTGTGAAAAATCAGGTGGCTATATGTGAGGGCCGTTTGGAAAGTATCCAGCCATGTAATATGAAAACTAATTTTAATAATGGCTGAATACTTTCTGGACAGAGCTCCCTATGGGTTGCTTTCTAGGTTATAACTTCTGTGTCATTGGTCTATAAGTCTGTCTTTATGCCATTTACCAAACTTTTAATTACTGTAGCTTTGTAATATATGCCAAAATCAGGAAGTGTGATGCTTCCAGCTTTCTTCTTCTTTCTCAAGGTTATTTTTGGCTTTCTAGGATGCTTATGGTTCCATTATTTAAGATTTTTTGTTTCTATTTTGGTAAAAATGTCATTATGACTTTGATAAGGATTGTACTGAATCTGTAGATCAATTTGGGTAATATGGACATTGCGACAATATTAAATTTTCTGAAATATGAACATGAAATATCTTTTCATTTATTTGTGTCTTTAATTTCTTTCATCAATGTTTTGAAGTTTTCACTATACAAGTCCCTCACTTCCCAAATTAAGTTTACCCCAAAATATTTTATCTTTTTTGATGTTCTTGTAAATGAAATTTTTTCATTCTTTCCCTAACTTCCAACAATTCACTGTTAAAGTATAAAAACACTACGGATTTTTGTATGTTGATTTTCGTATCCTCCAAATTTCCTCAATTTGTTTATTAGTCCTAACAGCTTTTTGGAGGGAGTCTTTAGAATTTTGTACATATAAGATTATATCACCTACAAACAAAGAAAGTTTTCTATCTTCTTTTTGGATTTAAATGCCTTTTATTTCTTTAACTTGCTGCTTTGCTCTGGTAAGACTTCCACCACTGTAGGGATAGAAGTGGTGAGAATGGGCATACTTGCCTTGTTCCTGATCTTAGAGGAAAAGCTTTCAACCTTTCACCATTGAGTATGATGCAAGCTGTCAGTTTATCATACATGGCTTTTGTTGAGTTGAGGTACATTCATTCTATACATAATTTATTGAAACTTTTATCATTAAACTGTTAAATTTTGTCAAATGTCTTTTCTGCATCTATTCAAATGATTATGTGGTTTTTTGTCCTTCATTCTATTAATGTGGTATATCATGTTAATTGATTTATATGTGTTGAAACATCTTGCAAGCAAGGGCTAAATTCCACTTAGTCATGGTGCATGATTTTTTGTTAAATCATAGCTGGATACAATAATGCAATTATGGGGTACAATGTGCTGGTTTTATATACAATTTGAAATACTTTCATGAAACTGGTTAAGATAGCCTTCACCACATTTTCTTAGTTATTAAGACATTTATATTCTACACTCAGTAGATTTAACATGTACCCTTGTAAAATGCACCATAGGTGTGGTCCCACCAATTATCCTCCCTCCACCTATTCTCCCCCATCCCCGACCCTCCCCCTCCTCTTTCCCCTTCATCTTGAGCTATAGTTGGGTTATAACATTCATATGGAAGTGTGGGTGCTTATAAATTGGTTTTATAGTACAGCTAAGGACATTGGGTACTTTTTCTTTGAAGGAAAGAATTTATTCTCATTTCATAGTTCAAGACACTGGTGTTCACATGATTTAGCAGCTTTGGGCCATGATCTAAAAATGGAAGGTAGGCATAGGAAAAGTAATGTGAGAGAAACCAGGGGAAAATGAGAATATAAAGAAAAGCAGAAAACATGAAACAAGAGATGAGGATTTCAGGAAGCAAAGAAAAGTCAGAAGCAAGGAAAAGAGAAGTTGTGGGAAGCCAAGAAAAGTGTGATGAGAATGAGATCATGCCGCATACTCCCTGGGTTATCTACAGTTCAATAGTACTGCAACCAACCACCCACTACATAAGAAACATGAATTCATCTTTCTTCCTCCACAAAAAGGCTTTCACTAATTTTACCAAAACCCTTTCTTAAAGTGTTGTCAATTTGTAAGTTTGACATTATGTTCAAACAAAAAGGAAAATTAATACTCAACTTTAGTGAAGAAGAGCTTTGCTTGCAATGAATTGTCAGTTACTTTGGACTTGTCAATCTCTCCGATCCTAACTGGCTCTCTGTGCCCTTTTGGCTGCCTTCTACTCCTGCCTTTTGGAATCCCCTGGTTGCCTCACAACTAAGGGTGGCATCCCACCTGTACTTGGCTTTCCTGGGCACTGCTGTGGAGTTCATGAACTTTACCTTGCTATTCTTACTCTCCTCTACTAAAACAAATCCTCTGTGTCTCATCCCCAAAAGACTCGCCTCTCTTACAGCAAAGTGATCATGTAAATCAGTTCTTGATAGCCTAAACCTCATGTCTCTTTTAAAACACATTAAGGGAAAAGACTAATAGAGCCCAGAGGACTAGCATATGCCAGTAGTCCCAGCTAATCAGGAGACTCAGGCAGGAGGATCATTCGAGTCCAAGAGTTGGGTTGTAGTGCTCATGCCAATCGGGTGTTTGCACTAAGTTTGGCATCAATATAGTGACCTCCTGGGAGTCAAGGCCACAAGGTTGCCTAAAGAGAGGTTAAACCTGGCCCAGGTTGGAAAGTGGAGCAGATCAAAATTTCCGTGTTGATCAGCAGTAGAATTATGCCTGGGAACCTGGGAATAACCACTGCACTCCAGCCTAGGCAACAGAGCTAGACCCTGTATTTAAAAAAAAAAAAAAAAAAGGAAAAAAACAATAGAACATAGCAGGAAGTACAGAAGCCAAGAAATACCATCAGTAAACAGGGCTTTTGCAATGTCCCAGTCATACCACATCCGTACCTCTCTACTGTCTCTCTTCAACAAAAATTGTTTCGCTAGAACAATGAACAGGTGTAAAGCAGAGGCAAGCAAGAAAGACTCTCTTTTTAGCTTAATATCTCAAGAATACAATACTGACAAGATTTTTTAAATGTAATAATGCATTATGCAAAAATTTTGGCAATCTTAGCAGGCTACCGTAAATCAGAGAAAGAAAATCAAGACTGTCAGCATAATCAGACCCTGGTGCTGTATTCTTAGAGGAAGTCAGTCTTAGCAAGGGAACCACCTCCCTCCTCAGTATGCAGCTCAGAAGTGAGACCAGGAAGCTCTTTGTTTTCTCCTCCTCCCCATCATGTTTGAAGCACCCTCATCCCAGTCCTTCCAGGGAAAAGCCAAAATAAACTCAACAACTGACAGCTCAAGCCAAACCCTGAGAGGATAAAGAAGTAAACTGTGTAAGTGCAGGTATGCAGGAGCAGGGGCAAGTGGATGAAACACCCAGGGTGTGTTGAAGTCAAGGAAGAGGGCTCAGCACCCATTTGTGGTCAATATCTGGGTTGGTTGTGCAACTCTAGGAAAGAAAAGCAAAGAACTATCTTGAACCACTTCTTACTTCTCTCAGATGTGCCCAATTATCCAATAGTGAAGTTTCTTTTTTCTTATAAGGACTGTGTCTTTTAGCTTCCTAAACATTAGCAATGTAGCTAAGGGGTTACACATCTGAACATTTCCTTTGTAAATTACAGAAGTAGGTCATCATTGCTTTATGGTGCTACAAAGAGGAAATTTTTCATCTTACTGCTTTGCCTTTTATGAGAAAGGACTGAAAATAATTTTCTACTTATTTTCTCTCCTTCATCTTTCCTACAGCTTTTCAGATCAATAAAACGGAGTGGTGACTCGCAACTTTCCTACAAGAGTTTATATCAGAAGACCTCTTAGGAATAACCCCATTCTAAATAAGTGAACCTTCACCTTTGTCCCTGCTTATTAAATCCATGTTTGTTCATTCAACCATGTATTCAACAGATAATAACTGAGCATCCTGTATGCCGGGCCTTGTGGTGGGGACATGTCCTAAGTCTGTTCCTTTAGTACCCAAGAAACTGTCATAGCCTGATATTCATTAAAATTAACCTTAGAAAAATAATGCAAGCTTAATTCTGTGTGTTATTATTGCTTCTCTTCTGAGACATTCTTATGATCTAAATAAAAATGAATTATATAACTTCGTAATGCATACTCATTTCATCATTTTTCTTTTACCAATCTATTTTTTTAATAAAACCTCTATTATTTTTAAAGATAACAATCCAGTGATATTTCCTACATCACAAAGAAAAAAGTATTTTACTGAGGTCTTTCACATACTCATATGTGAAAAGATAGCTCTGGGGCTTCTCACCTCCCTTATGAAAGAAACTTGGCAACAACACCTAAATTCTCATTGTGAATTTTGAAAGTTGAACTGAGAGTGATGTTAGACAGCAGCTCATCCAAAGAAATAACAAACAACATTTCTGTGTAGCTACATAGAACACCTTGGGTATACACAAGAGAAAATGTGTGACTGCATTAAGTAATAAGAGAATTTATTATAAGGATGTGGATATATTCATGATTGAAGTAAAAGTTGAAGAAAAACAGGAGCTCAGCAACCCAGGCTCAGTAACAGGGAAGAAGTGACAGTTTTTTCTACTAGAATGAATAAACTCCAGCCATTCTTAAGCCTTTTCTCCTACTGCTCACAAAATTCATGCCAGGTGACAAGGAATGGGGTATCCAGCTGCTCCAGTGGAGTATCCTAAGTGACAATCACCAGACTGATGCCATGGGGCAGAGGCAATATATTGGTTTTATCTGACTGCTATAGAAAATTACCACAAATTGGGTGACTGAAAGCAACAAGAATGTATTCTTTCACAGAGAAGCCAGAAGTCCAACATCAGTTTCAGTGGGCTGAAATTAAATTGCAGGCAGGCCACGCTTCCTTTGGAGGCCTCTGGAGGTTCCCTCAGGACTGCCTTCTCCCATCCCTGATCTCATCCCCAGATACTCAATGTGTGCAAGTAATCAGATGATAAAAAAAATAAAAAGCACCTCTTTTTCCTTCCCCAGCCTACTTCTGGGAGAAGTGTTAAATATGCGAGAAAAAAAGGCCATAAGGGAAAGCACAAAAAAAAAAAAAATGAAATAATGATTTAATTGAAAGAAATGGTCTCAAGAAACCCACAAATTGTACCTTCATTCTCACTGTTATTCTTTAAAAACTTGTCTTTCACCAATTAAATATCAGAAGACTGAAGAAAAAAATATGTACAGTTTGATATGCATTAGAGCATTATTGGATGAATCTTTTCTGTGGCTCCTGAATTATACTTTACCAATCAGAAACCAATGTTAAACATTATGGAGTATTTTCAAAGGGATAATAGTCCCCAGAGATTCAACATTAATTCTATACTTTCTATATACAAAATATTTTGTGTGCAAGGCATCATAGCAGTGATGTTCTGCTATGTTATTTTGAAAGTCCTGCCACTCTAAGTGGAGTAGTACTTGCTCAAGGAAAGAAAGTCAGGTGCAGAGTTCCTGTCTCAGATTACTGACATTCTGTCTGCTGTGCCTGCAGTCTGTTGTGAGCAGTGTACTTGCAGAATTGCATATTAAAAAAATCCTATTTTCAGTCCTTTTCTTTAATTCTCTGGAGATATTCTGTGCATCTCTTAAAGCCTGGTTCCCCCACTTTCTGCCTCACTCACAGGCTAATGCAGGAACCACTGGCCCCTAATACCATCACTTACTCCACATAAATAAAAACAAGCTTTCCAAACACACAACTAGTCAATCTCTGGGTTATTTTACCCTTCACACCATGGCAATCTTTAGATATCTTTTTTTATTATTAAATCATAGCTGTGTACAATAATGCATTCCCTTTCCTCATTTCCTACCATCATAGTTCCAGTACTCCTAAGAGTATATGATATACCAGAACAACATTCCTTCTGCAATGTTATATTTCAAGATTTAATCATCAGCAACTACCAAATTTGTATATCAAGGGCAGTATATGGCTTGATAATGAGCACAGAGATTTCCTGGGCCACCACAGACTTTGAAAGCCCCATCACCTCAAACGCAATCCAAAATACAAAGACTGGGCTGCTTTATGAATCAAGACTCAACATTCCAGCCAGATACGCTGACTCCAGTTCTGGCAATTAATGAATAGCAGTGAACCAGAAAGGAGATATGGGTAAAGGTCCATTTTCTCTTTGCTCTGGACTGGTAATGATCCTTAATCAGCATGATTAAGGGAATAACATCTCACTCTACGGCACCTGCTGTCTGTACTAAGAGCACCTATTTCTTGTTCCTCAGCTTCTATTACTACAATTTTAATATTTACTTATGCAAACTATTTGGGCAGCCAGCATTTATCAATCAATTTTCTACAAAAGGCTCTGCTTCCATTCAGTCCACATTAAGAAGAATTTATTAGTACTGTCTGCCCAGCCCTGGTCTACACATGAGGATTGACAAGTAAGCATCTGTTTTTCAGGATATATGAGTAAAAAAAAAAAAAAGGCCTTCTTTTCACTCATACATCCTGCAAAACAGATGCTTCCTGCCTCCTGCATTATGACTGCATTTGGAGTCATCTCTAAACCTGCTTTACATCTGCACTCTTTTTCCCAGCTAAATTTTCCCCTGCATAATCTCTATCACTAAGGAAAGGAGACTGGTTTTAAAGTCTCTTTAGCAAGGGTTTGGAGGTCTGCAATCTATGTGGAAAACATATTACCTCATTCACCAAAACCATGTATGCCAGAGCCCCTTGTATTCACATCCTTACCTGTCCCCGCTCTCCTAGTGCACACCCATCCCAGGAGGTACTGCTGTTCAGCCACTATAATCCCACTGTCCTTTGGGCACCCTAAACTACCTTATGGTGGCTTTTGAGGAGGTCCTAGTGGATAATCAAATATCATACGTGGTTAAGGCAGTCAGTCATCTCCCTAATTTACAGAGTCGAAGTAATTTGCATGGTTTTAGTTCTTTCTGTCTTCATATACTGTATATATTAGTTAAAGTGGGCAATGCTTAAATTAGGGTATAAATTTTGGGTGGAGGAAGAGAGAATTTTGCCACCAAGCATTCTGCCAGTAGAAACTCACCATTCCTCTCGTTTGTTATTATGACACAGGATATTGCAATTCATACTTTCGCATGAAAGGGCCACTGGACAAAAGCTGGACTACTGTTAACATCAAACTACCAGTGGTCTGGTGCCATTTTTAATTGGCAAAAAATGGAAACACCTAAACTGTGTATCTGTAGTAAAGTGCATAAATAGTGGATTTATACAAGAGAAAACTTATAGCAATAAGAATGAATAAGTTGTAATTTCACCATATAAATAAATTTCACAAACATAATGTTGATGAAGAAAATCCAAAGCCAAAAGAATATGTACTGAAACCATTCCATTCATAAAAAGTTCAAACACACACAGAACTACACTATAGGATTAGAAGTTAAATTAATGGTTACCCACGAAGGGATAGTCACTGGCAGAATATGATGGGAGCTTCAAGGGTGCTGATCATGGTTTTTGACCTGAAAGTTGGTTACACAGTTGTGTTCTTTTTCTGAAAAAAAAAAAATCATTTATTTGTAAACTTAAAATTTGTATACTTTTCCAATATACATTTTATAATTCAATAAAATGTACAGAAAAATAAAAATAAAGCTATGATTAGAGCAAATTTTAAAATCTAAGGTGATAGAATGATCACTCATGGATGAAAAACAATAGATATTTTTTCAAAAGATTTCTCATGACACTACCCAGGTAACTTGGAACCTTTGCAGGAGCAAATTTAAACCCTACCTGATGGCTAAAAATTAGTGTCAGTAAAATAATACATCTACCAAAAACCTTTATAATAACAGTCAAGAAAACAGAAAAGTTGGATGGCATAAAAAGTAACGTTAAAGGGGAGGCAATTTTCACTGTCTATTTATATTTGACAGCTAATTAAAAAATCTGTGGATTAACAATTTAAGCAGGTATATGTGTTAAATGACATTGATGGTCTGACTTATATTATCCATTATGCATTACCTATTAACTCTAACATTAAAAATAAATTTAAAGAATGACATTTTGATACGCAATCAAGTTGTAATGTCTTTGGAATATAGGTAGTGTTATAAAAAAAAATTAATCAACTTCTACAGCTAAAATAAAAAAGGTTTTAAGAACATTGTTAAGTCCAAGGAAAAGAGACTTAAAAGAACAAAGTGTGAAAGATGATGCTGGAACCAGCATCAAGACCTCAGAAACATGAGAGCCCATGGATCTCAGCCTCATCTTTCCCAGATGACTTCTTCCACAGTGTACACTTTATGTTCCAAATCTACCTGGGTACTTCTCTCTCCACTAACTTGTGCTGTTTGACAGCGAATGGTCCCTCTTCACTGCGTGCACCTGCTTCTCCTAGCTAACAAACACCAGACGAACACCCTATGTCATTTCAAGATGACACTCACAATCAATCTTCTGAAGCTTCTTGCTAGCCGCCATGTTTTTCTCTATACTCTGTTATTAATAGAACTAACTACTCTTTCCTTCAAGCCTACTCTACCTTATGCATATTATTGTCCCGGCCCCATTCACCTCACAGGACTTATTTTTGTATTTGCCTGTCTCCAGGACAGGAAAGTAATAATAAAGAACAGGCATCCTCTGCTTCATCTTTGTGTCCAGGTTACTTAACACAGAACCCATGTCACTGCAGCACTCCTGACAGGAGCAGTGCTCAGTAAACATTTCTTGAATCAGTGAACCTGTTACCAGAATATTATTCAATTGAAAATCCAACCTTCTGCTCATATGAAACTTGCTATACCTAAACACATGAATTTAATAGGATTGAAAGCAAAGTTTTCAAAGTAAAAGACAGACTTTTTAAAAACCTTACTCCAGTGTTAAGTGTGTTAATGCAGTCTTTCTGACAAACACTCATCAATTAAAGATGTTGAGTAGGGATTGGAGAGGCAAGTCCTCACAAACAAATTTCAAACACATTAGAGTCCTGAGATGTGGATTGTAACAAAAACACTCAATTTTTCATTCTCTTTTAAGCCCATTTCCCAATCTAAATCCTTCACTCCCACCCATAGTCAAACATTCTTTTAAGTTTAACATATAACTGTGAGTTCCTGCCAAGTATATGATTGTTTTTATTTTATGTAAATTATAATTTGAGAAGCATAATGCATATGCATAATCATCTACACACACATACATTCATTTTTTTCACTCAACATGATGCTTTAGGTTCCCTCCAGTTTGTTATGTCTACATTTAATCCATAATTTCTAACTGCTACATGGCTCTCTGTGGGAGCATCTTTCCTGTTTTACCTACCCACTTTCCCAACTATCATTCCCAGTTTCTACTAACTCCCCAATACCACAAATACTGCTACAAAGAACATTCTCATACCTTCCCCTATAAAATATATTTAGACATTTCTTTGAGGTTTATAAACAAGAGCTGAATAGCAGGTTTGCATATATTTGATATGACTAAGTATGGCCATATTGCTTTCCAGAACACCTGTACTATGCCACCAGCTTCCTGTATTCCCACATCACTGGCTGTGCTTAGCATCTTCCAGTTTTATTTTTTAAAGCTTTATTAAGGTAAAATTGATATACAATAAACTGCGTATATTTGAAGTGTACAATATATTAAATTTTAAAATATGTATACACAGGAAGCTATCATGACAATCAAAATAATGAGAATATACGTCACTCTCAAAAGTATTCTCATAACCTATTCTTGCCTTTCTGTTTTCTATCTCATTGATTTCTGCTCTAATCTTCATTATTTTTTCTTAATATTACTTTGGGTTTTATTCACTCTTATTATAGTTTAATTTGAAAACTGAAATTTTTCTTTAAGACCTCCTTTTTCTCTAATATAAGTATTCACAGCATTAAATTTCCACCAAATTCCACTTTAGATACAAATTTTTATATATTGTGCCTTTATTCTTAGAAGTGTGTTGTATCGCTTTTAAGCGTTTGGCTAGGATCAAGTATAAAAGTGCGTTATTTAGTTTCCAAATACTTGAGAATTTTCCAGATTAATTATTATTTTAATTCTATTGTGGTTACAGAACATACTTTTGTGTGAACTTTTTTAAGTTTAATTAAAACTTACATTATAGCCAAATGTCTGATCTATCTTGATAAATGTGCTATTGAAAAGAATAGTGTTTTCTACTGTTGTTAGTTTGGGTATTCTATAAATGTCAATTAGGTCAAGTTGGTAGACAGAGTAGTTTAAGTCTTCAGCTTACTTACTCCTTTTCTGCCTATTTGTTCTATCAATTTTTGAGAAAAGGTGTTAAAACTTTCAACTGTAATTATTATTTTGTCTATGTTTTCTTGCTTTTCTGTCAAATTTTTTGCTTTATGTATTTTGAAACTCTGTCATTAGATGTATAAACCTTTATAACGTCTATGTCCTCTTGCTTAATTAGCATCTTTTTCATTAAGATGTGGCCTTCTTTATGTCTGGTATTAATTTTGTCATGAAATCTACTTAGTCTGATAGTAACAAAGTTTAAGTCCAGCTTTCTTTGGATTAGTTTTAGCATGAGTTAGCTGTTTCAGCTCTTTACTTACAATCTGTATTTGTCTGTATGCTTAAAGTCGGTTTCAGGTAACACATGGGTGGCTCTTGCTTCCTCCCCCCACCCCAAATCTCAACATCTCTGACTTTAATTTAGACTGCTTATATTTAAAGTGGTTTTCAATATGGTTGGCTTTAAATCTAACATTGGCTAATTTGTTTTCTATTTGCCCAATCTGCTTTCTGGTCCCTTTGTCTTGCTTGTTTGTTTCTTTGTTATTTTGCCTACTTTTGAGTAAATGGTGTACTTCCATATGATTCCATCTATCTTTTTCTATTGTTTTTCGCTTATAAGCCATAACCCTTTTTGTTATTTTAGTGGTTCTTCAGCACATATAGTACAAGGTGTCCCTCAAGTTCATATGTAATTTAAAACTTACAACTATTTTAAATTGCACATGAACTTTATGGACACTCTGTATATATCTTTAGCTTTTCAAATCTACTTTCAAGTAATATTATCCCACTGCACATATACTATGAGGACCTTGAACTTGAAATCCTCCCTGATAGAGTCGCAACATTTCAAATTAGCCATGCACACTTGAAATACACAATGATTGTTAAAGTGATGGAACATATGTTTGAGCAGAAGATGATTCTAAAGATGAGTGGAAGGGAATGGCACCTGTCAGGAGCATGTGGTTTTACATTACATACCAGAAAGACCCTGCCTCTAAATACTAATATTTAGATGATTACAAAGTTGACAACCTTCACATTATGCCTGATTCCAGTGATTCATCTGTAGCAGAAAGGAAACCAGGAGAAGTTGTGGACAGTTTGGTAGGCAAAGGAAGATGGCTGGGAAAGGACTACAGGAACTGGAATGGTCAACACTGAGTAGTAACCAAGTCTTCCATCTATTTCCTCAAGTTTGATGATGATTTCCATATTTATGTCTACTTTTTGGTAAAAACATCCTAGATGTCATCACAAATTCTGCCAAATTTGTGGAACTATTAAGTGTATAAACTATAGACATAAAAACTTGATTGTTTTCCAGTTGAATGAAAACTTACATGACCCTGCAAACTCAAAACTGTTGCCAGCAAAAAGGATTTGTTCTGAATAGCACAGATGAATGTGAACACAAAGAATTTTGTATAAGGAGAACTCTTTCCCCTTAAAAGAAGTCTATCTATTTCGAAGGGAATTATAGTCAAGTTTGGCAAAAGTTAAGCTAGTATGGCAGTCATTTAAAACTATACTAGTTCTTCATCATTTCCCCCTTTACTCTGACACTCTCTTATTCTGCTGCCACAATTCAAGCATAGTTTGGTAATTTTTACAGCTCTTTTTGAGATATTTGTTTCTACCTTTTAATACATACACACACACCATTGACACTCCTTTCTTTGTGGATTGGAATGGGAGTGACATAATTTTCTCCAGGCTAACAGGAGTGGCTGACCCAAATCAGTCATATTTATGATATTATTGCTCTTTATTTAAAATAAATTTTGGGTACAGGAAGCACATGTTTATCTTGTTTTGAAAGTCAGAAGTTCATAGCACCTTTGCAATCTGAGGGATTTCAACCATAAATCTAAATGTGAATTACTTGTGAACAGTTGATGATCCACATTAGAATTTTGCAACCTGGTAAGAAATCTGAGTAAAAGGCTGCATTTAATTCTAAGCTTTGCGATGTTCTTTTTAGGACAACACTATTTCAAAAAATAGAATAAATAGTTGTATAATTTTTTGTTTATTATTTGATCATAAATACTTTTCAGCAAAGCCTAGGTCCTTGGTCCACATAGGTGCATTTTGGACAGCACATTTGGTTTCTTAATCATGTAAATCAATAATCTAGATTTTAAGAGATGGGTTTTAAAAGGCAACAGTACATCTGTGTCTGTTTGTTGTTAACTCCTGGAATAACATAGTGCTTTTATGTTATGAATGTAAGTTTAAAAGTGACAATATTATCTTTTAACAAATTCTCTGGGTCTTATTCATTTTTATAACTATTATTGCTGATATATGATTATGGTCAGAAACTCCCCTCCCCCAACCACCTGTTTTTTACCCCCCACAGACAATGTCTAGAGAAATAACAGCTTAATCTCTTGAAACCTTTTGTGGGGGTGTATGTATGTCCTCGCCCTGGGTGTGCTGTTAAAGTGGATTTGCTCCGCTCATTGGCCTGTTGGGATTTGCATGTCAATGACGTGTTATTATAGGAGGTCCAGTCATTCCTGCTCACTGTGGATGTACATAATAGCAACCTTTATCCAAAGTGCTTCTGTGGTTCCTGCAGTGTTGTTTTAAGTTGAAGTAGAACTGACTGCAAATGTTATTGGTTGATCAGCAAAACAGTTGCTCTCACTTTGTTTTGGAGGAACCCTGGTGGTTTGGCAGCCAGGAGAAAGGCCACATGTGAAACTTGTCTCTTGGGAAGACTAAAAATCTTACCTATGGTTTGGACAAGTTTAAACAGATATGGTCAATGAAACACCAGTGGTTTGGCTCAGAGGTTGAAGTGACCTTTGTTGTGGTTGTTCTTTACACTAGAAATCACATCCTTTCCAGGCCCCATCACTCATAGTTAGCTTGATGCCCATTTTATCCCTCACAAAGGCTTGTGCTGGGTGCTATTGGATGGTAATGGCCATAATATCCAACACATAAACCTAGTACTTCAGTTTTCTGCCCACAGCTGCAGTTGCCCTGTGCCCAGTGCTGAAAACAGGGCCAAGCTCCTGAAAGCAGTGTGATACCAAACATGTGGGTGCTTCTTCTTTATGTGAAAAGGTGTCATTCTACAGATATAATGTGTGTTTTCTTGTTGACTCTTTAGAGTCTCTACATATAAATCTCAAAGTTGAGCCTGGCTCAGACTGACATTCAGGGCACAAAAGTCTGTGAGCAAGTCCAACATTAGCAGACTGTGTAGAACTTGGCACAGTGACTTTGGGCTAGGGGCTAGAAATTCAAGTATGAAAAAATCATCCTCCCTAACTCCAAGAAGCTTAAAGCCTAATTAGGTAGAGAGCCCAAAGAATAATAACTTCAATAGTGTGCTGCATTTAAAATAGAATGAAGTGACAAGGCATCAAAAATTCTACTTCTTTATAGAAACCAGAAATTCAAGATAATCTGAGGTGAGCAGCTAAGTGTCTTAACAAATTGGAAAAAAAAAAACAGAGAATCTGTCCTCTGAATGTGAAAAACAAGAGGATGGTCTGAATTTAAAGTGGCTCTTGAGATCCCAAATCCTCGTCCTATTTCTTCTTTAGATATTCTTCATTGCCTATCTACTCCATGGAACCTTGCTTCCTGAGGTTATTAAAAACTACAGAACTAAGAAATGTTATGGACTAAATGTTGTGTCCCTCCCTCCAAAGTTCATACGTTAAAATCCTAATCCCTAGTGTGATGGCATTGGGATAAGGGGCTTTTACAAGCTATGCAGGTCATGAAGATGGAACTCTCATGATGGGATTAGCACTCTTATAAGAAAAGATGTGAAAGAACTTTCTCCCTTTCTCTCTGCTCTCTGCCATGTGAAACTACAATGAGAAGATGGCTACCTGCAAACAAGAAAGCAAGCTCTCTCTAGATACCAGATCTGCCAGCTTGATCATTGGTCTTAGCAGCCTGCAGAACTATAAGAAATAAATTTCTATAATGCAACCTATTACTCTATGGTATTTTTGTTATAATATGCTGAATGGACTAAGATCTTAGGCATGGAAGTAGAAAAACAGCCAGAAAAAAACATTCCTCTGAAAGCCTCTGAAGACACATCATCAAAACCACAAATGATCATTCTGAAAAATCACTAAGTTGATAGTGCTTGTGAGGAATAATAGCATTTCCTGAACAGAGTCAAAAGAAAATCCAAATTTGTATTCAAGTTCTAAGGCAGTCAAGTTCTAAGAAAAGCTGGTCTTCAGCTAAGGGCTGAGAATACCACTAGTCTTTTACCCAAGGTCAGCCTTTCTAGAGTGTCTTTTAAGAATGGATCACCAACAATGTTGGTCATCAGCTATCTTAGGGTTCTCTGGAGAAAAAGAACAATATGAAGGGGCTAAGGGGAGAGATAGAGTGTAAGGAACTGGTGCACATGGTTATGGGAACTGACCCATAACCCAAAGTCTGTAGGACAAACCAACAGGCTGGATATTTAAGTGAAAGGTGAAGTTGTTCACTTGATTCTGAATTCTGCAGGGAAGTGGGCTAGAAACCCATGCAGGTTCCTATGTTGCAGTCTTGGAGAAAATTTCTTCTACTTAGGGAAACCTCAATCTTTGTTCTACTAAAGCCTTCAGCTGATTGGATAAGGTACACCCTTATCCAATAATATATATTATATCCATAATATAAAGAATTATCTACTTTATTCAAAGTCTACTGAAGTAAATGTTAATCACATCTTAAAAAGTATCTTCACAATAACATCCAGGCTGGTGTTTGACCAAATAACTGGGCACCAAATTGACGCACAAAATTAACCATCACACTAACTCATATATGTTAGTGTGATTTGGGAAGCTCTGGCTACATCTGTAAGGCATGGAACAGCTTTATAGTGTTTTGTAAATGCTCAAATTTGTCTCCTTTCCAACAGAAGGAGTTGGATATTTCCATCCTATCATTCTGTTCACTATTGTTAATAATCCTTAACTATTTTGAATTCTAACCTTTTCTCACCAGATATTTCCACAATATGTTAACATTTTGGTTTTCTTTAATGTTCATTGTTTAAAATGTCATTAAAGTATGGAGTGTAAAGTCTTCCTTCATTTCTGTAATGGGAGCAAAAGAAAATGTGATATACACATAATGATAGGACTTATATTAAACTTCCAATGTGTGAATAGCATTTATATGCTGTTTTATTTCTCTAGTGGGTTGTTTGTATGTGTTAATTCCTTTGTAGCTAGAAAGTATTGCATTAATATTCAGGAAGAAAAAGTTCATTTCTGTTTGTAAATAAGTATTGTAAGAATTGGAAGGGAATAAAGAATGTATAAAAGCAGATGAGTTGAGAAATCATTCCAAATACAAAAAATTGGATAAGAAAGACAGGCAATAAAGAGGTCAGAAAATCAATGAAACAGATCTGCACTCTCTAGAAATTCTGTTAACATTTTGAGATATTCTAGCAACCATTTTCAAGCTCCACAATTTCCACAAATGGCAATATTTTAAAGACTTCTAAGACTGGCTAACATTTCTAAACAAGATCAGAGTATCTCCAAACTGTCACAAAATTGTGAAATGCATATATTTATCACTAGATCCTCATTAACAAGTAGAATAACTAGTCATCAAGATATGTTGTCTTTTCTGTACTCTGGCCTGAGTGTTATATTCTTATCCTACAAATGATGATGATTGCAGAATAACTATGAAATGATTTTAGGGCCCCTTTTCTACTTGTTTATAAACATTTTATATTTTAGTTCATGTCTTTGTGCAAGAAATGTTGCTGAGAAGTGTAACCTAGTTCTTTGTACCCTCAGTGATTCCCCAACAATAAAACAAAAAACAAATGTTGTATCCTAAATTTGTATCCTGAATTTGTATCCTAAATCTACCATCACTCACTATGTGACATTGGTAACAAGCATCACTTAATTTCCCTTAGCTATATTTTTTCATCATCTTTGTTTTGTCAATAATACTCACACAGTTTTTATGAGCATAAATGAATTACTAGGTAAGTGAAAATGATACCTAAATTTCCAGCAAATTACTTTCTTATTCACCGGTACAATATTCTCCACTGTGTCTGATGTTTTCATGTCTCTGAGATGAGGATCCAAAAGAAAACTTCAGTCTGTTTTCATCACTATTGCTTGTCTGAGTTTTCACTGCCATACCCTGCCTTTCAGTATTTCACCTTCTGATGAAGGTTCTACCATGGCTGCTTCTGGTGTCTCCTGAACATCTGCTGAAACTCCACAGGCCTCTGGCTCCTTGATGCCAGCATCCCTAGACCCTCTCGCCAAGCATCAGTCCACATATCTCTTACTCTCATTCAGTTGTCAGAGCAGCATCTATAGTAGTGCTTGAGTTCAGTGAATTCTAAAAAACACTTGCTAAACTCAGATTGCTAACTCCCTCTTCTAGACTCACATGTTGCCCCATGAAGGAGGCATTTCCTCAGATTCACCTATTTAATTTATAGTGTCATGGGAGGAAGCAGAAAGCTGAGGTCCAGTATGTCCCTTTTGAGATCATGCCACGATCTTGTAGGCCTCAAACCTAAGGTAATTTACCTCTCAAAATCCCAGATGCCTGCAGGCCTTGTTTGCCATTTATCCACTGACAGAAGGCAAATACCGTGAAAACACTGTTCAGCGGTACTCTCTGCAGGGGCCGCTGCTCACCTGCCGCCATGGAGAGAGAAATTTGTCAAGGAGAATCCCACAGCAGAAGAGTCCAACAATTGTACATAATGTGACTCTAAAACTGGGGGCCAAATTCAGCATGCCTGGGCACCATATCTAAAATTAACTTTAAATGGATTATAGACTTCAATGTAAAGTCTAAGGCCTTAAAACTTCAACATAGGAGAAATTTTTTGTGTCCTCTGGTAAGGCAAAGCGATTTTTACCTTCTTAGATAAAAGCATGGAAGCCATAAAAAAATGAAAACATAAATCCCAGACCAGAAGAATACTTGAAAAAACATATATCTGATAAACAACCCAAATATATAATGAAATCTCAAATCTCGGCAGCTGGAAAACAAAAGACCTATTTTTTTAAAATAGGCAAATAATTGAGCAAACATTTAACTCACAAAGGCTATATGGTGGCATGTGAGCATGAGAAAAGATATTGTCATTAGTCACTATGTAAATGCAAATTACAACTAGCACCCATTTTTTGAGATACTATTAATGACTATCAGAATAGCTTTATGAAAGAAATAAAAGGAAAAAGGAAAAAACACAAAGGTCACAATGCCAAGCACTGAGTAAAATAAAGACCAACTGAAATTTCCATGCATAACTGACAACAATGAATGCAAAGTACTACACCACATGAAACCAGTATGGCAGTTCTGAAAAAAAATGTCTATCCCCAGGCGAGTGGATAAGCAAATTATGTATGGAACTTCCATACACGGAGTTTTTCAGAGCAATAAAAAGGAGTAAATTGTTGACACACACAACTGTATAAATCTCTGAAGCAGCATGTTGAGTGAAAGAAGCAAAATCCCAAAGGCTACACTCTGTGAAAAAGCAAAACTATAGGGACAGAAAGGAGATTAAGTGGTTCCTGGGGACAGGAGGAGTAGGATGAATATAAGTGGGGTTCAGAGGATATTTTGAGATAAGGGAAGGTTTCTGCAGCCTCAGTATGGTGATGATTACATAGCTATCATGTATTTGTCAAAATTCATAAAACTGTACACCTTTTCATTTATATAAATTATACCACAATAAATCTGACTTTAAAAAAAAATGCAAGTAATAACCTTCAGGGTTGTTACCACTTGGTCCACTGATCTCTTATGATGTTTGAACCAAGTAAACATGAGTTGTGCACAAGTTACAAGGTGCATGAAGACACTCTTCCCACTTCTGAAGACTTAGAGAGCCACGAAGAGATTGGCAACTCTGAGTCCTTTTAGCAATAGTGGCCGGCAATAAAGCAGGAATATTTCCTTAAGAAGAATATCCTCCCACTGAGGCACTAGGAGCAGAAGCTTGAGGACTCACACTATCTCCCCAAATCATCTGCTACGGCTAGGTTTCTCAACCTCATCAATGTCAACATTTCAGACCAAGCAATTCTTTATCATGGGGGGCTGGCCTGGTTATTTCAGGATGCTTAGTAACATCTTTCATTTCTACCCACGAGAAGGTAATAGAATGGCACCCTGTACTACAACAGCCAAAAAATATTTCCACACATTGCTGAGGTGAGCTATGATTCCAAGGAAACAAACAATAGGTACAAAATCCATGGCCAAGTGGACGGAGTCTCCTCTCCCAAGAGAACAGCTCACAGTATACTTTCTACATTCAAACAAGCAAGCAGAGCTCGGATCCCCTCCTATTTTATCACATGAGAGAGACCCTCTAAAAAACAGAACTCCTTCCCTAGAGAGGACCCACCAGTGTGCCACAGCACTCTCCTGCCAGGCATAAAACTGTATAAAGCTATATATTCTCTACCTGCAATTCTGAATTCCCAGAACTCCCCTCCTCTCTCACCCTGAGGTCTGGAAGCCTGTCCCTCATGGAGTCCAGATTCTTGGGCATTCTCTCAAGAGGTGTGGACAGGGCATGGGCTATTGCTGGTCTGTGCTGATTCTGTGGAATAGGAGTAAGGAGAAGATGGTGAACTGAGGTAACCATACAGGAGAGGGAGAGGTGGTGCCCCATGGCACAGAGCAGCAGCAGCAGGAACAATATGGCTCACACACCTGTGGATATTTTGGAAAGACACTCCCTGCCTCTCTGGGAAACCAGAGGAAATCAGGCATCTCCTCTGGTGGCAGCCACTGGTGGAACAGATCTGGGATGGAAATGTAGGCCCCGTGAGTTAAGGGTATGCCTGATGCAGTACCTGCCTGGGCAGGGGCAGTGGGGACGGAGTCTAGAATACGCAAGCACAGAGACGGCATACTCCCAGTGTGGAGCTGAGCCAGAAGGAATGCTTTAGTAAGCCCAAGCAGCACCCAACCCTCAGGGGATCATAGCAGAGACAAAAGCAGGCAGGGAGAGGCAGAAACCAAGAGCTGAGTGTGAGCTCTAACTGCACCTGCCCCAAAAGAGAGCAACAGAGACAGACACGCCAGCTCTGGGAGCAGCACATACCAGGGATGAGTCACAGTTTCTGTGAACTCAAACAGCACCTGGTCCACAGGGGAATATAGCTGGCACAGAAAAAATTCTGCCAAAATGTAAGTGTCAGCGACATCAATCAGGGGCGGGGCTGGAACTGAGTAAACCACCCCAGCTTCCATTAAACAACTGAAGTTGTCAGGCCTCAACTCCCACTGCCGGATAGTGGCAGAGAGCAACAGCCTGGCTGAGGAGACATAGATCTCTCTGTGACACAGGCAGGTGCAAATCCCTGGAACATCTGCTCATTGGAGGGAACTCGGTCACAGCCCTGCAGGGTTACCAGTGACTGGGTGTGACAGAGGTGCAAGATGGGGAAGGAGGCATCAATCTTCCAAGACTAATCCATTTGCGGGTGGGTCCTTCTGACCTCACAGAGCACCGGAGCAAGTTATACTCTAGCTGCCTGCAGACCCCTGCTATCTAGTTGCTGGAGACATTTTGAACTCTACCATCTGAGACTGGTGCTGAATGGGACAATTGATTTGGACCTCTTGAACTGGGTCAATCACATGAGGACTATCCAAAGTGGTACCCTGGGTGTGGTTGTGGGAAGGTTTGATTTTTCTTTTCCAGTTGTTGTCTGTGAGGGGCAAGGTAACTTAATTGCTGGTATTTTGCTACAGCTGAGACTTCAACCCAGAATAATTGATTCACTAGGATAGGGCAGAGACCAGCTGAAAACAAGACAGAGCTAATTATCCCCACCAACCAAGCAGGTCCCCAGTGTTTCAGGCTGTAGACCTGTACAGGTCCTTTGCAAAGCTCTAGGGGAAATGGTACAGAGACCAGTCCAAGCTATTGGGCAAAGGGCTTGTTATCACTACTCCAGGAGCCCCGAACCCAACTTCACCTTATCTGCTTATCTAGCCGAATGGTGTAAAATAATCATGGGGTGGAATCAGCATAAAAACTCTGGTAACATGAATAACCAGAGTATATCAACTCCCCCAAGGAATGACATGGCGGACACAACTGAAGAACCCATTCATAAACAAATGGCTGAGATGTCAGAAATCAAATTCAGAATTTGGATTGCAAATTAATAGAATGGAGGTTAAGTTGGAATTAGAAATTCCAGGAGCAATTTGAAAGTTGTCTCAAGAATTCAATGAATTCAAAGACAAAATCACCAACGATTTTACCACATTGAGACAAGAACTTGCAGCCCTCAAAGATCTGAGAAATACAGTAGAATTTCTTAAAAACAGAATGGAGCAGGCAGAAGAAAGGATTTCTGACATTGAAGACTAAGTGTTTGAATGCTCTCAAATGCTCAAAGAGAAAGAGAAGTGGAGAGCAAAAACGGATCATTCTCTCAGAGAGCTCTGGGATAATTCATAGAAAACTAATATTCACCTTATAAGAATCCCTGAAGGGGACAAGGTGGCTTTGAAAGGCACAGAGACCCTACTTCATGAGATAATTAAGGAGAACTTCACAGACATGCCAAGAGAGTCTGAAATTCAGATAGCATACAGTTTCTGAACCACAGCACGACTCAACCAAAATAAAACATCTCCCACACACATTATAATTAACTTCGCCAAAGTTAAATGAAGGACAAAATTTTGCAAGAAGCCAGGTGTAAGAAATCCATAACCTACTAGGGGGAGAATATTAGGATAACTGCAGATCTCTCTGCTGAAAACTTTCAAGCTAGAAGAGAGTGGTCATCAATTTTTAATCTCCTAGAACAAAGTAACTTTCAACCCAGGATCTTGTATCCAGTGAAACTGAGTTTCATTTATGATGGAGAAATTAAATACTTTAATGAATTCACACGTTGAAGAAATTTGCCAGAACTAAACAAGCTCTCCAGGATATTCTCAGACCTATCCTCCATAATGACCAGCACAATCCTCCACCACAAAAGTAAACTCTCTCAGAAACTTTTGATCAAATTCCAACTTCCACAGTGGCAAAAGGATTAAAAATGTCCACTGGACTTTCAAAAAACTCGATACCCAAAATTCTACCAGGCTTATCAATATGTATAATTTATGTGAATGGCTTAAATTATCCTCTGAAGAGGCACAGGTTAGCTGAATGGAAACAAAAACTCAGGCCAGATATCTACTGCATATAAGAATCTCATCTTACCTTAAAAGATAAATAAAGAATCAGGGTGAAGGGATGGTCATCTATACTTCAGCAAATGGAAATCAGAGAAAAGCAGGTGTTGCAATTTTATTCACAGATACAATAGGCTTTAAACTAACAAAAGTAAGGAAAGATAAGGATTGCTACTTCATATTTGTTAAGGGCATGTTTAAACACTCAACATGCTGAGATTTCAATTATTAACATTTATGCACCCAACAAGAATGTGCCTCAATTTATAAGAGACAATCTAACATACACGTGCAACTTGATTTCCTCCAGCACCATAATTGTTGTAGATTTTAAACTCAATTGGCAGTGTTGGATAGATCCTCCAATAAGAAGCTAAGCAAAGAAATTTGAGATTTAAACTTAACCATTCAACATTTAGATTTAACAGACAACTACAGAACATTTCATCCTAACCAAACTGAATACACATTCTTCTCATCAGCCCATGGAACATACTCCAAAATTGGTCATATCTTAGGGCACAAGCCTAACCTCAGCAAATTTAAAACAATAGAAATTATTCCTTTCATCTTCTTGGACCACCATGGAATAAAAGTTGAACTCAATAACAACAGGAATCTGCATACTCATACAAAAACATGGAAACTAAATAACCTTATGCTGAAGAATAGCTAGGTCATAGACGAGATTAAGAAGGAAATTACCAAATTTTTGGAACAAAGCAATAATGAAGACACAAACTATCAGAACCTCTGGGATACCACAAAGGCAGTCCTAAGAGGGAAATGTATATATGGCACTGTAAGCCTTCCTCAAGAGAACAGAAAAAGAGGAAGTTAACAACTTAATGGGACATTTCAAGCAACTGGAAAAGGAAGAAAATTCCAATCCTAAACCCAGCAGAAGAAAAGAAATAACCAAAATTAGAGCAGAATTAAATGAAATTGGAAACAAAAGGATTATATAACAGATCAATAAATCAAAAAGTTGTTTTTTGAAAAGGTCAATAAAATAGATAAACCATTGGCTAACTTAACCAGTAAATAAAGAGTAAAATCTCTAATTTCATCAATCAGAAATGGCAATTATGAAATAACAACAGACTCCTCAGAAATTCAAAAAATCCTTAATGAATATTACAGGAATCTTTATTCTCAAAAATATGAAAATCTTAAGGAAATTTACCAAAATTTGGAAGCATGCCACCTTCTAAGACTTAGCCAGAATCAAGTGGAAATGTTGAACAGGCCTATATCAAGTTCTGAAATAGCATCAACTATACAAAATCTCTCAAAAAAAAAAAAAAAGCCTGGGACCAGATGGCTTCATGTCAGAATTCTACCAAACCTTTAAAGAGGAACTAGTACCTATATTCCTCAACCTTTTCCAAAATATAGAAAAAGAATGAATACTACCAAACACATTCTATGAAGCAAATATCACCTTGATTCCCAAACCAGGAAGAGACCCAACAAGAAAAGAAAATTATAGACCAATAATCACTAATGAATATTGATCCAAAAATATTCAACAAGATCCTAACAAACAGAATCCAGCAACATATCAAACAAATTATACACCATGACCAAGTAGGTTTTACCCCAGGGTCTCAAGGCTGGTTCAATATACGTAAATTTATAAATATAGTTCAGCACATAAACAAATTAAAAATCTCTCTGCTGAAACTTTTCAAGCCAGAAGAGGGTGGTCATCGACTTTTAATCTCCTAAAGCAAAATAACTTTCAATCCCGGATCTTGTATCTGGCTAAACTGAGTTTCATTTATGATGGAGAAATTAAATACTTTAATGACATTCATATGTTGAAGAAATTTGCCATAAACAAACCAGCTCTTCAGGATATTCTCAGACCTATCCTCCATAATGACCAACCCAATCCTATACCACAAAAGTAAACTCACTCAGAAACTTCGGATCAAACTCCAATTTCCACACTGGCGAAAGGATTAAAAATGTCCACTGGAGTTTTGAAAAACTCGATACCCAAAATTTGACCAGACTTATCAATATTCTCCATTAATGTGAACGGCTTAAACTGTCCACTAAAGAGGCATAGGTTAGCTGACTGGATACAAAAACTCAGGCCAGATATTTGTTGCATACAAGAGTCACATCTTAACTTAAAAGACAAATACAGACTCAGGGTGAAAAGATGGCCATCCATATTTCAGGCAAATGGTAATCAGAAAAAAGCAGGTGTCGCAATTTTATTTGCAGATACAATAGGCTTTAAACCAACAAAAGTAAGGAAGCACAAGAATGGTCACTTCATATTTGTTAAGGGTAATACTCAATATGATGAGATTTCAATTATTAATATGCACCCAACCAGAATGCACCTCAATTTATAAGAGAAACTCTAACAGACATGAGCAACTTGATTTCCTCCAGCTCCATAATTGTCGGAGATTTCAACACTCCTTTGGCAGTGTTGGATCGATCCTCCAACAAAAAGCTGAGCAAAGAAATCTTAGATTTAAACCTAACCATCCAACTTTTGGATTTAGCAGACATCTACAGAACATTTCATCCCAACAAAACTGAATGCACATACTTCTCATCAGCCCATGGAACTTACTCCAAAATCGATCACATCTTAGGTCACAAGTCTAACTTCAGTAAATTTAAAGGAATAGAAATTATTGCATTCATCTTCTCGGACCACCATGGAATAAAACTTGAACTGAGTAACAACAGGAATCTGCATACTCATATAAAAACATGGAAGTTAAATACCTTATGCTGAATGATAGCTGGGTCAGAGATGAGATTAAGAAAGAAATCGCCAATTTTTTGGAACAAAACGACAATGAAGACACCAACTATCAGAACCCCTGGGACACTGCAAAGGCAGTTCTAAGAGGGAAATTTATAGCACTGCAAGCCTTCCTCAAGAGAACGGAAAGAGAGGACGTTAACAACTTAATGGGACATCTGAAGCAACTGGAAAAGGAAGAACATTCCAACCCCAAACCCAGTAGAAGAAAAGAAATAACCAAAATTAAATGAGTAGAATTAAATGAAATTGAAAACAAAAGAATAATACAACAGATCAATAAATAAAAAGCTGTTTTTTCAAAAAGGTCAATAAAATAGATAAACCTTTGGCCAACCTAATCTGGAAAAAAAAAGTGTAAAATCTCTAATCTCATCAATCTGAAATGACAAAGATGAAATAACAACAGACTCTTCAGAAATCCAAAAAATCCTTAATGAATATTACAAGAAACTTTATTCTCAGAAAATGAAAATCTGAAGGAAATTGACCAATACTTGGAAGTACGTCATCTTCTAAGACTTAGCCAGAATCAAGTGGAAATGTTGAACAGGCCCATATCAAGTTCGGAAATAGCATCAACCATACAAAACCTCCCTAAAAAGAAAAGCCCGGGACCAGACAGTTTCACATCAGAATTCTACCAAACCTTTAAAGAGGAATTAGTACCTATATTACTCAATCTGTTCCAAAAGGTAGAAAAAGAAGGAAGATTACCCAACACATTCTATGAAGCAAATATCACCTTGATCCCCAAACCAGGAAAAGACCCAACAAGAAAAGAAAATTATAGACCAATATCACTAATGAATATAGATGCAAAAATATTCAACAAGATCCTAACAAACAGAATCCAAGCAACACATCAAACAAATTATACATCATGACCAAGTCAGTTTTATCCCAGGGTCTCAAGGCTGGTTCAATATACGTAAATCTATAAATGTAATCCAGCACATAAACAAATTAAAAAACAAAGACCATATGATTCTCTCAATCGATGCAGAAAAAGCTTTTGATAACATCCAGCATCCCTTCATGATCAGAACACTTAAGAAAATTGGTATAGAAGGGACATTTCTTAAACTGATAGAAACCATCTACAGCAAACCCACAGCCAATATCATACTGAATGGAGTTAAATTGGAATCATTTCCACTCAGATCAGGAACCAGACAAGGCTGCCCATTGTCTCCATTGCTCTTTAACATTGTAATGGAAGTTTTAGCCACCACAATTAGGGAAGAAAAGGTGATCAAGGGTATCCACATAGGGTCAGAAGAGATCAAGCTTTCGCTCTTCACAGATGATATGATTGTATATCTGGAAAACACTAGTGACTCTACTACAAAACTCTTAGAAGTGATCAAGGAATATAGCAGTGTCTCGGGATACAAAATCAACATTCATAAATCGGTAGCCTATATATATATATACCAACAATAGTCAATTTGAAAAAACAATTAAGGACTCTATCCCATTCACAGTAGTGCCAAAGAAGATGAAATATTTGGGAATTTATCTAACAAAGGACGTGAAAGATCTCTATAAAGAGAACTATGAAACTCTAAGAAAAGAAATAGCTGAAAATGTTAACAAATGGAAAACATACCATGCTCATGGCTGGGAAGAATCAACATTGTTAAAATGTCCATACTACCCAAAGCAATATATAATTTCAATGCAATCCCTATTAAAGCTCCACTGTCATACTTTAAAGATCTTGAAAAAACAGTACTTCGTTTTATATGGAATCAGAGAAAACCTCAAATAGCCAAGACATTACTCAGCCAAGAACACAGTAAGTAAAGCAAGCAAACAGCCCTCAGAATGGGAGAGGATATTTGCAGGTTATGTTTCCGACAAAGGTTTAATAACCAGAATCCACAGAGAACTCAAACGCATTAGCAAGAAAAGAACAAGGGATCCCATCGCAGTCTGGGCAAGGGATTTGAAGAGAAACTTCTCTGAAGAAGACAGGTGCGTGGCCTTCAGACCTATGAAAAAATGCTCATCATCTTTAATCATCAGAGAAATACGAATCAAAACTACTTTGAGATATCATCTAACTCCAGTGAAACTAGTCTATATCACAAAATCCCAAGACCAGAGATGTTGGTGCAGATGTGGAGAAAAGGGAACACTTTTGCACTGCTGGTAGGAATGCAAATTAATACATTCCTTTTGGAAAGAGATATGGAGAACACTTAGAGATCTAAAAATAGATCTGCCATTCAATCCTGTAATCCCTCTACTGGGCATATACCCAGAAGACCAAAAATCAGATCATAACAAAGATATTTGTACCAGAATGTTTATTGCAGCCCTATTCATAATTGCTAAGTCATGGAAAAAGCCCAAGTGCCCATCAATCCACGAATGGATTAATAAATTGTGGTATATGTACACCATGGAATATTATGCAGCCTTAAAGAAAGATGGAGACTTTACCTCTTTCATGTTTACATGGATGGAGCTGGAACATATTCTTCTTAGTAAAGTATCTCAAGAATGGAAGAAAAAGTACCCAATGTATTCAGCCCTACTATGAAACTAATTTAAGGTTTTCACATGAAAGCTATAACCCAGTTACAACCTAAGAATAGGAGGAAGGGGAAAAGAGAGGGGAGGGAGGGGGGAGGTGGGTAGAGGGAAGAGGATTGGTGGGATTACACTAGCAGTGAATCTTACAAGGGTATATGTGAAACTTGGTAAATATGGAATGTAAGTGTCTTGGCACAGTAACTGAGAGAATGCCAGGAAGGCTATGTTAACCAGTGTGATGAAAGTGTGTCAATCGGTCTGTGAAGCTAGTGAATGTGCCCTATGATCATATCAATGTACACAGCTATGATTTAATAAAAAATAAATAAATAAATGAGAAAAAAATTAAAAAACCAAGACCATATGATTCTCTCAATTGATGCAGAAAAAGCTTTTGATAATAGCCAGCATCCTTTCATGATCAGAACATTTAAGAAAAAGGGTATAGAAGAGACATTTCTTAAACTGATAGAGGCCATCTACAGCAAACCCACAGCCAATATCATATTGAATGGAGTTAAATTGAAATCATTTCCACTCAGATCAGGAACCAGGCAAGGTTGCCCATTGTCTCCATTGCTTTTTAACATTGTAATGGAAGTCTTAGCCATCACAATTTGGTAAGAAAAGGCAATCAAGGGTATCTACATAGAGTCAGAGAAGATCAAACTTTCACACTTTGCAGATGATATGATTGTATATCTGGAAAACACTAGGGATTCTATTACAAAACTCTTAGAAGTGATCAAGGAATACAGCAGCATCTCAGGTTACAAAATCAACACTCATAAATCTGTACTCTTTATGTATACCAACAATGGTCAATCTGAAAAAACAGTCAAAGACTCTATTCCATTCACAGTAGTGCCAAAGAAGATGAAATGTTTGGGAGTTTACCTAACAAAGGACATGAAAGATCTCTAGAAAGAGAACTATCAAACTCTAAGAAAAGAAATAGCTGAAGATGTTTAAAAATGGAAAAACATACCATGCTCATGGTTGGGAAGAATCAACATTGTTACAACGTCCATACTACCCAAAGCAATATACAATTTTAATGCAATCCCTATTAAAGCTCTACTGTCATACTTTAAAGATCTCAAAAAAATAGTACTTCGTTTTATATGGACTCAAAAAAAAAAACTCAAAAAGACATGACATTACTCAGAAATAAAAACAAAGCAGGAGGAATTACGCTACCAGACCTCAGACTATACTATAAATCGATAGTGATCAAAACAGCATGGTACCAGCACAAAAACAGAGAGGTACATGTATGGAACAGAATAGAGAACCAAGAGATGAATCCAGCTACTTACAGTTATTTGATCTTTGACAAGCCAATTAAAAACATTCAGTGGGGAAAAGATTCCCTATTTAATAAATGATGCTGGGCGAACAGGCTGGCAACCTGTAGAAGACTGAAACTGGATCCACACCTCTCACCATTAACTAAGATAGATTCCCACTGGATTAAAGATTTAAACTTAAGACATGAAACTATAAAAATACTAGAGGAGAGTGCAGGGAAAACACTTGAAGAAATCAGCCTGGGAGAATATTTTATGAGGAGAACCTCCCGGGCAATTGAAGCAACACCAAAAATGCATTATTGGGACCTGATCAAACTAAAAGTCTTCTGAACAGCCAAGAACACAGTAAAGCAAGCAGACAGCCCTCAGAATGGGAGAAGATATTTGCAGGTTATGTCTCTGACAAAGGTTTAATAATCAGAATCCACAGAGAACTCAAATGTATTAGCAATAAAAGAACAAGTGATCACATCTCAGGGTAGGCAAGGGACTTGAAGAGAAACTCCCCTGAAGAAGACAGGTGCACAGCCTATATACATATGAAAAAATGCTCATCATCTTTAATCATCAGAGAAATGCAAGTCAAAACTACTTTGAGATATCATCTAACTCTAGTAAGAGTGGCTCACATCACAAAATCCCAAAACCAGAGATGTTGGCGTGGATGTGGAGAAAAGGGAGCACTTCTGCACTGTTGGTGGGAGTGGAAGCTAATACATCTCTTTTGGAAAGAAGTATGGAGAATACTCAGGGATCTAAAAGTAGACCTGCTGTTCAATCCTGCAATTCTTCTACTGGGTGTATGTCCAAAAGACCAAAAATCACTTTATAACAAAGATATTTGTGCCAGATTGTTTATTGCAGCCCAATTCATAATTGCTAAGTCATGGAAGAAACCCCATCGACCCATGAATGGATTAATAAATTATGGTATATATACACCATGGAATATTATGCAGCCTTAAAGAAAAATGGAGACTTTACCTCTTTCATGTTTACATGGATGGAGCTGGAACATATTCTTCTTAGCAAAGTATCTCAAGAATGGAATAAAAAGTACCCAATGTACGCAGCCCTACTATGAAACAAATTGATAGCTTTCATATGAAAGCTATAACCCAATTATAGCCCAAGAATATGGGAAAAGGGGAGGGGGGAGGATGGGGAGAGGGAGGGTAATTGGTGCATCTTACAAGGGTACATGCAAAATTTACTAAATGTAGAATACAAATGTCTTAACACAATAACTAAGAAAATGTTAACCAGTTTGATGAAAATATTTCAAATTGTATATAAAACCAGCACGTTACCCCATGATTGCATTGATGTACACAGCTATGATTTAATAATAAAAAAAAGAAAGAAAGAAGTTAAACATCTCTCCAAAGTAGATGTACAAATGCCAAATAAGTGCAGGGAAATATAGTCAGAATCACCAATCATTGGGGAAATGTCAGTGGAAAGCACCATAAGGTATCACTTCACACCACTGGTATGGCTATATTCAAAAAACGTGGAAAACGGCAAGGTTAACGAGGATGTGTAGAAATTGGAATGCTGGTGGAAATGTAAAATGGTGCAGCCACTAAAATAATAAGGTGTTTTCTTAAAAAGTCAAACATAGAGCTACTTATCCAGTCCAGAAACTCTTAAAATAGGAGTTCTGGAGGTTCTGACTTTGCTTATTAGCTAACACCCTGCAACTTCCTACATTTCCTGTGCCCTTACAGATGAAATCTTTGAAAGCTCCTACCTATAAACTCAAGATGAGAATGTCTTCAGCTTCAGCCCATCAGAGACTGGGGACTAGAATAGTCTTATTGCTATAGTCTATGGCATGGGGTGAACTAGGGGTGAGGCCAAGTCATAGGCTTCCCTAACTACCTGCCATCATATAGGCCCTGGTTTATCTCTTTACCCTCAAGTATACTTTGCTTTTCTTGTTTTAGTAATGCTGGTTGAGGCATTACTAAAGAAGCAAACACATACAAGAAAACATTGTTCTGTTTCAAATAATAGTGTTCAGTTAACCTTTCTCAGAAGCAACTTGCACACTATGTTATTCTATTTGTGCCAAAAGGTCAAAATGAAAACAAAGTTTAGTAATACATTAGATTCTTGTTTGACCTGTCAGTATAAGCCCAACTCTAATTTAATTCATTTTGAATGATCCCATTTGGAAAATCTCAAAGGTTGAATAGAAAGATCTTGGATCAACTATATCCATTAAGATTCTTTTTTGCTTAGAAACTAGGGAATAATAGCAGAACATATGTCCAAGTGGCTGACAATGGGAAGATACATACGCAAACAACAACAAATGATTTGTGAATGATACGAATTCATGAGGACTGATAGATTAAACTTTCTGAATTTTCTTTTAAAAGTCTATTCAGAGCTGGGTGTGGTGGTTCATACCCATAACTCCATAACACGCATTGGACTTGAAAGGCTGAGACAGGAAGATCACTTGATACCAGGAGTTACAGACCAGCCTGGGCAACATAGAAATCTCTAAAAAAAAATCTGAAACTTAGCCAGGGATAGTAGCACATGCCTGTCATCCCACCTACTCAGGAGGCTGAGGCAGAAGAAATGCTTGAGCTCAAGATTTCAAGGCTTCTCTAAGCTAAGATCATGCCACTTCAGTAAGCTATGACCATGCTCCAGCCTGTGCAGTAGAAGGAGATATATTGGACAGATACTTGTTAGGAGACAGAAATCACATTATGTTATTTTAACAGAGAGAGTTTAATAGCCATAGTTGGTATTTAAAATTCCCTTCTTCACTATCCCATTCATGTTTCCCTTCTTTACACTTAGGGCCTCAGCTAGTCAGGATTCTCTACCTTGAGAGGTGAACTAAACCTTCATTTGTGAAGATTCTAAACCTCCAGTTGTACTACCCTTTTTTAGTTACTGTAGTTTTCTATTACATTTACTCTGGGAGAAGGACTCTGTAGAATTTCCTGGGTTTCTAATATATTCCTTATTGTCCCTATAGAGTAGCAGGAACCCAATTTCCCTTTGGAAATTAATTTCAATGTCCCCTAGTAGTAGATTAACTTCCTTCTTGACCTATTATAGTAAGCTCCCTGATATCTAGAACTTAAGCACCCAGCACTCTCAAGCCACTGGCCCCCAAAATTATCATCATCATCAGAGTTTAAACTGGGTGCACCATGCAATCAATAAGTCAAGTCTTCATGTATCACTCCCGTGGCTCCCAGGTGTTCTCTGTAACAGTCCTGAGTATTAATGTGTGTTACGTGAAGTTAAAAAAAGCATCATAGTGAAGTTAAAAATGTATTGACTACCATTTCACTAAAATTGTACACAGCATTTACAAAGATGTTTTATAATATGATAAAACTGTTACAGTGAGGTTTGTCTTAATTTTCTTTTAGTTAGTGTATTTCAATATTAATATGAGGTCAATACAATACCAATATAGTGTGGTATAGTATAGGATATAGAATTAGGCCTATTTTTCAATAGTAACTCTCAAGCAACGGGTAACTACATTTATCCATGATCTATCAATCCCATGGATGCCAGATAATGGGGAGATTACTGTAGTTCAATGATATTAGTACCCAAAGTAGCTAAGTGACAGTCTCAACTGTTAGTTCAATAATACCATTGTCATATTCCACTTGGGAACCAAGACCTCTAAACCAGCAATGCTCAAAGTTATAGGGAGAAGGGGGAAAGAAATTCTGTGAGTTATTGGTGAAATAGTAGAGGAACAATTCCGACACATACACTTTGATGTTGGACCCATGTCATGGTCCATATACTCAGGCTATGGGAAAGCAATCCACATATATTGGTTGATAAGTTAAAGTGTATACTTGTGTTGTCAATGGGAGAGTAAGTCTCCCTTGTGTGTCCTTAAGGATCATTTAACATGGTCATGGAAATTACACTCAGAGTCATATGAAATGAAATTGAGTTATTATACCCACAAGTCCTGGAAAGACAGGTGGTATGCCATGCCATACCATCCAGTGGGGTATGTGAGAGGCATTCCCAAGGAGTATGTTTAACAAAGCAAGGGGAGTCAAGAGAAAAGTGGGAGCAAACCCTTTGGCAAATGCCTTTACTGGGAGTCAGGGTAGAGTACGTAAGAAATAAAGTGAAGGAATTTTATTGGTGGATTTACATGTTACTAGGTCATAGTTGTGGGTGGCAAGAAGCCAAAAGGCAGCAGGGACAAGTTTTATCCACTGGTATAACTGGCCACCTGGGCAGGGTGTCCCTAGTCTGTTTGTGGGAATGTTGAGATAGCAGGAGAAATCAGTATGAACTCTAGAAGAGGACTGCTTTATTATCCCTAGGATAACTTGTTCCATTGAAAGTTTTGTTACAATATTACATTCTATACAACAGAACCATAATCTTTTCAGCCTGATGTCTCCCAATCAGAATCATAGCTGAGTCTTTAATAAGCTATTCTCCCACTGTACTTGGCCAACTGATCAACATGGTCGGGCAAAGATCACTCAATTTCATGGACATGAACCCACTATCAGACTTATTTTTCTGTGAAATTAGTTACTTAATCAGAAGAATGCTAACCAGAATACTTTGACAATAATCCAGATGCTGTATAGACTATCAGGGTCATCACTTTATGAACTAGGAAGTCAAATCCATGTCAAGAATACACATGTATTCTAGTGAAGTCATGTTTTCCCATCCATGATGGAAAGAGATGAGCTTCTAGGTGGCTGGTTAATTCCTTCTGGGAATGGTGCCATGTCAGGGGTTCAGCTTTGACCCTCAGTTCTTGAGAGGGTAGGTTCTCACCAATACCAGTAGCCATAGGGGAGTAAAATCTATGTTTCTTGGCCTCCCCTCCTACACTGCGGTCATTTTGTACATATGTTTAGCATGTGAACACTAGAACGGCTGAGATAGAGGCCAATGGACATTCACAGGATCCATCATTTTCTTCAAATAATTTGTGAATTAGAATTCACATGGAATTCAAATGTCTTTATACTTTGTGTCCTTTCTGAAAGACCTAATCACAAATCTCTCCTCTTCATTAATCATTCGATCTGTTCCTTCCAAGTTTCTGACCATCTCACCAAACCATTAGAAAGGACACAAAGAACAGTGAGGATCCATAATTCTAGCCATCCCTCTAATCCAGGAAAATGAACAACCAAGTGCAATCTCAAATGTCTGGCCATTTGGAGAAATTTCTTTCACCACTATTCTTCAGATCACTCTTGAATGAGGCTTTGCTGTTATAGATATTTACTTTCATTGGTGCCAACAAATCATACATAACCATCTGTAAGCCAGGCTTAAAGTCTGTTCTAATATAAGTTCATAAAAATTCCTCATAAAGCTAAATGTGTGGGGGGGAAAGACAGTGCAGCAGGAGATAACTACTTATATAATTTTCTTATGCCTTTTGGATGAGCTCAAGTTCAATTTCTTATTTTCTATTTCCATTTAATAATCAGTCATGTAGGTCACTGAATGCTGCCTATGAGAAAATAAAATAAAGAACAAGATACAAAGCAATCAATTTCATTGCTCATGCCTAAATTTGTGACTTGGTAATAACATCTAGTTTATGACAGAAATCTTAGGTCATTTGATGTCCAATAGTTAGTCTACTGAGGCCCATTTGCAAAACTGGAGCTATTTTTCAAAAGAATCTGTTAAAGAAAGCATAGATTTGCTCAAAAGCTCTACATATCTGCTTCTTAATTCTCCTATTGGTGCCTGCCAAAGACTCCACAGAGCATCCCTATTTTCCACAGGCTTTTCAGATTCATTATATCTGCTGCTTAAAAAAGATTACGTGAAAAGAAGCTTTCATTGCTGGAGGCCTTCTTTGCTGTTCTCACTCAAAACCAACAAAAAAAGCTTACTCAGTAGGAACAACTGGAGATATCATTAACACTCAAAGATATGTTCCTTCCAACCAAAGGCAAAATCCACCCAGCATTGGTGGGTGGTGCAAAGTACAGCAATTTCTCTTTCACTATTCAGGAGCTACTTCAGAAATTTACTGAGCTGATGGATCCCTAAATTTTCAAGGGCTTTATGACCCATTTTTTGACTCTCATATGCCTTATTAAGACCTTCAATGTCCTTGCTACTTCTAGTTCATGGGGATCAATTAGCATAATATCAACAGTATAATGGACAAATATGATGTTTTCTATACTGTCAAGATGGCTGAGATCGCTGAAGAATGAGAGAAAGCAAGAAAACTGACATAGTCCTGAAGCACATTCATATATAGAAACAAACCTTTCACAGTCAATAGCTGCACACTAGATGCTAAGGCCAATATTGATTTGCTTCAGTGAGGCACATCTTGAGAAGAAGCTGCAACTGAATTCAACATCTAATTAAATTTATAATCCATTCTCCAAGATCCATTCCACCTCTGCTTATCAGAGTCCAAACAAGCAGATTAAATTTGGGGGATGTGACCGGTATTCCCCTACTTGCATCTTACAAATCTTTGGAAGTGGAAACAACCATTGAAGTTTCTCGGAAATGTGGTACTGTTTTTGGTTTATGATCCTGGCTTGAAGGGGAAATTTGTTCTGGAGATTTTCACTTAGTCCTTTCTGCCACAATATCTTTACTTCATGAGTCAGAGAGCCAATGCCTTGATTCTTCCACTTGACAAGTATGTCTATTCAAATTACATATTCAGTGACTGAGGAAGTAACCAGAGGAGCTTGCAGACCTATTGGGTCCATAGTGATTCAAATTTAGGACAAAGCCCCATTTATCACATGGTCTCCATAAGTCCCACTTTGACTAGTGACCCACAGTGGCATTTTGATTTTCCTGAGTTTAGTATCAGTGCAGAGTAGCATCTAAGAATCTTTCAAATACTTTGGTATTTTATTTTCCTGCTATTCATTCATTCTAATAAAATGCTATAGATTCCTTTGGGGAAAGCTTAGAGGAAGACTTACAGTATATGTCTGAATATTTTCCTGACATGACTTTATAGCTCAAAAATATGAGGGGTTTTTTTTGTAAAAGCATTCATGATAGAGCAAAAATATTACAAAATATTCATCCCCTTCCATTCATTCATTCAAGCAATCAAAAAATATTTGATTGTGGGCAGCTCCTGTGGCTCAGTAGGTAGGGCGCTGGTCCCATATACCGAGGATGGCAGGTTCAAACCTGGCCCCAGCCAAACTGCAGCAACAACAACAAAAATACCGGGCATTATGGCAGGTGCCTGTATTCCCACCTATTCAGGAGGCTGAAGCAAGAGAATTGCCTAAGCCCAGGAGTTGGAGGTTGCTGTGAGCTATGACGCCACAGCACTCTACCGAGGGTGATAAAGTGAGACTCTGTCTCAAAAAAAAAAAAAATTTTTGATTGCATGTCTACTATGTACCAGGGTTTGTTAAAGTTGATGGATATAAAGCCGTATCTTTAGGAATTTGACATTTTATTAGAAAAAAAGGGAAAATAATCACGTATTTCAGATAATTTTAGATTATGATAAGTGCATCAAAAGAAATAAAGATGATACGATAGAGATATTGGAGGGAGATGTTGGAGGGGCTACCTCAGGTAAAGTGGCTACCTCAGGAATGGCTACATGAGACTGTAAAATTGAGGTTGAACACTGAAGGAAGCAGTGGAGGCAGCCCTGAGAAGAACTGGTGGAATAAATAAGCCCCAAGCACAAAGAAAAGGTCTTGCAAAGACCCTGATGTGGGGATGTGCCTGTGTGGCTGTAGCACTATCATAGAAAGAGTGGTATGAGATGAGGCCAACATGAAGGTCGTCACTAGTGAAGGATTCATACCACATGTTGGGCTATAATACATGTATAACATACGCATTCCATGCAATAAAAAGCCATGAGGTTTGTGGAAAACACAGGGACCCAGAAGTAAGACATTCAAAAACTTTCTGAGTGACATGTAAAAATGATATAAAAACACCACACTTTTGCACATTTTTAATGAATAAGTACTTAAATACTATAATACATATGACATCTCTTTACCTTGCTTGTGGAAGTGGGTTGTCAGAAGAACTGTAGCTGTGAGTTACTGTGACAAGGCAGCAAAAGGGTCCCTTGCAGCCTGCAACCCAATGTGGGGGGTGGGCATGTGGCTCATAAAGCAGTGCCCTGAGCTAGGAGTTGTGGGATGGTGGAGGTGCATGTGTGCATTTTGTGTGTCCTATTCACTCCATTCACCAGACAAAATTTCTGCTTTCACTTAGAATTTTTTACACAGAAGCAAACGTGATATTTAGATCATGTTCAAATTGTTCCTTGACAATTACTTTCAAAAACAAGTACTTAGTCTCATTGTAGGGGAAGCCACTGGAAAATTTTAAAACCAAAGTAACATGATATAATTTGTGTTTTAAAAGGTCATTTTTGATAGTTAATTCAAATAATGTAATAATGTGTTTATACGGGAACATTGCTAAAAGGATAGATCTTTTTTTTTTTTAAGAGGTTAGATCTTAAATGTTTTCACCACACAGAAAAATAAGGTGATAAATATATGAGGTGGTAGATGTGCTAATTATCTTGATTTAATCATTTCACAATGAATGCAGATATGAAAATATCAGATCATGCACCATGTATGGTGCACCATAATGCAATTTTTGCTTGTCAGTACCACCTGAATGAAGTTGGGGCGAGGGGAAGAATCCAGACTGTTACAAGTGAAAATTCAGTGAAAGAATATGACGTGCAGTAAGAAGAGAAAGAACCCCTTTTTCCTGCAGCAGGGCTATAGGCGTGCATGAAAAGGGAGAGAACAAAGAAGCGGTCCCACTGGGGAGGCGCTGACTTATCAGCTTATCCACAAGGAATAACCCTGACATCTCTCTTACAGAACCGACATGCAAAAGTAACTAAAGGAACATCTGTTACAAAAATAAATGATCACATTAATAAAGAGGAGCCATTCCTAAGTTCTAAGGAAACAAAAGATTGTTTTGACAGGTGTGTGGAAGATGAGTCCAAGAGGGTATAAATGCTGTTCACCTGAGGAGACTGAGAGGGCGCGGGGCTGGAGGGAGCGGGGCTGGAGGAAGCAGCCAGGGGGGTTGACAAGTGTGCAGCTGGCTCCGTGGCCCGTGCTTTCCATCTCTGTGGAAGGGCAGAGCATCTGGACAGTTTATAGTGCACCAGGACAGACGGATTGTGACAACCTTTGGGGGGAGAGGCATGCGGCCTCTCTGGTCACCCCAGGTATGAATTTAAGATCCAATGCTCTTCTCCTCTTCTTGTTCTGGTTGGGTATCTAAGGTTTATATATACAGTCCCACCACCATGACAGAGAAAGAAAGAAGAAAGGAAGGAAAAAACAGACGGAAGGAACTACAAGACTTTGGGTCTCTCATCTACAACATACTTTGGAAATGAAACCACAGCCAAGTCATGATTGAATTACGTCATGACTAAGTGACACTCTGTCTCAAAAAAATAAATTAATTAATAAATAAAATAAAATAAAATAAAATGGAGATCATATTCTAAACCTAAAGAGGTCTAAAAAATTTCTTTTTATTTTAAAAGTTAGAGATCATAAAACTAATGGAACGGATACTTGGTGGCAATAAAATACCAAACTAAAAAAAAAGTCCATGCCAGGCAAGGGTTAAGTGACGCACCCTTACATTCAAAGGGAAAATTGTGTTCTCACTGCCACAAGGCTTTTTTACTTTAGCAGCTAAGCAAGCTCTGGCCTTGAGATAAGCAATACTGAAATATTGCAGCTCAGGACTGCCAGATGCTGCCTGACCCCTCACTCCTTCCACAAGCCACAGCTACAGCTTTCATTGGACAAGAGAATGATTTCAGTAACTTCCTCCTGATAAAACAGCAGAAACAGTTTTAGCTGGCTGTCAGAGTCTGCTCACAAACTTTTCTCATGTCCTGTAAAAGAATTTGTGAAGTGAGGAGCCAAATTCCACTTCATTTAATGTTAACACTTCACCCCCTAAATGAACATGGGTTGTGTTGTTACACATATGTTTGCATGCTATCATGCATTTGTTCACCCTCACAAATACCCATAAGGCCCCCCATCCCTTGCTGAATATGTATGTTAAGCAAATCCCACGAAGTATAGAAGTTGCTGTCCCCAATTTGCTGCAGAGAGTATACTTTTGGTTTCCCCAAGGTTATGTTACCCCATTCCACAAATCACCTTTTCCTATAAAATAAAGTTTCTCTTTGCTTCCTCTATAGAGCTGATGATCTTATTGTTGTTATACTCATGATTATAATTTATTACAACAAAAGGATACGTATTATATCAGCAAGGGAAAAAAGTATCATGGGGAAAAGAAGGCCAGTCTTTCCAGTCTTCCCTCTCAGACCTGGACAGGATGCACTTAATTTTCTCAGCAATGATGTGTGACAACTAAAGTGTCGCCAAACTCAAGTGTCCAGGGTTTTTATTAGGGAATCAGTCACATACTATGCAGCACCTACACAACTCAGCTACTCAGCCACAACTCCAACCCCAAGAACAAAAAGAAGTGCCCACTATAAAGCATAAACTATCTGGTCAAAATGGTATGGTGTGGCCACGGGTTCAGGCACACATGTACAAAAACAAACACTTACCAGGCAGGACATTCCCAGGGCTCAGAGTCTAGTTGCCTAGCGTCTTTCAGGGGCTATTTCTGATAATAGGCCTTTCTTGGGAATACTGGAATTTGAAGAACTGAGGCATGCTAAATTAATCTCTACAAACCATGGGTGTACAGATTGCAACTGCTAATTCAAAGGTATGTCTATTTAGCAAGAAAAACCAGAAGAAAAATAGCATTAGACAGGATTTACAGGGTAGGAATCAAGAACTCTAACTTTGATTAGGCAGATTGGCTGTGCCACTTTTTCATGTTTGTCTAAAGTGAAATCACTTAACTTCTCTATTGCTACTTCCATTCTTCTTTTTTTTTTAGCAAGAAAAGGAAGATTTATTAACTAGTAACAGTTTGTATAGCAAGCTGGACCCTGCCTTAGTGTCTGTAGGCCCACTGAAAGCACAGCTTTGGAATTTCATACACAACTTGGTTTCTAGGCAGCTGCCTGGGTCCTCAGTTCTTGGAATACTTTTGGTTAAAAAATGGGAAGATACCCCAAAGTAAAGTAAGCATGAAACAAAGTTTATTGAGAAAAAATCTAGGTTAACAGATAAGAAGAAGGTACAAGCTTAAAGAGCAAGATATAATCTCTCTCAGCAGCAAACAGGAACCATTGTAGAGATGAAGAAAAGGCAAGAAGGCAAAGGTCATGGCTAGAAGTTCTCTTTTATACTGCCTAGGTCAGACCTTCCTCGTGGTTCACAGGTCACCTTGGAACCAGAGTCTTACTGCACATGCAGACACTCCCATGAACCTCTCTGAAAACCCATGGGGGGTGGCCTATATGATAACTAGTCTAGGTCACCTTTAAGACTGTTGTACCTGTTAGGCTAGAAAATCTTCTACGTCCTCTTGCAGTTGAAATGCTAAGTGTTTATTGGTAGATTAACAGGGTGAGCCCTCCTTCCCAGGTGTGAGCAATCACTTGACACAGAATCAAGGTGGCACTAAGATAGGGCCTGGGGCCCTACCTGGTCCTCCTTCCCAGGAGAGCCATTTCTAACTTGCTACCTAACAGTTCCCCACCCTCTATTCTAGAGACCCAAATCATTGGATAAGGGGTGTCAAATCATCTGGTTGCTTTCTGCTGAGAAGGGTGGGAGATTTTTATCAGGAGGGCCTCTTTTAGGCTCTCCAGGGGTCTCTCCAGGGACCCCAGTGTATGTTCTTAGTAGTTGTAGGTGCAAGGAGGAGGTAGAGAAGCTGGGACTGGTAAGAGAAGAATGTAGGACCATTTGATAGCTTCTAAATGGGATGAAATAAATTTAGTTAGAAAATTTTATGAGGATAAGTCCCAGTAAAATTTTATGAGGATCAATTCTCAGGATGTTAAAGTAGCAGTGTGACCAAACGAATTACTTCAGACATCCACCAAGGCCTAGAGGTCTCACCTCATGTGTGGAAATTTGATGCAGACCCTAAGATGGCATTGATGCTGTCTTGAACCTGTCCTGACTTGTTAACATAGAAGTAGCATTGTTCTTTAAGAACAAGCTGGTGTCTCCTTCTGCTGCAGTTAGAATACCAAGGGTCTGCCTGTTTCGTAAGGTGTCCCAGTGAATCTAATTGTTCCTGTAAGAGGGCAAGTGCAGGGCTACTTTCCATCGGGCCTTGTGCAGCCTCTGCAGCCAAAGACCCACTGCAGGTCCAGGGATGTGCCATGGCTGCTCCCACAGGAGTGGCTATTCCAATAAAGGCGAAAAGAGGAATTACGGGAAGTGCCTATTTGTGTAGGCAACCCCTCCCAGCCTCCTGGGTGCACAGCAGAAAAGGCAGGGTGGCTGAATCCTGGGCAATTTGGGCATCCAGATATACCAAGCCCAGGGAGCAGTAGCCTCTCCAGTGAGGGGGTAGCAACCACTATACTGGGGTGCCACACACTCAGTATCCCTCACTCTGGAGGAAGTTGGGCAGTGGACCTGATTTTGGCTACTAGGACAGAAGCTGATTCTCCAGTGGTATAAGGTCTCTTCCCCAGAATTTTGTGCCATGCTGTCCAGCTTCTTGGGCTGTTAAAGTGGCTCTGAGTAAGGGATTAATCAAGGGGTGAGCAAATGAAGTAGTCATCTGAATGAGCCACAGCAGGATTCCATTTGAACAAGTACCAGAGATCCTCCAAGGGAGTATAGGAGTGTGATGTTCTCTAGAAATCTTTGGGAAACTTTAGTGGCACTTTCACTCTGCAAGGGAAAGGTTCAACCTGATAAGTGAAAGTGTCAATAGACACTAATAAGTACTTGAATCCTCTATAGGAAGGCACTTGACTGAAACTGACATGTCAGTCTTGCCAGGCTACATTCCCCTTCATTGGGCTAGAAGGGCACATTTTGTCCTCAATGCCCCTTCAGGAGTATTGGCTTGGCATATAGTATGAAGTGAGATGACCTGTTTAATAGAGGAGGGTAGTAAAGGAGAAACAAAATGTCATTCCAGGAGATGCCTAAGGGGCTTTGGGCTGACGTGGAACTAGTGCCTTGTTAATAATGTGAAGGTCTTGAACAAGGTGATTGGAGTCATCCTTTTCTCTCAACTCGGCACAAAGCAATAATGTTCTAAAAATTTATCAATTAGAGGATTTAAACTCTTTCTAGCTTGTTTTTATTGTATATTGTTCTTGATGTGGGAATCTGGTGGGGTGTTTAATTTGACAATTACTGGTTGGGCTTTCAAGGCCTGGCCAGGAATTCTCTGATCCCAAACTGCTGGACTGATTTGGGACTCAGAATTAGCATCTTGTGTCAAAGGTACAGAATTTGTGGTTGTGAAGAAGGTATAACCTGGTGACTTTGGTGAACTCAAAATATCCTAGCATTCATTTGACAAAGGACATTGGCACTACCAGAAATGTGTGAGTAAAAGGGTAATTACTAATGAGACATGGTAATAGGGGTATGAATTTCCTAATAAATGGCTAGCCTGTGACCCCCAAAACAGTACCAGTTTTGGAGGGGAGTGGTCTTGGGAAGAAGTTAAGGACAGAGAAGCTGCCCCAATATCTAAATGGAATTTATAAAGCTTACCTGCTACATCCATATGCACCCAGGGTTCAAGTCCAGTGATGGTAATTTCCACAGCTGGGGAAGACAAAACTGGGCCTCCTCACTCAAGGGCAATCATGACTTGGAAGGGGGCAATACTCTTCCCCTGTCCCACCTGCTCCCCAGCCAGTGGGGTAAAGAGCCACCCAATGTTCCTTTCCATTGCATTTGTAACAGAGTTTTGGGGGGTGATTAGAATTTGGAGTGCTTTGCAAACTGTTCCAGCTTGCGGCAGATATGGCATTTAAGGTTGTCCAAAGTGGACCTTCATGTCCCTAGTGCATCATCTTGGCTTGTAAACATGACTAGCAACTGGTGGTGCCTCTTCTCTTTCCTCCACTCCCTCTCCTGAGCCCTAGCTTCACGCTCCCCAAGTGCCCATCGACCCACGAATGGACTAGCAAATTGTGGTACATGTATGCATGGAATACTATGCAGCCTTAAAGAAAGACGGATACTTTACCTCTTTCATTTTACATGGATGGAGCTGGAACATATTCTTCTTAGCAAAGTATCTCAGGAATGGAAGAAAAAGTATCCAATGTACTCAGCCCCACTATGAAGCTAAATTATAGCTTTCACATGAAGACTATAACCCAACTATAGCACAAGACTATGGGGAAAGGGCCAAGGAAGGGGAAGAGAGGAGGGAGGTTTTGGTGGAGGGAGGGTAATGGGTGGGGCCACATCTATGATGCATTTTAGAATGGGTACAGGCGATTGCACTAATGTACACAGCTATGATTTAACAATAAAAAAATAATAAAATAAAATATACTATGTTTGCAATGGCCAAAGGCTCCTCCAACGATGTTCCTCCAACTCTTGAAACAAAAGTTTTCAGAAACTTTTCCTAATGTCTGAAGCTGATTGAGTAACTCAAAATGATCTTTACCTCATAGTGTTCAAGATCTAGCATGGTGCATTTGGCCAGGGGGTCTTTAAGATACCAAAGAAAAGTGACAAAATTTTCTTCCAAGGTTTGAATGACTCTAGCCACTATCCCATAATTAATGAAAGAGAACAGATTTTATGCATAATACAGAATGATCTCATTCCCATCATTGAAATTGGTCATTATAGTCCTAATTGGGATCTGTGGTGGCTCCACTATGGAATGTTTTTCATTGGCGAGGTGTAGGCTACCTGCAAATTTTCAAGTTTCTTTCAGAACTCACTCTTTTTCTAGATCAAAGTCTGTCCCAATATAATTCAGAGGTCCTTCCAAGTAAGATCATATGTCAAACAAAGATGTTAAAAGGCCTCAATATGTCAGTCAAGGGCATCAGTAGAGGACCCTAAATCGGTTTTGATTTGTTTTAACTCAATAAGGAAGAAGGGCTTGTGAACTAGTGCTGGTCCAAAGTCTCCACCAGCAGTCTCAACCAGTCTCAGAATTTTGGCATGTTTTGGCTCAGGCCATGGTAGCCCAGTGTACAGTAAAGAGGTTTAAGCACCCAGGATGAAGGCACTGCAGGGGAAGGGTAAAGGCAAGAAGGTGAGGATGCTCCTCTTAAGGATTTAACCTTTTGCTGACAAAGATCATCTATCTCTGAGATAGAAAAATGCCTGGACATATGAGATCTCTAACCATATTCCTAGATGCTTATAAAAATTATCTAAGGCACTCAAAATATCATAATTTAAGGTCCCATTAAGTGGTCACTGTTGAGAGTTTTCTAATTTACATTGAAGCCAAGCTGTATTACAAAAGAAAATCAAATAATGCTTTAAAGTGTCTGGGGATCAAAGTATGTGCAATTAGCAAGAATATGTCTCAATAGGCTGCCCAGTGGGATAGACAACTGGTTGCCCATCTGGAAGGAAGAAAGACAAGATTAGAGAGCCCAGCATCCCAAGGTCTAATCAGCTACCCTAGCATCCCAGGTAATGATTGCCATCCCTTTCAGACATCTCTAAAAGGGGAAAGAGGACATTCTTTCACCAGTGAGCAGAATGGGACCTCTGGCATCCAGACGGTCCCCATGGAGCCATCTCAAATGGGCATCTCATCCAGGAGACCCTTCCAGGGAGTCTCAACAAGGAGACTTGACCAGTGCAAGGAGGGAGGAACTGGGTGGAAAGGAAAAGAGGACGGATGGGATCGAAATGCCAGGGCGAGCTTGTGTCACACCCTTGGCCAGCAAAGGAAAAATAAAAATAGAAAGGGGGAGAGAAAACACACCAATCTCTTCACTCCAACTAAGTAACACCTGGTGTTCCTTCTCTGACCACTTTCTGGTAAAAATGGAAGGGAAGAAATTAAGTCCTAGAATATAAGGTCAATTAAGAGAAGCCATGTGCTAAGAATATGCCCAGCTACCATGAGAGCTCGGCACAGTGGTGCAAATTAAAGATTCTCTCTCACCCTTGTAAGGCAGTTGGGGGAAAAGCAGCTGGTGTTTTAAAGAGTGAGGATGATCCTTTCAGGTCTGAAGTTTTGATGCATTTTGCCCAGCAGTTTAAACATGTGTACAAGAACAGAAATCCAAAAGGCTTTACACATAAATATTGACTGAGAACAGAAAACATTCACTCATGTTATGACCCCTTGTCTAAGTTGGCCACAAAACAGACGACTCCCTGGCACTCTCTCCTGTGTATCCTTCCAACAGAGGCACAACAAAGAGAAAAGAAGGAACTGCAAGCAAGAATTGTCCCCACAGTCTTCCATAATTATCTGTACTTCCTCAGCAAGGCATAAAAAGTAAAAAGAAAGAAGTGAAAATCAAAGTAAGTCAGCAAAATGTACCTCCTCCTGGATGGCTCGTCAGGGGCATGGTGGTGGCTCAAGATAGTCACTCATCCTAAGATAACCCATGCTGTTTCTTAAAAGCAGGAGATGAAATTGCCATGTACAAGATGTCCTCTCTCTAGAACAGAAGGCATATAGCTCAGGCAGTGGCAAATAAATATACCAATCTTATAAATGGTTTCAGAAAATCTACTTAGTCACTAATGTTGTCACTATTTTTGATGATCATTGCTACCACCAGCCAGATAGACCTATTAACCAATCACACACTTGCAAATCTGCTCTATCCATCCCCAGTTCTATCCTTTGTCATTGTTTCCATCTCATCCCAGAATGCTGTTTTTCTCTCATTCTTAATTATGGTACTGTTAGATTTTTTCATCTATTTTTAAATGACTTTTAAAATTTTAGAATAGTTATAGAGTTATGGGAACATTACAAAGATAGTAAAGAGAGGTTTCATATATGCTACACTCATTTCCCCTTTTAGCAACAGTTCACATTAATCTGGTACATACGACACAATTAACCAACTACTATTGATGTATTATCACTAACCAAGGCCAACTCTATTCATATTGTCTTAGTTTTTACATAATGAGCTATATCTAGTCCAGGATACATTAAATTTAGTTGTAATGTCTCCCTAGGCTCCTCCTGGACCTAAGTGTTTCTTATGTTTTCCTTGTTTTTGATGATCTTCACAAATGTTAGCAGTTCTGGTCAGGCATTTTGTGGGATGCCCCTTCCTTGAAATCTATCTGATGTTTTTCTCATAGAGTTATGGGTTTGAGGGAGGAAGACCTCAGAGGTAAACTGCCATTTTCATCATGTCTTATCAAAGGCACATAAGATCAACATGATATCACTGTTGATGTTGATTTCGATCACTTGGCTGAGATAAAGTTTGTCAAGTTTCTTCACTGAAAAGTTACTTCTTTCCTCCCTTCCATACTGTACTCTCTGGAAGAAGTAACAAAGTGCAGCCTACATTCAAGAAATGAAGAGTTACACTCCTCTGTGAGGCAAGGGCTATGTGGCGCTTTCTGGGCACACTAAACCCTCTTCTAATTATCTTTCCATGCTATGCTACAAAAGAAGTTAAACTACATCTTTCCCTGACAGTCAGTCAGTCAAGAATAGCACTGGATGGAAAGGGCAGCCATGTGCTGGTATCCAAGAGGAAAGTCCTGGCCTCTGAAGCCATGTGACAGGACAAGAGCAGTCATGCATCACCAACAGCAGATGCATCACATTTTCAGGCTAGGATCCCTGCCTGTCATCTGAAGATTTCCTTTCTCCATCTCTGGAAATCTTTGGCTTTTACTAGTTGACTCTGCCCTTTCCTTCCCTAGATGCAAACCAGACCTTGGCATTCTGGTACAAGCTAGACTCTAGCATTCGGTACCAAGCCAGCCTTGCCATGAAGCCCAGGCCCTTATAGCCCCAATTCCAATCACTAACCACTCTCCCTTCTTTGTCTTGTTTTAGGAACCCTCTAAGTGACCTAATATCTCTAAAATAGGTAGTCTGTCTTCCCACTGCCAATAGGTTCTCTTTTCCAGGCACTGGGGTTTTCCCCTCAATCCAGGATTGTTAACAGTTGGCTCTGACATCTACCATTCATCTTATTTGACTTTTTTTATTATTATTGTTGGGGATTCATTGAGGGTACAAGAAACCAATCTTATTTGACTTTTAATATCCACTTGTTTCTAGATTCCTTATCCATGTTTGCACACACCTACTGGTATATATGTTATTTTCTCTTCATACGATACTGCCTCTTCACCATTTCTTTGTCTTTTACCAAACCTTTTATAGACATGCTCCTCCTTCTGGGGTGAACTTCCTCCCACTCCCTGTGCTATGGCCCATCCTCTGCACAGCTTCATGCTGCATCCCACCTCCAGCACTGGGAATCTAGATCCAGGTTCTGGCTCCTCAAGTCTGCTCCTTTCTATAATATATACTGGCTCTTGTCTGGCAGAGGGCTAAGCTCTGATGCTGTTGTCTACTGCTTCTGCATTTTTGATTTGCTGTATTAGAAACACAATGTTCTATCATGTTCATCAGACATTTATCCCCAACTTTATGCTCACCTTGAACAAGACATATATCATATACTTGTTTCAGTCAGGACTGCTCTTTAGTAAATGTCTGGGCTCCTTTTTCTCCCTTCTTAGACGAATCATATACCGAAATCTGGAAGCTGGCCTTGATATTACCAACCCTAAATAACTTACCAATCAAACTGTGATAACCAAAGAGGAAACAGACTCAAACCAAAGGTCAGAGATTCAGTTGACTTACTTTTTATTAGAACTTGTTAAATAGTCATCTGAGGAAAGTCCTTCTACATGCCAAGTTATGTCTCTTGGCCTTGTATACAGATGATAATTCTGTCACTTATTCTTGCAACACTTGATAAATAGCTTAAAGAGTGATACAATGACATGTAACCACCAAAGGGCAGATTCTTTTTGTGTCCTAGCAACTATATTTCATCACTTTGAAAACCTATTGTATTATCAAGGAAATAAAGACAAAATGCAAATGTATGTGGAGAACATTCTTTTCAGCATTCCTAATGAAATGTTGTAAGCTCTTTAAATATCCCATATAGTTGAATTACAAGAAAGCCATATGATGAGATAACATGTAGTTTTTGAAACTGATGTAGTTTATATATACTTATTGACACAGAGAAAAATATAATAGTGAAAAAATAAAATTATGAAATATTTTTCAAAGTATGATTTCCTTTCATAAGAAATATATTTGCAATGTATATTAAAAATTCAAAAAGGTCATATACTCTTTGGATGTAACACCAAAATGTTAATAGCCATTACCACTGGAATTGCAAATGGCTTTTTTCTCTTCTGGCATATCATATTTTCTACGTTTTCTATGATGACCATGTATTAAGTATTTATTATTTAAACTATTCCCGGAATTTATTAACCATAAAATGATAGCATTTATTTTTTTATTTTATTTTATTTTTTTGTAGAGACAGAGTCTCACTTTACTGCCCTCGGTAGAGTGCCGTGGCGTCGCACGGCTCACGGCAACCTCCACTCTTGGGGTTATGTGATTCTCTTGCCTCAGCCTCCCTAGCAGCTGGGACTACAGGCGCCAGCCGCAACGCCCGGCTATTTTTTTTTTTTGTTGCAGTTCGCTGGGGCTGGGTTTGAACCCACCACCCTCGGTATATGGGGCCAGCACCCTACTCACTGAGCCACAGGCGCTGCCCGATAGCATTTATTAATACATGTCTTCCGTGGACTATTTTTATTCTGAGTTTTAGTCCTATCCTTAGTTATAATTTAGTTTTTATCAACTTAAAATTGAGGGATCAAATGTTTATAAAAACAAAAGGCAGGTTGAATATATAACATATGTTATAAAATTATTCACATTGAAAAAGATGATAGGTATTTCAAAAGAAAAATGTCATCCATTAAAATGTCACAGTAGTTAGCGCTGCTTGATATGATTTTGAGTCATTTTTATTTTTTATTTTGCTTTGCTTCCTTTTATTTTTTTTAATTTTCAAAATATCCTCCCATTACAATGTATCTTAAAAAGAGAAGGCAATGAAAAGTTACTTATATCATCATGTGTTATTGTGCCAAGGGATTTTGGAAATGCTAGAACCTACAGAGTAGCCCAGGACAATAAACTCTACAGATTGTCCCTTTAGTGCAAGGGTTCGCAACCATATACCACTAATGGTTCAGAGTAAAAGACTTTACCGTAAATGAAATTATGGTGTTACTATTAGAGTGTAGGGATCATATCTTAAACAATTTGTGCCCACTGAGTGCTTTATATAGAGTAAAAGCACAGTGTATTTGTTGAAATAGCTAATAAATATCACAAGACACTTAGAAACTTCAGGACATTGACAATACCATGGATCCAACCCTAACAAAAATCACTGTATTCATATTCTTTGATTCCCTAGTCTTTCATCCTCCTTAGTTAAGTAGATAGGCCCCCAGCTCCCAGTAGCATACCCAGTTCCTATGCCCACATCCAATCTGCCGTTGTGTCCTATATATCCACAGTTTCTGTATTTCCCCAACTTTCTGGCTATCAAGGAGACCTCAGACCTCCATCCCTGACATACATTTGTGGCCTGGAAGACTCCATTAACTTGCTCAAAAGGTAAACCTCAAGTTCCAGAATTTAACCTCAACAACACAGAGATAGAAATAGCTACATGAACACCCCAGATATCCTTCTCTTCCCTTTCTATCCCTTAGAATCAAGCTGTAATGAACCACATCCATCATCTAGACAGACTAATAACCTGGTACTCCGATGAGATGACATTTCATAAATATTTATTCCACACGTTCTAGTGGAGGCAGGATGAGTACCAGTAAGGAATACTACTTTATGGAGCTACCATTTGTTTACTTAATTTTTTCTTCAGGGAACTTTTTATGTTAGCAGGAATAAAATTTAGAAACCTTCTGGAAAGTCTTCTAGAGAGAAGACAAAATTGAGATATATTTCAAAGCACAGAGAAAAACGCTAAAGAAATGAAAAACAAAAAGGAAAGAGAGGAGAGAGCCAAATTAAGAATTATATTTTTTCTTTAGGAAGAGATCAAGACAATTGGAAAAATTAAAACATACAATTAGAGAATTATCTAGATTTTGTAAAAAAAAAAAGTCTTGGGATCACAGATTAAAATAGTTCACTTCATTCCAGAGGGAACCAACTGAAAGAAATCTATAATTAGAGATATCCTAGTAAATTTTTTAAGTAATAATTTTGAAAGCTGATGGGGATGGAGGGAGGAGGAAAGTTAAGTAGATTGGCCTCTTTTCTTCTAGGGTGTTAAATTAAAAAAAAAACTATAGCTTGTTAAAAAAAAAACAAATTTTATAACCAACCAAGTTGTTTTTCATGGTGGAAAAAACTAAAAAGACACAGAAATATACAATCTTGGAAAATATGTCACAAATATTCTTATTCTAAAAATTCATTAAATATAGATAAAAATTAAAAATAAAAGTCAAGAATAAGATAAATCAAAATAATAAATATTAACCTCAGGAATAATATATGAAAAGACTAGCAGGGGTCCTCAAACTGCAGCCCGCGGGCCACATGAGGTGGTGTGATTGCATTTGTTCTCTTTTATTACTTCAAAATAAGATATGTGCAGTGTGCATAGGAATTTGTTCATAGTTGTTTTTTTTAAACTATAGTCCAGCCCTCCAACGGTCTGAGACACAGTGAACTGGCCCCCTGTTAAAAAGTTTGAGGACGCCTGGAAGAGTCCTTACTGGAATAAAACTTCAAATTCATGAACTTAGTTGGGTATGTATGTGTTCAGGAGGATTCTGCCTTCTAGGGGTAAATCCCTAAGATCCTTTTCATTCATTCATTAAACAATTTTTAGGCACCTCTTTTGTGCCAGGCTGGGCCTTAGGGATACATCATCAATAAATAAGATAGTTTTAACTACTTCCCTAAAAACTCCAAGTCTAATTTTTTTCACTTCTGTTTCTTTCCCAGCAAAAAAAGATAACGCTTGAGTCACATGCTTCCCTCCAAATTTAGCATGTATGATGTCTACTCAAAATAATAACATGTTATTATGTTCCAGCATTTTTAAAATAATAATGAATTATTTTATAGTTGGGACAATGTGCCAGAAGAATTATTATACAAAAGGTCTTTGTTTCCCCTCCACAAAAGCAGCATTACACAGAGCAAAATGTAAGAGCCATTTTTTCACTTCATTTTCTCCCACTTTAAAGATCACATTTAATGAACAAAATCATTTGGACTTTGTAATTAGAAAGAAATGCAGATATTGTCTGTCTCCTAGTTCATTTTCATATTGCCTTACATTCAAGACTTGGGCTTTTTCTTTGTTGACTATACCTTAAAATTAGCCCTTACCGCAAGTAAAATGTTTACTTTTTAAATGTTTACACAGGAAAATGTTTCTGGATGTTATAGAACTGCAGTCCCTGACCCCCAGACCATTGACCAGTACCAGTCCGTGGCTTGTTAGCAAACAGAACCCCACAGCAGGAGGTAAACAGAAGGTGAGCCAAAGAACCTTCATCTGTGTTTATAGTCGCTCCCCATCACTGTCATCACTGCCTGAGCTCTATCTCCTCTCAGATCAGCCACGACATTAGAGTCTCATAGAAATATAAACCCTACTGTGACCTCTGCATGTGAGGGATCTAGGCTGTGTGCTTCCTACAAGAGTCCAGTGCCTGATGATTTGAGGTGAAGCTGAGCCCTGGGACCATCTAGTTGCAGGAAAACAAGCTCAAGGGCACCCAGTGACTCTGCATTAATGTGAATTGTATATTTATTTCATTATATATGACAGTGTGATAATAATAGAAATAAAGTGCACGATAAATATAATGTGCTTAAATCATCCCCAAACCATCCTCCCACTTCCATCTGTGCAAAAATTGCCTTCCATGAAACCAATCCCTGATGACAAAAGGTTGGGGACCACTGTTAAAGAAGGCCTTAACTTGGCTTCATTGTGCCCTATTTTTAGAATCCTTTCCCTTATCAAACAAAAACTTGGTACTAAGGCCTAGAATATTTTAATTCAACTCTGTTTCTCTCTTCCAAGTTTGTGTTTCAAGTACTTCAGATTTAAATAAATGAAACCTAAATATCAGAATAGTACATAACAGAGTGTTCCAATACTTATATAAAATCAATACTACAGAAAGAGAATTATTTTCAAAGTTTAATTCAACTTCACAGTCCCTTTTATTATTAGATTAACTAGACTACCTGAATATTTTTGTGCCAAAAATTCAACTTTAATGATGTCTAATGTACTCAACGTGAAATATTTTTCTGCCCATTAAAGATGATATTTATACAGAACTTGCAACAGTATAGAATTTCAGAAGACTGATTAGGTCAGTTGTGAGGAAAACTATACTAGTCATTGTTTGATCAGAGACATATTCTTTCAGACTAGAATATTACCCCACTTACAAGCTAACAGGTTAACTATAAATGCTGCATGAATGTTGGCAGAAGATGCAAAATTCCTGGGTCAGAGATAAAGTCTTTTTTACTCACAGGACAACAAACAGAATGAACATGTTTGTCATAGCTCCTTTGATCAGTGAATTTGCATGTTAGCTGAGAAAGACTCAGTCTGGAGAATCTACCACTTCTATAGGAAGCAGGAAGCAAAATATTTACCAGCAGGAAATATCTTATCCTCAGGATTTCTTGCTGTAATCAAAACCCTAAGTAATGCCCAGGTAAATCTCAGAGCCAGTGGTGGATTGTCTCTCCCATACCCGTGAGTCTTGGCTGAAACCCATTAAAATTGAACTGGAACCTGCCTCCGTTTCTTTTTTTTTTTTTGTAGAGACAGAGTCTCACTTTATGGCCCTCGGTAGAGTGCCGTGGCCTCACACAGCTCACAGCAACCTCCAACTCCTGGGCTTAAGCGATTCTCTTGCCTCAGCCTCCCGAGCAGCTGGGACTACAGGCGCCCGCCACAACGCCCGGCTATTTTTTGGTTTTGCAGTTTGGCCGGGGCCGGGTTTGAACCCGCCACCCTCGGCATATGGGGCCGGCGCCCTACCGACTGAGCCACAGGCGCTGCCTCCGTTTCTTACCCCTTCCAGGTCTTCAACTTCGGTGATGGTTGTGTTCTGCAGGAGACACCAGTACCTTTCATCATAAGTAAATACATGTCTGGCTCAGGAGTTGGGGAGGCTGAGAGAAATCGAGGGAGAAGTTGGCATTAAGGCAGGTCCAACCAACTACTGTACAATGCCACCCAGCGAGCCGGCAGGTAAGTGACAACATTCATAATCTACGGTAGTGCCTCTCTAAACTACAGCATGAAAAGCAAGATGACCTCTGTGCCACTCACACCTTCCAAATCTTATACAAAATATCTGTAGTGATCCATGCCAGCCCAGAACTATACAGGAAAGGGAATTCTATAAAATGTAATTTCAGCTTAGCTAATTTAACTTAACAGGTCATGGACATAGGGCCTCTGTGTTACCTTCCTGCCAAGTCTGTTAAGCCTCACTGTCCATCTTCTGGCCACAAGACTCATGTCATTCTCTTTTCATAGAGGAAATGACTGAGAACCAAGGGTACAATAGAAATCACTAGCCATGTTGCTCCAGGGGTCCCTCAGAGCAGCCCCCCACCCCCATCAAACATTCAATGATTCTCTAGGAGGACTCACAGGTCTCAGTATATAGTCACGGCTAAAAGCAAAATCAACCATGGAAAAGTCCTATGAGGAAAGCATAGAGGAACAATATAATATGCATATTATATTCCTTTGTTTAAAAACTCATAAGAAGAAAACATTTTTTCCCACTCCCATTTTCCATAAAGAGGGTTTTTCTCTAAGTCCTCCTCTTAACTTCCCCTTTTCCCTCTATTGACACTGACCCTGCAGAGGCTGAGAAAGTTAACTGATTTGGGAATCAGTTTGGGAATTTGGGAAGAATAACTGAATGTGCTTAGCTCTGACCACCCTTGGGATTATCCAGACTCCAGGGCACTCATGTTCCTCTGATTTTCTACAGGATTATGAGCCCTGAAAGGGGGATCTACTCCACCTCATACTGCTGGCATATCTACCTAAATCTGGGGTCAATATTAGCAAATCCATGTGGCAGACCAGGATCCCCTATCACATTAATAGAGATAATACTTGAACCCTTCTGTCTTATTTTTATTTTAATTTACTAACTTGATCTAAATAGAGAAGAGGGTTTCTATATATGAAAGTTCCCTCAGAAGCCCCAACAAAGAACAGGAAGAACTATTTGGAAAACTGTAAACACATTACTCGTTAAAATATTTTTCCTTTCCTTATAATCTTGAATTCTAAAATATGATCCTATTATTTTTATAATAACTAAATGAAAATTGTATGCTCAAAAGTTCTTGAGGTCTTTAAAGTTAGAAAGGGAGCTGTAGCTAATCCTTATGTAATATAATCATTGGGAGAACTACCTTTATTTAGGTAAATTAAGCCAAGTTAGGCAAATTGATACCAGGTTGTAAATGTGGAACTATATTTTTAAAAACAAATAAATTAAAAAATATCAATTCAGCTAAGTTGCCTTTTACTGGAGAGTTAAGGTAAATTCAGTCAAGTGGCACCTTATCTGAAGATGTTGTAAAGTCAACAAATAGGGAAAAAAATCCTAAAACTCACATTGAAAATTCCTTAAATTTTAAGTGCATAAGATAAATGATACATTTGTTCTAAGTGGATAACTCTGAATTATAAAGCATTATGTATAAATGTATAATATATACAGTAACAATGAGTATATTTTAAAGAACAAGCATGCAAAATAATGATTTTGCAGCTTCTCCAGTAGTTTGTTCATCTTGCAGTTTGAGGCAGGTTTTTTTTTTTTTTTTATTGTTGGGGATTCATTGAGGGTACAATAAGCCAGGTTACACTGATTGCAATTGTTAGGTAAAGTCTCTCTTGCAATCATGTCTTGCCCCCATAAAGTGTGACACACACCAAGGCCCCACCCCTCTCCCTTCGTCCCTCTTTCTGCTTCCCCCCCATAACCTTAATTATCATTAATTGTCCTCATATCAAAATTGAGTACATAGGATTCATGCTTCTCCATTCTTGTGATGCTTTACTAAGAATAATGTCTTCCACTTCAGGTTTTAAAACTTTGATGCCTACCTTAGTTGGATTCTAATTCCTTTTTAACCTCTCTTCAGCAGGAAATCTGAAACAAGAGCATTTTATACAAACGTGTTGCTTTGTGGTTCAATTTTCCAAGCAACAGTCTTCCCTATAGCAGGCTATTCAAACCAGTATGGCATGTTATAGGCTACTTGGGTGCCTTAATAATAACTTACACAAATTTATTAAACTAATTCCTAAGAAAAAAATAATATGTGAATACACTGTACAACCACACATTTATGTCTATCATCAAAATTAGATTTTCAAAATTTCCTTTTATGTTCAGCATAAAAGGAAATGTCTATCAGCAATGTCTATCATCAAAATTAGATTTTCAAAATTTCCTTTTATGTTCAGCTTCAGGTAATTATCAGATGAACTGAATGCTAGAGGTGCTTCAAATTTTCTCCATGACACTAAGATGCAGAACTTTTATACTACTTGCTTTTTTAAAAATGTGTTAGATCTGAATCTTCCATATTCATAAGGATTTCCAATATTCATCATTGTTTGTGAGCCATTGCCCCTCCCTCGATATCACTCAAGAAACTGGGAGAGGGGTTTTTAGACAGCCTCCAAAAAACAATACAGGGGCTTCTCGAGTAATCAGTTCATCCATGTTCTCCTGAAAGATGCAAGTTTGGGTGGTTCATTTGAAGGCACAGCTCCAGAACACTCCCAATACTCAACCCTACTGCCTTTCACCAGCTCCACCTAAGAACCTGTCACTTTCCAGGACACTTCCTGGGAACCAAGAGGGGTGCAAGGCAAAACTGCAGGAGAGGTCCCTCTGTCTTCTCTCCACACCTATGGCCACACCTCACCTTCTCTACCCAAAGCCTGCATTCCCACTCAGAGTTAATCCTCACAATTCCCTCATCCCATTTCTGTCCCCACCACCCCAAACTCACAGAATAGAGTTTGGTTCCTCAAACCTGGAGGAACACAAATTGTAAACCTTTTCTTTCTGTATTTTTTGCTGGTGAATCTGCAGTAGCAGCCGCAGCAAAAGCCAAGAAAGTAGTAATTATTCTCCTTCTCACATATAAAAATAGAACCTAGCAACAGACTTCAATAAATTAAAACTAGTAATTTTACTTAAGATTACATTTAAATAAAGAGCCCCTGGAATCAGGATTTGTTTTCACCATTATTCATTCACTAACTACTCAAGAATTCTCTGATTCGTACCTCTTACGGGAAGTACCACTTTTATCATTCAGCAAATTTTATCTCGCACATTCTACATGTTAATCATGGTATCAGAGGCTGGGGATATAAAAAACACCCGTGTGTGAGCCTTTCCTTTGTCCAAGTATATCTTCACAGTTATTAAATCATGTAATTCTCAATGAAGTGTTTACATATCTTCATTTTATACAGGAGGAAAAATGTCAGAGAAATCAAGCAACTAGTTCAGCGACCTACTCAGCGTCTAGCTAATGATTGATGGAGAAGAGATTCTGTCTCAGGCAATCTGGCTCAAGAGCCATGCTCTCCTCAGTATCCTTGTGAGATTTGTCAGGTGTCTCTTTATATATACAACAGCCACATTAGCAAAGTGATGGCCAGAACTCCTTATCCACACATCCCCCTGCTGCCCCGTGGGGTTTCCCTTTTCAGCACCCCTCCCACTAAGGCCCACCTCATTCAAACGCATCCCACCTCCAGACTCCTCCAGCCAAGACCCCTTATCTTCACATTCCCAGGCAGAATAAAGACCTTTAACATTATAAGCACTAAAAATATTTTGGTGCACATTTACCCAGTACATTTTGAACAACACAACAATACAAAAACTTACCTATGTAATAAATTATCATTTGGTTCCAAATTTTCAGATATAAAAATTCTGAGAGTTTATTGAAGCTGAATTAACATCTCCTTCTCCCCTTCTTTTTTCCTCTATTCCCACATTACATAACTTAGTCTTCATGCATAATCCAGTCCATCCCAGCCCAGCACAAAAAAGGTATTAGGTAAGGTATTTAGGGCAGGGCTACCAGGGGAGGTGCCTCTATCAGAAAATCCCTCCTAAGCAGAGATTACTTCTCTCCACAAAAAGAAATGATTCTCATTATCAACTACCTGAAATTTCTTGAAGTTCTTATGATCTCTAAAAATCTACTTGCAACTTATGACTTCTGTAATTTTTGATTTATGTCTGCAAAAGCCTATGTTCTGCTTGATGATAAATATACTTGTTATCTTTGGAAAAATTTCTAAAAATGGGCTTCAGAAAAATTACATGAATCTATTTCTTTACACCATAAACAAAATTTTTCCTATTACGTCTCTCTCTAGTATATCTTTGGGCTTTGTGTTAATTGCAAATAATTATCAAAAAGGGTCAGTGTCAACTACACAAGGACTATTCTAGGTAGAAAAGTATAAAGCTCAGAAATGATCTTCAAGGTTTCCATTCTATTGGAGGGAAGATCTAAACAGGATAGTTAAAAGCACAGAGTAATAAATTTCCATCAACTGCAGGGTATCAAACCGGGGAGAGCAAAGCAGGAAAGCGGAGGCTGTGGCTGGGAGTATGGACAGCAACTGAACTCAAGTGGATGATCTGGGCAGGGGGACGAGTGGAGCTGGGACTGGAAAAAAGATAAGGAGCAAAATATGAAGAGCTTTAAACTGCAGAACAAAGAATTGGGACTTTAAACAACTGGCCCTGGAAGCTACCAAAGGTTTCTGGGCAAGTAGAGACAGGATGAAAATGGTACCTGGAAAGAAAATTGGCAAAGATTCTAGCAGGATTTGTCGGGCTTTTCTTTTTCATTATTGCTCCCACCACTATCCTGGAACTTTCATAGGCATTTTATTCCCTAATTGCCCCCTACCTGTGAAATTTTAATACCACAGATAAACTGTACATATGTTTACAGACTGTGTTTATAGATCTGTGCTTTATAAGTTAAAAAGGGCAGATGTTTTTCAGCCCCCAAGGCCCAATTTTCACCTTTCTGGTGACACTGCCTCATTGAGAACATATAGACTATAGGATATGTAGAATTAGATGGTACCTTCATCCATTTGGGCAGCTGTAACAAAATACCAAACTAAGTAGCTTACAAACAACAGAAATTAATTTTCACAGTGCTGGAGGCTGGGATGTCCAAGATCAAGACAGTAGCAGATTTGGTTTCTAGTGAGAGCCCTCTTCCTGGTTCATAGTGGTTACTTCTAGCCATGTCCTCTGATGGTAGAAGAAACAGAGGAATTCCCTGGGGGCTATTTATAAGAATACACTAATAAGGGTACTACCTCCCACGAGGTCCCTAATGCCATCACTTTTGGAGTTCAGATCTATCAAGAGACAGGAGTAAAAACTATTTCTGTATTCCAGCTCGGCGCCCATAGCACAGTGGTTATGGCACCAGCCACATGCACAGAGGCTGGGGGGTTCAAACCCGACCTGGACCAGCTAAACCACAATGACAACTACAACAAAAAAATAGTTGTCATTTTTTTTGTGGCTGGTGCCTGTAGTCCCAGCTACTTGGAAGGCTGAGGCAAGAGAATTGCTTCAGCCCAACAGTTTGAGGTTGCTGTGAGCTGTGATGCCATGGCACTCTACCCAGGGCAACATAGAGAGACTGTGTTTCAAAAAAAAAAAAACTATTTCTGTATTCCTGTAGAAGCCCAAACCAGAAAGAAGGGTGAAGAGATGGGGCTTCATGAAAAGAAATGTGTTAGGTTAGGTCGATGCACAGTTAAGACGTAGACAGTCTAACCCCAAGAAGGTCAACCAGAAGGACAAAGGAGTGTTCTAAAGAGGAAGCCACCTCAGGGGAGATGTGGGCAGTCCACACCTGATTTCCAGAAGACTGTGAGGTCCCAAGGAAGCAGAGAGCACATAGCAACAGGGCATCTGCACTGGTGACTGGGCACGCCAGCTGTGATCATCTTGCAAACACCTTACACTGTGGCAGACCCACAAGATGACCAACAGGCAAGAGAATATTGTGAAACAGACAAACTCACTAGAAACAGGAGCAAAGCAGAAGTTAGGTAGCGAGAGTCCCGTGCACAGGGAGCAGGTTCTAATTTAAGGACTAATCTGAGCCCCAGTTATGAAGACTCAGACCTGGCCCACAGCCCAGGAGGATATAACTATGGACCACCCCTAGTAACGTGATCAAATACTACCTTCCTACCGACAAGCTGAGTTGGGATGGTAATAGCCATAGGGCTAAGGCTTCAGGAAAGGAGACTGGTTATGCAAAGGGACCCAGCTGGGATTGACAGCAGCATGGGAAATGAGGCGGTGCCAGCCGGATGGAAGAGGCTGTAAACGGCATGGGTGCAAGAAGTCATTCGAAAACATCCACTTCAAGACGAAAGTCAGAGCAATTGTGAACTCTGGACTCCATTAAAAGGAGAAAAAAGCCATTTAAAAAAAAAAAAAAACCCTCACATCAGAAAAGAGTGGGAGGGAAGCCATCAGCACAAGAGAAATGTCATCAAATTTGGGGAAAATGGAAAGATGCAGGAGAAGTGGTGACTAATGAAGCCCCAACCAGAAATACACAGGAAAGAGGCCGCAGATGAAGAGACAGTCTGTCCTCAGCGCCCTAGAAAAGCTCGTGCATGGCTCACGGATGTTAAGCAGCATGGAGGTAAGAAAGACATGTAGGTCCTAAAGCCAAATTAATTGAAAACCTGGAGATAAAACAATACACATATACACTCAATACCCTGGAGCTCAGAACTTCCCTCCCCTCAGTTCCCTACCCCAAGCCCAGCTGCAAGGAAGGGAGGGAGGAAGGGAAAGAGGGAGGGAAGAAGAGAGAGAAGAAGAAAGCACTTTTTAAAAAAGATTGAATGAGCTAAAGAGACCTAGGTCTGTTATCATGGGTGAGGCCACCCCTGAGCTAAAGTACCCTCACATACTGACACGCAGAGCCCTTCCCCCCACTAGTATAATTGTGCAACAGGCCTAGAAAAAATCATCCCAATCAAAGGATGGAGGTTCCGGGTGGGGGGAATCCCTGGAATAAAAATATGGAAAAGATGCCGCAGACTTCAAACAAGGCTTGGATATTACAAACACTTAAGAAACAATAAAGGCAGATATCATGAGGGTGGAAAAGAATTAAAATCATTGAACTCAGCTGGGTTAGACATTAGCCAATAATCTAAACTTTATGACTTCCCACTTGTAGAGTCAATATACTGACAAGGCACATGAGATTTAATTGGGATCAGAGAATGTAAATGGAATCAACCCTAACAATCTAAAAACAAAATTACAGGTGACAGGTGCTGGGAGATGAAAAGGAGACAAAGGGTGGCCGGAGTCTCTAGTACCCTAACCTTTCAAAGTGAGGCATCCGGAGATGCTTTCTAGAGTTGTTGGAACAAGAAATAAGATGAAAGTATATGACTGAAAGCCACCTATGTAACTCCCAGAGGAATTAAGGAGTCACACAAGTCTGCTGGAGGAGGCAGAAGAGGAGATGAAAGGTGAACGGAGCAAATAAGCTTAGTTACCAACTAGCATAGCAGGATCCGACAGGGAAAGGTGAGTGAATGAGGAAATAGCCATTTATGCATATTAGCCATAAATATGGATAGAACACCTGGGAAAAAAAATGGAAACTGTTAAGACTGTTAAAAGTTTTTCACACACACCCTGCCAGTGGGAAATGGAATGGGAGTGGGAAAGTGAGATGGTAACAGTTTTCCTTTTCCTGATAAGACTTTAAACGTTTGTATTTATTGCTTCCATGAAAATAAGAAAACTTTTTTTTTAATGAGAAGTCATTTCTGTAATCCAAATGCAGTTATTGTTTCCAGAAATAAGCAGCAATAATGGAAGAGGTGGGCAGATATTATAGACATAACCAAGAGAGAACTGTCTGGACTGGATCATTCATTTAACAAAAAAGGACAAAGAAAGAGCAGATATAAAAATATTCCCAAATATTTGAATCTGGATGAGCAAGATTTTAGAGCCACTAGCAAAAATAGGTAATTTGGGAGGGTATAGTTACCTGTGGGAAATATGATGAGTGTAAGTTTGAGTCGTTTGTGTATGAGATGATAAAGTAGAAATAAGGGAATATAATTTTTTTAAACATTTCTTCATTTCAAATACCAAAAACAGCCAGCAAATGGATTCTGCAGATTTCCCTGGGTGTGCCTATGACGTCTATCTAATTTGTCAGGTAACAAAAAACATCATCTGTAGATAATATACAAAGACTTTACAAAAGAGAGAAATGTGCTTTGTGCTCCATTGAAGGTATGGGAGCAGGAGAGGGCGGGCATCAGACTGCAGAATACCCTAGGGGGAAGGACAAAACAATGCTTTTGAAAACAAAACTGAAAATGGGAAAATAGGATGATACAAGAGTAATTAAGTCGAGGATTAAACTTCATAGTGTAGGCTCGGTGCCCATAGTTCAGTGGTTAGGGCTCGGGCCACATACACTGGGGCTGGCGGGTTCAAACGTGGCCTGGGCCTGCTAAACAACAATGACAAGTACAACAAAAAATTAGCCCGGCATTGTGACAGGTGTCTTTAGTCTCAGCTACTTGGGAGGCTGAGACAAGAGAATTGCTTAAGCCCAAGAGTTTGGGGTTGCTGTGAGTTGTAACGCCACAGCACTCTGTGGGTGACAAAGTGACACGCTGTCTCAAAAAAATAAAACAAAATAAAATTCATAGTGTAGGGGTAAGAAAGATTTTATTGGAATATCCTGTGATGCTAAAAAATAAGTTTAGTGTAAGTAGAAGTGTAGTCTAAAAATGATAGAAATTACTTATGCCAACAGCACCACCCACTGGGCACAAAATAGACTGCCCAGACTTGCTAGGAGTTTCTTCAGAGCATAGGCCACACGGGCAGCAGTGCACCCACACACACACAGAAAAAAGGAAAAACTTATTCCCAGAGGTTTTCGATCATTAAAATTGGGTATGAGTTCAAAATCAAGTAATTAAATGTTTTATTCTCATTCATGTCAACTAAACTAATTAACTGAAGAGATATTATTAGGAAGTTCCACTTCCATCTAGGATATAGAAAGCTTAGAAGAGCATCATCATAGCTACCCTAACAAAATGAGAATGGTATGTATGCTACAAAATCATGTTTTTTTAAACCATTCATGGTAGGCAGAAAAAGCCCTCCCTACCCTAAAAGATGTCCACACCCTAACTCCCAAACCTGTGGATATGGGACGTCACATGGCAAAAAGGATTTTTCAGGTGTGATCTTGAGTTAGGGAGGTTATCCTGAGTGACCTAGGAGGACCAGAAGTAATCACAAGAGTCCTTGAGAAAGAAAGAGGAAGACAGGTGAGTCAGTCAGAGAAGACGTGATGACAGAAAGCAGAGCTCAGAGTGATACAATTGCTGGCTTGGAAGGTGGAGGTCGGGGCCATGAGCTAAGGAATATGGGCAGCCTCTAGAACCTGGAACAGGCAAGAACATGGATTCTCCTCTAGAGCCTACAGAAAGGAACACAGCCATGCAAACACCTTTATTTTAGCCCAGTGAGACTAATTTTGGACTTTTGACTTCCAGAACCGTAAGATAATCATTTACGTGATTTTAAGCCACTGAGCTTGTGGTAGATATATATTATGTGTGTGTGTGTGTATATATATATATATAATACATATATATCTATATGCACTTATATGTTTAAAAAGTTATATGTATGTATAAATGTCACACACACACACGTTGCTGTAGGAAGCAAAATAGTTCCATTATCTGGGGAAACAATTTGGTGGTTTCTTATCAAGTCACAGGCAGCCTTACCATATAACCCAGCAATCTCATTCTTATTTACCAAAGAGAAATACTAATAACATATGTCCACATAAAAATTGTACGTGTATTTTTACAGTGACTTTATTCGTATTCACCCAAAATTGTAAACTAGTCTTTCAACTGCTGAATGCATGAACATACTGTGTTATGTTCATACAATAGAATAATACTCAGAAAAAATTACTGATACATGCTACAAAATGGTTGGCTTTCAAATGCATTATGTTATATCAAAGAATCCAGTCTCAAAAGGCTATAATTCCGTTTATATGATATTCTAGAAAAAGAAAAGCAATAATAATGAAAATTAAATTAGTAGTTGTCTAGGTTTGGGAATGGGCAGGAAAGATTGACTACAAAAGGGTTTGAGAAGACGTTTTGAGGGGAGGATAATGAAAATACCCTCTATCTTAACTGTAGTGATGGTTGCATAGTTGTATGCACTTGTCAAAGGTCAAGGCACTGTACACATAAAATGGATAAATTTTACTATAGGCAAACTCAATATATCTACCTCTACACATAAATAAATAAAAAGCAAATAACCTGAATCTTGAATTAAGTTGAAACTGGGCTGGCTGTTTGTTACCTTCAGGATTTCCCTGAAAGTCCATAGCTGAACTTCACAGAATTGAGTGGTCTGAAATTAAGCAAAGCTTGGGCTGAACAGTTACGATCATGCTCTCACACATTGATGTAACTTACATTGAAAGTATTTTGGAAACATTCATTATGTTCCTCTTCATACTTTTCTATTGTAAACTACCTAAGTTTTTTTTTTTTTTTTTTTTTTTTGCAGTTTTTGGCCGGGGCTGGGTTTGAACCCGCCACCTCCGGCATATGGGGCCGGCGCCCTACTCCTTTGAGCCCCAGGCGCCGCCCTACCTAAGGTTTTATTTATTGAATTTAGGCTTATGTATGTACGTATTTAAAAGATGTATTTAAAAGACGGACAAAGGGCTTCCGCTCCGCAGGCTCACAGTGCAGCGCGGCTGAGCGCCTCGGGGCCGCGGGGCGGGATCGCGGGGCGGGATCGCGGGGCGGGGACGCGGGGCCGGGACGCGGGGCGGGATCGCGGGGCCGGGACGCGGGGCGGGATCGCGCGGCGGGGACGCGCGGCGGGGACGCGCGCAGAGGGGGCTGCGGCGAAGTGGGCTGCGGCGGGCGCGTCTGTGAGCGCGAGAAAGACTCGGAAGGCCTGTTCCAGGAGGACCGCCGCGCCGCGAGATCGAGCTCAAGAACCCGCACAGCCTCGTGCCCTTCGAGGAACCCCGAGAGGCTGAGGGTGTAATTTATGGAAGGAATGGTTCTGATTATGGCCTGTGTGGCTTCGTGTGGAGTCCCCACGACTTACGGAGTCAGGGCGGGTGGCCCCGTGGGTGGCCACCTTCTTCTTATGAGAGGATCTGATTTCGGAGTTCTTGTTTCAGGACTTCTTCCATCAGGCCGCTGGCAAGACCTGAAGAGCCACCTGCCAGAGGCTGGGGATGTCTATTATCCAGATGTGCAGAGGGATGGAATGGGGATGGTTGAGTATCTCAAAAAAGAAGACGTGGAATATGCCCTGAAGGACTGCCGGTTCTGCTCTCAGGAGGCTGAAACTTCCAACGTGGGAGTTTATCCTGAGAGAAGCACCAGCTATGTCTACCCGCAGTCTCAGGCTGGGTCAAGGGGCCGGACTCTCCTTAACAAAGCAGGGGTTCCCTCTCTCCTTTCAGCCCCTGTTGAGACAGGTGATGGAATTTTTTTCTTTATTTTTTAGGTGAACTGAGCGGCTTTGTGCTCCGAATCTACACTCAAGATTAATGATTTAGTGTCTTAAGAAAATTTTTTTAATTTTAATTTTTTAAAAACTGCGTAATTTCTACCAGTACCATATTAGCAGTGAAATATTTTAAACTGCAGGAACTGTGGTGTTAGTTCAGAAACAAGTTGTGTATTTTTCACCTCTGATTATGGAATACATCTATTGAATCAAAGAGCATTATGTACTTATAAAGATGATCTATAATGCTAAATGCCCTCCAAAGAGGCTAGAACAATTCATAATGGTACCTCCAGGATATAATGGAATGTTTCACAGGACCATCATTGACAACTTTTTGATCTTCGCTACACTAAGTAAAAATTTATACCTCACCACAGCATTATTTTGCATTATTATTATGAATGAGGTTAAACATCTTTCCAAATGTTTTAGAATAACTCATACTGCTTACTCTGTAAATCATCTTTGCATGTCCTTGGCCTTCATTTCTCATGAGTCTTTTTCCTTCAATATGAAGAACCTCATTATATAATACCTATCAGGAAAATTATGCACATGAGTTGCTAATGTTTTTCTACAGGTGATTGTTTTCCTTTTAATTTGCCTATTGTGGCTTTGGCCATTCATAAATATTTAACTTTCAATTCTTGGTTTTTTTTTCAGTTCTTGAATTTTAGATTTACTTAGTTGAATACAGTTAGTCTTTCTTGTTTATGGCTTCTAGATTTTATAACATATTAATAGTCTTTCCACAGTCAGATATTAGAGTTTCTTTCAAAATTTGCAAAAAATTCTTTTTATATATGTAAATCATTGATGGGAAGAGAGTTGTGAATCCAGCTATAATTTTTTAAGATGGCTAGCCAGAAGAGGATCCCTGTGCCATTACTCAATGATTTATATTTTCTCCCAGGACTTGAAATGATGTTTTAACTGATACTAACTTACTTTGTGTATTTGGGACTATTTCTATCATTTTGTTTCTATGTAATCTATATGTCTGCCCTCTGTGCCAGTACTATGGTTTAATTACTATAGTTTTAAAATTTGCTTTAGAATCTAGTAAGTCTAGCCCCTAGGTCTTCGATTATTTAAAAGAATTTCCCTGGCATTCTTCTCTATTTTTTCTTATAAACTTCCAAAAATGTTCTTTTTTTGAGATCACATTAAATGTATAAATGAATTTAGGGAGAAATGGCATCTTTACCATACCAAGACATCTTATTCTGTAATACAGCATGCCTTCCCTCTGTTCACATGTCCTTTTGCTCCTTAGGCCATTCACAACAACAGAAAGGACTTCAAGCACACTCCAAAAATAAGAGTTTTCCCATAAGCCCACTTGTGTGAACAATGCTGCCATTCCTGGATCTTGCATGTAAAGAGCTTTGGTGGAAGATTAAATTTCAGGCCCTTTCGAAATGGAAAACTATCTTACCTTGCCTAAAGTGTCTTAATGAAAAATATATATTTGATAATGTGTAGGTTTTGTTTTCTTTTCACAAAGGAGGGCAGCAGTTGACACAAATGCCCTCGTCCTAATTTTTTCCATTGGATAAATTGTTTTATTTTTAATAGGCAATCCATTCAGACATCCCAAAAATTCAGTGAAGTGTACATTAAAATTTGTGCCATGGCTACACATGTTGATTCCATTTTCTCTAGTTCCACCCCCCTATAAGTAGGTGACTGTGTAATCTATCGCTAAAATAGAGCACTTTTGAACAAAAATTGGTACTATTTATAATTACTTAGGACAACAGGAATAAACAATCTGTCTTGGGCAAACTGGGTTGTATGGTCTCCTTATCTATAACAAACTACTTTTCTTAATGCCCTAAGTATCTTTCTAGCATGTTTTCATGTAGAAACAAGGTAATATGAATGTATTTAATTCCCGTCCCCGCACCCCAACTGTTCATACAAAGTTAGGAAACCAAAGACACTGTTCTAGACCTTGCTTTTTTCCCTGAAGGGAGACCTATCCTGGTGACTTTTCTGTAAGATACATAAAGAGTTTTCTCATCTGTTTTAGTGTTGGTAGTACGTGTATTCCATTATTTGCATGTACTATAGTTTATTTAAACAGTCCTCTACTGATGAACACTTGGATTATTTCCAACCTTTTACTGACACAATGTCATTATCATAACCTTTTGCATACATCATTTCATAAATGTAGGTAATGAGTAAAATAAATTCTCAGCTTGCTATAGGTCAGAAGGTAAACGCATTACAGTTTTGATAAATATTGCCAAACCACCATCCAGAAGGGTTGTACCACTAGACATATAGATAAGAGGTCCTCATTCACCAGAGCTTGCCAATAACATTTTTGGATTTTTTGATAATATGATGAAGGAAGAAAGGAATCTCAGAGTGATTTGAATTTTCATGTCCCTTATTATGTGATCAAGCATCTTTTCATGTTTCAGGGCCATTCATATTTCTTGCTCTGTGAACTATTTATCTCTTTTGCCTTTTTTTCTTTTTTTACTGTGGAACTGGTTTTCTTTTTCACTTTCTAGGAATTAATTACAAGCAGATATTGTGGGTTTGATCCCAGACCACTGCTATAAAGCAAATATTATAGTAGAGCAAATCATATACATTTTTTGGTTTCCCAGAGCATATAATATAAAAGTTATGTTTACACTAAAATGTAGTCTATTAACTGTGCAATAGCATTGTGTCTATGAAAAGCAATGTACATAATTTAAAAATATTTTATTGCTTTTAAATGCAAACATCTGAGGTTTTATATTTTTGCTGGTGGAGTGTCCTGCCTCAATGTTAGTGACCATCTATTGATTCAGGGTGGTGGTTGCTGGAGGCTGGGGTGGCCAGGGCAATTTCTTAAAATAAGACAAAGGTTTGCTACAGTGACTCTTCCTTTCAGGAAAGATTTCTCTCTCACGTGCAAAAGCTGTTTGTTAGCATTTTACTCCACAAAGTAGAACTTTCAAAATTGGGAGTCACTCCTGTCAGACCCTGCTGCTGCTTTCTCAATTAAGTTTATATAATATTCTGAATCCTTTGTTGTCATTTCAACATGTTCGCAGCAACTTCACCAAGAGTAGATTCCGTCTCAAGAAACCTGTTTCTTTGCTCCTTCTTGAGCTCCTTACCCATTCAAGCTTTCTCATGAGATGGCAGCTATTCAGTTCCATCTTCAGGCTTCCCTTCTAATTCTAATTCTCTTGCTATTTCTATCACATCTGTACTTGCTTCCTCCACTGAAGTCTTGAATACCTCAACTCATCCCTGAGGGCTGGAATTAGCTTCTTCCAAACTCCTGGTAATGTTGAATGTATTTCTTAAACAACAGGACTTGAAGGTTGAAATTACTCCTTTAGGCATGGGCTGCACAACAAAAATTGCATTAGCAGGCATGAAAACATTAATCTTCTTGTACATCTCCAGCAAAACACTCAGGTAACCAAACACATCATCAATGAGCACATTTTGAAAGGAATCTTTTTTTCAGAGAAGTAGGTCTCAACAATGGGCTTAAAATACTCAGTAAACCAGGTTATAAACAAATGTACTGTCATCCCAACTGTGGTGTTCCACTTAGCATAAGCAGAGCAAATTTAGCATAATTCTTGAGGACTCTAGGATTTGTGGAATGATAAATGAACATTGGCTTCAACTTAAAGTCACCAGCTATATTAGCCCCTAGGAAGAGTCAGCCTGTCATTTAAAGCTTTGAAGCCAGACACTGACTCTTCCTCTGTAGCTGGGAAGGTCCTAGATGGCATCTTCTGCCAATTAAAGGTTATTTCATCTATACTGACAATCTGTGGTTTAGTGCAGCCACCTTCATGGATTATCTTAATCAGGTTTCTGGAGAACTTACTACAGATGCTACCAGCACTTGCTGCTTCACCTTGACTTCATGTTATGGAGATAGTTTCTTTCTTTAAACTTCATAACCAACCGCTTGTAGCTTCCAACCTTTCTTCTGCAGCTTCCTCACCTCTCTCAAGCTTCACAGAATTAATGAGTTAAGGTTTTTGCTCTTTATTAGACTTTGGCTTAAGGAAATGTTGTGGCTGGTTTTATATTCCATGCAGACCACTGAAATTTTTTCCATATGTGTAATAACTAAATATTAATAAACTAGACCATAGTTTAGAAAAAGAGATAATAAAATCTTAACCAAAGATCAGAAGGAAGCACTGCTATTTTCTCCTATGACAGGTATGTTGGTCATTTTTATTTCTCATCAATTTTTTTGAATACAACCACCATAATTTTTCAGGTTTAGTATAGTAACAAACTTGACTAGTAACACTTTCAGGAATTCACAATTTCAAAGCTAAGGTTCTGATTAAGGTAAAACGGTTATCCATTTAATATAAAGGAAGGTTTTTAAAAGGCTAAAAGCAAACTGACATCTTAAAAGAAAACACAAATGACCCATACATTGGACTTGGTAATGTAAGTACACTTTGGTACTACAGCAGCCAAAGAGATAGTAAGAACTTAACCAAAGATCAGAAGGAAGCACCGCTATTTTATCTTACGACAGGTATGTGGTCATCGGCGTATAGTGTGATTAAGGCGATGTGCTAAGCCCTGGCATATAAGAAGTGCAGCTGGACGTGCTGAGGGAGGCAGTGGGGCTGTGCAGGTGCTGAGCAGGGAGCAGGGAGCACTGTCCTGGTGGCACCTCAGTCATCTTCTCCACCACAGAGCAGCAGGAGGGCTTTCTTATAGTCCCCAGATGTATCACTCTGGAACCAAATGTGTTCTGTTAACCTCCATGACTCACAGAAGCCTCAGAATATTTTAAAACTAATAAATAAAAAAATAAAAACTAATAGATCCCTGACAACAAATTTTATTCATACAACGTTTCTCCCAAGTGGATAATCTCTGTAATGTGTGGGTATAACTTTCTCATCAGGAATGTTATACAGGGAGTTTCCTACCACTGGGACTTATGTTTAACTTTCTAATTTTACCCCTTCAATTCAAAAGTCTCTCACACAGTGGAGTATGTTCTTCCTTCCTATAACACAAAGAACAGGGAGATTTTAACAACTATGTTAAAATTCAGCTTTCTAAATAGACCCTAGTGTTTATCACACAGAACGTACGTGGCTACAGGGGACAATGCTGAGAATTCCAGGCTGCTCTGGCTTTGGCTCAGAAACAGAAGGGCAGGACATACATGCTTTGCCCTGCTTGTCTCACACACAGATGTGCAGACAAATTAAAGTTTTAAGCGACGAGTGCATGGATAAACTTTCCAGCCACAGCACACACATACTAAATTAAAAGCTTTTGCTCAACTGAAATCCTGCTTTGCATATAGCCCACATTAACCTCTATCAAAAAAAAAAAAAAGAAGAAAACATCAAAAGACTGCAAGCCAAATTTAATTACAGGCCACAGAGTGCACTGCTTTTAAAAGAATAAAAAGGATAATAATCCCTAGACTCCTTGCTTACTCTAGACCTGTCTGGCTCTCTCCTGAACTATGAACCAACACCAGAGACAAAGTGATAACAGACAATAAAGAAAGAGAAAACTGATATGAAATAAAGGAAGAACTAATAAAGACAGCTGGAACTAATAAAAGAACACATTATTATCATGGGCAAGGGGCTGGGTTTGTTGGGCTCACCAAGAGCCTCAGCCAAACCTTTCCCTTAGAAGCCATCATCGCCACTTCAGGAAACATTCCCCTGAGCTGTGTAACCCACAACTCTCTAATCAGACCACTACAATTTTAAACCTAACACAGTATTGGATTCTTCCATTCATGTCTTGTATGCTCTATGTATTGGTCTACTTTGGATTTCTAAACATAATTTAAAGAAATATTTTATTACCTTAATCATGGAATAAAGAGAGGTGGCAAAATTCTTCCGAAACTCCTTTCTAATGTTAAACAGATCAATCTCGCTCCTGGACACCACGACTCTGATGAGTGTGTGATCATCTGTCCCAGCTCCCTTGAAAAAAGAGAAAGAGGTGCCTTGTTTACTTCAAATATAGCTTTAAATGCGCCTGAGTTGGGTGAATCAATAAAGTAAAACAATTTAGTAGAACGGTACTGCGTGTTTTAAGAAGAGAAAAATTCCCAAGGTCTATCATCTAAAACACAATCAGAAATAGAGAAAGATAATAATTAGAATGAGAAATTTATCAGATGGAGGATTTGAGATATCCATTTACCTTCATAGCATAGTAGAGGGTCTCAGCAAGGTAGGCAGGTATACTTCGAATAGATTTCACTGAGAAAACAAACAATCCCATGGTCAGATACTATTCTGATATAAAAAGGAGTCAGTAATTAAAAATCAAATGTTGCCTCTTGCTTATAGCCCTACTTCTCTAAAAGCATAAAAGTGACAAAGGCTAAAGAGTTGCTTATTTGCAAGATAAACTCATTTCTTCATTCACCAAGTATTTTATTAGACACTGGATTGGGTATCCCTTGGAGTTCTAGGTCTATACAAAAAGGCACATAGAGCAAGGGGCATACTTTTTTTCTATGCCCCTTTGTTCTATGAGCATTTTCTGGATACTGCAGCTTTTGCAGCTTGGGCTGTTATCACACAACCTTCTTATTGGTGATAAAGCAATAAATTATACAAACACCTTAGAAGTTTCATTCCCAGACATTCAAGCAAATAATATAAGATTATTACACCTGGACTATCTTCCTGTATTCCTGTGCGTGCTCCATATTCTTTAATATCTGTGGTTCACACAGAGCAGCATATGACGGTCCATTACAGGTACGCTGACATCAGAAAGGCATGTCCCTCCTGAACGTGTACATGAACATGTGTATGTCTGAGACTGCTCAGATCTCAGTCTGCTTAGCTTTAGAAAAACTATCATATGAAAACGCCTTAATACACAAAAATAATCTTTGCATCTGGAGTTTTCTTAATTCTTCCTTTTCCCACGCTTAAAAAAAACAGCCACCAGCAACTAAAAATGTCACAAATTTTACATGTATTCTAATTATGAAGGAGCTAAGTTTTCTAGTGAAAGTCCATTAATTACATACTCAAATGAAAGGCTACTTTTAGAAATGGTTCATGTTATCTTCAGCCTATTTTCCAGAAGACAACAAACACAAAAACCTGAGCTCACTACCCAGTACTTGGAGAACAGACAGACTACCTGGGAACTGACAGACTAGACTGCCCCTGAATTTGCAGAGTGTGAAATACTATAATTAGCTGCACAAACTCAGTTCCTCAATTTTTTCAGATTCTAAATATTTAGTTAAAACTCTCAATTATGTAGTCTGAAAATAACCATCATTACATATTCTATTAAATCAAAAATATTCTTTTTTTTAAACCAAATGACAATGTCTTAATCTGCCCCAAAACTGTGAGGACAACATTCAAAAAAATTCTAAAATTTCAAAGATATCAGAAATAATATTTACAACCCTCTGAGAAATGTCTACAACATTTCAGGTTCATAATGAAATAGTAACACATTTAATGCAGCTTCAAACAATTTTCAAACAAGTCTTCTAGCGTTTCCATAGGATTGGATTAACTAACCAGAGAATTATGCATTTCCAACATGAAAACCAACTTTTACATTGGAAATTTAGGAGTTTGCTTCTCCCAAATATCACGTCAAACTCTTTTTTCATAACTAGGTGCTTACTTTCAGATATGGTCTCAATTGAATAAAATAACTTATCTTTTATTGCCATAAATATTACACATACATAAAATTACCTACCAACAGCAAGAAGTAGTTGCTCCAAATTGCCAGAAGTCTCCCGGTCAATAGTTTCCTCAATTTGAAATCCTGATATAGTCATGTATTTGTCAAACACTACAAAAAATAAAAACAATTTCTCAATTACATAGGGATGACTCTCTCCAGAAAGAAGATACTTACTTTTGACCAAGTATTGTCCTACGAAACACAAGTCTCCCCTTCCTCCTTGCTGACAGAACCTTGCATTCAGAGCTTCGATGTGCCAAGCCCTAAGCAATGGATTACAAGTGTTCTTTGTTCACTGAGCCTTCAGCTTCCCTTACTAGTTATTATCGATGAAACTTAAAGGTAAACCTACTGGAGTAGATTGTGAGAAATCTTTCTTTCTCCTTATAGAAAATGACAGAGAGACACTACTAGTTTACCCTTTTCTTTGCTGTGAAAATGGTTATATTTGGGGCTGCCACAGTCAACTGATGATAACGAGGGAATAAGCATGAGGAAGAAAATCAAAACACTAAGGACAGTAGAGCAAAAGAATGGACAGATCTCAGGTCCGCTCCAATCAACCAGGGAATTCTACATACAGAAATAAAGCCCAATTTTTAAAGCTGCTATTAGGGTTATCTGTCACTTGCCACTAAACTCACTCACTCCCAACTGATACCACAACTATGGATGAATACCCAGACCTGAGGCCTCGGGTACCAACATCTAGGAGGAAATACTTGTCGTGAGCCACTACTCAGGAATTTGTGACTATGAGAGTAACAGTTTAGAGGTCTGCCCTCCCTTGCCACCCTCAGAGAGTCACAAGAAAGATCTCTAGTACAATAGCAGCAAAGAGAATTAGGAGATTTTCTCCAGGTCACTAGAAGGAAGAAATAAGAAAACCAATTCACTTGGTAGGTGCCTACTAGGTAACAGTTATTCCGGCATACTGTGCCATGAACTTTCAAAATCTGCCAAAATTCCTGCCCCGTACACTTTTTTCACTCACCCCTTCTCAGATGAGACACACTTCGTGTTCCCAAGATGGTGATAAACTTTTCTTCATCTGTCCCCCATTTAAGTTCTCCAGCCCGAAACAGAACCTATAAAAATTTCAAGGTCAATTAATAAATTGTTCTTCCATCTCATTTTTAAGTTCTTAATCATACCTTTTTTACTCTCTGAATATTAATGCTCTTGATTTATCATCTTATAGTTTTCATTGCTAACGTTTCCTACTCTGAAACTCAGCTCACTAGGTTTGGAGCTATTTTGGAGCTTGCCACAGAACTGTGCCACGGATTAATGGTCAAAGCGATAAAGCGTAACAGCAGAGCAGATTAAACGCTCCCCAAAAGTCTACCATAACTTTTGATGTTTAGGAGCAATGCTATGGGTCAAGGAAAAGTTCTGATTATCTCACTGTTGACATATCCATTTAAAGACTGGCAAAGAATTTAGGAGTTACTTTCGGTTTTGCTTGTTCTATAGCAGTTCAATAGCACGTGATTAAAAGTAAACTTCATATTTTTCTTTATAATTGAGATTTAACCCAGGCTAGCTACAAAACATTTTCACATTTCCAAAGATCATAATAAATGTTTAAAAGGTTGTGAGTGTTGCACAGTGCCTGGCATACATCAGGTACTTAATAAATACTTGCTGAATGGTTTGAATGCCCACAGTTCCTTTCTCACATGGAAAAGAAGATATGCTTTCCAGTGTTCATACGCATTAATAATAACATCAATGCTTGAAAAAATAAACATATACACGAAGATCATCATTAAATCTAAATCCACTTATTGTGATGTGAGTAATTTATTAAAACCCAAGGAATCAATCATTATAATGCCTATACTCCCTCTTAGTCATTCATTTCAAGTTGAGTATACCTAATTACACCAAGGTAAATACAATCTTCTGAAGCCACCTGGAATTGGCCTATGCCCATAAGTGGGAATCCAAATTGAGGATAGGAGGTGATAATAACATGTGTTTGCATTTAGAAGTTTTAATCACAGTATGTTTAAGAGTATAGATTATGGTGGTATCAAATTATTTTTTACTATATTTCCAGGGAATAAAACAAGATGTGACTCACACATCTTTACTCTCAATTTCAAAATTATTTTAATGATATAAATACACAAAATAATTCTGATCATATCCTAGTGATACAGAGATTTCTTCTAAAAAAGAAAAAAAATTTTAATCTAATTACAAAAACAACACATGCTGAGACTTTCTGTGAAACAGAAGAAAAAAAAAACACAAGGAAGAAAATAAAAATTAGTATTAATACCAACATCCTGAAGATGCTAGTTAACATCCTGGGGTGTTGGTTACTACTCCTAGCATGTTTTCAACGTGTAGGTCAGATACACATACACATTAACAACTAGAGGCTCATCCTATAGAATATCATAGGCAGTGCTGACGCATGCATTTTACAACTCTTCAATATTTCTAGGAATTTTCTCTAGTAGATATAAATGGGTATAACAGTTAGGCCTGTGATAGTAGATAACTGGTAAAATGGCAGCTATTTTTTCACTGTAATCTCTTAAGTGCCTTTAGGATCGGTATCTATTCTAAAACTAATATTAAGTAGATCATATGCAATAATAATCATGGCAACGTCATATAAAACAATGGTATGTAGTGTTTTTATCTTGTTTTGATCTAAGCATCCTTTCTTCTACATGCAGATGCCTAATAAATAGCAAAGGAGCTGCTCAGAACAAGGCATCCTCACACCCCTCACCCTGCCTCTTCCCTCAGCTTTAACGCATAGCCTGAGCCTGCAGCCTGGTTCAGGGCAAAAGATAGAGGCTTTGGAGTAAAAAAAAGACCTGGTCTTTGTCCTGATCTGTAAGATCTCATATTAACTACTTAATCTCCTCTCAAGCCTCAGGGTCCTCATATACAACAGGAATGAAGTTTTTAGAGATTACATAATTTACATAATGCATCAAACTACATTGGCAGCCGCAGGACTCAGTACACACTGATTCCCTTCTCTTTGTGCTTCTCTCCAGAGAAAGCATAAGCCAAAGATTAGGTGAGAAAGAAGATAAAATCAGTTTTAGTGTATTACAAATATTAAATCAGTTTAACACATTAAGAACAATAAAATTGGTTAGTTTAACATATTAAAAATGTAAAAAGAATTATCTACAAAATATTCAATTCCTAAGTGAGTAATTCATTATTATCAAACCTCTCAAATACTAAAAATCCTCTTAGTGCTAGATAAGCTTACAAAAGGGCGCTTTGAGTTTGTTGGGCTTAGCTTACTCTCAAAAGAAATCTTAAATTCTCATTAGTGATAAGAGTTCCGCTACACTTGCTACAATGTATAAATGGGTGTGTTCCTTTTTATAATGTTAAAAGAAGAACTGTTTTCAACAAGTTGAATTAATTAATAATAATACGTTTCAAAAACTAGCAGCCAGAGTTACATGTTTTATCTTGCTCCTGGTCACTGGCAGGGTAAAGAAATCACAGATTTGACTCAAGGGGTATTTTTCAGTAACTCCATAAGGTAATTTTCCACATATTCCAAGTTTCACTTTCAGGGCTCTGAATGGCCACATCTGCTGCATGACAGGTAAGTGACCACACATTGCTTCAATACTCGAAAGTACCATGGACTCAGCCTCAGCACCCCTGAGAACACGTGAGATATGCAGACAGACTCCCAGGCTCACGAGACCTACAGAATCAGAATCTGTATAATACAGTATTGTATTAGAATCAGAATCAATAATATGGTTTGACAAGATCCCCAGGTGGTGCACAGACCCACAGAAGTCTAAGAAGCAGTGCTATCCAGGGAGAGCTCTGAGCGAAGAAATCAACAGAAGTGAGGTGAAAATGTGCTGCTTTCCCCTCAGGGAGCTGAGGCTGCAGCAACGCTCTCATTACATCACCAGCTGTGCCAGGAAATCTGCCCACTGCTCACTAATGCAGCTTCACCAGGGTCATCGGAGACTATCAGAGTTGGCTGCTTACACCGTGCCTGTTGAAAAACTTCCAGAACTCCTACTCTTGGGAGTAAGATTATGAGAATTAGCACTGGCTCCTACCAAAGCCACTGATAAAAGCTACCAGGTCATCTCGCTCCTGAATGAGCTCCTTCCTGTGGAGAGTACAACCTTGTAGGGCTACTCTAGCCCTTTCCTGCAAGAAGATGGAGTTAAGCTAGTTCTGTGTTTCGAATTTATGCTTAATAAAGCCTGTATAGCGGCAGAGGAAACGAGGAGGAGGAACATATTTGAGAACACTGAGATGACCATTCAGCGAACTTTGGAGTCAGATGGGCCTGGCTGGGAAGCCCGGCTCCACCACTCTTCTTTCCTTATCTGTAAATGGGAAACTGCCCCTTCGGCTGTAGAGTCATGCTCTAAGTCATCCATCAGCTGTTTACTGAGTGCCTACTCTATGCGAGGAGCTGAGACTACGACTGGCAGCCCAGAGTGCCCAGGGAAGGCAATCAAGTTAACAGGCAGCTTCAATCCAAGGCAGCCAGGACCAAGACAAGGAGGTCTGGGCTGCCTGGGTTTTCCCCATGAGGGGCACCTGACTCACAACCGGGGGCTTCAGACAGGGCTGCATGAAAAGTATCTAAGCTGGGAACTGACCGCTAAAAGGGGGGAGGGAGGGACAAGAGAACAAGTGAGAGGGAGGCCAGAGCACAAGTGGACAAGGTCCAGAAAACTAGGTTCAGAAGCCACCTTCAGGGGCCAGGACTTTATCCCGAGGACAGTCAAATCCCTGGAGGGTGTTAACATTCTGATCCAGGCATGACACAGTAGGCTTGCATTTGAACCACTTGAGGGTGTTAAGGTTCTTGATCAGGGCGTGACACAATAGGCTTGCATTTTATAAGGGATAGCGAGGCAGAGAGTCAGCTACTGCACAGAGAGCCTTTAGTAAACATTCAGTTTCTTGTATTTTGTCTCTCTAGCTAGGCAGAAATAACAGCATTCTGAAGCTATTATGAAATTGATTAAACCAAAAGAATAAGATACTCTCCTCTTTCCTATTAGCAAAGTCATATCACACATCCGTTTGTTGTTTCAGAGATAACGGTCAACTGGAGGTGTGAATATGGCTTTCTGTTTGACAGTGGTGTGTGACTAACAACCAAGAATCATATATTCTCTTAAACAAACAACCAGAGAGAAAGGGCTAGGTGATTCTAAGAACCCAAGTAATTCCTTTATTACCAATTCCAGTTTTCAATGCTCATGTTGAAAATTTCCTAACACTTATTTCCTACATTTGACTGCTTTATAAACCATTCTGAGACTACCCTGGGATTTAAATGTCACTTAAGTGCAAATTTTCATTGTCACTAAAAAGCATCTGACAAAAGACCAGTCCTATTTAGAATTTTGTCAAAGGAAATATAGAGAAACTTCCGGATACTAAAATAACTTGTCATCTTTTATGTAATAAAAAACCGCTTACTAGCAAATACTTTATTCTTTATCCTTTCCAGCTAAGAGACCACTGCATAATTGGCAGTAGAATGAATAAACCTAATTTTTGGCAAAATTCTCTATTTTGAAAATGTTCTATAATCACCAAAACAGTATGTCCAGGTATAAGCTACTAAATAATTTATTTTACTTCATTTTAGCTTTGGAATAAAATAAATATTTTGTTGACTAGATCAGAATGAGAGCAATCATAAGCGGGTCTTATGATTTATAAAGATCACATAAATAAGATTATTCCTAGAGACCAGCACAACAGACATTGTGATTTTTCACTACCATGAACTATTTTTCTTTTTTTTCTCTTAGTAATCTCACTTCTGAGTATCTAACCACGGATTCTTTCTTCATTTATATATAGCACAATAAAGAAGTCATCAGAGATTAGACCTCACTCACCTGAGCATCTTGTTCAACTTGAGCTTCATCAATTCCAGCATCAGGGTCTCTATTAGCCTATAAGATATGTCACATTACTGAATGATACAGCATTTTCACTCAAAAGGAAACAGGGTTTCACCTGCTGCATATAAAGCTTATACATATAAAGCTCTTTATAAAGCTTAAGCATATAAAGCTCTTTCTCTAGGAATAATATGCTTTTATTAAGATTATCCCATGAGATTTCACATACCACACAGCGATATCCAAAAACCTATATGACCCTCCTGATTTTAAAATCTATGAAAGAAAGAGGGTACCACTATCTAAAACAAATCCGTGAGTTAGGTATTAAGAGGTTAAGTCAGATGTTCCAAAACACAAACATAGGCAACATACAGCCACAACCATCCAACTAGGAATTAACAAGTACCAGAAATTATTAAAAGAATTTCAAGTGGCCTTACTTAAGTAGATTCAGGCCAGTCCAACCTCAGACTATAATTAGTCTCCACCCAATACCTGAAGGAGAACCACCAACATCCTCTGGTAGAAACCTGAAGTGTCGCCCACCACGTCATCTTCCAGGCTTGAGCCATATTCTGTAACAAAATAATTTCATACTTACTTGCATCTTCTTTCAACTAGGAAAAAAAAAATTCTGTCCTTAAATCAAATGAAAGAGACATAAAAGAAGAAATATACTGAGTTAACATAAGTTCTCTCTACTTCATCTCTGAGTACTCTAAAGAACAAAGGGAAATGTCCTATGTGAGCGATAAAGAGAAAAATGAATTAAAGGTTCCCAAAAGTACTCAACACAAACTTAAATGGTGACTCAACCATTTAGCAATTCTCTCGAACAATGTAATTATTAATCTTTAAACACACAATAGTACTGGAAAGCCTCCTAAACACAATTCAATCATAAGTTTAAACTCTGTTTTACTTTCTTTCAGATCTTTTACAAGATTAGTATGCAAACATCTTCCATTTTCTAATATTCTAAATATTCTTTCTTTGGGCAGGCCACTCCTTCCTCTTCCTTTTAAAATTAACTCTTAAAGACAGCAATGATTCCTTAAAGCATGCCCCCTCCTACATCTATGCCCAGCTGTTCAACACAAGGTCATGGAAGGGGGAGCACTGAGATCTACCTAAGTCTACAAGTCCTTCTCACAAATTCTCAGACACCTGCTATTAAAGGAAAGGAGTCAGTACTTTAAGGTATTTAAATATGTAATCACTATTTGAAACAAGTAAACTTTAAAAGCCTAAAACTTCTATTTTAAAAGGCCCAGGACAGTTAAATGTTTATTTCAACCACTTTCACTAATACAAAACCTTGAGGGAATCTTTGATTCCTTCTTCTATTCCAGCAGTTCTCAACCTGTGGGTGGCGACCCCTTTGTAACAATGAAAATACATGGCGGCATTAGGAAGGTTGAGAACCACTGTTTGTATATACCAGTATTTAACCATCGAATCCTATGTAATGTTTCTCCTCTCTGATTTATCCCCCTTACACCTCCCACCCCAACCTAGGTTGGGCCACAATTACTAGATACCTAGCTTACCTCCCCCCACACAGATGCCTAATCAGCCTCTAGATACACTCTCCTTCCTCCCGCCTTGTTCCTTCCACATTCCATTGTCCATTCAGGAATTTACAGTGCCCTTGAATCAAATCCAAATTCCTAATTCAGTCACGTAAAGCCATCTGTTACATAGCCTTGCCTGACCTTGCTTGTTCAATTTCTCTTCCATAATGAACACGCACATATCCTCCACAACAGGCAGGCTCTCCACTCCTTAACACAATGTCGGCAGTCCAGTCTCCACGTCACTGAGGACACGGCACTGAACCAAAAATGTTTTTCCTACCCAGACCCACCTAGTCTAGTCTTTTTCTTTCCAGCTGTATTAAGTTGTGATGGGGAGGGAAAAACTGTATATATTTAAAGTATACAACATGATGTTTTGATATTCATATACATTATGAAGTAATTACCACATTCAAGCTAGCTAGCATATCCATCCCTTCACATAATTTTTGTTTTACGGTATGAGCATTTAGGATATACCCTCTTAGCAAATTTCAAGTATACCACATAGTACTATCAATATAGTCACCAGGCGGTCCACCAGATCTCCTGAGCTTATTCATCCTGCCTCACTGAAACTTTGTACCCTTTGGCTGACATCTCCCCACTGCCTTCTCCCTTTTGCCCCACCCCACGCCAGCCTCTGGGAATCGCCATTTTACTCTCTGCTTCTATTATGTAGATGCCACATATGAGTGATAGCTGAAGTGTTTGCATCTGGCTTATTTCATGTAGCACAATGCCCTCCACATTCATCTATGACAGGATTACCCTCACTAAGACTGAATAATATTCCACGCAAAGGGTGCCAAAAAAATGTATACATATTTTAAGTGAGAAAAAAATTGTATTAAAATTGTAATACTCAATATATACCAGGAACATTTGTTACCTTGTATGGTGTATCTTGCATCAGTTGTAACTGCTGACGTCAAAAGTGAGTAGACCATTACAATTTTAATACAGTTTTTTCCTTTCTTAAATTATGTATACATTTTTTTAGACCCTCTGTATATCCCATTTTCTTTATACACTCATCTGTCAATAAGCACTTAGTTAAACTCATATTCTTCACACATTCATCTGTCAATAGACTCTTGGTGAAACCCATCTAGTCCTGCAACTCTGCTGAATGTGCGATTCGTACCATGAAATCTCCCCTAACATACAAAGCTAAGAAGACCTTTGCCCTCTCAATGCATTCTTCTTGCATGAAACATTTTTTGGCGTTAAAGGAAAAGAGGCACTACCCTACTCTTGGTTTGAATCTTACTATCCTTTAACTATGGCAGTTGTTCTAAGGCACATCATCCCCAAATAGACTGCACGCAAACTACTTGAGGACAGGGTGAGCTGTGCACACCCTTTGTATCACTCATGGCAGGCAGTGCACTGCCAGACACACACCCAGTGCTCAGTAACACAGGTGAGGGGGAGCAAACCATGCACAGCTCTTAGTCTTTTCAGCTATTAGACTCAACATTCAGAAAGGCAAGTACATAGTTGCTTGAACTAGCACATGGCTCTGACCTGCAGGGTTAACAAAGCCATTTAAAATTAACAAACTAATGCCAAGCAAGAGACCCATTTCCCATTTAAAATTAACAAACTAATGCCAAGAAAGAGACCCATTTCCCATTTCCAAGATATTAGGCTTAGAGTCAGCTGACTGAACTGACAAACTGGATGGTCTAACCGTCCTCAATCAGGCAGAAGAAAGGAGTCTACAACAGGAAATCTGAAGAGGAAAGACCTCTTCCTTCGCTTTCTATTTCATTTTCTTGATTCTATTCATAGGATATACTTCAGATTGAAATATAGATTTTTTTTTTCATAAAAAAGTAGCACACAAAAAATATCAGAATGCTGCGTATTTCATTCAAGCATTGCCATTAACTAAAGCACACACATTTACTCAAATGTTTTTATCGACTCTGAATTGGAAAAAGATTTAGGTTCTAAGGTTCCAAAAGTACTTTGTAGATAACTCTGAATTTTTACAAACATAAAACTGAATTTTTTTCAAGGAAGAAAAACCGCTTAGGCCAGTTAAAAAGACAGCTTGTATATTCCTCCATTCATTGCAAATCCTAGGCAAAAAGTAAACTCTGTCTACATCAGCAGCTTCTCAGAAACTACTACAACGGTTATGGGGGACAAGGCCATCTTGTCCTTACTAAAAGAGGAAAGTGACCTCCATTGTAGCTCACCCATTCATTCATTCAGTGACCATGTATTGCCAGCCTCCTGCAGGACTGCATTCGTATCAGAGAATGGAAAGACGTGACAGTGGAGATGAAGGAAAAATATTAACCTGAAACATTTACCTTCTTCATAAACTTCTTTTATGGCTCTTAGCTCTTCAGGTGTCCTTGAAGCAATAATTTCTGTCAGGACCTTTTCATTTGTCCCAGCTCCCTATATGTAGATTTGTTTTTAATAGAGAAACATGTCAATAAGATTAAAAAAGAAAGTCATTTTCCTAGTATAGCTGTTACCCAAATGACATAATTATATAAATATTATCCAACATAACATTGGCTTGTTTATATATGAGTTCTATTAGTTATAGAAATAAGCAATTTGAAATTAATTTTCTCTCCAATTTTATTCATTTCTGTCTAATGAAAAACAATGATATTGACTGTGTGTGTATGTATGTGTACATAAACCAGTTACATAAATTTGTAACTTATAATTTGATTAGTTAATTCTATTTTAAAAATAAAACACTTTAATAAAACATAAAATAATTTTTAAAAAGGTGAAATAATAAAAATAAAAAAATTGCATAAATTTGTCTGGAGCACTGATACTGAAATAATCTGCATCTCGAAACATAAACCCTTGATAAACTCTCGCCCCAAGCTAAGTTCTCTGTGGATTCATAGGGAAATTGTGCATCAAAGGTAACAATAAACATAGCACTGCTTAGGAGTCCTCGAACTATGGCCCTCAGGCCACATGAGGCGGTGTGATTGTATTTGTTCTCGTTTTTGTTTTTTTACTTCAAAATAAGATATGTGCAGTGTGCATAGAAATTTGTTCATAGTTTTTTTTTAAACTATAGTCCAGCCCTCCAACGGTCTGAGGGACAGTGAACTGGCCCCCTGTTTAAAAAGTTTGAGGACCTACTGGGCATTAGATCAGAATAAAGGAATTGGGACTTGCTTTTGGGATTTCTGAAGAATAATTTTAGTTGGTTTTCCTTTTTCTGCTTATAAAAATCGTATCTATACCACTAAATTAAAAGAAGTAATAATACAGCTGACTTGATTTTTAAAAAAGAATATATATAACTTTGTATTTCTGTTTCTTCAAAAAATAAATAAATAAAACGCTGAAAAACCAAGGTTTATCCTCTAGCAGAATTTCAGCTACTGCTGACATTTCAGAAGGACGCTGAAAAAAAAAAGCCCTTTTCTTAGTGACCAATGTTTCATTTATTCTAAAGGAATCACTGTAGGACAATGAAGAGACTAAGCATAATGAAGCTCCTCTCTGGGTGAACCTTCTCCTCTCTCTACTCCATAAGCGAGAAGCACTGAGCTACATCCTCTCCTGTTGTTAAATCTGTTTGCTCAGATCTAACTGCTGATGACTGAACTTCTTCCTGTCTCGCAAGTCTAAACAAATGTTTCAGTACAGTCATATTAATACAATATTTCAAACACCAGTCAAGGGAACACATATTAGTTTTGCTACAACTGAAATTGTACCAAGTTTACCAGCTCTACTACTTTAGTGTTTAGATATATAGGAAGGATTTTGTGACCAAAACAAACAAACAAAAAAAAAAACGATAAAGATAAAAAGATATTAAATTAGATATGAGGGTTTGTGACAAAATAAAAGAAAAATGAAATATAAAAAATCTAGGAAAGGAAAGGATATTGCAAAATGTTTATCTTGAAAATTCTCTTTGAAGCTTTACTTTTTAACCTAAAATTTAGGAGACTGGCATGAAAACATAAAAATCTATAAAAAATTTAAAATTTAAATAGCCAATATTACCAAGTTTAAGCATAGAAAAAGATTAAATGACACACTTGTAATTTTCTCCCTCCTTTACTTCTTTTTGCCTCCTACAGCTCTGTCTTCCAAGCAACTCTCACTGAAATAATTCAAATAAAAATTTTAATACCTAACAATTAAGATGAAGTAATTACCAAAACAAAATAGTATTACATAGGACAGGAGCATTCCTTTCACTCCTGCTTACCTTGAGGGCATGCTTCAGTTCATAGGCGTCATAAAGCCGAGAGGGTTTCATCAGAGCCACAATTAATTTTTCAAATTTTCCAGTTAATTCTGACTTCAGGTCATCCAAAAGATCCTAACTCAGAGAAAACACAAACTTGTTAACCAGACAGAAATTTTAAGGAGATTCTGCTTAAATCTAAATGATAGCCCCTTTCACTAATGAATTCTGTATATATCTGGCTTCAAGTACACGCCACGTGAGCTAAACAAATCCCATAACCTTGAATAATACACTCTTAACAAATGAACTCAGCCTAAGGCAAAGCCATTTAACCATCAAGGTACTTGTTTTCACAAAAAGTTTTTATTAACTTGAGAAGCTGGAAAGAAAATGAACACCTTTAAAAGTAGACTAAAAATATTTTAACACACTGACTGCCACACTACAAAACAATTTTTTTCTCTTGGTGCCATGGTGTTTTATTAAGTCAAGAAAGGTCAAGAGACATATGAGTTATATATGCTTCACAGGGGCCCAGGCCCAAAACTAGCATAAGTTAAATATAACTCACATGGCAGTTAATGTGCTAAAAATACTATTCTGAGAAACACACAAATTTAAAAACACAGAATTTTTTTAAATTCTAAAAAAAAAATCATAAAAGCATTTTTACAAAGGATAAAATTTAGCCTACCATACCCAAACACAACACTTTTTTCTTTTTTCTCAATGTCTAATAATGTATGTATCAGATTATGCTTATTATTGACCATGCTATGTTCAATAATCAAAATATTTCAATATTTTCAAAAGAAGTCTAAAGGATCATTAGATCCTTAGAGTCAAAAGGTTTTACTAACACTGAGCCATAAATTCTCATCTTATGATTAAGAGAGGCTGCCAGCCCTTACTTTTACCAAAAAGTGTTTTTGAGGGGAGGCGGAGCAAGATGGCAGCCGAGTAAGAGCTTCCTTGCATCTGGGCACCGTGAGTCTGGGGATATAGGACTCCAGGCATCTCTGGCTGGTGGGATCTGCCTATCATCACCCCTGAGAGGATACAGGGAGTCAGCGAGAGACTTCTAGACCCCAAGAGGAGGACTAAAACAGTGGAAAACGGCAGGTGGTCACGTGTGTTCAATCCGTCTAAACCCTCCCGCAACTGTAAGTTCAGTACCAGCGAGACTGCAAACCAGAAAGGCCTTACCTGTGAACTGTTTTGATGTCCTTGGACTTGGCACTGAGTTGAACTGCCTTGGGGAAGGCCTGAGCGGGAGTGCGGAGAATTTTGGCCTTTGTCTAGGGCCCCAGTCTGAGCCGCTGAGCCAGACGGAGCTAATAGTGTTTGGCTCTGGGTCACAGGCAGACAATGTGAGCGATCTGCCCCGGCAAGCTCCGCCCTCAGGGTCGCAGAGCTGGAATTGGGTGGGAGCTGGTAACCCAGCGACCAAGTAGCCTAAGGGCGGGGTCTGAGCCGCCTTGCAGCCCTAACCCTCGGGGGCAGAGGGAGACCAGTTTTGACACACAGGGTAAGTGGATAGCCACTTCAGCAGTGATTCCAGCGACAAGCACTTCCCTGAGAAAGCTTCTGCTCAGTAAGTGAACAAGTTCAAAGTGCCTTTTAAGTGGGCTGAAGAGAGATTTAGGGTGTCTACCTGCTGAGAAACTAGCAGCCTCCAGTCGTATCAGAACTGTGATTAACATCTCATACCCCAGAAGACCACGTGTTGCCCAGACAATATTCAATAACATATACACACTGCTTTGTTTTTGGTTCTGTTTTTTTTTTGGTTTGGTTGTTTTTTTTGTTTATTTTGATGTTGTGGATTGTTGTTTTGTTTCTTAAGTTCAACCTTTTCCATACAGATCCTTTTTCTTTCTCAATTTTTCTAGTTTAATTATAATTTCCCATTGCTGCCTATTTCAATAATTAGAACTTCATTTTTGTTAGTGTTTCTACCGCTATTATTTGGTTTTTCCAGCCAATTTTATCCCGTAAAGTTTTCTCTTTGCTTGTTTTGGTTTGATTTATAGCATTTTTGTCTTTCCTCTCTACTTGGTGGAGGTGGGGTACTGTGTCTGATCAGGTTAGCAAAGAGCTGCTGACCTCAAGGGATCCACCCAACTGGGCACCCCCAGAAGGTGTTTTTTTTTTTTTTAAGGTTGTATCAAAGTACCCTACTGTACACCTATATTGCTCTGTCTCCCTCTTTCTGTGCCTCTCTTCTTTTTGTCAATATTCCTTTTACCCACCCTCCCTCCTTTCTCTATTTTTCTTTTTTTTTTTTCTTATCACTCGGTCCTCCTTTCTTTCATCCCTTTTTTGCTCTTAAAACTTCTCACCCTTCTGGTCCTGTAACCCTTAGTCCACAGGCACGAGAACTTAAAGAGCAAGAGGAAGTGAAAGGAAAATTAGGGCAAGGAAACAGATAAAAGAAATCACCCATGAGGAAGAATCAGCAGAAAACTCCAGGCAACATGAAGAACCAGTCTAGAACAACCCCACCAAGGGACCATGAGGTACCTACTGCAGAAGATTCCACCAGTATAGAAATGTTAGGAATGACAGAAAGGGAATTTAGAATACACATGTTGAAAACAACGAAAGAAATGATGGAAACAATGAAGGAAACTGCTAATAAAGTGGAAAATAACCAAAAGGAAATCCAAAAACAGAATCAGATAAGAGATGAACGATATGAAGAATATAAAAAGGATATAGCAGAGCTGAAGGAAATGAAACAGTCAATCAGGGAACTTAAAGATGCAATGGAAAGTATCAGCAACAGGTTAGACCATGCAGAAGAAAGAATTTCAGAGGTAGAAGACAAAGTTTGTGAGATAACTCAGATAGTAAAAGAGGCAGAAAAGAAGAGAGAGAAAGCAGAACGTTCACTGTCAGAATTATGGGACTTTATGAAGCGTTCCAAAATACGAGTTATAGGAATTCCAGAAGGGGAAGAAGTATGCCCCAGAGGAATGGAAGCCATACTAGAGAATATTATAAAAGAAAATTTCCCAAATATCACCAAAGATTCTGACACACTGCTTTCAGAGGGCTATCGGACCCCAGGTCGCCACAACTCTAACCGACCTTCTCCAAGACACATTGTGATGAACCTGTCCAAAGTCAAGACAAAAGAAAACATTCTGCAAGCTGCCAGGAGTAAGCGCCAGTTGCCCTACAGGGGCAAATCCATCAGATTGACCGCAGACTTCTCTAATGAAACTTTCCAAGCAAGAAGACAATGGTCATCTACCTTTAATCTACTTAAACAGAACAATTTCCAGCCCAGAATTCTGTACCCTGCTAAGCTAAGCTTCAAAATTGACAGAGAAATCAAATCATTTACGGATATACAAACATTGAGAAAATTCGCCACAAGAACAGCTCTACAGGAAATACTTCAACCTGTTCTGCACACTGACCACCACAATGGATCAGCAGCAAAGTAAGAACTCAGAAATTAAAGGACAGAACCAAACCTCCACACTAATGCAAAAGATAAAACTAAGCAATGGACTCTAACCAAATAAGACGAATAGAATACTACCACACTTATCAATTATCTCAATAAATGTTAATGGCTTGAATTCCCCACTGAAGAGACATGGATTGGTTGACTGGATTAAAAAACACAAGCCATCCATTTGCTGTCTGCAAGAAACACACCTGGCTTCAAAAGACAAATTAAAGCTCCGAGTCAAGGGTTGGAAGACAATTTTTCAGGCAAATGGAATTCAGAAGAAAAGAGGAGTTGCAATCTTATTTTCAGATACATGTGGATTTAAAGCAACTAAAGTCAAAAAAGACAAAGATGGTCACTTTATATTGGTCAAGGGAAAAATACAATAAGAAGACATTTCAATTCTAAATATCTATGCACCCAATTTAAATGCTCCCAGATTCTTGAAACAGACCGTACTCAGTCTGAGCAATATGATATCTGATAATACCATCATAACAGGGGACCTTAACACTCCTCTTACAGAGCTGGACAGATCCTCTAAACAGAAATTAAACAAAGATATAAGAGACTTAAATGAGACCCTAGAACAACTGGGCTTGATAGACGCATATAGAACACTCCATCCCAAAGATAAAGAATATACATTCTTCTCATCACCCCATGGAACATTCTCCAAAATTGATCATATCCTGGGACACAAAACAAATATCAACAGAATCAAAAGAATTGAAATTTTACCTTGTATCTTCTCAGACCATAAGGCACTAAAGGTGGAACTCAATTCTAACAAAAATGCTCAACCCCACCCAAAGGCATGGAAATTAAACAATCTTCTGTTGAATAACAGATGGGTGAAGGAAGAAATAAAACAGGAAATCATTAACTTCCTTGAGCATAACAACAATGAAGACACAAGCTACCAAAACCTATGGGATACTGCAAAAGCAGTTTTGAGAGGAAAATTCATCGCTTTAGATGCCTACATTCGAAAAACAGAAAGAGAGCACATCAACAATCTCACAAGAGATCTTATGGAATTGGAAAAAGAAGAACAATCTAAGCCTAAACTCAGTAGAAGAAAAGAAATATTCAAAATCAAATCAGAGATCAATGAAATTGAAAACAAGAGAATCATTCAGAAAATTAATGAAACAAGGAGTTGGTTTTTTGAAAAAATAAATAAAATAGATAAACCATTGGCCAGACTAACGAGGAATAGAAAAGTAAAATCTCTAGTAACCTCAATCAGAAACGATAAAGGGGAAATAACAACTGATCCCACAGAGATACAAGAGATCATCTCTGAATACTACCAGAAACTCTATGCCCAGAAATTTGACAATGTGAAAGAAATGGATCAATATTTGGAATCACACCCTCTCCTTAGACTCAGCCAGGAAGAAATAGAGCTCCTGAACAGACCAATTTCAAGCACTGAGATCAAAGAAACAATAAAAAAGCTTCCAACCAAAAAATGCCCTCGTCCAGATGGCTTCACTCCAGAATTCTATCAAACCTTCAAGGAAGAGCTTATTCCTGTACTGCAGAAATTATTCCAAAAAATCGAGGAAGACGGAATCTTCCCCAACACATTCTATGAAGCAAACATCACCCTGATACCAAAACCAGGAAAAGACCCAAACAAAAAGGAGAATTTCAGACCAATCTCACTCATGAACATAGACGCAAAAATTCTCAACAAAATCCTAGCCAATAGATTACAGCTTATCATCAAAACAGTCATTCATCATGATCAAGTAGGCTTCATCCCAGGGATGCAAGGCTGGTTTAACATACACGAGTCTATAAACATTATCCACCATATTAACAGAGGCAAAAATAAAGATCACATGATCCTCTCAATAGATGCAGAAAAAGCATTTGATAAAATCCAGCATCCTTTTCTAATTAGAACACTGAAGAGTATAGGCATATCTGGCACATTTCTAAAACTGATTGAAGCTATCTATGACAAACCCACAGCCAATATTTTACTGAATGGAGTAAAACTCAAAGCTTTTCCTCTTAGAACTGGAACCAGACAAGGTTGTCCTCTGTCACCTTTACTATTCAACGTAGTGCTGGAAGTTCTAGCCAATACATTAGGCAAGACAAGGAAATAAAGGGAATCCAAATGGGAGCAGAGGAGGTCAAACGCTCTCTCTTTGCTGACGACATGATCTTATACTTAGAGAACCCCAAAGACTCAACCACAAGACTCCTAGAAGTCATCAAAAAAGACAGTAATGTTTCAGGATATAAAATCAATGTCCACAAGTCAGTAGCCTTTGTGTACACCAATAACAGTCAAGATGAGAAGCTAATTAAGGACACAACTCCCTTCACCATAGTTTCAAAGAAAATGAAATACCTAGGAATATACCTAACGAAGGAGGTGAAGGACCTCTATAAAGAAAACTATGAAATCCTCAGAAAGGAAATAGCAGAGGATATTAACAAATATGAACATACCATGCTCATGGATGGGAAGAATCAACATTGTTAAAATGTCTATACTTCCCAAAGCAATCTACCTATTCAATGCCATTCCTATCAAAATACCAACATCGTACTTTCAAGATTTGGAAAAAATGATTCTGCGTTTTGTATGCAACCGGAAAAAAACCCGTATAGCTAAGGCAGTTCTCTGTAACAAAAATAAAGCTGGGAGCATCAGCATACCAGATTTTAGTCTGTACTACAAAGCCATAGTGCTCAAGACAGCATGGTACTGGCACAAAAACAGAGACATAGACACTTGGAATCAAATTGAACACCAAGAAATGAAACTAACATTTTATAACCACCTAATCTTTGATAAACCAAACAAGAACATACCTTGGGGGAAAGACTCCCTATTCAATAAATGGTGTTGGGAGAACTGGATGTCTACATGTAAAAGACTGAAACTGGACCCACACCTTTCCCCACTCACAAAAATTGATTCAAGATGGATAAAGGACTTAAACTTAAGGCATGAAACAATAAAAATCCTCCAAGAAAGCATAGGAAAAACACTGGAAGATATTGGCCTGGGGAAAGACTTCATGAAGAAGACTGCCATGGCAATTGCAACAACAACAAAAATAAACAAATGGGACTTCATTAAACTGAAAAGCGTCTGTACAGCTAAGGAGACAATAACCAAAGCAAAGAGACAACCTACACAATGGGAAAGGATATTTGCATATTTTCAATCAGACAAAAGCTTGATAACTAGGATCTATAGAGAACTCAAATTAATCCACATGAAAAAAGCCAACAATCCCTTATATCAATGGGCAAGAGACATGAATAGAACTTTCTCTAAAGACGACAGACGAATGGCTAACAAACACATGAAAAAATGTTCATCATCTCTATATATTAGAGAAATGCAAATCAAAACAACCCTGAGATATCATCTAACCCCGTGAGAATGGCCCACATCACAAAATCTCAAAACTGCAGATGCTGGCGTGGATGTGGAGAGAAGGGAACACTTTTACACTGCTAGTGGGACTGCAAACTAGGACAACCTTTCTGGAAGGAAGTATGGAGAAACCTCAAAGCACTCAACCTAGACCTCCCATTTGATCCTGCAATCCCATTACTGGGCATCTACCCAGAAGGAAAGAAATCCTTTTATCATAAGGACACTTGTACTAGACTGTTTATTGCAGCTCAATTTACAATCGCCAAAATGTGGAAACAGCCTAAATGCCCACCAACCCAGGAATGGATTAACAAGCTGTGGTATATGTATACCATGGAATACTATTCAGCCATTAAAAAAAATGGAGACTTTATATCCTTCGTATTAACCTGGATGGACGTGGAAGACATTATTCTTAGTAAAGCATCACAAGAATGGAGAAGCATGAATCCTATGTACTCAATTTTGATATGAGGACAATTAATGACAATTATGGTTATGGGGGGGAAACAAAGAGGGAAGGAGGGAGGTGGGTGGGGCCTTGGTGTGTGTCACACTTTATGGGGGCAAGACATGATTGCAAGAGGGACTTTACCTAACAATTGCAATCAGTGTAACCTGGCTTATTGTACCCTCAATGAATCCCCAACAATAAAAAAAAAAAAAAAAGTGATTTTGAATTCCCTTCAAACTCCTATTAAGGTACCATCTAAAACTGGGAAACTAACAGCTAGTCTGTTCACAATCTTACGTGTTATATTATGAATACACAGAAACATAGTCACATTCAAGGGGAAAAATTTCTTTTCTACCTCAGCCTCCAATTGCTACATATGACAACAATATTATAAGACTAATCAAATCTTATTTTTATGTTCCTGACTACTGAGAGACATCTGTTAATATGGAGATATTGTATATATTATTATAAAAAGAAAGAATACAGGGATTTCCAATCTATAAGTTTCAGCACACTAGGAAACCATAAAAAGTATTTAGGATACTATCTTTTTTTTGCTCTGCATTTGTTTCTCAATGAAATGACAATGCAAGTTTTCAGACAAACAAGACTACACTTAAGTTTTTTATGCATGCACTAATTCATTTAGTAATGAATTTAATTTTGTTAACTTTTAAAATTAAAAATCCATCAATTAAAGTCATCACAAAATAAACCAAGACTTTATGCCATAAAAAAACATAATGTTACACAGCTTTACATCTAGAAAATGAATAATTCTGAGTCCAGAAGGAAAGAAGAAGGGAAGTTACCATGAAGGGATCTTTTGACACCTCTCCCACATCAAGCAGAGGAAAATAATTATGTGAGGATAAGTTGGGTGAGTACTGTATACCAACATCTGATAATTTAGAGAAAGTGGAAAAGAAAAAAGTAGGGAAGTCAGAAACACAAAATAAATGATGCTTACAGAGAAATACTAGCATACTTCAAAGTAGTCTTAAAACTCATAGCTGTTTTCCCATCTACGCTGGGATGAAGTGTAGTCTTACCCTGCCAAACAGAGTTTTAAAAGCCACGGAGATGTTCTGGCGCTGAGCATTGCTTCGGGCCGTCAACAGAGTCAGGATGCTCTCCTCATCGGTGCCTGCAATTTACAGAACCAAGACAGCTGACTCCCACATGCCCGCTCCCCAGCAACCCCTGTACCCAGCTCCCTGGTCACTTTATTTCCCTGCTCTCTCTCTAAGAATATAAAAATGTTTTATTCATTTCTTAAAAATGTAAAATTGACAATACATAAAATGTTAGGTTTCCAATATATACTGCCCCCTATTCCTGACATATCATAAAGTCGGTACTCCTGACCTTTGAAAAACTGGGTGCATCTAGTTTTTCAGGCAAATAGGTATTTAAATAACTGCTACTCACGAGGCATAATGTGCTGTGTGTTACAAAAGACTGGGAGATGAGAAAGATAAAAAAAAAACTCTGGCTTCAAATTACAGACAACTTAGGGTGAAAATTATGAAAACATAAATAACTGTGAGCTAAGACAGAATGTGATAAGTGCCTCAGGAGAGGTCCAGGTATTACATAGAGTTGAAAAGAGAGGCTTTTAGCTGATGAAAGAGGTAGGTAGAAGGCAGTCTCAGGAAAAGCTTCACAGAAAAGGTGACAACCCAACCAGTCTTGAAGGATGGAAGGAATGTAAAAGCAGTGATGTAAACAAAGACAGGTTTTGGAACAGGGGAAAAGCTCAGCAGTGGGAAAATACGAGGCTTTTGTGAATAGCAGATAACCCAGAATGGTGGGGTCAGAGAAGGCATTGAGCAATGAAGGGAGATGATTCTGAACAGGTGGGCTGGGCCACCGCAGAAGGCCCTGCAAGGCCAAAATTCACATGAGCACAGTGCAGGAGCTTGAGCACAGGGAGACCAGTTACATGCGGAATCCTCAAGATGAGAAGTTTTTAAATGGCTAGAAATAGAAGAGAATCCTATTTAAAAGACTCACAAAATGAGAACTGGATATGCGACTGGGCAGAGGGAACAGAGACGCAAAGCTGCTCACCCTCTGGGACAGCTGCGTCTCCTCTACTCAGGCCACTATAGCACAGGTAAAGGTGACAGGTACAAAAGCACAGAGGCTGAATTGCATGGCCTGTTATGTTCTAGAGACCAAAGTTTATAAATAGTCTATTATTTGGTTGCCTTAATGTGTCCTTTGTCCTATAAATTTCAGAACAAAATAATCTAAAATTTATCTTACTATAATCAATGACTTCATTTAAAAACAAATCAAAATGGTACTTTTTTTAGAACAAAAAGGAAGCTAAATTTACCCAGGCCTTTCATGGCCTTCCGAAGAGTTTCTGCATCGGCCCGCTCATCAAATCCAGGGAAGTCACTCACGGTGCCTTTGGGAACCTAGAACAGGAAACACAGAGGCATTACTCATATCATGACAAATATGACAAAGCAAACAACATAAACAATAAGCCACTTGCTGTATCTCATGTTTAGTCATTAAACAAATTTGCCCTTTGATAAGATTTGTGACCCCCTTTGAAATGGGAGGTAGACCATTTATAATGTGGATCAGAAGGACCCGTTCAGCACATGAGCTACCCTGACACAGTCAGTACCATGGGTGGGAAGGCTGGCTCCCTCTTCCCTGTGACCAAGCCCCACCAACACCTCTTGGTTCACAGAGGGCACTTCCTTGCAGCCTCCTTCCCATTAAGTCTCTCGCCACTTTGATCTCTAATAGGAGCATGCTAAACCCACATTAAACCTTAATGCCTACCCTGAGCACTCAATTCTAAGCGGTGCTATCATTACATGATTTTTCACCTAAGTGCTCTTTCTGTGGACTTACTTAGAGATCTTAAGAGAACCCGTTGAAGCCTGAAAAGATATTTGGTAGCACATGTGCCAGAAGAATATAAATCTTTTGAAGTTTATAAAGGTGTATTGGAAGACGTTCTTTACAAAGCTTCTTGTTACACATTATCTCATAGTGTGTTCAGTAATCAAAACACTTTAATATTTTCAAAAGAAGTTTTCAGGGTCATTAGATCCTTCGAGTCAGAAGGCTCTACTAACATTGAGCCATAAATTCTCACCTTATGATTAAGAGAGGCTTCCAGCACTTATTTTTACCAGAAAATGTTTCTGAATTCCCTTAAAATTCCTATTAAAGTACCATCTAAAACTAGAAACTAACAGCTTGTCTGGTTCACAATCTTACGTGTTGTATTATGAACACACAGAAACAGTCACCTTCAAGGGGACAATTTTCTTTTCTACTTCAGCCTCCAATTGCTACATATGTCAAAAACATAATAACACTAATCAAATTTTAAAAGACGACATATGAGAGACAGCCATGGGAAAGAACTTCCACAGGACACAGCGTCAAAGGTCAGATCAGTGACTTTCTCTTTTTAGTAGAACTAAATTATGCTTCCTAAAAAAGCAGGAGACAGCAACAAAGACTCTCTTCTTGCCAAAACTTTGAACAGGCTTCCTCTGAGCTCTCTTCTCAATTAGGCCTTGTCCTTGGGCCCCTCGAAATCTTTATGTTGAAACCCTACACCACAACATGATGTATCAGGAGATAGGACCTTTGGGAGATAATTAGGATTAGATGTAGTCATGAGAGCAGAGCCCTCATGATGAATTTAGACTCCTTGTAAAAGTCCCAAGAGAGCCTCTTTCTCTCTGCTCTCTGGTCTGTGAGGATGCAGGAAGGCAATGGTCTACAACCCAGAAGAGAAGCTGACAAGAACCTTGACCTTGGGCTTGCAGCCTCCAGAATGTGAGAAATAAATGTCTGATGTTTATAAGGCACCCAGTCTATAGTATTCTGTTACAACTGTTCTAATGAACTGAAGTACTCTCCATATCTGATCAATTTCCTCAACCCCCCCAATCCTTGACATCTGATCATCTTAGCCTGCCTTCAACAAGACTCTTGTTAAGTCAACTTAGTGAGAAATTCCCTAACTTGATGTCTCCTCTTAATAATTTTCCATCCACAACCTCCTCACTCTACTTGTTCACTATAAATCCCCAGTTGTCTTCACTGTATTCGGAATGGAACCTGATCTCTCTCCCCTACTGTGACAGTCATGACCTGTATTGCAATATTCTTGAATAAAGTTTTCCTTGCTGTCAGAATGATTTTTTCCTTTAACAGAAATCCCTTCTCGGGCGGTACCTGTGGCTCAGTGAGTAGGGTGCTGGCCATATTCCGAGGGTGGTGGGTTCAAACCCAGCCCTGGCCAAACTGCAACAAAAAAATAGCTGGGTGCTGTGGCAGGTACCTGTAGTCCCAGCTGCTCGGGAGGCTGAGGCAAGAAAATCACCTAAGTCCAAGAGCTAGAGGTTGCTGTGAGCTGTGACACCAGGGCAATCTACCAAGGGTGACAAAGTGAAACTCTGTCTCTAAAAAAAACAGAAGTCCCTCTCTTATTAAGAAGGGAAGACACATTGTTCTTTCCCATGAACAAAGTTGGTGATGAGAGAACCTACTAGAAAATTTGACCTCACGAGGTTCCCCTTGACCTTAACTCCTGAGATCAAGTGTCATGATCATAAGGCCAAAAGGACACAAACTAAGAGAAGAAGACGTGTTCTTCAGGTTATATCTCAGCCCCAGATTGTTTACCAGTAGCAGTTTTCATTTCCCAGCCCCTAAGCCAGGGCCAACTAGGAAAAGGGTGAGGGAGGACCTCCCTCCCACTTGTGTCATGGAAAGGTCATGAAACTAAGCCAGGGCTGTTCATTCCACCAAGTGGGAAATCTACCCACAGCCAGGCTTGTCTCCACTTCCACCCCACTAAGGAGCACAGATGAATAAAGACCAATAAATCCCCATCCATCAGTTCTGGAGCTTCAGTCCTTGAATGATTGAATATTGGCAATTTCATATGATTTAACATAATTAAAAGAAGCTATAGGCTAGGAGAGAAATGGATCAGATTTGAAAAGATAATCCTTCAAAATTAGCACGGTTTAGGAAAGATCTGCGAGAAACCAAACTGAAGTTTTTATTTAAAGAATTACAAAGACACCATCAACATCGATGTATAAATGAATAAATACCACAATTTCTCTTAATGTGAGAACTTAGGTCTGGCTGCCCTTGCATTTTACCTATTTATTTATTCACCTGACAACCATTTTTGAATGCCTTCCATGGACAAAGTGTTTAATAAAAGTCAAGTAGAAAATAATAGGCATATAACTAATCAAGTTCAGTAGACTATGTATGCCAAGGTTGTACCATGTGAGCGCATAACGAGGAACTGAGCTGGGAAGGGTAAAAAGAGAAGAAATAGAGAGAAAATTCTTGAAGATGTCTTGAAGGTTGCCTGTGAATATGCCAGGCTGGTTCAGGAAAGCAGAGAAGTTCCAAAGAGTATTTTGCAGCATGGAGGAACCAAACAATCTGGTACTTAGGATAAAGGGTTAAGCATTGCAACAAAGTGGAACAAGCAGTGAAGTTGAATAGAAAAACAAACCCAGGAGAAGGTCCCATTGAGGGGAGAGGAGGGGCAGAAAAGCCTGATTCAGAGAGCAGACTTCATCCTCTGGGCAACAAGGAGCCATGAGCCGACACTGGCACAGGGAAGAACAGTGTCAACTCTGCGCAGTGACGACGACGCTGGCAGCAGTGGAGACGACGGAATGGATGGGGAGTGGAAACAGGAGACTGTTCCAAAACCAACATAAAAGAAGGTAAAGAAAATCTGATCAAGGCAGGGGCGATGGCAATGGAAAGGAAAGACAGACAAAACAAGAGCCAGGTAGTAGGGTGCTATTTAAGATGATGCTGATTTTTGGATGAAGAAGATGGCTGGTTTTACATTTCCCCGTAGTAGGTAGACCAGAAAAGAAGTCGGATTGTGAGTTACTGACACAGTGGTGGGAAGAAGAGCCCGAGAAGATGGAAGGGAAGGTGTTCAACAGTCAGAATGGCAGCTACCTGCTGAGTGCAGCAATGAGCCAGGCACTGTGCTCAGGGCTTCGCATGGATCTTCTAGTAAACCCCCATACTATGGTTTGAGTATTTGTCTCCTCTGAACCTCACACTGACACTTAATCTCCTATGTGGCAGTTTGAAAGGAGTGTCCTGAAAGAGGTGATTGTGTCATGAGGGAGCCCTCATGAATAGATAACTATTACAGATTACTGGATCAATGGGCTAAGATGGGAATAGGACTAGTGGCTTTATAAGACAAAAAAGAGACTTGAACTACCACACTCAACAACCCTCCCCTCACCACATGCCACCTTGAGTGAGTGGCCTCGGAACTCTGCAAAGAGTCCTCACCAGCAAGAAGGCCCTCAGCAGACGCAGCTCTCAGCCTTGGACTTCCAGTCCCTATAACTCCACAAAATAACTTCCTTTACTTTATAAATTACTCAGTTTAAGTATTCTGTTATAAGCAACAGAAAATGAAATAAGACACGTCATTTTACAGATGAAGAAACATCCCCACTTAGAAAGGTTGGCAAACCAACAAGTGACCAGGAACAAGCAAGTGGCAGAGCTGGAACTTGAACAAAAGCCGTGGGACTGTAGCCCTGGGCTCATACACATCATGTACACTGTGGAAAGCCCCGAGGCAAGAAGAAAATCCACAGAGGGTGATGGCATGGAAGCCTAAGGAGACAAACGTTCCTAGAGGAACGGAGAAGCAGCGCTGTCCAATGCCACAGGGAAGTCGAGGGAGACCAAAAGGTTCCCCCGGACTGGGTAAATGGAAAGTCTTTGGTGGTGATAAAAGACTGACTATAGGACACCTAGGAGTTAATTGAGAGGCAGAGTATTTTGATGACTCCCCGTTTACAAATAACACTTTGTAAAAACACACTTTTTTTTTTTTTGAGACAGTCTCACTCTGTTGCCCCAGGCTGGAGTGCCACAACATCAGCCTAGAAACAACACTTGAAAAGAAGAGACTTGATCCAGTTTGTAGGAGATGAAGAAACAGAGAGAGAGGTTAAAATAGGGGAGAGATTAGAAACAGAAGAGACAGGAGGAATACACCTCAAAAAAGAAAAGAAAACTGACCCCAAAGACTGAAGGAAATTAGGTACAAGATGAAAGGAAGAAAAGTATCCTCAAAAATCTCAGCTACTTGCAATGAAGGAAGAAGTAACTGCCAGTCATATTTTTCAGAGCTTTCTAGAATTTGTGAAACAATTTTGCTACATTCCTTATAATCAGCGTCATCAGTCAAAGCTAGCAAAGCCATGTAGTGGAATTAAGGAACCAGATGTGAATCACGGACGTGAGTCATAAGGGCAGAACCCTTGTTTGGACATCCTGCCCAAACCCCACACAAAAATGTCTGCAAATGTGGCTTTACATGACTCACATGAGAGGGCTTCCCCTGTTCCCTGGAGTCCCCAGGCACTACACAGGCCGATGCCCACTCCAAACAGGTCCCTCCCTTCACCATCCTCAGTTTATCCTCACTTTCCTTTACCTCCCACCACCAATGCCTTACCAAGAAAATCACTATATATTCTTAGACAGTTCTTGACGAAAACATATAATTCACTCTTTTAACTCTCACTGTCAAAAATATCCATTCTTTAGCTCTATAATTGTGTTGGCTTTTTTCTTCCCTCTAAATGAAAAAGTTCTTTACCTCCAAAGACTAGGTATGTCAAAAAAAAATAAATAAAATTAACCAAAAATCAAGTGAAGGGTTGCTTTCCTAGACATAAAACTTAGACACAGAGGAATAACACATAAAAACTATTTCAAGTTTAAAGATGAGAAAATATTCACCTGCCTGGAACATTTTAAATAAAGCTTTCCCGAAGGCACAAGAGCACTAAACTCTCTTAAGCAAGTCAGTCATCCTGACCTTCACCTGACCCTTTCCTAGCAATCACCAAATCTCTTAAGTTTGTCTTCCAGTTCTACATGAACAATATTTCATCAAACACCCACTCACCATTCCACATAATCTAACTCAGGGTCAGAAATCACAAAGTAAACCACTAGGGCTGGCCAAGTGCCAAGCCACTATTCCCTGATTGAGTGTGGTTCTTCAGAAGATCAGGCTTCCAAAGGGCTCAGCAGCCACCCAGAAAAGTGGGAAGACGGGAAAACTCTCCCTACTCCAGTCGGAGCACTTCAGGCTTAACCTGCTGTACCTATTAGAGGCCCATTAATATTTCCTGTGAAAATGGGTCCCACTAATGAGAAAAAAAAACTTTTTCAAACATTGTTCTAAGAAAGAAATGAAATAAGCAAGAAAAGAGTGAAAAGTCAGTGTGAAGTGATTATGCTTTGAGTTGCAAAGTAAAATAAATATCAAGGAAAAAAAAAAAACAGAAACTCCAAGAGGACTGAAGGGTACAAACATCAGGAGTCAGTGATGCCCTCTCAGGCTCCAAGTCCCAACCTTGCTCTATTCCCATCAGAAAAGACAAATGTTATGTCCAAAGCTTTAAACTCAAAATCGGCCTATTGCTTATTTTCACAAAAATTCCTTTCCCTCTGTCCTTTTTCTTACGTGTTTTTGCTTTTAACCTATTTTGTCTATTTTACTATCTGTAATCTATTTCTTAAAATCAAGTGTTAAGGGAAAACAAGCATCACTGTAAAATAGTTTAAGTAACTTAAGTAATTTAAACTATTTTACAGTGATGGTTTTTGATAACAAAGTAAAGATTTTAAATATGATTAAAATCTTTGTTGTGTATTTTTTTTTTTGTAGAGACAGGGTCTCACTTTATTGCTCTCAGTAGAGTGCCATGGCGTCACACAGCTCACAGCAACCTCCAACTCCTGGACTTAGGCGATCTTCTTGCCTCACCTCCCAAGTAGATGGGACTACAGATGCCTGCCACTGTTGTGTATTTTTTTAATACTGTATATTTAATGTCATGTGCTTCTTTAAATCTCCCAGCCGGGTCTATTTTTAGATCCCTAGGTGAAGTCCAAACATCTTTCCAAAAGGAATGTATTAGTTTGCATTCCCACCAGCAGTGCAGAAGTGTTCCCTTTTCTCCACATCCATGCCAACATCTATGGTTTTGGGATTTTGTGATGTGGGCTAACCTTGGGTATATATCCAGAAGACCCAAAATCACTTTATAACAAACATATTTGCACCAGAATGTTTATTACAGCCCAATTCATAATTGCTAAGTCATGGAAGAAGCCCAAGTGCCATCGACCCATGAATGGATTAATAAATTGTGGTTTATGCATACCATAGAATATTATGCAGCCTTAAAAAAGATGGAGACTTTACCTCTTTTATGTATACATGGATGGAGCTGGAACATATTCTTCTTAGCAAAATATCTCAAGAATGGAAGAAAAAGTATCCAATGTACTCAGCCCTACTATGAAACCAATTTATAAACACCCACACTTCCATATGAATGCTGTAACCCAACTAAAGCCCAAGATGAAGGTGAAAGAGGAGAAGGAGGGGAGTGGGAGGATGGGTAGAGGAAGGGTAATTGGTGGGACCACACCTATGGTGCATTTTACAAGAGTACATGTTAAATCTACTAAGTGTAGAATATAAATGTCTTAACACAATAAGAAAATGTGGTGAAGGCTATGTTATCCAGTTTCATGAAAGTATTTCAAATTGTATATAAAACCAGTACATTGTACCCCATAATTGTACACATAATTATACACAGCTATGATTTAATGAAATAAATAAATAAATAAATCTCCCAACCAGTATGAGAATGTGTTCCCTTGGCAAATACCAATAAAGTGGAAAGTTAAATTGTGTGCTCTTAGAAATTGCCCATGACTGGCAGGGATGCCCTAAGGTAAAGTGGCCAAGTGGCATTAGTTCCTGCCAGAGGTCAGGGGACAATATGCGATTTTATCTAATTGTTCAACTGGCCATCTATGAATAACACTTGAAAGCTGTATCTCTAACCAATTCATTCATACCAGCACTTCAGAATCAACCAAGTTTCTCATATTAAAGAGTCTACACAGATTCACGACCTTGTCTTTCCTTTTATGTCTAAACAAGGGGCACAACACTCATGAATGTGGCTGTAATAGGCAAATGTAGGAAATAAGTTAGCTTCAAATTCTTTTTAGTTGTGGGAAGAGATAAATAATACATAAACAAATGAACCTACAGAGATGTAAGAGCATTCAGAGATTATATCTACCCTACTCTCATTAGATAATGCCTCCTAAATATTTTATAAGGAACTCAAATTCAACAAATTCACTACTCTCTCTTTTCCACCACAAACCTACATTTTTTTCTCAAAGGAAAACACAATCAACCATGGTCAAGCAAATCAGCCATCCTGACCTTCACCTGACCATTTGCCAGCCATCACCAACCCACTCATGCATCATATTTGCCCACTCTTTCTCACAGGCCATGCCTATCAAAAGTCTCAGCCAGTACCTAAATTAAGCCCTTAAAGACCCATGGGTATTACTACAACACTTTCCTAAGTAGTCTTCTAATATCCAACTTCCCTCTCCCTGCCCCCAATTCCTACTCCATTGTCCTCTGCAACCTTCAGAAGTGCAACCATCACATTGGTACCAGGGAGATCTTTGTTAAATATAAACCTTACCATGGCCCATCCCAACCTGAAACTGTTTGATAGCTTGTGATTACCTACAAAATGGTTCATATGCTTTAGCTCTAGTTCCTGTCTACCTATCTGGCATCCCTTTCAAAGGCAAGCCTCCATTTCCCCACTTTACGGCAGGTGCACTCTAGGAATATCATACTTCCTGCAGTTCCTGGTCATGCCAAACTCATTTGCACCCCCAAGCATTTACATTTCTTGTTGTTGCTGCCCCTGTGTACAATGGCTTCCTTCCTTTATCCTATGCAACCAATGCCAGCTAAGTAACCTCAATTTCCTCTTCTGTGAAAGAGAAATAGTAGTACTTATTTCCAAAACTGTATTACAAGGGCTAAATAATGCACAAAAAGACTTGGCAATACATCTATTACATTTATAAATCTTACTTCTATTTCCCATTGCACATTTCACGTCTAACAATACCTGGCATATAACAGGAATACAAAATCTTCATACATTCATGAATGCACATAACAAAAGGAAAATAAACAGAACAGTTAAGAACTAGTTTCCAAAGAAATAAAGTTAATAGGCATATACATCCCTATTAATCAATTGTTTATATGTTTATATATTTTGTAAACTACTAAATTCAAAGATTGGATCTAAAAATATACCCAAAGAAAAGGTCTTAGGAGCACTAGATTTTTTTAAAAACTGATATATTTGTGAAATTTTAGAATAGTATAAAGGTTAGATGAATACATTTTATTTCAGAAATGAATCCCTGATGTAAAAATATTGTTATGTTTCTACTATTTTGAACTTCTAAGTCATTAAAAAAGGAAAACCACAGACTGCTCACCTCTATCTTGATCACCTATGTAGGTCTTCCAAGGAGCACTGGATACTAGATAAGGGAATTAGGGTTTGCTGAATGCCAGTGAATTGCTCACTGGCTCACAAAGCAGCCAAGTAGTTTTGGAACTAGTTCTTTTTCAGTATCCAAAATCAAGACAAGAATCAAAGGGGGGGGAAGAATCAAAGGGATCAGGAACTGAAAAAGACTAACCTAGAGCAGCATAGGCCATGTGTACACTGGTTACTCTGATCTAAGATCCCAAGAGCGAACCATTAGCTGCAGAGATATGACTTTGAAAGTGAATGGCATGAAAAGATGCAATCAATGAGCCTCATCTCAAATTTACTTCTTTACAATGATCTTGCTTGCTCTACAGGGCCTTTGTAAATTATTACAGTGCAATAATTTCAAATCAACACAAAAAGTTTCCGATCAAATCTTGTGCAGTTTAAGTATATATCATAGAGGCCTAGCACAGTGGCTCACGCCTCTAATTCTAGCCCTCTGGGAGGCTGAGGCAGGTGGATTGCCTGAGCTCATGAGTTTGAGACCATCCTGAGCAAGAGTGAGACCCCATCTCCACTAAAAATAGAAAAACTAGGGTGGCACCTGTGGCTCAAAGGAGTAGGACACTGGCCCCATATGCCAGAGGTGGTGGGTTCAAACCCAGCCCCAGCAAAAAAAAAAAAATAGAAAAACTGAGGCAAGAGGATCACTTGAGCCCAAGTTGGAGGTTGCTGTGAGCTATGATGCCATGGCAATCTACCCGGTCTACAGCTTGAGACTCTGTCTCAAAAAAACAAAAAAGAATCTTTAAATATGTATCATAGAACTAACTGTGATGCTGTAATGTTCATGAAGTTTCTAGAGATCGATTATGTAGCTTATTTTTGCCTTCAGGACATTCCTACTGCCCCCAGATAACTCTTTTTTTAACTTTTTTTTTTTTTTTGAGAAAAGAGTCTCACTTTGTCACCCTCGGTAGAATGCCGTGGCATCATAGCTCACAGAAACCTCAAACTCTAGGGCTCAAGTGATTCTCTTGCCTCAGCCTCCCAAGTAGGTGGGACTAAAGGTGCCCTCCACAACGCCCAGCTATTTTTAGAGAGGAAGTCTTACTCTAGCTCAGGCTGGTCTCAAACCTGTGAGCTCAGTTAATCCACCTGCCTCGGCCTCCCAGAGTGCTAGGATTAAACATCTGAGCCACCGTGCCTGGCCCCAAATAACTCTTTATAAACAACATTATAAATAAAATTAAATTCAGATTGTCCAAAATTTAAATTTCAAAGGTTGGTTATCTTAAAAATAAGAGCTATAAAAGCTTTAAATTGAATTAAAATGTATTAAGTGGATTATTCATCTATGAAATACAGCCAACTCTTGATATTTCTCAACCAAAGAGTACAAGCCAATATACTTTCGTTTTTTAGGTTTTTTAGAAACAGAGTTATGCTATGCTGCTCTGTTGAGCCTCAACTTCAAACTCTGGGGTTTAAGGGATCCTCCCATCTCAGCCTCCCAGTAGCTGGGGCTTTAGAAACAGAGTTATGCTATGCTGCTCTGTTGAGCCTCAACTTCAAACTCTGGGGTTTAAGGGATCCTCCCATCTCAGCCTCCCAGTAGCTGGGGCTACAAGTATACGCCACCATGTCTGGTTTTAATCCTAAATATTTTAACAAAATGTTTTACTTCCATGGTTTCCAACGATAACTACAAAGTTACAGCAAAATTCAACACTGTATCTTTTTCTAACAGCACTTACAACTTTACCATGAATAAAAACTGTGGTTTTGATAGCAAACAATCTTAGTGTTATACTATCACAGAGATCACACACGTAATTTTATGATGCAAGCCACTGGTCTCCTAGGTTTTATATATAATGGCCTCTACACTATTAGCATTCTTTGCAATTATCAAAATTAATGTCTACAATTGAAAAATGTGTTCATTTATACTATCTTGGGTAAAGAGTCTACATAATGAAAAGAATTGACTGACATCACTGGGAAACTTACAAAAGAGATTCAAAAAACAGCCAAATAAGCAAGGATAAAGGGAATTATTTTTTGATGCTTGCTAAATCCTTATGTACATCACCACACCAGCATATCAAGACAGGAAAAAAATTCCTCAGATAAAGTAAGTTAATTCCACGTAAAACTATCCTTTCCCCAGAGAAAAACCTAAACTTTCCACATGCCGTAATATAAGAATTGGTTTATCGTTACATGTAAGTGCAAAAGAGGAAGAATGGGAGCACTGTATAAATTTAATAAAGCTACCAACTCATCTTAATCCTCCCATTTTCACTTGGAAAGGACCCTGAAACCCTATCAAGTTTGATAAGTCATTCTGATGAAAAGTGAACTACAACTAAGAGACACCATTGTTTGAGCAGTTAAAACACTTGTTTAAAAAAACTATTTGGACTTTGACAAGCCAACTAGATCGGCAAGATCTGCGGAATTAGTTTGGGGGTAATTATGTGTAATTTACAAAAGATTGTGTAATACCTTCAGTTTTTAAAGACTGCTATATATATTCAACAATTTTCTCTTTGCTACATTTTTGAGAAATAATAACAGCAAAAAAAAAAAGCTCATATTAGTTAACCGACTCCTGAAACAGTCCCAAGGCAAATTCAATTCAGAACTCCACAAGTTTATTGCTTAAGAAAAACAGCTCTTCTGTTTTAATCTTTTGCATGAAAAAAATCGGTGCCTATGACCAAGAGTTCCTTTCAGTAAAACTGGGCTGAGCAACTGGAAAAAGCCAAGCTCAACCACAATATTAAAATACAGGAAACTTCGCAGGAAAAAAAGAAATTAAAGGAAACTAAGGGGGGAAAAAGTAAGCTTTGGGCTCACATGACCACGATGAGCTGTTCCTGCTCTGATCTAATTTTAGCGATTCTGGATTTTGGGAAAGGCCCGCTTTTACACATTCACTCATGAAAAGGGAGCGCGCAGAAACCGGCCACGTCACCAGCCGCTGCGCGCGGGGCTCGGCGGCGCCGAGCAGGTTCCGGGGGACCCTCGGCCAGAGGAAGAGGGACCGCAGGAAAGGGAGGAGTAGAAAGGTGTGCAAGAGTTCGCGGAGGCAGATTCAGCTTACAGTTAAACTTTTTGGCTTTCAAATTCTGTACGTAAATTCTGTATGTCCCCAGTCGTTGCTTTACCTTGTGGGTAAATCGGAGCGCCGCCGCGGGACGCACGGCCTTACCTGTTCCATGGCGACTTGTCAGCTCAGGGGAAGGCGATGCAGGACTGCAAGAAAGGAGACACCGCTGGTCAGCGGGACACTCCCGTCCCGGCCCCGCCCATAGTGCAAGTCCGGGGAGAAGCCTGGGCGCTCAGAGAGTCCCGAGAGCCCCGGCCACGAAGCCGGGCCGACCGGACCCAGCGACCCGGCGACTCGACTCCCCTCTCTGCAGGGAGTCCCCTCCCCAGGTTGGGAGGCCACTCACCCAGCCCGTGTGACTTAAGAGCCCCGAATCTCCTGCAGAGCGGCGGAGCGCGGGGAAAGGTAGAGATGCGGGTGGAGAAGGACCTAGGCAGCTGCACCCCGACTGCTCCAAGCAACGGAAACGCCAGCGGCCCCGCCCCGGCCCCGCTCCTCCCGGCCCGGCCCGCCCCTGCCCCGGCCTCAGCGCGCCTGCGTGGGGCGCGGCTCCTCCGCGGCGTCGGGTGGCAGCGCCGGTGTCCCGTGGGCGCAGCGGGCCTGGCCGGGGCGCGGCCGCAGCTCGTCGGGACCGGGAGGGGGCGCTTCTCCCCGGAGGACCCGGGGGCCGCCCCGTCCTCGCGCAGCGGGAAGGGCTGGGGAGCTGTCCAGGACTCTAGTGTGGCAGCATTGGGCCCTGCCGCCCCTCGGTGGCCTCGGAAAGCTCGGCCGGCCCTGACATTGCGGTGTCAGTACGTGGGCGTCTTTTGGAGGCAAAAGAAAGTGGTTTCGGCCAAGGACAGAGCGTCTTTGAGCGTGGTATTTAAAAAGCGAGAAGCTTTGGGGATCACTTCCCAAATTGTTTTTGTATCTCCGTGTTTCTCTTTAAGAGTCAATGATTGCTTCCTAGATGGCCCCCTCTTAAATTTATAGACTAGCAGCGTAGGTGTAGTATTTCAAAGGCTTTCCCTAATTTAGTTTTTTGTGTTTTGTTTCGTTTGGAGACAGGGTCTCTCTCTGTCGCTCCAGCTGGAGTGTATTGACGTTAGTCATAGATCACGTCAAACTTCTAGGCTCAAGCGATCCTCCTGCCTCAGCCTCCCAGTAGCTGAGATTTAATATTTGACTTAAGTTTAAACCATGTCCTGTATAGGTTCAACGTAAAATGAGAGCGAGAGAGGGAGGAGTCTACAGGGTTTTGGAGCAGGAATGTGCTGGGAAAAGAAACAGAAGAAAGATAGTGACCTTCCCAGCCTTACTGGTGTGGCAGAGGAGAGGCGTCAAAACGGGGGCGACAAGATAAGGCGAGAAGACAAAAGCTTTCTACACTAGACTTGGTGTTCTGGACACATATTTTAGGATGAGAAATGCAAAGTGCCGTGGAGAGTCAAGAGAAGAGATAAAGATCTAGTCTTCTCTGAGAATGAGAAAAATAAATTAAACCGAGAACAAATGTGGTTCTTTGGATAAAAGTTCTGATTTGCTTTCACATGTGAACCACATGCTTAACCTGACCCTGACAAAGTCACAGCAGAGCGGTTGTTCTCTAGAAAGGGAGACAAAATTGCAAAGCATGTGGAGCTTGCCCCCCTCCTCACACCCTGCCCCCAGGTGCTTGTGTCCGGTTGCCTTTCCTCTGAGAGCCTCCCCTCCACCAGTCCAGTGTCTCTTCGTGGCCTCAGTGTCCCCACTCAGCACTTCTCCTGGGGCATCTTTCTCGGGCCCAGGCGTCCACAAACAGCCTTGTCTTCAATGCTTTTTCACTTTCTGCCTGTCACCAATAGTAGCTCCTTTGATATCCCCTAGAGCATTCTCTTTCCTTTACACATCCACTTGAATTCTGTTTTGTTTCTTTCATGTTCTACTCTTCCATTAATGGAATTAGAACCTCAGTGATCCCATATGACAATCATTGATGTTATAGAAAATGATGCTCAGAATGAGTTAATGACTTGCTCTATGTCCTGCAGCTAAGTAGTGACATAATTAAATTATTGGACCCAGAGTCTTGATATTTCCGAGTATTTCTTTCACTTACAGCAATTTATTTGAGTCCTACTGTGTACCTGGCACAGCTCTAGGCTTTTGGGATAACACAGTAAACAAAACAAAGACACTGCTCTCATAGGCCATGCATTCTGGTGGACGAAACAGACAATAAACAGATTTTTATTATGCCTCTGTTATGTGGTGTGTGCTGTAACGAAAAGAAAGCAGTGCTAGGAAATGGGAATGAATGGAACACTATTCTGCAAAAGGTGGTCTGAGACATTTCTAAGAAGACTTTAACAGAAACCTGGATTGTTATAATTTAATTGTATCTGACAACTGTTGAGCACCTGTGGAAGAACCATACCTAAGAGTTTGCATTTAATATTACAGATAAAGAATGTTTACAGACACTAGAATGAGAGACAGGCTATAAATCATGGCGAAAATGCATAAAATGCCATCAAAATGCAATTAGTTTCAGAGGAAAGATAGTTGATATTTTTCCAAGGGATTAAAAAAGATTGATAGACTCTCTGAAAGAAAATTGATGTGGCATTTGAATTAGGTTTTGAGAGAGGATCTTTTATCAGGCAGTGAAGGGGAGAAAGGGTGATCTGGTTAAGTGAACTGCAAAACGAAAAAAGGAAAAGCACCTTTTTGTGTCTGTGTGAATTGAACTTTCTAAAATGGCTGAAGCAGAAGGGACTTAAAGGGAAGCTACCACATAACAATTCTGCTTTGACTGGTGTATGTAAGTGATGGATTTTGAGCAATTGATGCTTTTTAACTACTGAGTTATATACATAACAGGCATTCCAAAAGTCTCCTTACTAACTCTTGTCAACTTACATAACAGAGAGAGGGACTCTATGAAAGAAAATGATATTTATATGGGAATGGGAATTTACATGGGAATTTATAGGGGAATATGCATGTCATATAGTAAACTATGTGTGTATTGGGGCAGGTAAAGGAAGATAAAGGTTTTCAAAGGAACAATGAGGAAAATTACATCATTACTTTGAGATAATTATCCTTGGTATAAGGATCAATAACGAGGGTGGCACCAGTCCAAGGTTGGTTGGCAGTTGTCTTCCCAGAAGTACTTTTTTGTGTAAGGTTGCGGCAATGGCCATTGTCCAAAGTTGTGGTTTCTGCAAGAGTCTTTTATGGTAGTTCTTGATATCAGGCATTTGTGTATGAGAACATACCCTTCATGGTCTTCCTGGGGCACTTGTCAACGTTTTGTTTTATTTTTTAACACAAATAACTCTATTTTAATTCTGAAAACTTTTGCATTTTTAAATGCAGTGTCTGTAATTCATCCTCAGAAATGTCTAATCAGTATCCAGATGTCATCTTCACAATCTCATTAGCTTGTCTAGTTAACTCTTTCATTCTCCTAACTAAACTTTTTCTTCCTATGTATTTAAAATGAAAGTTCATCTTAGGGTGCTGTCTTTGTGTTGTGTTAATTATAAGTATCACATAATAATTTTGGTTTGTTTGGTGTATTGTTCTTGGGTAAAAATAATAGATTTCAGCAATTGTCTATGAGACAATCAGGTCACATCAGTTTTTTTAATTGGAAAAAATATAACAAATGTCAGACAACTAACTTACAAACACACTTTTGAAACTTTATTTATTTATAAACTTGGGATTTTCTCTATATTAGTCTTTTCTTCAATTATTTGTATCATTCAGGAGCCAGCTAATTTACTCCAAACAAGTCAATAAGCTGCCTCATGTTGCAGTTTCTACATCTCTCAAGTCCAATGTTTTGATCATATCTTTATTGCCCTGCTGTATCTTTTGATTATACTGATCCATAAATAGGTTAAAAAATGAGTTAATGGTCTTTGAATAAGTAAAAAATAACTTTTCTCTAATTTCAGAATAATGATTTCTATATTCTGGGTACTAGCTCTTCTTTGTATGGCTGATAGAATGTGTCCATGAATCCATCTGGTCACAGGCTTTTTTTGTTGTGGTTAGGGGATTTATCACTGATTTGATCTTCCTGTTGGTTAGAGGTCTGTTTAGGAATTCTATTTCTTCCTGGTTGAGGGGGGGGAGTTTGTGTGTTTCCAGGAATTTGTCCATTTCCTCTACATTTCCTCTTATGCATATAAATATTTATGTAGCCTTCATGGATAATGGACTGGATAATTTATAAAGAATAGATATTTATTTAGCCCACACAGAGGGTGAGAAGTTCAGTACCATGGCACTGGTATCAGGGGCCTTTGTGCTACATCATCCTATGGCAGAAGGGCAAGCAAGCACTCAGAAACCTACTTCCATAATAACAGCATTCATCCATTCATGACCTAATCACACCTTAAAGGTCCCCCCCTCCAATGTTGCATTGGAGATTGTTTCCAACACATGAACTTTGAGAGGGGCACATTCAAAACACAGAAAGCACTAATCTTAACCATGAGGCAGAGTCTTGCTGACCTAAACACCCCCCAAAGGCCCTACCACCCACCTCAGAGAACAGGATTTTGACATAAATTTGGGAGGGACACAGTCAGACCATAGTAACACATCCAAATATACTTTCAGAACCTCATCCTGAGCCAACAGTGCTAACTGTCCCCTTAACAAGATCCACATGCTTACGAAGAAATTAAAAGCAGACTCCTTAGGAGATTTTTAGCTTTAGATTTCTTCCCACTGTTTTTATTCAAAATATTTCTATTTTTCCAGTAAAGTATAAATGGACTTCTCTAGCAGGAGACTGGAATTTAGGTCTTGGGTAAATTATTAGGATGTCTCATAGGAATCTGTCAGAACGTTTTAGGGCTGATTAAGATTCTTAAAGCTATTAGTAAAAGAAGCAATGCAACTACCAAGTGTACTCATAAAAGGACAACTATCCTGTCTCTTTTATTTATTGCTGAACTCCCAATACCTAGTACAGTGCCCAGCACTGCTCACTGAATTTTTTTTTTTTTTTTTTTTGAGACAGAGTCTCACTCTGTTGCCCTGGGTAGGGTGCTGTGGCATCATAGCTCACAACAACCTCAAACTCACGAGCTCAACTGATCCTCTTGCCTCAGCCTCCCAAGTAGCTGAGTCTATAGGCACACACCACAACACCTGGCTATTTTTTAGAGACAGGGTCTCACTCTTGCTCAGGCTGGTCTTAAACTAGTGAGCTCAAGTAATCCACCCACATCGTCCTCCCAGAGTGCTAGGATTACAGGCATGAGCTACTATGCCCCATCATTGAATGTTTTGAATGAATGAGTGGATACGTGAATGAATGCATTGTGGTCTAATGGTCTTTTGTTTGTTTTGTTTCATTTTTTAAAGAAATGTTGCTGTTAACTGAAAACTACAGATTTTCAGAATGATTAGGAGATATGAAAAAACATTAAAAGGAAATCTCATAAGAGAAAACTTTGCCAAAGGAATAAATGTAGTCTCAGACGTCTGAATTCTAGAGAGGACTTATCCCTGGTTATGTACAAATTTGCTTTATAATCTTACTAGTATATAACCTTGGTCAATGATTTTATTTTTCCTTATTTGGGATAGTGGTTAGAATTAAATGGGCTGACTTATTTAATGCCTAAAATAAGAAGATTGGTTTCAATTTCTCATCTGTCTTTTTCCAAAAACTCTTACCACTAAACCCCACCCTCATTTTTCATGCTGATGATTCAGTCTCCACCCATCCCACTCAAAAACCAAAATTAAGTCACTCTAAATCTATTGCTGTACTATTGTAGGCCCTACCTACCAGGAGCCAATTTCTCAGCACCCACACACATCCCCCAGCCCACTGCAGCTGCTGGGGCCAGTTTGATGGTCCTCTCAACATTGGTGTCTTTGAGTTTTTATTCATATATTAAACAAATTTATTGTGCCAGGCCCTGACATTGACATGAAAATATAGTGACTTAAAATATATATTATATATATGTGTATACACAAAGAGAAACTGTTCAATTACAGTGTTCAATCTAACAGCGTAACTGAGATGATACAGCAAAATTTTGTTAACGTAAGAGATAAGATAGAATAGGAAGTATTCAGGAGGTTCCTGGTTGTAATGGTTAATGCTATATGTTAACTAGCCTACAGGATGCCCAGATATATGGGTAAATGTTATTTCCAGGTACGTTTGTGGAGGTGTTTCCAGAAGAGAATAGACTTTGAATTGGTAACTGAGTAAAGCAGATGGTACTCCCCAACATGGGTGGACATCTTCCAACCAAGTGAGGGACGGAATAGAACAACAAAGGCAGAGGAAGTTTGAATTTACTCTGTGCTAAGCTGGGACAACAGTCTTCTCCTACCCTCAGCACTCCAGATCCTCAGGCCTTCAGACTTGCTCTGGAAGCTCCACATTACTGGCTCTCAAGCTCTCAGGCCTTGCAACTACACCACCAACTTCCCTGAGTCTCCAGCTCACAGATGTGGGCAGTAGGACTCCTTAGCCCCTATGATCTCATGAGCAGTATCTTTTAATAAATCTAAGTTTTTTATATATATATATAAATAAATCTAAGTTTTATATATACATACACATCTTCATGGTCTGTTACCCTGGACAACCCTGACTTTCGTATTCTGATGGGGTGATGGGGATGTGGAACTTTTGCCTACTCACGCAACATTTCTGACATCAAATGTGTGAGGTTTTCCCAACTCTCCAGACACCATCTTAGTGTCCTACAGTTTAACGATGTCGCTAACTACTCGAGTTAATGCAGACCCCACAGGTTAAGGGCTTAGCCTCATAAGACTGCCTCCCACTTCAGGTGCTCATCACAAGTACCACATTGTCACCTATAGTTTTGAATTAGGGTTTCCCACAAGATACTCCTCAGGTTCCATAATTTGCTATCATGGCTTACGAGACTCAGGAAAACATTTATTTAAGTTACCTATTTCTTATAAAGGATCCACATAAACAGCTAGATGAACAGGTACATAGGACAAGGTATGGGGGAGAAGCAGCAGGCTTATAGACCCTCTCAGGGTGTGCCCTCTTCATCCTCCATATGTTCACCAACCCACAAGCTCACCAAATCCTGCTGTTCAGAGATTTTATAGAGGCTTCATGACATCAGCATGACATTAAATCATTGACAGTTGGTAATTGAACTCATTTTCTGGCTCCTCTCTCCTTCTCCTCCTCCTACATCAGGGAGTGCGCTGAAAGTCCAACCTTCTAATCAGATGATTGGTTCCTCTGGCATGCATCCCCATCCTTCAAGAATTATGTCATTAGCTAAACTCAGGTCTAGTTGGAAGGGGCTTACGAATAACAAAAGATGCTCTTCTCACCCCCAACACTCAGAAAATTCTGAAGATTTAGGAGGTCTGTGCCAGGAACGAGGGACTAGACCAAATATACATTTTGTATGACAATATCACAAATACACTGATGCCGATGTTAGAAACCACAGATTTCCAAGCATACAAGGAAGGGTATGTGTGTGTGAGCGGGTGTGAGTGTCCATCCCAGAAGTCAACCTAAAAAGCATCAATATAGGCGATGGAAAGAACTTAGTCCTCAGAGTCAGGATTTCTGCATTCTCATCTCAGAACTGCCAAAAACTTGCATGGTAACATTGCTCATGATACTTTAATCTTTCCTGATCTGTTTCTTCATTAAAAACTGAAGATCCTAAACTATGACCTCAAGATTCTTTCAACTTTAAAATGTCAAAGATTGTGACAGGATTTTACTCAGTAAAAAAGCCACACTCAAGGATCCAGAAGGCCACGTGTGGCCCCAAGGCCAACCCTTTCCCTAAATGTAGTCTTATTATTTGGGTGAGATGAGAATAAGCACACTGGGAAGAGGGAAATGGAAAGGCAGCATTTTGCCTAAGAAAGGAGATGGAGAGAATCCACCTTCTGAAGGAAGGTGAAGGGTACTATGTAATAGTCATTCCCTCATACTCCGGACACAGCTGTTCTCTGGACAATCCCTTCTCTGAAATGTTCACATCTAATTCCCGCTCTCTAATTCCTCCTGTCCTCCATGTTCTCTCACTGTCCAGCACATCTGTCATAATTACTCTTTGATTTCATCCAATCTGCCAGCTCTTCTGTTTTCACCCAGCCTACCACCACTTTTCCTGCTTCCAGTTTCTTCTCTAATCCAACCTTAGGCCTCTGTGGTGACCCCTTTTATCCATCCTCTTGCCCTTGTCCTGACCCACCTCTCTCTCCAGTCTGCTCTCTTCCTACCCCCAGCTGACCCCACCCCACCATCACTGCCTCTGAGTGTCTTGTACAGAGGGCAATTGGTCACAACCATGTCATACCACAGGTGGACCTTGTGACAAATTTGGGGTCCTGTCAAAAAAAAAAAAAACAGAGCTGGAAAGAAGTTGAATTGTGGAAAACAAATTTTATTCGGGACAGGAGACCCCAGGATAGAACAGGGCCTCATTCTGAACACACCAGGGACAGTGGGGATTTATAGCCAAGGAGCAGGACATTGGTGGAAGGAAAATTGCTAAGAGGAAAACATGAAGGCTGGGGGACTTCAGTCTGAACTAACATAACAAGATTCCTGTTGAAGGCAGGCCAGAGTGATCATATGCCAAGGTTGAGAAGGGGGAAGCTTTGATCAGAGGGGTGTCAAGGGTGGGGAATATTTGCTAACCTGCCTTGGCAGTGTTACTTTCTAAAACCAAATTTTATAAAGAAAGGCACACGTGAGCCTAGGAGAAGGTTCAGAAGCCTGGCTAAAGTTAGGCCAAGAGAGGTATCTGTCAATCATCAGCATTTCTTTTCAAGCCTCTAATCTGTCCCTGCTCAGTGCTTTCCCCAACCTTCATGACATTTATTTTAACCCTCCACTATTCTCTATAAGATCCTAGCCTCCACCTTTTCTCCTAGCAGATGGCCTTAGCTCTGACTTATCATGCTCATTTGCCCTGACTCTTAATCCTACACCTACAAATTCGTCTTTGCCCACACTAAATCTTACCCCTTTCTTTCCTATTCAGACAGCGAGAGGCCCCTCTCCCTGCCTAAGGTTGAAGGTTTATCCTCCAGGATTGTGATCTTCCTAGCATCTATATTTAAATCTTTTCCCTCCTTTAGCTTTTTCCTCCCAGCCCAAATCAACAAACCCATTTAAGCCAGCACTCTCTGAGCAGCAAGTAGCAGAAACCCCACTCAAGCTAACTTAGGTATAAAGAGGGAATTTTATTTTTTGAAAGTATGTCTGACCGGGCCCTTAACTGTAAACAGCAGAACCCATTCTTGATAATTTCAGCAAAAACATATTAAAGGACTAGAGGTAGCTTGTGCAATGTCCAGCAGAATAAGAAAATCTGGCTCGGTGGCAACGCAGACCACACAACCACACCTCCAGCCTCCCCAGTGAAGAAGCCACCACTGGCACCACTGGTGTTGAGAATCCCACATCAAGTTTATAGAAATAAGAAAAAAAAAAAAAAAAGGCCAACAACGGAAATGCCAGTAAATGGAAAGGATGACGGATGACCTGCTCAGAGCTCACTTTTTATGACAAAAGTATCTCCTGACGTTGCCAAATGTACTCTACTGAGCAAAATCACCTGCATTTGGAAACCTCTGATGTATATAGGGGATTCTTTGCTGAGCCACAGCTCCACAGTCTATTTCTTACCATGTCACCCAGCCAGCAGCAATCCTGACTACAACAAACCGCACTTCCGCATCCCCGTATCCAGCCCAGACTTCTCTCTGGAGTACTGAGCTAACACATCTACCTGCCTGCCACTCATTTCGCAACCAGAATATCCCATAACTCATGCAAAACCAACATGCTCAAACCTAACTCATCATCTTCCCTCTAAGACCGGCTGCTTCTTCCACATTCCCCGTCCTGGGAAAAGACCTCACTGTAGATCTGTCGCTCCTACCAGAATCCTGACAGTATTTATGGATTTTTCACTTTCCCTCACGAACACCCTCTCCCATCACCACATCTCAAAAGGAAGATTCTAATAACACCTTCCTTATGTTAATTTCCTCCTACCATTTATATTGCAGTTTTCCGCCGGCCTCTTAATTTTTCTCTCTAATTTACCTTCCAAATAGCTTTTAAGATTTGCTTTTGATCTAAATGCAAATCTTACTAAATTATTCCATGTTTAAAATTAATAGATTTTTTAGCAGATGCTTGTGGAAAATAGAATTCTTTAGCTTGGTGTAGAGTGACTTTCCTGAACTTGTCAATGTCCCTCCCTCCAACTATCCTCATCTTTGCTTTCTTGCTGTCCCTAGTTTAGTATTTGTTTTCTCCCTAGGCTCCTCAAACACGTTGCCCTTCATTCTCTTCGTTCACCTGAGGAACTCCTACTGCTCCTTCAAAACAAACTACAGACGCTTTTTTCACTTTCTCTCTCTCTCTTTTTTTAAGCCACCAATGTAGGGGTAATTGGTATCAGAGCAATGGATGACCAACCCAAATAGTTTACTTACAGAGGTCAAAATGACTGAAATTCTAGTTCCAAGTTTCAAGTTCAGGGTTCTCAGTCTTTCTAAGTCAAGCTTCCTCTGGGTCTTGAGTTAGACTCATGGCCCTTCCTAGAATCAAGAGTCTAAACAGAGAACCTAATTCTAATTTTTTAGACAATATGCTAGGAATGTAATTTTGATTTCCTAAAATCCTCTGCTATAAAGAAAAGTTCTAAACCTGCCTACACAGTTTAAACATTTTAAAAGTTAGTGTGTAGGAACAACTGAAATATCCATCACAGGAGACCAGCTAAATAGTGTTTTATTTATATAATAAAGTGGCCATCAACAATCAAAATAGAACAGGGCAACATGAAATAATCTCAAAAACACGTTGAACAAAAGAAGCAAGGCAGAAGAAAGAGCTGTGAAAAGTTATACGATTTCATTTATATGAAGTTCAGAACCAGGAAAACTAAACTTGGTGACAGAAATCAGAAAAACTGTTGCAGGCGTGGTGAGGGCGTTTAGTTTGGTGGTGGTGGGGTTCTCAGGGTGAGGTTCACTGAAAGGGGGAATGAGAGAACTTTCTGTAGGTAACAGAAAGCTTCTATGTCTTGATTTGGGTGATGTTTACTTTTGAGTGTAATGTCTTTTTCAAAACTCATCTAATTAATATACTTATGTTCATTTCACCTTATGTAAATTTTACCTCAATCTTAAAAGGATGACATAAAAAATAGTGTGCAATACCAGATTCAGATCTTGTTTCCCTTCTGGAAGGATAATCACTCTTTTAGAAGGCATGAACAGGGCAATCAGAACACCAGATAGAAAGCTTTCACATCACACAAGCGAAACCAAGTCAGTATTTCCAAATAGTTTTCACTAAGTACCATTGAGAAATGTAAACCTCAGCTGCTAGCATCCTGATAAATACCCACTGATTTTTAGCACAAGCCCTGTCTTCTCTCTCCAGCAGGACTTGAGTATCAAAATCAACATCCCACTCACCTCTCTTCTGAGATTCTGCTTTGAACATGGAACTCTCCACGCTAAGGAAAGGCCAGGCTGGGCAGAGCCCCAGTGAGAGTAAATGACAGTGACAGTCAGAGGTTCTGCATGTGACTCAGCCTCCAGGAATCCCACAAGCCCAGAGGAGGGTGGTTTGGCACAGCACAGGGGCTAGAGGGAGAAGCACTGAGGAGGCCTTCCCCGTGGCGTCCTGGTCTGGGACTGCCTGAGTGACAGATGTGAGCTGCCGCTGAAACCGAAAGGGAGAGAAGGGAGAAAAGCCAGGGCGGGGAAAGCATTTGGAGACAGGGGGATAAATGGTGCGGACGGTGAAAAAGTGAAATTGCTTAGTGAGACAGAAAGGCATCATGGCAAGGATAGGGGACGTGGGCGGGGATCATTTTGTAAAAAATTTTAAATACTGATGCTCGATTCCTTACCTGGCCTCTGGGATCCTTGGGGCCCTTCCCTCAGGGTGAGACCTACAATCACAGACATAGCTTTTGGTCCTTTATTACTTAATTCCAACACGCATATCATCTGTCAACCTAAACTGCAAACCAAGAGGGTCTCCAAAGATACTGAGCGTATTTGGGAATGTACCGGGGATCTGCAATCCAGGATGTGAGGGCTGAGGGGACCACAGGCATATCCAACAAGATCAAGGAGGAGAAGCGTACAAAGGCAGAAGGGAAGTATGCAGAATGTACTCTGAGACAAAGACAGGGCTGCAGAGGCTTATGGCAGGAGTTGAAGCCAACCTATTAGTGGAGACAGTGTGTCCAACAAGTGTCATGCATCCAGCTTGCTGTCCTGTGACTCATGTGGCAAGCTGCAGTTTGAGGAGTCCTTGGCAGAAGTTCTTGTTACATCTGTGCATAAGAGCTCATCAGAGAGTCTTTGTTGATAGTTCTTATCACAGGCGTGTGTGTGTGAGGGCCTGCCCTTCTCAGCCTCCTGGTTTTATTTGTCAGAGTTTGACACAATTGGCTCCATTTTGATTCTGACAAAACTTTGACACACCAGTGCCGCTTACTTTCTCAGAGAAATACACCTCTACCACCCTCAGGCCCTGTATGTTTCCCTCGGGTTGTAGGTTGAAGGTGACAATCTTCTTGGAAGCCTTACCTGAACAACCCCTCTAGTCTGGATTATGTATCTTGCTATGGGTTACTTCCTTCCTCTATGGTAAGCTTTGCCACAGTGTTTTGTGCTTGCCTTTTGATTTTCTTCTAAACCAGGCGTCCTCAGACTTTTTAAACAGGGGGCCAATTCACTGTCCCTCAGACCATTGGAGGGCCGGACTATAGTTAAAAAAAAAAAAACTATGAACAAATTCCTTTGCACACTGCACATATCTTACTTTGAAGTAAAAAAAACAAAATGGGAACAAATACAATCACACAGCTTCATGTGGCCCACAGGCCGCAGTTTGAGGACCCCTGTAACTATGGGATATTTCAAATGATAGAAAAGTAAGTACACTTTGTTACAAATTAAACCTTCTTGCAATTAAACACCTTGTTAATTTAAAATAGAGAAATGAGCCAGGCATGATGTCTCACACCCATAATCCGAGCAAGCTGGGAGGCCAACGGGGGAGGATTGCTTGAGCGCAGAAGTTTAAGGTCAGCCTGAGTGAAGCCTGTCTCTACTAAAAACAGAAATATAAGCTAGGCAGGTGCCTGTAGACCCAGCTACATTGGAGGCTGAGGCAGGAGGATTACTTAAACCTAGGTATTAGACATTGCTGTGAGGTAGGCCGATGCCATGTTTCTCTGACCTGGGCAACAGAATGAGACTCTGTCTCGAAAATAAATAAATAAATGATAAAATAGAGAAATGAAATATTAAAGACATAGACTACTGTGCTACTCATATATATTTGTATCTAATCAAAAACATATTATTACTTGATTATTTTTCAAATTTAATAAATTAGAGATTTATTACAAATACTCTAGCAATTTTTTCATTCTACATTGTGTTTTGGCATATTAATGAAGAAATTAAGACCAGAAAGAACAAATCATAAAAGGAAAACTAATCAATTTGATTGCATTAAAAACTCTAAATAACAAAATATTAGATGAAGTTAAAATACAGCTTCAGAATATGATTACTTAAAAAAATTATACTATTGAAGATATTCATGTTCATAATTTTAAAACTCAATTTTTTTTTTTACTATGTTCATGATTTTTAAAAATCTCTTGCCTTACATGTCTTTAAATAACATGATCATGCTGGGGATTTTTTTTAGCATAGTACCTATTGACTCCATACCATTGAAAATAATAATTTAGCTTTCCTCTCTCTCTCTTTCTACCTTTTCCTCCTACCTGCCCTCCTCCCCAGTATTTCAGTAGTTATACAATCATAATTTCTGGCGGGAACAATATTCAGGGCTTACATGTTTGTGTACAACAATTAAGTTTGCAAACTCATCCTAGAAAAAGTGCTACCTACCTCACTGTTGAATGTCACTATAGCCGCCTTCAAAGAACTCCTCAATGCTGTCCTTGTACAGCATAAAAAAACACAACAATAATGAACACCACTCAGCAAGACACCACCACATGCTGACATGAACACGGCTATGAGACACTGATATACCAAGGTTATGAAACCTTACTGAGTTGTTTGTACAGTGCTGCCAACGTAGGTGCATGATGACAAGTTTGAGAACTGTCAGACAACAGCTTTGATGGTCATGCCAGGAAAAGAGTTCCAAAACTACTTGGAAGGGTGAACTATGCACTGGCGTTGATACATAGATTCCTAAGGGGAGTACTCCAAAGATGAATGTAGTGATATTCAGCAATGACATATGTAGTATTTTTTCTAGGACGAGTTCTTGAACTTAACTGTCATACCTCATAAATGCAGTTCACATAAAAGCCATGTAAGAGACACATTAGTGTCCTCTATTTTCACTCTTTTTCATCTATAAATTTTTGTTTACTCTGTTGTCACTACTGCCTTCATTGGTTTCACTACCTGTATGCCATTTTGTTTTGGTTTGGATTGGCATTTTTGTTGTTGTTGGTTTGAAACAGAGTCTCACTTTATCACCCAGGCTATAGTGAAGGGGCCCCATTATAGCTCACTGCAAACTCAAATTCATAAGCCCAAGCCATCCTTTTGCCACAGCCACCCAAATGAGATAAAGACAGTGACACCATGCCTGGCTAAGTTTTCTATTTTTTGTGGAGTTAAGATCTCAATTTTGCTCAGACAGGTCTGGAATTCTTGGCCTCAAACAATCCTCCTGCCTCAGCCTCTCAAAGTGCTAGGATTACAGTGTGAAGCCACTGTGCTTAGACCATTTCCTGTATGCATACTATTTACCTCTAAACTCTCCCCTAAAAAAAGAATTTCTTTAATACATTCAAATGCACCAGGTAATACACACACACACACATGCCTGCATGCATTTTTCCCTTGGAGACATCCCTGCTTGTGCACTCTCTCAACTTAACAATATGCTAAGTTAAAGTAGAGATTTGTATTTGTGAATGACAAATCATCCAAAAAGCATGGGCAAATTAGGTGGATTTCCTGCCTAAACTGTTTATATTATTTGCAATCTTAACAAAATAATCAAGAAAATACAGAAACCCCTGTTAGGAATGTATGTTAGGACCCCCACTTCCAGCTGAGATGAAAGCCAATGCCTTCAATGAGAGGCCTGAAAAAGCTGGATAAAATATGCAAAATAGCATCTGTGTGAAGACAGTGAAAACCTAATGAGGAAACTCACACTTGAGTTTCACATCTTAAGTGGCAAGATTCTGGAGAAATGGGAAACCTGAAAAGAGCTGACATGTGACAACTGATTTTTCCTTTGGGGCAGTTGCTAGTTCTGAGTCCTGGGCAAGAGGAAAAGAATTCAGGAAATAGGCAGGGGGCCACCAAGGGGCAGAGGAGACAGCAGGATTTGGGGTAACTTGGGGAGTTGAAAAAACAGAATCTTGTGAGTCTGGAATCCCAGTGAGAAGGATGGGTGAAAAACTGAGTCTGACACTTGACCTGTTTTCCTTTCAAAACGTTTGCCAAATGCTGGTGCTACATGAAGCAAGATATTGGGAAACTAAGCAGAAAGACAGTGAAATGTAGAGCAGAGTTTTTTCAGTCTCAAAAGATTTACTAGGAGGAAAAGGACACAGTGAACACCCCTGGCACTCAGGGAGAGCCCAAGGAGGGCTGCTCTCTAAGAACAGGGATGAAGCAGAGAGGGGAAAGGGCCTCACAAAAACAGTAACGCACTAGATGACATTCTGGAAAAGGAAAGCTATGGAGACAGTAAAAATGTCAGTAGTCACCAGGGGGTTGGGGCAGAGAGCAAGAAACAGGTGAAATTCCTCTGATTGATATTATGGTGGTAGATACGTGCCACTATACATTTGTTCAAACCCATAAAGTGTGCAACACCAACAGTGAACCCTAATGTAGACTATGGACTTTTGATCTCTCTAGTTTCTGCCCAATTTTGCTGTGAGCCTGGAACTACTCTAAAAAAATAAAGTCTATTTAAAAAAGAAGAAGAAAGAAAAGAAAAAGAAAAAGAAAAAACCTGTAGTGCAGCCTGGAGTTGGTTCTATCTCTGATTAATTTAAGGTGATCAGCTCCCCATCAGAGGAAGGGATAAAACATCTCTGGAAGAAGGCATTACCCTACAGCCTTTATAATTTTAAAAATACAATGTCTGGCACTGGATCAAAATTCACCAGGTATTCCAAGAGATAAAAAACATTTACCGAAACCAAGAGGATAAACATAGAAGCAGACACACTAATCCAGATATTTAAGTTACAAAAAAATATTTAAAATAAGTATAATTAATATGTTCAGGAAATACAAATGAAAAGAATGTAGGTTGTTACATTAAAATATAGATAGGAACTGTGGGGCCCAACATATGAGGTCAGACAATTAAGTTCATGAACTGATCCTAGAAAAAAGTGGTTCATACCTCATTGCCGAATATCACTAAGGTCAACTTTAAAGATGAGCTGTCCTTGGACACAGCTGGAAACCACAGGGAGCCTAGTGGAAGAAAGACAGGTGAACAATTTAAAGAAGCAAGCAGATGTTCTATCTGCCTGGACTATGTTGATAATCCCAAGCACATGAACTATGGATACCTCTACTTCCTCCAATTCATGTACTCACTGCAGAAGGAGTGCCATGGGGAGGGTTGGCTGTGTCCTCTCTGCCCAGAGGTGTCATAGAAGAGTAACATCAGGCCCACTGCCCAGTTGGGGGAGCTGGAGTCCAAGGTCAAGGCCCTACAAAACCAGCTGAGAGATGGTTAGAGATGCAGATTAACCCCAGAATGAAGTCCCAAGTGGAGGTGACCTTGGATGTGGACACAACTCAACAACCATCTCTTTTCTTTTCTTTTCTTTTCTTTCTTTCTTTCTTTCTTTCTTTCTTTCTTTCTTTCTTTCTTTCTTTCTTTCTTTCTTTCTTTCTTTCTTTCTTTCTTTTTTTTTTTTGATACAGAGTCTCACTATGTCACCCTTGGTAGAGTGCCATGGCGTCACAGCTCACAGCAACCTCCAACTCTTGGGCTTAAGTGATTCTCTTGCTTCAGCTTCCCAAGTAGTTGGGACTGCAGGTGCCCGCCACAATGCTTGGCTATTTTTTGTTGCAGTTGACATTGTTGTTTAGCAGGCCCAGGCTGAGTTCGAACCTGCCAGCCTCAGTGCATGTGGCTGGTGCCGTAACCACTGTGCTACGGGCGCCGAGCCCAACCATCTCATTTCTGACGACCAAAGCAAGGTTCACTGTGGGAGTTCCCAGCAGAGTAGATATGGTGAATGTTATTCAAGGCTCCCTGAGTGTCCTGTGAGGAATCCAAGAATCGCCTGTCCTCCAGACCATCCTGTACAAGGGCATAACCTGTGAGCCCAGAGTGATAGCTACAGGAATCCCCTTGTGCTCATGATCAGAGACAAGGACTCTTCTGCTTTGTCTAAAGAAGCAACTGATCACTTAATAATTATACTGATTAGGGAAAATGACACTTCAGTAATGCAGTAATGTCATGTTCTTTTCATTGGGACTTTTATTTATGTTTTCTCCAATAAATATTTTCAACTTTAAGATAAATTTGCAAAAAAACAAAAACAACAACAAAAGTACTCCCTTTGGCCATCTGGTGACTACAATGATATTCAGCAATGATGTATGTAGCACTTTTTCTAGGATGAGTCCGAAAACTTAATTATCAGACCTAGTATAATGACAGCTCTGATGGCCATTCCAGATGAAGAGTCGCCAAATTGCTTTGAAGAGTGGCCTAGGCACTGGCATTGGTGCACAGCTTTCTAGGGGGCATACTTAAAAGGATGAATTGGTGAGCTTAATTGTCTGCCCTTGTATATAAAAAATTTAATGACAGTATTTCACCTTTATTGAAAGCATATTTTGTGCCAGGCATTGTGATTCTGATTTCCTATGACAATCCTGTGAAATACTACTATTGTTCCCACTTTACACATGAGGAAACTGTGCTACAAGATGCTTAAATAAATGTTTATGGGCAAATGACTAATAAATGACAGAAATGGATTTGAACTTAGAAGGTCCAATCCCAGAGCCCTCACTTTTAATCACAGTGCTGTGCAGTGCCAACAGCCATAGACAGCCATTAATCAGATGTAGAAAGTCTGACAGTTAAAATCATGTTAGTCACTAAAATGTTTTGTTTTCTTCTTTACACAAACCATAAGAATATAAGAGTCCAAATTTGGCCTAAATTGCATAGAAATATATATTTTTAATTCATATTGCCCAATAATGTTTGCCTGAGTGTCTAAAAGACTGAGAAGAAATGTATTGAATTTTAAAATAGAAAATAAAAGCAAATATGTGAAATCTGACTAGAAATAGTGCTCAATATTAACCACCCCCTCAGTTACTTTTATAAACTTTCCCCCAGGCACTCTAATTATTATAATTGCCAACAGTGGGCTTTTAGCTGCAAAACTAAACAGTTAATTCATTTGACAGAGAATCCCACCATACATGGTTTCTGTTCCTCCCAGCGTGTCTCCCTGAATAAACAGTTTTTCCTCTCTGATATACACAGCTCTTGTTGACAGATACAAATACATGGTTTGCCATTTTACCGGGTAAACATTTAAAGAAACATATTTGAGGCTGACCATGACAGCTCATCCCTGTAGTCTTAACTACTTGGGAGGCTGAGGCAGGAAGATGGCTCAAGCCCAGGAATTTGAGGTTGCAGTGAGCTATGATGATGCCACTGCACTGTAGCCTGGGTGACAGAGTGAGACTCTGTCTCAAAACAAAAGAGAAAAGAAGAAATGTATTTCAAAGGACTGTGGACTCCAAGGCAGGAATTGCCTTCTTGTCATGTCCCCACGCCCTTCTCCAATGTCTTTTCACTGCCAGAAAAATCTACTGTTTGATTTGATTTCTCCAATTCTATTCCATATAGATAAAACAAACATTTGCCATCATTCTGGCCTTACTATGAATTAATGAATTGACTTGATATCATGGGAAGCTGGCTGTGGTCAGGGACATGAGGAAGCTAGAGTTGGGGATGTGATAAGGGCAGCCACAACAGTTTTGGAATATTAACTACAGTGCTGTTGTGTGTTTTTCTTTTTTTTTTTTTTAATCACTGCAAAATGAAGTTACCAGTCTTCTTAGAAAAATTACTTCTTAGGATTATTGTGAGAATAAGAAGCATAAAAATGGTTAAGACAGTATTAGGCACCCAATAGGTGCTCAGTAAATAATAAACTTTATAATTAATTATAATGACTTTGACGGTGATGGAAAAATTTCAAGGAATCAGATATATTTTAAAAGAACTGGCAAGACGATTGTGGTAGTAGTTCTGAATAAAGTTTAATAAAAGAAATAAAATAATCCTTCATTTTCCAGAATTAGTTTTCTTTATCTAACATCATTTTTTGCTGCTTTGAGTGACATCTGAAAGACTTAAAAAAAGTCTTGTGACTGAATTATTTAGCATATAGGAGTGAAGATTCATGAATTTACAGATCTAATCTATTTAAGAAATTTTGTGAACTCAGAATGTCAAATTGATAGTTAAGATTCTCTCTCTGCCGAGTGAGCCATAATCCCTTCATATCTCTACTTACTTGTGAACAAAGTAACATCATTGCAATGGCTTAAATGTTTGTGGCCTCTCCAAAATTCATGTTGAAACTAAATCCCTGATGCAACAGTATTATGATGTGGGGCCCTCAGGAAACGATTAAATCATGAGGCCAGAGTCATATCAATGGGATTCGCAACTTTATGAAGGGTCTATAGAAACCAGCTGAGGCTTTTTTTGCCCGTCAACCCTTCCAGCATGTGAGACACAGCATTACTCCCTCTGGAGTGACAAGACACCACCATGGAAGCAAAGAAAAGGCCTTTAGTAGACACCGAATCTGCCAGCACTTTGACCTTAGTCTTTCCAGCCTCCAAAGAACTGTAAGAAATAAATTTATTGTTTAGAAAGTACCCAGTTTAAGGTATTCTGTTTGAGCAACAGGAACAAACTGAGACAGTCATCACCTAATGTGACACCCACCACTCAGGTGCGCTATTTTTCTGATAATAAAATTATCTTTTTGACTCAGTGTCAGCAGGATATATCCATTGCACTACTTTTCCAATAATAACAGTAGATTACACATATGCTAGCATTTTCTCACTGAGTTTCTTTTGCAACCAGAAGCAAACCATTGCCAGCTTGTGAAGAGGTTTTATAGCTGGAGTTTAGCTACCGATCAAAAATAATCTAATTGTTTCCTGGGATGCAAGAACTTGGGGAGTTGGCCTCATTAGCACTGTGCTTTAACCAGCCTGGCTTCTGGGAATGATTTCCCCTGGGCTAGTTTTCTGATTACCCGTGTGTATGATATCAACTTTTACTGTTACCTGAGAAGGATGTGTATGTATGTATTAGTGTGACTTGGACAGAAATCTGGAAAGGCCAAAGTATCTGTGGCCTGGCTGGAGTCTTTGATGAGCCACTGGTTATTTGTTAGTGACTCTGTCACTTACTAGTTATTTGACCTTGAATAAGTCATTCACCTGCATTTCAGCTTTTCTCGTGGTATAAACAATATTGTTATTTTATTCATCTTACCTCTGGAAGAGAAAGTTGAAGTTGAAGATTTTTTGCTTTTTATTGAGAGGTAATCACTTCCAAAGGCTAAGCTGGTGGCTATATATTTAAAGATATTTTAATAAAATTAAATTACACAAACTAATGGAAATAAAATGAAAGTCAACTCATTTTCTCGAATCATTTTAAAGAGTACCTTCAAATATATTTCTATGTGTCCCTGATTTTTGACAAAATATAGTCAACTGATTTTTGACAAAAGTACAAAGGTAATTCAATGGAGAAAGGATATTCTTTGCAACATAGGGTGCCACAAGACAAAATTAGATGTAGACCATATACATTTCCAAAAATTAATTCAAAAAGGATCATTTGAGGTAGGATATCATTCCCCATTCCATAGGTGTGGGCTACCCATAGTGACTTCCTTGCAAAAGATATAGTATGGAAAGGAGAAAGAAGGGGGGGGAGAGTAACTTTATGGGGAGGAACCTGAAAAACACTGTCTCAGCAAGGTCATCAAGATCAACATCAACAGCAATAAGTCGATAACATACTTACAGATATAATTAGATGACAATTGTGCTTTTTTTTTGTGGTCTTCCTCCATAAAATTCATAAACTTAGTCTAATTATGAGAAAAATATCCAAGAAGTTCCAAATACGAGACATGCTACAAAATACTTGACCAATATATCTCAAAATTGTCGAAGTCATCAAAAACAAGGACACTCTGAGAAACTGTCATAGCCGAGGGGAACTGAAATTAGACATTATGACTAAGTACAGTGTTTTCATCCTGAATATAACTGAATACTGAACAGAAGAACATAAATAAAAACTAAGGAAATCGGAATAAAGAATGGACTTTGGTTAATAAGAATGTATTATTAGTTCATTAACTATGTCACACTTACCATACTAAGGTAAGATGTTAAATGTTAAGGGAAACAGAACGTGAGGTTCATGGAACTCTCTGTACTATCACTGAAATGACTTTGCAAATATAAAATTATTCTAAAATGTAAAGTTTGTTTTTTAAATATCAGAATTTTTTTGTATACTTCAGGTAAAATGTTCATATTAATATCTTGCCTCTTATTCATACTAAACGTTATAATTGCTATGAAATGTAATCCCACTGTTTATTTGGTTCTCCAAGGATCCTTCAATTTTGTAAATAAGTCACATTTAATTACGTCTTTGAAGGTTTAATATCACCTACCAAAACTAAGGAACATAGTGGTGCACTTTTTGTGTGTGAGCATTTCATCAACAAAGCAGTAACAAATGATCACCTTAATAATAAGAAACAAACATCCTTTGAAGCCCCACTAGTTTGGAAATGATCTTATTCTATAAAATGAAGTGATATGTAGAGTAGCAGGCTGGTTTCTTTATGGCTGGCACATGCCATGCTATATACTGTATGCAGAGACTTGCCTTCTAAGTCCTAATTTATCCACCAGTGATTGTGTAACACTGAACTTCTAATTTTTTTTTATGAACAAATATACAATTGGCTTGAGCTAACCTCAAAGGCTTCTTCCAGTTTTGTGATTGCAGACGTGACGGTAACTTATTACCACTGCCTGATACAATGTTATGGGTCTGCTTTTCAGATTAGCTGGTGTCACCTGGTCCAGAGTAGGGTTCTGAGGTGCAAAGAGGCAGGATGGGCAAGGAAAGGACAACTGAAGTTTAATTTGGAAAAGAGAAGTCTTAGAAAGGACCTGACTCCAGATATCTGAAGGAAAGTCTTATGGGAAGAGATAACAGACATGTTCTGGGAAATTCCAGAGAACAAACTCGGGACAAACAGATGCCTAGGAATGACCTACATCTGAACTGGTGTAACCCATCCTGTGAGGGGTGGTGTTGTCATCAGCGAAGACCAGAGGAGGGTGGCTTACAGGACCCATGGTGACTTGATAGATGGTTAGTCTGTCTGTTTTTAAAATGCATAAGTTCTTCCCTCTCCTCCCTTCTTCACCTCATCCCCTTTCCTGCTAACCCCCATCCCACCCTGAGTATCTGACACACAGCCCTGCAATTGTTTTTAGTACAACTATTTTGTGTCTGTCGGATTGTTGGTGCAGAGGAAAAAAGTTGAGTAGCGCTGATGTAGGTCATTTAAAGTCCCTGTGCAATGCTAAGAGTCTGTGAGTACAACAGACAGGGTCAGCTCTGTGCAACCCCACCCCTGCTGTCCTCATGTGTCCTCATGTCCCCTGGCAGACCGTCCTCTTTCCAGTCTCATCTTCACATCCTGTATAACATCTTTTGGAACGCAAGACATTGCTTGCACAATGACTTTTATCGGCTTCTTAAATGCTTAAAAACTTTTATTGGCTTCTTAAATGCTTAAATCTCCTATGTATTTTAACCTGGGTACCTAAAAGATCTGTGTAAGAAGTTTCTCTTCAGGGTGGCACCTGTGGCTCAAAGGAGTAGGGTGCCGGCCCCATATACTGGAGGTGGTGGGTTCAAACCCGGCCCTGGCCAAAAACTGCCAAAAAAAAAAGAAAGAAAGAAGCCTCTCTTCAACTCACAACCTTTTTGGAAGGAGGAAGGCGTGTTTTGCCACAGTGCAACACTGGAATCTAAGGGAGCTCATTTCTCCCCTCAGCTGGAAAGCCACAGGCGCTGAGTAGATACACTGATTTTCCATCCCGTCAGGGATGAATTAGTTGAAGGGCACAAAGTGTTACAGATCAGTGTTCCTGGAACAACAGCTTTTTCTCTGAGACCACAGCTCTCTTCCAGGCCATGAGTGGAAATGAAAAGTGCACAGACATATGCTTGGTGGGCAAGCTGCCTGAGGAGGAGCCTTGCCCTTTCACATTTTCCCTAACAACTCAGAAAACAAGCACTCAACAAAGTGGCTTCAGGAAGAAAAACCTAATCTAAAACATTTCTTTCTTATTTCTCCCTGCTCAGAACAAAGCTTGAGATCACCATCTTGAAGTCCAGCACTGAAAATAAGTTCTTATCATAAAAGACAAATGTCAAAGAATGGCACTTTTTATCATTTTTACAGGACAGGTTGAGCATCTGCTTCACAGTTTATCACTTTCATTGATAATGAGAATACATATAAGCAACCACCTGGCTTCTAAGTTATCTGGAATTTTATTATCTTTCTTTTCCTAGACAAAGAAGATAACTCAGGTGGTAAAATAATGAGCTGAGTAAGGACAACCATGTTATCCTCACATAGGTTTCACAAGAAGTTGGTCAGTGGTTATCTACATCTGACCAGCCACATCAGCGGCTGGGTTCTCATTTCTATAGCAGGGCCATTCACTTGTTTAGTTCATTCAAGGGGCCCCTTTACCTCTCAAGAAGAAATCAAACAAAGAAATGAGTAGCCACATTATTGCTTCCACTTCATCTGCCACCCAACCTCTATTATTGACATATTACATGGAAACCATTTATCTACATGTCAGCCTGGCCTGTCCAATTGTGAACTCTTTGAAGCCTGGAAGTGTGTGTCTTATTCATCTTCAGAGTTTGAATGCCTAGAACAAAATAATTGCTCAATATGCACTTACTGAAGTGAGCAAACCAAGAAGCAGCCATCAGTCAGTGAGGCCTGGTAGTTAAGAAGATGGGCTCTGGGCCCCCATGTATTTAATTTCTGGCTTCCCACTTTCCAGTTGTGTGACATTGCACAATTACGTAATGCATTTGCACAACAGTCAATCTGTTAAGTAAGTTTAATAGTAGAATTTCCTTTATAGGGTCGTTGAGTTAATATATTTCTGCACACAGAAAAATGCAGACACACTAATGTTCAGTATGTGTTCAATGTGTTTGTTGTTGTCATTAATCTGATCATTACCCTTTTAATGACACTGGAAGAATTTCTACAGGAGTTCATAGTTCCTTGCACCAGAGCAAGCTAGCTATACCCCAGGTGGCGAGACAGGAGAATGACGTTCAAAATGTGCTTTTTTCTTTATGAACAAAATGTAGCTGATATTGGGCAAATATGCATTCTGTGCCAGACATGTGTTAGATGTTTTATACCTGTGACCATATTTCATTTTGAAAAAACAGTTATGAAAAAGGTTTATTATTATCATTTTCATTTTTAGAAGATGAGGAAAATGAGGATCAGAAAGCTTAAACAATTTGCCAAAGATTGGACACCAGTGGTTGAATCATCACCAGAGCCCATTATCTTTCTCTTTCAAGTTGCCTCCTAAGCAGCTTGCAGAGAAGAGCGGAAACACAGGAATGTTGTTAAATGTTCCCTATGGCAGTGCCCAGTATATAAGGATGAGGCCAGTGTCACCAGGCTGCCTCAGCCTATAGTGCTAATGAGGTCCCAAGAACAGTAATTTCCAAATAATAGTGGTTCCAAAGCCTTCCTCCAGCCTGAATGTATTATCTTCTGGATGTGTTTCTGGATATGTTTCTGGAAGTTGAAGTACACAATTTCTAAAAATAATATTTTAAGGCAAGTCATTATTCAATAGTACATAGTCACAATCAAATAATTAATAATGCAAAATTTCCCCTGGGAGTTCTCTGTCGAAACTCTGCTGTGCCCAATTACAAAACTCTAAGGATGGATTTCATATATTCCATTTTAGCCCTTGTTGGCCAAAACTCATTGCCCAAAGAGGCGCTGATATAATAGGGTGTCTTTAAATCACAGCACTGGCCATCAAGTTTTATTATTACCTTCATTTCATGGGTGAAGAAGCTGATTTTCTAAAGAGTTAAATGATTTCTCTAAGGTCCTACAGTTAATTAGGAATAGAGCAGGGCTGACACCCAGATTTTCAGCTTCCATACTGCCTCTCTGGCAATCAGCCCTGAGCCAAAAATTGTGGGAAAAGCTTTGGGACAAGTGCTGTGCTAAGGACTGAAAGTTGGAAAGTGAGTAAGGCAGAGTGGCCAACCTTGTTGGGAAGATAGACCCGTAACCAATGCTTTTGTGTTTGACTCCAGTGACGATAAAATATAAGCATGGCAATAAGCCATATGTATACAATGCCCCGAGACATGTGGAATTCTTTAAAAAGGATGTGACTTTTGGGCGGCGCCTGTGGCTCAGTGAGTAGGGTGCCGGCCCCATATGCCAAGGGTGGTGGGTTCAAACCCAGCCCCAGCCAAACTGCAACAAAAAAATAGCCAGGTGTTGTGGCAGGCACCTGTAGTCTCAGCTGCTCGGGAGGCTGAGGCAAGAGAATCGCATAAGCCCAAGAGTTAGAGGTTGCTGTGAGCCGTGTGACGTCATGGCACTCTATCCGAGGGCGGTACAGTGAGACTCTGTCTCTACAAAAAAAAAAAAAAGGATGTGACTTTTGACTGGGTGTTGGAGATGAGTGGGTGCTTGCCCAGGAGGGGAAGGGCCCCCTAAGCACAAGGCACCCTTGATCACTTGATTCTTGCTGCATTTTGAACAGTGAGACCATTTGAATTGTCTTAGTCATGACATAACAGTAACAAACTAGGCAAAAGTACTCTTTAAACTTGTTAACCTGTGCTATATATATGTCACTTAATTGAAGTCACTTAAGACTGATGTATTTGAGGACCATTATCCTGGCTTCTGTCCTTTATCTATCTCAGTATTTCTGGACAAGGGACCATTCTGATGCCAAAGAACATTTGTATTTGTCAATGTCTGAGACCATTTTTGTTTGTTACCACGGGGGATTGTTAACAGTGTGGGAAATGTGCCCGCTGGCGTCCAGTGGGCAGAGGGTGGGCTGCTGCCAATCATCCCACAATACACAGAACAGCCTCCAAACTGCAAAAAAGTATTCAGCCCCCAAATGCCAGGGCTTAGAAATCCTGCTTGTCCTCTTGGAAGGCCGATTCCCCATCAGATGACCACCAAAGCACAGAGATAGAGCCTGTGCAGAAAACCCAAGGCACAGACATTTCAGCTTCCGAGGAATCAGCACCGAGACCAATGACCTCGTTCTTGCCTCACAACCTGGCAAAAGTCTTTCTGTGCTATCTAGGTAAAGAGACACCATAGAGACAGGTCAGGATCCTGAGAACCTGTGGTATCACTTAAAAATCAATTTGCTAATGCTTTACTTCATAAGGAGAACACCAAGCCAAGTGTCACAGACCCAGCCTCCTTCTGCAAAGTGACATGAGGGCCAGCAGTTAATATATTTTTCCAAGTGATTCTGTCTTTATTCTGTTTACTTAATAACCTAATGGCAACGGTTGACATTACCGAGGACTTACTAGGTTTAGAGCACCACGCTAACTACTTAACGTAATTTCTACTTGAGGGGACTAAGAGCAAAATATTTCAATTCTTTTGTCTTCTGACAATTATCTTGCTCAATCTTCTGCATTAGAATATTATTTCCAGACTGTTCGTGTTCTCCTGCTGGACACTTGTCCTTATGGTAGAAAATACAGAAGCAGTTCCACAAAACAGGCAGAGAAAATTGAGTCAGCAGACCAGCGGAGTTCAATAAGTACTAAGGGCTTCCATCTGTCAGATTGGTTTTGTTTTCTCAGAATGTTCTTACCCTCAAAGGGGCTTGCAAAGATAGAAAAACGAAACAAAGCAAAACAAGCTTATATCAGCTTTTATTCTACAAAAGTTCACATTTAGATGCCTTTATGATAGATTGATTTGAATATCCTGTTTTCCTGAATGATTCCAGACAAGAAAAGTATTATCCTTTAAGCAAAAACATTATGTTCAGGGAACTTGGTCCCAGTGCTGGGGTTCAGGCTCATTAACTGGTGGGAGGTTAGCTGTAAGAGTTGCTCTGAGAGCTCTGGTTAGAGGTGAAAGGAGGCTGGTGTAGGGAAAAGCCACCCAAAAGGACATGGTGACCAAACGTTCCCAAGCCTCCACAGACTAGGTTTTAGCTATAGACAAGCAATTTGCAAATGCTTTTGTCTCTGATTCCAGTAAGTAATGTTTTTCTTGCCCCCACGAAAGGTTTCACAAAACACTATCTACACATTCTCTATTTGATATATGAGTATTTTCTGTTTGGGTCTGTTTTATCCCAACCTTTGAGCTCAGATTTGAAAAAATCCTGCTGTGGAGAAAGAAACTTTAAGCAACAGGTGAAGGAGGGATGAGACTGGGCCCACGCTGAGTGCCCCTGCACGGGAATCACGGCTCACACAGCAGTGAGATGTCACCCCCACCTGGTTTCTCAGTCAGACCTTATGAAGTATCATTGTTTCAGTCCAGGGACTCCCTGGATGCATGGAGCTTGTTAAGGAACTTGGGCCCATACTGTAGTAAATAGGTGAGAACAATAAGCTGGTAACATCAAGTTATTTCTGACAATGTTTAAACTCAGAATTTGAAAAAAAATTATTTACAATTAATTTTCATACATGTCTGCTAACCAAAATTTTCTAGGAATAAATGACAGGTAACAAAGTTGCTTATTCATACTAAGTTATCCAAAAGTTAATAAAAAGTCTTCATTCCCTTTAACTTTAAAGAGAAATTTATTCAGAGGTACAAAACGTTCAGTAGCTTTCCTGTGAATAACATTTAAATTTAAAACCAAAACCATTAAACATTTTTGAATTTTTTTCCCTATGGAAAAGGAAAATTTTAATCACTTTAAACTGCTCCATATATTCATTTATTTAAATCCTTTTTGACATTTCCCCTGTCTTAATATATGTTTGAAATGAGTAAAATCACATAAAATTTGTTTAAAAAGCTGCAATTCAGAAGGAAGTATTTGAAAAGAGGATTGACCCATATTCTCTTCAAATATTTTGTTCTTACCAAGAGAAGGGTAATTTTTTGCTAATTTTTGAAAAGTCATTGCTATTGTTTGAATGTCCCTCCAAAATTTATACTGAAATTTAATTCCCAAAATGGCAGCATTGAGAGGTAGGACCTTTAAGAGATGATTGATTGGGTCATGAGGGCAGAATCCTCATGAATGGGTTATTCCCATTCATGGATTAATGGACTAATAGACAATTATGGGAGGGGAACTGGTGCGTTTATAAGAAGAGGAAGAGAGACCAAGCTAGCCTGCTCAGTCCCCTTGACATGTGATGTCCTGTGCCACCTTGGAACTCTGAAGAGAGTCCTCATCAGGAATAGAGTCTCACCAGATGTGGCCTTGAACTTCTCAGCCTCTGGAACTATAAAATATAAATTCATTTCTTCATAAATTACCCAGTTTCCAGTCTTGTAAGTAATCGAAAACAAAATAATACAGTGATTTTCACATTTCACCTTGAAATGAATAATGGCAAAATATTTGGATCTTTTTGTCTTTTGAAAATATGTTTTAAAATTCTTATCGCCCCTTGGTGTGTGTTACACTTTATGGGGGCAAGACATGATTGCAAGAGGGACTTTACCTAACAATTGCAATCAGTGTAACCTGGCTTATTGTACCCTCAATGAATCCCCAACAATAAAAAAAAAAAAAATTTCTTATTGCCACTTCCCTCTTCCAGTATCAAGAAAACTGAAAAGTATTCCTATTCTCAAAGTTGATTGGTAATTAATGGGATTTCCAGGTTATTTTTATCTGCTGCTGCTTCTGAGCATGGCTTTAGCTCTGCCACAACGTGAGCCCAGCAATGTATATTCACACACACACTTCTCATGTACTGTGCAAAGCCGTGGGCTTAAGGCAACAGACAGCTTCTGACTTTTTTTAGCTTTCCAGGCAAGAGCCCAAAACAAGTTGTTAAAATAGGTGTTTAAGATATATAGGAATGAAAGAAGTATCATTCAGACAGAGAACTTTGAAATGTCTTTTAAGCCAGTGGTCCCCCCAGACTCTCTTTGCAAAGAGTAAACTGAGTCCTTATTGTCAAAGCTCATGAGGGCTTCACGGACGAGTGTTCTCTAATAAATACTCCACTGGTTTCAGCTGAAATGTTGGTGAATGTGGATCAAATCAAACAGTCCAGGGAACAAACTCTGGTAAAAATTTCTATGACTTTTCACCTAGCTACTTTATTTCTCCTGCATCTATCTCCTCTTTAAACACTTTCCTCACTTGGCTTCCAGGCTACTCTCTGGCCTGCTTTTCTCCCTCTTCTCTGACTTCCTGCTTCATCTCTGCTGCTGAGTGCTCTCCACTTGCCCAAACTCTGAACATCTCAGTGCACAGGATTAGTCCTTGGCATCTTATTTTTTTCCTTCCCACACTCACTCCTTAGGTGATCTCATTCATTCTCACTACACTCGCTTGCTAAGCAATCTCATTCATTCTCATGGCCTTGAATGCCATCATATGTTAATGACTCCCAAATGTATAATTCTGAACACAAGCTTAATGTGTCTACAACTGAGCTCCTATTATTGTTCCCACCACTGCCTGCTCCTTTGGTTGTCTCCATCTTAATTAATAGCAACCCCAGCTGCTCGGTTGCCAAAACCTGGGAGTCATCCTTGACACGTCTCTTCTTCTCACATTCTGCAACAGCAGGTCTGGTTGTCTGTGCCTCAAAATGCAGCCAGAATTCGACTCAGTCAGTACGTCCATAGTATACTGTCTAAGAGGTCCCTCTGACACTGAACATGCAGTGGACAGTGCCTGTGGAAGCTCAGGATCTGTGCGTCTCACCACCTCCACCACCTCCTCCCTTTCCCATCATCTCCTGCCTAGTCATGCAACAGTCTCCTATTTGGTATCTCTGCTTCCCCTTGCCCCCCACCCCACCCCAGTCTATCATCAACATAATACCACAGAGAGTCTGTTAAAGCACAAATTGTATCATATCACTTCTGTCCTTAAAACTTTCTAATGATTGCTCAATTTGTGCCCTGTTTGCCTTTACATGAGATGGTGCCTATCACCATTTTGATCTCATGTTCTACCAATATACACCCTTTCCTCACTGCACCCGTGGCATACTGAGTGCTTCACTGTTCATTGGGCATCCTACCACTGGGCCTTTGCACTTTCTGTTCACCCTGCCAGAAATGGTCTCGCCCAATATTTCTCTCTTTAGATCTTTACTTAAATGTTACCCCCTTAGTGAGGCCTTTCCTGGAGCCCCTATCTAAAACTTTAACCATCCCATCCTGTACTCCCTATGCCCTTCCTGGCTTTATATTTTCTCATTAGCACATATCACGATCTAGAGCTGTACAAAGGTGTGGCCCCATCCTCCAAGAGGCAGTAAACGTTCTACATCAAATGACTTTACGGTGCTGTTCCCCAGTAGGTAGAAGACATGGATCCAGGAATCAAGGGGTGGGGCATTTGTGGATATACCCTACTTTCTACTATGGTGGAATAGCTAAGATGTGTTTTTACAAAACAAGTTTAGCTTTGATTTTGTGAAGCATTTTCATCCATTAAAATCCCAAATGACCTGTGCAGAGGTAGATCTGCTCACACTCACACTGGATATTTTCTCTGGAGGGTTCTTTTCAATCCCAACACTCCCACCTGGTGGCCGTAAGAGCTCTTGTCCTGAGTTTAGATCTGATTAACAATGCGTTCCTCAAATTACCTCTTCAGAGTCCTCTGGTCTTGATTATACACTTTTATTATCATTACCCCAAGATGAAGATCTGTGGTGGGTACACCAGTGGACATAATCAAAAGACTACCCAAGACCCCACTTTTGAAGAGAACTGTGATTTTTAAGGGCAGATCTGAGAAGTGAGATGAATTACTAAAGGCAGACTCCCTCTCCAAGGAAAAACATTTCACATAAGAAAATGGACACTGAGGTTATGAACTGAATGCAGTTTAATACTGTAAATATGGAGAGAGGCTCACATCTACAGCATGAGATCACATCTTGTGATACATCATAAAATTACTACAGCAGAAAGGACTTAGTTAAGATCATATATATGAAAAACATTTTTATTCTAATTCAGAGACTCTCTACACAAAAGAAAATCCATAAGTATAATGAGCAGGGAAAGCACTTCAGTTCCTGCTCCCTTGTCTTCATCACAGCTCTCACTGCAGAGAGGGCAGATGAGCATCCTCCTCACCCCAGTGCTACTCTCGCGCTCGTCAGCAGCCCCGCCGGGCAGAAACCTCACAGGCGTGATGAGTGTGGAGCCCTTCAGAGCCCACTGAACATCAGAGCTCACCTTGGGGCGTGTGTAGAGCCCAGCCTGACTTCTCCCTTCCTGACAAGTCACACATTGTTTGCTCTTGATGATCTTTAAGTTAGGTCTAAAGTCTGCTGGGACTTTAGACCTAACTGGGATTGATCAAATCCCATTCCTGTTATACATGCTAACTTTTAATGATTCATCTGAGCACAGAGAACATAGTCAGAACACTGTACATTTTGAAGTTCTGAGCAGGAGGCTGAAGGACCCCAGGGCCCAGGATCTGTTTTTATCTTTCCTTTCAGGAGAAGGCTCCCACTTTGCAAGATAAAGGAGAATGTGAGAAGTGACCAGCCGGCTTTCTCTATGGGTAAGGGCGAATTTAGATTTCTGGGACAGTGGACTTCTGCGGAGGCTGGACTTTTTTGCATAGGCTTAAAAGAGGACATTTGGCAGAAAAATGCCAATCTGAAGTTTGCAGGGAAGGAAAAATGCCCAGATAAAACTGTACACATAAAAGCACACCAGATATCACGTAGGAAGAACAATAGCATAGTAGCAGCCTAAGTTTTGGCAGAAAACAAGGAGGTAGATTGGGAACAATACCGTGACTTCAGGTGTCCAACATAAATTAACAAGTTATAGGTTATAAATCAAACGAATTCATAATTTTAGCAAAAGGAGAGGAATGCTGTGTCAAACAAAAGAAGATGTGAGATGGGAGAAAAAGTAGGATTGCAGCAATGGAAGAGCAGACTTTGTCCAACAGAAACTCAAACACGCATCGTGCAGTTACTACACGCCACAGATGTGTGCAGATGTATCTTCCCCTCCTCCCCACAAGGCCACTTTCCTTGTCTTCCTGTATCTTATACGGATTCCCTTGAGTCATACAAATAAATGCTAAAGGCATAATAAATGTTTCTGACAAGGTCTCACAACTTTCTGATGATAAGATGAGGAGATATAGTCTGGATGATAGAACAATTAGATGGATTTAAAGCTAGTTGAAAATGAAGCTCCAAGTATCTTGAGTAATGAATCCACATAAGACTGTTAATGGAGGTACCGGCATCTCACACGCCTACCCCAACCCTAACTTGGAACAATAATCTTTCCCAAAGTCAGAAGGCAAAAAAAGTTAGCTGGGTTTTTGATGACATCAGTCGAGGAGAGTTAATACGTCTCATAACTGTATCAAGAGATTTTAACACCTTCATATTTGTGAAGTATGCTTCAGTAAAGCCAAAAAATAGTAAGTAGTTTTAAAAAAGATTTTAACATATCTTTACAAGTTGGAAACCTAGGGTTTGACTAAAAGCATACAAACAGCAGCAAAAATGAAAGCATCCTGATTATGAAAAATCAAGAAAAAGGAACATCTTATGAGAAAGCAACAAATGAAAGGATGGTGAGGTGTCAAAGGAGCACGTGTGCCGTCCCCAAAGAGCTCACCTCCTGCTCTGTTATTATCCTGATCCAAACAACTATCACCTTTCTCCTGGGTCCTGGCAGCAGCCTCCTGACCAGTTTCCCTGACCCCACTCTTGCCCCTTCAGTCTCTTCTCAACACAACAGAGAGACTTTTTTTTTTTTTTTTTGAGATAGAGTCTCACTCTGTCACCCTGGAAAGAGTGCCGTTGACATCAGAGCTCAGAGCAACCTCAAACTCTTGGGCTCCAGTGATTCTCTTGTCCCAGCCTCCCCAGTAGCTGGGACTACAGGCACCCACCCCAACACCTGGCTAGTTTTTCTATTTTTAGTAGACATAGGGTCTCTCGTGCGCAGGCTGGTCTCCTGTGCACAAGAGATCTATCTGCCTCAGCCTCCCAGCATGTTAGGATTATAGGCATGAGCCAATGGCCGGCTAAAGCAGAGTGACTGTTCTAAAATCAAAGACCCAATCCCATCACTCTTCTCCTAGAAACTGTCCAGGGGCTCCCTCTTTCATTCAGAATAAAATCCAAAGTTTGCCCCATGGTCCCCAAGGTTCCCGTTGTGGCTGCCTTCTCTCTCAGCACCCCTTCAGGCCCAAGCTCTGGGTGGCTCCTCCCTGCTGGCACTCAAGCGGGCTCCTGCCTCAGGCCTTTGCGTTACATCTTCCGTCTGCCTAGAACAGTCACCCCAGTCACCCACAGGGTCGGCTCCCATGCTGCCCTTTATTTTTTTTTTTTATTGGTGTAGTCAGTTCATAACCCAGAACACTAACTGATACACAGTAGGTAATCAGTAAATATTTGCTTCATAAATAAATGCATTTGGCCATTAATCAATTTGCCATTAATTAGCTCAGGAGTTGGCCATTTAGGCTGGGTGTGGTAGCTCACACCTCTAATTCTAGCACTGTAGGAGGCCGAGGTGGGTGGATTGCTTGAACTCACAAGTTCAAGACCAGCCTGAGCAAAAAGTAAGACCCCCCATCTCTACTAAATATAGAAAAACTGAGGCAAGAGAATAGCTTGAACCCAAGTTGGAGGTTGCTGTTAGCTACAACGCCATGGCACTCTATCCACAGCAACAGCTTAAGTCTCTGTCTCAAAAAAAAGAGTTGGCATTTAGGTTGTTTGATTTCTTTGTTATTAACAGTGATCCAATAAGCCTACAGACCCTTATATTTCCATGTAGGTTTCCATGTGTTTCTCCGTAAAAGACAGAAAAGGTGAGCTACTGTTTATATGCAATTTACATATTAATAGATAGTGTCGAATTGCCCATGAATGTATCTGTTCAGATTCACATTCCTACCATAGTGCGTGACATAACTTGTTTACCCACGCCTGTGCCAGCAGCATCATTTTTAAGAGCAAACAGAATGGTAGAGTCTGGCACTTTCTAAAAGAAATTTCATATGTTTAACCTAGAGAAGAGAAAATTTTGAAAAGCTCTCATGTGAAAGAAGAATTCAAATTATTCTTTGTCATTACTAGTGCTGGTAAAGTCCTGCCTTCCCATGGCTGTCCATGGGGCAAGTTGACTCGTACCTGCTCTGAATTCCGTGACAGTACCTCGAGATTCCAATGACTTAAATTATTTATGTAATGACCATGGGGCAAAATATCAAAGGAATATCTTTTACATTATGTTAGCAAAAGAGCTGGCATCTCATTAGATAATTATTAACGATGTAGCCATTTCTTCTCATTTTTTGCTTGGACCCCAATATTAAGCTATAACATGTACTAGACAAAAATGTTCTTAAATCCAATTAACTTCTCAAAGGATTTTCAATCTCATTAATAATTTTAACTACAAGTAAAGTTTTTTAAAAATGTATCAGACTGGAAAAGATATAAAAGAGTGATGCAAGCTTCTTGCAGATGTGTAAGGAAATTAGTACTTTCATGCCCTGTCGGGTAGAGCATAAGTGGTTATAACCTTTCTGGAACTCAATCTAACAATGACAGAATCACAAAATGTGCTCATGCTTTGAGTCAATAATTCTATTTCTGGGAGTTATCCTAAGAAATAATTATAGACATGCACAATAACTTAGCTCATAAGGACTTCCAAAGTCATTCATATACTAATGAAAAATTAGAGACTATCTAAATATCTATCTAAGCAAGGTTTGTTATGTGAATTATATTATTAAGCATAATGGAATGTGCAGCCATTAAAGTCTTCTAGGAGATCTGTGCACTGGTTATTTCCCATCTGATCTTCTGGAGCCATCTTTCACTCTTTTCCACTCTGCCTTGTGCCCCACGATGGGTGTCAGTGGGTTCCCTCACGATCCTCTGGCTTCTTGCTGGGTTTGGCCACTGGAAAGCACTGGTGGAAAATGAATAGTTTGAAAGGAAGAGTCTGGATAATCCTTCCCTCTCTCTCCTCCCTTCTGAGTCACCACAGGTGGGCTGGCTTGTCTTCCAAAGACCTGAGTCCTGTTCAGAGGCCCTTGTTCACCACCACTCTCCTGGGGCCTGGCAGCCACACCTTCCCTTCACCCCTCTAGACCCAGGAACGGTAAGGTCTCCAGTTCCCCAACATGGTGGTCCTTACAATGCTTACCTAGTCTTTGTCCGGGCCCCTCAACCCTGCCGTCACCCTGCCTTCAGTCCTGTAATGCAACTTTAATCTCCACCATCATTATTGCAAGTTCAAAGACAAAGGAGTAGAGAAACAGACATAAGGTATCAATTTTGGTTCTGCGTTTTCATTATTTCCATTCCAAAATTGTATAACAAGAATGGATTGGACAGGATAACATAGGTCGTAGAGGAGACACAGTAAAATTCAGTCGCATGTGGAATTTAAAATGTCCCCAAATTGTACCTTTCTGTATTAGCTGATTTTGAAAGTGCTATTTAAAAAGAAAGAGTAGCAAGCTGAGAAGTGAAGAATAAAAAGTAATCCATTACAAAGACACTATTACAATCGAATGGGAACATGTGCTGAAGAGCCACGGTGAGAGTGAAGACCCACAGACAACCAGGGACTTAAATTAAGCAGTAAGAATCCCGGTGAGGGGAGAAATGCCAGCTATCTAATCAATCGCATGATTACTTTCTCCAATATACTTTAAAAATAAAATACATAAGGCACTCAGCCCTAATTTTAAAACTCCCCAAAGATTTTCAAATAATGGGAATAGCATTTTTCTCAATATCAAGACATATTTATCATACATTATCTTACATTTCAATTAAAACTTTTTAAATATATAAGCTCTTAAGATTACCTTTAAACATTAAAGATTTAGATTTTATCTAGAATAGAGATAATCTGTAAGCGGCATCTGTTTTTATTTTTACAGGTAATAGGGGTTTCCTGTAGCTATGAGGAAGAGGTTATCTTCTAAATCTCTTTTATAAACTATAGCTCAAGGAAGCCAGGTGTGGTGGCTCAAGCCTATAGTCCTAGCACTGTAGGAGCCTGAGGCGGGTGGATTGCTTGAACTCAGCAATACAAAATGGACTAGACAGGATAACATATGTTATTCAAGACCAGCCTCAGCAAGAGCAAGACTCTCAGACTCTATTGAAGATAGAAAAACTAGCCGGGCAATGTGGCAAGTACCTGTATAATTCCAGCTGCTTAGGAGGCTGAAACAAGAGTATCTCTTGAACTCAATAGTCTGAGGTTGCTATGAGCTATGATGCCACAGCACTCTACCCAGGCCAACAGTGAAACTCTGTCTCAAGTTAAACACAGCTGTAATTAAATATAGCTCAAGGCCCATAAGGGGTCCTAAAGTCATTGGGGGGGGTGGTGGGAGGGCAAGCAGTACTTTTTAGTGACATAAAATAGACCAGAATAGAATTAGAATAAAACAGAAGATATCAAAGCACATTTCACTTAAGTCTACTGTGTAACAAAACCTGCCTTTCACTTGTTTTTATGCGTACATCTGTGTACCAGGACACAAGGCAAAATGCATTTCTTACGATGAGTTTTGGTTAAAACTGTTCAAAAGCCTCTGCTGTAGTCTGTGGGAACCTCTGTAACAATTTTACTGCTTTCAGCCAAGGTTACAGTACAACTAAAAAAGGCAGCAGCCCAAAGGAAAGGTGAAGATCAAAACAGAACAAATTTACAGCCAGTGTGTTTGAGTCGAGAACATTTTAGTGTTATTATCCTAAAAGGAATCTGCAGGCTGATAAAACCCGTGCTACTAAAGTGCCCTGGCTATAATGGCATTAGCTGTAACCTCTGCATCAGAGTGACAATGGTAGGTGAATAGCTCTATTTGCACAACCAGTAATTTACCTTTTCTGATATTTTTCGAAGAGAGCCTGTTCATAAAATTGTTGTCAAGAAATATCTGATGCTATTGCAAACAACATAGTCCAAATTAAAAAGAAATATAGATAAAAATGGTTAAAGATATATTGTTTGAGAAAATCAAGTCCAAAAAAACAGCACATAGAATAGGTTCCTATTTATGGCTCAAAAAGTAATGTATGTGTTATTATGTCCCTGAAAAAACAAGGGGGCTCTATCAAGGTGTATGAGGTTACGGAATATGTGAAATGTTTGAATATTTGTACTGAATATGTATTACTTTTATTTTCAAGGAAAAAAGATATATTTGAGATATTTTTCAAAAAAGGAAGCGAAAACTCATGCAGAAGGCCCTCCATCTCCAGAGTTCCCGAGACCCATATTTTCTAGAACTGGGCATGTTCAGCCTTTGAACACTGCAGCTGGGCCAAGCTGGGAGTTCTCATGCTACAAAGGTGTATCAGAAATATGGACGTTACGTTTGAATACAGTTTCATATGTGGTTTTCTTAAATTTTAATAAATTTACTTTTTAATTATAAAAGCAGTAAAGCAACATGTTTAAAGTCTAAAAAACTAGGCATGGGAATTCCAAACCTTACTATTTAACATAAATATTCTCTTCTTTATATATAGTAGAACTTCTGTAAGGTGACCTCCCAAAGTACTGTAACAAACTGGTCAACATATGGAGGTGGTCAACATAAGGAACTAGGCCGACCATACTGATATATACAAGTGCTGCATTTCTGGTCTGTGAAAAGTAGGTCAACTTAAGGAGGTGGTCAACTATGGAGGTTCTACTGTATTTTTTATGCTATTTCCTGTGATTACCACCATGGTGCATGTGAAATTTTGTAATCATATAAAATTTTTTTTCATAACATTGTTCTTGTTGCTACATAGGCTTCATGTCTCATTTTTAAATGTTTGTGTATTATTTCATTTAATAAATATCATAATTTATTTAATCATTCCTCAATTACGAGAATAAATTTGTTAAGTATTGAATATTTCTATAATGCCTACAACCTAAATAGAGATGGTATTTATAATCTTATCTATATAAGAGAATATGCAAAATCTTTGTGAAAACTTTCTCCTTTAATTGCGTAATAAAAAAAATGTCTTGAGAACATATTTCAAGCACTGGACAAGATATTTTTACATATTTTCTTTCATCTTATCCTCAAACTAACCCTGCAGCATCAGGCTAATCATCTCTATTTTAAAAAAATAGACCTATGAAGGGCATAAACGCTAAGCAGCAAAATCACAGCCCAGATTTAACATCAAATCCTAGGGAAAGCCAATTTTCTAAGATGCACTTTTAAAATTTTTTTCATTTGAAACAAAGGACAACTTAACCTTGTGCTAGGGAGACATTTTAGAATCTAAGCATAAAGCCATGTTTCCTGTGGTGTTTTATTTGGCCAGTGTGGTATCGTATAAATCTGTGAATAAAATCACCTAAAGTGAGAGCAAGTACCATTCAGCTAAGCACAGTCCTCACCTCTCACTGCATACACATGTGTACACACACACACAACTACAGACACATATTCAAATACCCAGACGCACAACTGCTCACAACCACACAAGCACAACCATACACATGCATGTAGACCCGCAACCACACACACACACACACACACACACACAATACATACACAAAAATATATGCAGAGTTAGAGCAAAGCCTTCTGAATTTGTATCCCTTTTGTTAGAATTTTAACAAACAAAGGAGACACCACACACCTGTTAAGAAACTGGGAAGCAGCTGAAATAAATTTATGATCCACATACAATTAATACCTTTAGGAGCAAATGCTATCCATAGCAGTAGAGAGATGTTACTGAGATTACTAAGTTATCCAAACTTATTAACCTTTGGGATACAGAAAATTGATATTTTTATTTGTTCTGCTTTGAAATTTATGCCCTTTATAATACTGCCTCAGACCAAAAAAAAAAAAAAAAACCCTAGCAAGATAATGATATAATCATGAAATCAATAAAATTGTCCTTACATTTGTGAGGATAATTTTGACTTTTTAAGTACTTTCAAATCTATGGTACAAGACTCTGAAGTAGAAATAAGAGCAACTAGAATAACATAGAAGGACAACAAAAACTGAAATGGCTAGATAATCAAATAATGTAGTATTTAAAATCTCATATTGAAACATCAAAGGAAAAACATTTTTAAAAGAAGATTTTATGATATTGCCCAATTTGCATTCCCAGACGTCTCTTACAGTTATTGCCTTGTTTCCAGAAGATTTGCATTGCAATTGGTGACTAATGCAGATAACCCTCCCCAGTGTGGTTGGGCATCTTCCAAATCACTGAGGACCTGAACAGAACAAAAGGTGGAGTAAAAGACAAATTTGCCCCTTTTTTCCTGCCCCACTGTTTGAGCTGGGATATCTCATCTCATCTTCCCCTACCCTTGGACTAGGATTTGCACCACTCGCCCCCTGGCTTTCAGGCCTTTGGACTTGAACTACCATCAGTTTCCATGGGTCTCCAGACAGACAGTTTACAGACAGCAGATTGTGGGACTTTTCAACCTCCATAAACCGTGTGAGCCACTTCCTCACAATAAATCTCCTTTATAGATACACATGCACCACACACATATATGTACATACACATACAATATACGTATAAATGGGTATATATACACACGTATAGAGTTCTGTTTTCTCTGGAGAACCCTAATGTAGCCACCTTCTATACATGGTCTTTCCTCTGCACATATTTGTGTCTTAACCTCTTTTTCTTATAAGGATACCAGTCATATTGAATTAGGATCAACCTTCCTGACTTCATTTAACCTTAATTATCTCTTTAAAGGTCCTATCTCCAAAGACATTCTGAAGTACTAGGGATTAAGACTTCAACATATGAATTTGAAGGACACAGATTCAGGTCCTTCAAAGGTTAAGGTTCATTTAAGGTTCAGCCCATAAAAGATTCTTATTTCTGTATTTTGTAATAATGAAACAAATAACTCTTACCTTTGTGGAACTGTGTTGAGAGAGAGGAAGGGAGGGAGGGAAGGAAAGAAGGAAGAAACTAGATGCCTTTTAAACCATATTCTCCCCCAACTCAGCCAGACAAAGGCGATTTGGTCCACAAAGAGATGCTTTTCATTTTAAGCAGCAGTGGGAGGACCCTTTGTCAACCCCTATCTGAACCCCTCCCTCAAATCTGTAGCCACATCCTGGTGCATCATAAAAGAAAAAAAAAAAATGGGTAATTGAATGATCATGATCATGTGTATTGTTATCACTGATCCTGAAAAGCCAAAATTATAGATAATTGGGATCATGGTCCTCAAACAACTAGGACAAGGCCACATCCAACTCATTTAGGAAGCATTTTCAACATGTTTTTCACCCTCAGCCTCAAACATACCAGAATATGCAGGTGAAGAAGTGAAGCAAGTAGAATTAAATCCAACTGCATACACCATAAGAGTAAAAACAATGGCGACTTTAAACAGAAGTTCAGAAAGGAGTGGTCCAGAGCAGGTATTGTTGCTCCATGGTCATCAGAAACTGGGCTCTTTCTGCCTCTCTGGTCGCTGTTCTCAGCACAAGTCTCCATCGTAACAGTGGGCTAATGTTCCAAAAGCGCTGCTGGAGGTGAGGCCATTTCAGAAAGCAGGAAGGAGGAAGGCAGACAGGGATGAGCATTCCCCAGAACATTGGGCTGATAAGGAGTCTTCCAGTAACTGCAGCTTTCTGTTCATTGGCAAGGTAGTGGCTCAGATGTACCATTCTGAATAAAGTCAAGTTTGTCCGTAGGGAATATGTATGTTGTTAAGAGCTTTCCATGTGATCAAATGCATCCTAACTCCTTAACAACCACCATTAAAGAAACACTTTCTTGCGGAATTTTCTCCAGTCAGCTACCTCAAAGAAATTAATTGAAGGGAAAGTTTGTCGTTGACCTTCCAGCATCCATTCTGCCTTTTCTCAACAACATTGAACCTTACCTGTGTGTTCCAAGTACAGGCCCCTCCCAAGTCCTAGGGCTGGAGGACCAAACCTGATCCTCATTAGCACACCGTATCCTGCTGGTCGAGTGATGGTTTCAAGGGTAAGCACATGATCTAAGCCAGTCAGAATGAATGGAAGACTTGGACTAGAACATAAACTCAGTAAAAGCAAGGACCTTACCTGTCTGGTTTCTACTGCTTCCCCAGCATCGACATAATAGTGTTCTGGAACAAAGTAGGTGTTTAATAAATATGATTGTTAAATACCTAAAAATGGAGGTAAAAAATGAAATAAAAAACTGGATTTTTGATACAGTTTTGAATCTGTCTCGATGTACCTTGACTGAATCCATCCTTGGGTTGTTTAGTTACTAATTCAACAAATTCTCTTTGCTTAAACCAATTTAGGTTTTAATTTCTCTTACTTGAAACCAGAAGGTAATAGGGAAGTTGGCAGGACCAGTAGTCTAAACCAGAAAGGGCTTGATAATTTATTTGGTTCAAAATATGTTAATATCCTATTTCTATTGAGCAAAAGAACTAAATACAGAAAAATTTAATAAGCCGGTCTATGAAATACAGAGAGATGAGGATTCGCCTTCTAATGACAAATTTTATTTTATTTTCAAAAATCAGTCTTTTCTTGTTGATTTGCTTGTCGTTGGCCTTCCAGCATCCATTCTGCCCTTTATCAACAACATTGAACCTTACGTGTGTGTTCCAAGCGCAGGCCCCTCCCAAGTCCTAGGGATGGAGTTCTTTGTATATTCTAATCACCAGCACTTTGTCTGATTTGTAACATGTGAGTATCTTCTCCCATTCTGAAGATTATCTATTTGCTTTGTAGATTGTGTCCTTAGCTGTGCAGAAACTTTTTAACTTGATCAGGTCCCATTTATTTATTTTTGTTACATTTGTTCCATTCTTTTTCTCAAGAATGGAAAAGCAAGTATCTCATGTACTCAGTACTAATCTGAAAATAGTAGATCAACAACTACAGACCCACATGAGAGAAAAACACAATCAATTAAAGATGGAAGGAGCAGCAAGGGGGCTCAGTAAGTTTCCACCTATCATGTACAAACGTAGGGGTATATGGCACACTCCCTGCATGTAGGACTCAACCACAACTCAGACTTTGGACTTTACTTTAAAAATACAAATAATTTAACCTAATTGTATGTACCCTCATATTAACCCAAAATAAAAAAAATCTTTTCAATAAACAGTACTGGAACAGCCGTACATTCATATGTAAAAAATAAATCTCAACAGGACTTTTCACCCTTCACACAAACTAGCTTAAAACAGATGACAGATGTAAATGTAAAATGCAAAACTATAAAACCCCTAGATGATAACTTAGGAGAAAATCTAGGTGATCTTGGATTTGGCAGCGACTTTCAGATACAATATCAAAATCATTATCCATGAGAGAAAAAAACTGATAAGTTGGACTTTACTGAAATTAAAAACTTCTCAGCAAAAGACACTATGAAGAGAATAAAAAGACAAGCCACGGTTGAGAGAAAATATTTGTAAAATATTTATCTGATAAAAAACTGATATTAAAAATATTCAATGAACTCTTGGGCGGCACCTGTGGCTCAAGGAGTAGGGTGCCAGCCCCATATACAGGAGGTGGCAGGTTCAAACCCGGTCCCAGCCAAAAACTGCAAAAAAAAAAAAAATAGTTCAATGAACTCTTAAAATCCACAATAAAAATCCAATTTTTAAAAAAGAGGAATCCCACCAAAGAAGATATACACATGACAAATAAGCATATGAAAAAACGTTCAGCATCAAATGTCACTAGGGAACTGCAAATTAAAACAATAAGGAAAAAAGAAAAAAACAATAAAATCATTCCAGATTCAGTAGAATGGCTAAAATCCAAAACACTGATAACATCAAATGCTGTCGAGCCAGACCTCTCATTCATTGCTTGTGCAAATGCAAAATCATACAGACATTTTAGGAGACAGTTTGACAGTTCTTACAAAACTAAACATAGTGTTAAAATGGAGACTTTACATCCTTCGTATTAACCTGGATGGAAGTGGAAGACATTATTTTTAGTAAAGCATCACATCACAAGAATGGAGAAGCATGAATCCTATGTACTCAATTTTGATATGAGGACAATTAATGACAATTAAGGTTATGGGGGGGACAGAAAGAAGGATAGAGGGAGGGGAGTGGGGCCTTGGTGTGTGTCACACTTTATGGGGGCAAGACATGATTGCAAGAGGGACTTTACCTAACAATTGCAATCAGTGTAACCTGGCTTACTGTACCCTCAATGAATCCCCAACAATAAAAAAAATTAAACATAGTGTTACCCTATGATCCAGCAAGCATAGTCCTTGGTATTTACCCAAATGAGTAGAAAACTTATGTCCACACAAAAACTTACATGAGAAAGTTTTGGCAGCTTTATTCATAATTGCCAAAACTTGGAAGCAACCAAAATATCCTTCAATAGGTAAACGAATAAGAAATTGTGTGGTCCACCTATACAATGGAATATTACTCAGAGATAAAAAGAAATATTCTATCAAGCCACTAAAAGACATGGTGTAAACTTAAATGCACATTGCTAATTGAAAGAAGCCAATCAGAATGGTTGGCTTACTATTTGGTTCCATATATATGACACTCAGGTATAGGCAAAACTGTGGAGGCTAAAAAGGTCAGTGAGTGCCAGGGGATTAGAGAAAGGAGAAGAGAGACAAGTAGCTGGAGAATGGTTGAAACTCAGGGCAGTGAAACTGTTCAGTATGATACAGTAATGGTGGATATATAACATAATACATTTGTTAGAATGTACACCAAAACTAAACCCAATGTAAACTGTGTAAACTTTAGTTATTAATAATGTATCTATTTGTCTCATCAATTGTAACAAGTGTAATATACTAATATAAAATTTTAATAATTATAGGGGAAACTATATGTGGTCAGGGAGAGGGGTATATGGAAACCCTATTTTCCACTGAATATTTCTATAACCCTACAACTGCCCCCTCCACATTATTAAATCTATTAAAGAACAAATAAAAAATATATAAAATTTTTAAATGAGAATAAATTTGAAGCAACATTCCTTCTACTTCTGTATGTTTCAAGTTTCTATAATAAATTTTTATAAAATGCATGTACCCAGAAATTCTACATCTAGTATTGCATGTATTGATCAAAGCTTTATGTCAAAAGGTTATGTACCATTGTCAATGGTAGAAAAAGCCTATAAACAAATAAATATGCATTAAGAAAGAGTTAAGTAAATTATACTTCTTTTACACATGGAATACTAAAGAGCAATTTAAAAGAGGCAGCCATATTTACAGAATGTAAGTGAACTCATGAAGGACGGAGTTGGTGTCATTTTTTGTTGTTCATTAATATAGCATAAGGGACTGGAGTTGTACCTGGCATACAGTAGGCCTTCAAGAAAGATTTGTTGAGTAGAGAATAATTATCAATTTTTAAAAACAAGCTACAAAATAATGTACATGTAGTTTCCCTTTTCTTACATAAAAAAAGATAAAATGTATATGCATGAATATGTATTTTGAAAAAACATACATGTATATATAGTAAATCTAGAAAGATACATAAGAATCTGATATCCACGTTAAAGGAATAGAGACTGGGAATTAGGAAATGGACGAAGATGTAATCTCATTATGTTCCTATTTATAAATAAAACTCTCTAAGGCAAGGCTAGAAAATATCAACCCTGGAGATCAATGGGGTGACAGATGTCACAGCCAGATCACCCTCACATCCAAGGCAAGAAAATATCAACAACAACAAAAAAATAAGGAATTAAATAATATCCCAATAGAAAAATGGGCAAGATATAAATAGGCAACTCACAAAAGAAGAGAAATTATTGATGCTCAAACTAATAATAAAATGAATACCAATAAAAGCAATAAATTATCACGTTTTTACCTATCAAATTTACAGATGATACTTATCTACAAAGGTCACATAAAAAATTTAAATAAAAAAATTTATAGATGGAAAATCCTCGAAGTTCAGAATTGGCAAGGATAGAAGGAAATGGGCACACATACCCTGTTGATGGAAGTGTAAAGAGATATATCCTTTCAGCCCTGAATAATCTGTAACAAAGTGTACAGTAAAGTTTGATACCACCATTACCTTTAACCAAAGCTACCCAACTGCCAGAAATCAAATAAATATAAAAAATTGTTTGCAAAAAAGAGATTCAAATCAGTGTATATTAGATATAGATACAGATGGAAAACCTTTCACAAGTAGATTAGGTAAGTAGATTCTAGTATACGAATATTCAATGAAATATTATGCAGATAATTTTAATTATCTAGCTCAATGCTTCTGGATTTGGAAAGCTGTCCACAACATATTATTGAGTAATAGGAAACAGATTACAAAAGAAATCAATAAGCATTTCCACCTAAAGAATGAAAAGAGACAGGACACGGTGGCTCATACCTATAATCCTAGCACTGCAGGAGGCCAAGGCAGGAGGATCACTTGCACTTGGGAGAGCAAGACCAGTCTGAGCAAGAGCAAGATCCCATGTCTACCAAAAATAGAAGTTAGCTGGGTGTAGTGGTGGGCACCTGTAGTCCCGGTTACTGAGGAGGCTGAGGCAGGAGGGTGGCTAGAACTCAGGAGATTGAGTTTGCTGTGAGCTAGGCTGATGCCATAGCACTCAAGCCTGTGCAATGGAGTGAGATTCTGTCTCAAAAAAAAATTCTGAACCTGAACCTGTAGCAAATATTGTACCTAAGGCTAAGTATTAGAAGTTTAACCATTAAAATTAGAAATAAGAAAAAAAACAAGAATGCCTATTGTCATCAGTAATATTCAATATTGTACCTGTGTTATGATCATTGTGATATGAAATAAAAGAAATAAATTGCATAAATACAGGTTGGAAAGATACTTACCTGTTTGTACAATATGATTAACTACCTAGAGAATTTATTACAATGAATAGAAGTTTAGTAAGGGGCTAAATATAACATGAATGTATAAAAACTAATTCTTTTCTTATATAAGCAATAACCACTAAATATTCCCTGTATCAACCAAAACTATAACATACGTAAGCATAAACTAAGATTAAGATTGCCCGTAAAGATAAGATAAAGATAAGATAAACAATCTAAGCCATCACTAAAAGACATAAAAGAAAATGTCAATTCTTCCTTCAAATCAATGTATAAATTCAATACACTCCCAACCAAAATCCAAACTAGTTTTATTTAATGAAAAAAGACAAATTTATTCTTTTTTTTTATTTTTTTGAGACAGAGTCTCACTTTGTCACCATTGGTAGAGTGCCATGGCGTCATTAGCTCTCAGCAACCTCAAACTCTTGGGCTCAAATGATTCTCTTGCCTCAGCCTCCTAAGTAGCTGGGACTACAGGCCCCTGACACAACGCCTGGCTATTTTTTTAGAAACAGGATCTCGCTTTTACGCAGGCTGGTCTCCAACTCCTGAGCTCAGGTGATCCACCTGCCTCGGCCTCCCACAGTGCTAGGATTACAGGCATGAGCCACCGTGCCCGGTAACAAACATATTCTTAACTTTTTGTGTGAAACATATACATACTCCACAAGAATAACCAAGAAAATTTGAAAATGAAGATCAAATGAGGTTAAATAATTGCCCTACCACAGAATATAGTTATGGTACTAAACAGCGTATATATACTATGTATAATTTTAAACTCCAGTATGATAAAAACAAAGTTAAAACACAGACACCTGACCAGGTAAAGTTTCAACTTTAAACTAACAAAAAATTAATGAATTATATGCATGTATGCACACACATTTAGTGATTTTACATATATATTCATTCATATATTCATTATATGTATCTATACATTACACATATAGTCATTATGTATAAATTGCTTATAAAGAAATAAGCAACCTACTAGAAAAATAGGTAAGTTATAAAAAGGATGTAAATAAAGAATTAGAGAAAACATAAATGATCAATAAATACGAAATAAGAGTATCAAACTTCCTCATGATTTTTCAGATCAAACGATTAAGGTTTTTTCTGTCTTTGTTTAAGAAATGACAAATTTTTTAAAGACCCATATGTCAAATAGGTGTAGGGAAAGTGGATGAATATACAAGAGCTGTCCATAAAATACCCACCATATATGTGTCTATTTTTCATGTTACAGGGCTGGATACTTTCTGGATAGCCCTCATATACTGACACAGTCATTTAGGATAGAGACTGTCCATTTCTCCCAATTCCTGTGATTTCTAAATCAGTTAGCCCAGCAATCATACTTCTATAAATGCAACCTATAGAAAAATGGGCAATAAGTTCATTGCACTTTTAAATAAATTAATGAGTATACCATACAATAATTTTATTTTTTTATATTTATTTATTTTTATTAAACCATAACTGTGTACATTAGTATGATCGTGGGGCACCATACACTTGGTTCATAGATGGTTTGACACATTTTCATCACATTAGTTAACATAGATTTTGTAGCATTTTCTTAGTTATTTTGCTAAGACCTTTACATTCCACATTTACTAGGATTCACATATACCCTTGTAAGATGCACAGCAGGTGTAATCCCATTAATCCCCCTCCTTCCCCCTCCCTCCCCCCCTTTCCCCCTTCTCCCTATTCTTAGGTTGTAACTGGGTTATAGCTTTCACGTGAAGGTCCTACATTAGTTTCATAATAAGGGTGAGTACATTGGGTACTTTTTCTTCCATTCTTGAGACACTTTACTAAGAAGAATATGTTCCAGCTCCATCCATGTAAACATGAAAGAGGTAAAGTCTCCATCTTTCTTTAAGGCTACATAATATTCCATGGTGTACATATTGCATACAATAATTTTAAATAATGATTCTGTTTTCACTACAACTCTTTAAGATATGTGTTCCAGTTACTATCACTATAACAAATTTATTCATTCATGTGTTAGTGAGCTGAAACAACAACCAGGATCAGACAGAGCAGAGTGATACTGGCTTGTCTCTCCCCACAGTGTCTGGGCCCTCATCTAGGAAGAGCTATTGACTATGTCCAGGTTGGAATCTTCGGCTGGGACCTCAGCTGGGGCTCTCTACTAGAGCACTCTCGGGGGGCCTCCCCTCTGCCTGGGCTTCCTCAGAGAATGACAATGACTTCAGGATATTCCAGTCTTACATGGTGACTCAGGGCTTCACAAGTGAGTAATCCACCCAACAAGGGAGAAAATGCATTGCCCTTCCTGATGGAGCCTCATAAGTCATCCAGGGTCATTTCTGCTACATTCTGTAATCATGAATCCTGCCCAGAGAAAGGGGACTAGACTCTGTCTCTCAATGTCAGGATGTCAAGGTCACATTGTTAAGATGGGGGGGGCGATGAGGACACTGCTGTGACCATTTTCTGGAAAGTACAAAATACAACCTGCCATAACATATTAGAGAAGAAAGCATCTAGCACAATGTTTGTAATCTGATGCCATCTGTATAAAAAGGAAAAAAACTTTTGATGTACATATACGCAAATGTGGATAAATGTGATGGTATAACTATGTGTGGCAAATGCCCAGAAAATTATTTCAAAAGATATACACCAAGCTGGTACCACCTAGTTAGCTCTTAGGGGGAGAATGAGATTATAGCCGTGTGACATGGAGGAGACCTCTCACTTTTCCTCTATGGGTCAAAACTTTGCAATGAGTTCCAAGTTGAGATGTGTAAAGGACAAGAAGCAGTGTGTCCGGGAAACTGTGTTCAAGTAAAAATGGGGCTTCAGATGTAACTTAGTGTCCATCGAACCACTTCCAGATACATTTATAAAAAGCACAATTCAGTATCCAACCACTCAGACCCTGCCAAGATGAGAGGAAAACGGCAAAATGGACAGCACTCAGATACTGAGCCAGGCAGTCCAATCTGCGGCTAGACCCATGTTAACGGTAAAGAAGCTGGAACTCATGGGTCTTGTGCTTTGTTTTGTTTTATTATCACTTCAGCCTTCTAGTAAATTTCCCTTTTAAAAAGTACAGTTTACTCTTGATTGTAATAAAGAAAAGAGGACATTTGTCCTGATGGTCTTGACGGAGAGCTACCCCAGATCTGGACTCATCTTCTGGGCGGCACTAGGAACAGGAATAAAGACAGCATGGTGTTGGATGGGGTTTTCTTGCTGAATTTTAACCATTTTCAACAAAAATTACTCAATCCTGTTAGTGTGTATGGACTTAGCCTTTAACTAATAGTTTATTAATAAAGTTCAGATCCCTTACATTTTACAAGTGGATACCAAGACTTACTATAAAACTTACAGTAATCAAGGTAACATAGGAGCAGCATCAGGACATCCTGTGCAACAGAACAGAGAACCCAAAACACACCCACACTGATATGGTCGCTTGATTTTGGTGAAGATGCCATACTAATCCAGTGGAGAAAGGCAAGTCTTTTCAATCAACTAAAAAATAATATGCATTTTTTTAGGGCAGAGCCTGTGGCTCAACAGAGTAGGGCATCGACCTCATATGCTGAAGGTGGTGGGTTCAAACCCAGACCCAGACAAAAACTGCAAAATAAATAAATAAATTAAAAGAATATATGTATATTTTTAAAATCCTTTATCTGGGTGGAAAAAAAGGAACCTTAATCCTCTCCTCACGCCATACACAAAAACAAGTTCAAGATGATCATGGACCCAGCAGAAGTAAAAACTGTGAAGTTTTTAGCTTGGAAGAAAATATAGGAGAATATATTTGGTGACCTAAGGGGTAGGCAAAAATCTTTTAGACCACGGAAAGCAATAAACATTAAAGAAAAAGGCAAATAAATTACACTTCAAAGTTAAAAATATGTCTTTTAAAGACACTGTTAAGAAAATGAATATACTAGGCACAAACTGAGAGAAAATGTTTGCAATGCACATATCTAATAATGGGGCATGTAAAGAGCTATCAAGAATTTCCACAAATCAATAATAAGACAAAAACCCCAAAATAGGCACTTGTGGAGAAGCAAGGTCCAAGTGAGGCTCAGGGACAAAACCAGATACCTGAGAAAAGAATTAAATCCAATAATACTAAACTCTTCTTACTTTACTGAAACTCTGAATATAATGGAAGAATCATTTAATATTTCAAAAATTTAACATTAATTAGCATATAGATTTGCCCATTAAAAAGGAAATGTAATATAAAAATAAATATTTCTACCTATTAATCTCATCCTGATTAACTCTTACCAAAGTTTGGGTAATAATAATTCACCAAAAAAAACAATCACATAAAAAAAAAACTGAGTTACATATAATTTATTTTTATTTTACAGCCTTTTAAAAATATAAACCACTAAAAAACATACACAATCATTTAGTAGCCACATTATTACAAAAGTAAAATAACATAGGATAAATTGGACAGCTGAATCCCTGACTAGGAACACACAATAGTCACTAGGAAGGTTAAGTGGACCAACAAAGCTATTTTTTCATTCTCCATTATCACTAAAATCAATCACAGAACCAGTTTCCAGGAGACCATTCCATTCACTACGAGAATACGTGCAATATACAGATGTCAAGTTAGCATCTTAAATTAATTTCAAAATACCATTTTTTTCTTTTCCTTTGGGGACAAGTTCAATGGCAAGGTGGAATAGTAAAGACCATGGGGAAACAAGCTCATGACAGGTCCACATCTCTCCCAGTAGGTTCTAAAACACAAGCAAGAGAGGAATGTATACTATGTTGTCTGGTACAATGGCCACTATACCCTTGTGGCTATCTAAATGAATTATGATTAAATAAACTCTAGATTTTACTTTCTCAGGCACACTAGCCACATTTCAAGTGTTCACTAGCCACATGCGGCTGGTGGTTACCATACTGGACACCGCAGATATAGAACATTTCTGTCATCACACAAAGTTCTTTTGGACAGCCCTGGATGTGGGAAGTGTTTCTTCTCCCTTTGCTTAGCCAGAATGTAGGCTGCTGATGGAAGCAGTTCTGAGAGGCAGTTCTTCTCCCAGGATATTCCTAGATTGGTGGTGGAGTCACAGAGGGAGTATGATCACTCTTCTTTGCATAGATTATTCTCCTCCATGCATAAAAGAGATGGCCTTTTTTTATAAGGAAGCATCAAAGTAGAACATTCTTTTCCCTATACAAACCCTTCACGAAGAGATTATGCCCACCAAGGAAGTGCGCAGGTCCCCACAGGCCTCCTCTAGAAAATCCTGATGTGGAATAAGCAGACTGAAGTGTTGCTTGGAGTTTTTCCAGTTGTGAAAGAGCTACAATTTTCATCTTTTTCAAATATTACATCCCTTTACAACTGTGCTTTATAACTAGGGGATAAACTACTAGTTGTCCACCCAAGATCCACAACCATCTTGTTCATATGAAGAGAACATAGATTTTTGTTGAAGGCAGTTATATATCTAGCTACATAAACTACGTTTCTCAGGCAATCTTGCAGACAGCAGTAGCCAATGACACAGTTCTGGCCAATGAGATATAAACAAAAGGTTTCAGGCTACTGAGAAAGCTCTTGAAAAGGATAGAGACTCAGACTGGCATGCCTTCTTTTCCCTCTGGGTTTCCTCCTTCTTCTTGCAGGCAGCTACAGGGACCATCCTGGAACCTAGAGGAAGAAGCCAAAGGAGCCTCAGCAGCCACCTCCATTCAGCCTGACGCCTATAAATTGCTTAACCAGCGCAAGCCTCAAGCCTCCTTGTTACAAGAGAAATGAACAAAACCTCCCATTTGTTTAAGCCACTAGTCAGACCAGTAACTTCTTATTCTATTATCAAGTTAGCAATCCATCTTGACTCTCAGTAGGGAAATGGTATTTTCAACTGAAAGTCAAGAATGTCTTGCCTAAAGATTCTATATCTACTCAATAAATCCAACTAACTTCAGAATCATACTAATAAAACAAAGATTGAATATAAAGATTTTAACATGAACCCATTTGTGTCCTCAGGATGTGTCTATAGACCAAGAATGGCAGAAATGATCAAGCTGAGAAGCTGCTACTAAGGAAAATAAGAGGGTTTTTTAACCTTAATCCATCAGGAAGCTATTTCCAAGTGCCAACTGGGTTCTGATTACCGGTCCAAACATAGGTTTGCCTTCTGATTACCTAACTTCCTGTGTGGGAAGATACTCACCACTCAACTAATCAGATCAGATCTTTACTAACCTATCACTTTATTATTTTCTGTAGACAAAATAAAAATGGAGAATTAAGAAATTTATTTCACTGATTCGAACAAAAAAAAAAAGGCTGTATCAAAGATCTACAATTAAATTCTTAACTTTCCCATGCATGTGACATAGACATCTGACAGTGATATTCTAATGATCCTAGAGTGTTCATCGTGGTTTATTAGTCAAAAGATGCACAAATACCTCAGAGTAGCTATAAATTTTTAAGTACAAAATTCTGTAGATACTTTCTATGTACTTCGTTCATTATCTTCAGCATTCTAAAAGCCCCTAGATGAGTAAATGTGACTTAGAAAAAATAAGTATTCCCCACTATCTAAAATTGTTTAACCATTTAAAATCTCTAAAATTTTAGCTATTTAAAATTTAACTCTATTGCACTTATTTCAAAACTATAGACAAAATGGGAAACGTGGAATGTCAAGCTAAAAATAGGATATTGCATATTTTTTACTCACCTAGTTCCAAGTTTCCACCCCTGCAAGTGAACCAAAAACAAATCCTGGCACCTTGTCATTCCCAGAAAAGCCAGTGCATGGCACACTCTGGGTAAATTTTCTCTCTTATTCTGTAGAATCACACCAGATGGCATCAGTTCTGCATCTACAGCTGTGCCCTAAAATTGAAGTTCAGACATAGGAATCTACTTTATTAGACATTTTAGATTTTGCAGGTGTGAGTGTGATGTCATTCTCATTCAAACCATTCAAAATGGTCATCTTGCCGAGTAGAACTGTAGATCCACTGCACTTACTTCCAAGTTTGGAAATTGGTGCAATGATCAAAATCATCCTAATAAGATTTGAAGACATTTTGAACAGCTGAAATTCAGAAACAGTAATGAAATAATAGCAATTTGAAATAAAAAATGAACATTGAGTAATAGAATTATAGCTCATTTTCTTATAAGAAATTCAACTTGGCTTCTAACATCGCTTAAGAGTCACTAAAAACCTTTAATTGAAAATAAAATACAAAAATCTTCTATAATCTAGTTACACTTACGTAATGAGCAGTCATTTTAAATGGTCCTGACTTTTTAAATGCTTTAATATCTAGCTCATATGTACACAATCTTTAAAAATAGACTTGGCATAACGTCTGTCAGAACAAGGAGGAGGTCAGTGGACAGAGTATCCCACACGTAGAAACCTGGAACCTGGACCATTGTGGGTGTCCAAGTATTCAATCTAAGCTAAAAATGTATACAGGTAGCCAAAAAATGTGAGTTCAAAGTAGTTCTAATTTGGGAAATCAGTCTATGCAGGGTCATGGAAAAATGATGATTGAATAAATGAATTAAAAAAAGGCAGCTCATCTACAGGTGTCAAAGTTCCAAAGGAAGAGTCTCTAACAAAGCAAGGACAGGGCAGGAGACCAACAGCAGTAAATTCAAAGAGTGAATATGAGCAACCTTAATTCTCCCAAGTTTAGGGCCAAGTTTTTTTTGTTTGGTTTTGGGTTTTTTTTTAGACAGAGTGTCACCATGTTGCCCTTGGTAGAGTGCAGTGGTGTCACAGCTCACAGCAACCTCCAACTCTTGGGCTTAAGCGATTCTCTTGCCTCAGCCTCCTAAGTAGCTGAGACTACAGGAACCCGCCACAAAGCCCGGCTATTTTCGGTTGCAATTGTCATTGTTCAGCAGGCCCAGGCCAGGCTTGAACCCACCAGCCTCAGTGTATGTGGCTGGCACCCTACTTACTGAGCTACAGGCACCAAGCCTAGGGCCAAATTTTAAGAGAATTTAACTAATAGGAAAAACATTGGCTTTTTTTTTGCCCAGATAAAAAGGAACTTAGTAATTAATGAGCTCAATTATACAGAGGTTATAAAATGGCACTGGACCTAAGATAGAAAGGCAACCCTGACTTTCTTTGGGAACCTAAGTTAGTAGAACTGACAGGGAGATTGTATTAATACTGATGTGGCAATAAATTGAGTTCTTCTGTCTAGAAAGAACCATGGGCCAGTAAAACTTCTGGACACCAGTGGCACTGCTAGGGAGATTAAAGGATTACAAAATCAAGAAGCCAAGCAGGTGGCTAAAGTCATTTGCACTCTGTTTATTATAAACTATGAAATGATTGTTTTCTATCCTTATGAAAGGCTGTAATTTTTAAATAATTACTTCCAATTCATCTTCAACGCTCATATTAACCATACAACCCTTTAACTAAGTGCCTCTGTGGAGGCATCAACCAATTAGAGAACTATTGTTCTTAGCACAATACAGAATCACTGCAGTTGATTTGGGAAATTCAAACTGGGGTTTTAAATAGTTGCTTACTGTAACTTTGATAAAAAGGTGAGAATTTGCTCATGACTTAACAATTAAAATAAAGGACTCAATTAAGAACAGGTCTATTCTGGCAAAGTGAAATAGGAAATATGGGAAATTACCTGAATGTCTCAGACCAAAAACTTTCCCCATAATTATTCACCTGAGACTATTTCTCCTTCCTTTGAAGTATCAAAATAACTGCCTCACACTTCATTTTTAGAATGTTAACTTGGGCAAAATCTAGTATTCATTGTTTTTAGCCTCTGTATATGGTCTTCCTTTGTGTTTAAAATTAACAAGCATTTTCAATACTACATTCTTGACATCGACAGTGTATCCCACTCTAACATGATTAAACCCAAAATTTTCCTGTATTAAAGAGAAGTTTTATCTCCATCACATATTTCACTCCACCAACCCCTGCACTGTTTTCCACAACAGCAGAATGATTATTAAAATTGCAAACACTCCTGACATCTTTAATTTTCATAATCTTTTACGTAGACACTGATTCTTGCAAAGAGATAGGAATTAGTTTGTCTTCCTGGTTCCAGCAGAAGTTCACAGTTCCCAGTGGGGGGAAAGCCCTTTACTTCACTGTACGCATTTGCCCCTTCCTGGCCCCTCACCTTTATAGGCTCTGGATCTTCAGAAGTTTAGCCCTAACTAGGGTCAACATTAAACCATGGGTGGTCCCAACTCACCATTTGCATCTTTGCCTACCAAAGCTTCCATCTCCCATTGTCCCTGCCTTCTCCTTGCAGGGCTCCCAAGCTGTCACTGCAGCTGCGGTCCTCTGCGCGCCCGCCAAGGACAGCAGCTCGCTCCAGGAGGCGAGGCCACAGAAACCTAGGAAAAAGCATCTGGAAGATGAAGTTACTTCCCAAACTAACATTGCTGGGAGGGCGGTTAGGGCACACTAGTGAGTTTACTCCTGCTGGTCAATCTTTCCGCAAAAGCTGCTCTAATCATTTAACCTGCAACCACAGAACCGCTCCTCCGCCCCCGTCTTCTTTTTCCTGTACAAACCGGTACCTCTTGTCGCCGGCCCTTCATACTATCACCCAAAAGGTCACTTACAACCAACCCAAAGGCGTCTTGCAAATAACTCTCAGTGTAACGTTCATCCTCCGTTGCCCCAGATTCTAAACCCACCCAGTGTGGCAATCCGCAGGCACTAACGAGGTTGGTAGCTATTCAAATAGGAGTAAGGATCAAGGATTTCTCCCCGCAGTGGGCCACTGAGTTCTCCCCATCCGCCTGCGCGTCTCCAGTAGAACTCCACTTACCGTCTCGGGTCTGAAACATTTCAAGTATGCCGTCCTCCTGCCACCGTCCCAAAGCCCACAGTCTTTCTCAAAAAATGGGAATATTTGGTTTGACATTTGATTTTTGTTTGGAAGTGGCTGGAACGAGTTAGCTGAATAATTTCGTTTCCTACCCCTTGGCTAAAATGCATCTGGACTGGAAAAAAGAGCTTGCAGGTGTTCAAAGCCATTCTGGATGCAAAGGCTGACCCCCTCTTCCCTCCATTTCTCAGAGTCCCAGGAAAACTCCCAAACAGCCCAGCGCTAGCCCCGATCCCAGGGACCCGGCGACCCTGGCACCCGAGCGTGCCCGAGAGCCGAGACACTCGTCCCTCCGCTGCTCCCTCTCACCCCTGAACGGACTGGCCAGAGCCGCGGAGCCTCCTACCTGGGCACTGGGCGGCCGCGCTGACGGAGAACCCAGGCGGACACCCGACCCGTGCCCGCGCGGCTCGGTGTCCGCACCTCGGGTCACACCGCCTGCTCGCGGGAGAAGCCCCAAGGCTCGCGGTGCAGAGAGAGGCGCCCGGGCTGGAGCGCCCCGGCCGTGCTGGCCACAGAGTTCTTCAGCTGCTTGATGACCACGAAGAGGAGGAGGAAAAGTAGGAAGAGCAGGAAGAAGAACAGCGCCAGGTAGAGCAGCAGGTTGAGTTCCCACTCCATGCTGGAGGCGCGGGCGCTGGGCTGCGGGGCGCGCTCGGCGCGGGTTGCGGCTGGAGAGCGAGGCGCGCCGCCCGCACACCCACCCCGCGCTCCCCGCCGGCCCCGCGCGAGGGCGCCCCGCGTCGGGCGCAGACTCCAGGGTCCGCGCTCGGCCCCTCAGCCGCAGCTCCGGGGACATGCGCCAAGAAGCTGATGCGATCCGGATCCCACACTCGGTGCCAGTCACGAGAGCCTTCTGCTTCGCCGAGATCCTGGGCTCGTGAGGACGGCGGCGGATTTCCTAGGAGCCAACTAGAGCGGGCGGGCGGGGACACCGGGACAAGAGAAAACTACTCCGTTTCCCAGGGGGGTTGGAAAGGATTTTAAAATTTCTTCCCCAACAACCTGTAGGTCTCCTAGTCCTGCCCTGCCTAACTGATTTTCGTTATTTTCTTCAGTGGCTTTCCGAAAGTGCAGGTGACGCCAGGGCCCAGAGACCCAGAGGAATTAAAGGCGACTGTGAAGATGGTGTCTGAAGTGCTGTTAGATAACTTCGTGCCTGTGTGAATCCCACTGCGGGCTGCCTTGCTCTTCAGATATGCAGACGCACTCAGTACTGAGAGTGCTTTCCTATGGACAACAGGTCATTCGGAAAAGCATTACAATTAAAATGCATTTCAAAAGTTATATTGTGCAAAGCTTTCAAATGTTGCCTTGAAATTCAACTTCCTTGGTGAAAAGAGACAAACACCTTACTCACAGCGACTCTATAAGTCCCTAATACCTCTCTGTGTTTGTCTGACATCACCCCTATGGGGCAGCTTTGAAGGAAATTTGGTTTATCTATTACTGTAACAAATAGCCTCCATACTTGGTAGCTTAAAGAGATGACATTGGTTCTCTCTCATGGTTTCTGTGGGTCAGCAATTTGGGACCACTCAGCTGTAATTCCAGGTTGGGGTCACACATGAGGTTGTAAACAGATGTCAGCCAGGGATGAAGTCATCTGAAGGCTTGTCTGGAGGTGGAGGATCCATTTCCAGGGTGGCTCCCTCCCAGGGCTGTCAAGTAATGCTGGCTCTTGGCGGGAGGCCTGCGTTCCCTCCCAGGAGGCTTCTCCACAGGGCTACTTGAGTGCTCCCCACACAGCCACTGGCTTCCCCCAGAACAAGTCATCTCAGAGAACAAAGCAGAAGCTGCAGTGCCCTTCACCACTACCTTTCAAAGCCACACAACATCACCTTTGCAACATCCTTCTAGTTGCACAGGTCAGCCCCTTTCGGTGTGGAGTCCAAGGATGTGAACATGGCGGTGAAGATCCCTGGGGGCCGTCTTAGAGACTGGCTGTCACGCTGCTGATAGAGCTGATTCTCACTGCTCATGTTGTGGGCCTCCAACTTTATTCATTCTTTCTTTGTGAAGATACATGATAGCCCCCCTCAACTGAATTCCTGGGATGAGACAACGTCCCAGACTCTGTATTTGGCTGTCTGTAATAGATGGCTGCTCCGTTGATGGCAGGGATTCAGAGAGACAGGGTGGAAGTCTTGTGGACAGAATTGCAGACTCAGCTTTACCTGTCAGGGGTTATTTTTCCTATGTGACTCTCAGACCGCTCACCTGTAACATATCTTGCTTATCTTTCCCGTCGTTTTGTTTGTGAGTATCAAAAAATGAGTGGATGTTAAATAGGAATGTGTTTTGCTATATAACTGTCAGATACCATTATTACTATATTACCAAGGATCTCCAGTGATTCAGGGTACTGTACAAAATTTCCAGGCCCTAGACTTCTCCACAAAGTATCTTACTATGTAAGGAATCACTCTCTCCCTGTCTCTTTTCCTCTCTTTCCGAATAACACTGTATTAATCCAATCCATAGGCTCATAATGACTCACAGAGCTGGTTGTTAAGTTCTGTAAATCAATTATTAAAATACAGCTATTATTTAAAATAAAATTATATAACCTCACGGTGAACTAAATTATGTTAACAATAAAGGTAATTCTCAAAACTCATCACTTCCGAATTATTTACTACTTGTTGCTACGTGTATTATCTATGCACTTGAGATTATTTATTAACACATCGGTCGTAGCCATATGGTTGAAATACTAGATGAAGGTATATTACTACACATCTCTTCCCATCTTCAATCCAATGTCATATTGATAGTTTGAAAATGGCCATGGTGAGAGTGTTTGTCCTGAGCAGATCAGAACCAGAGAGGCAGCTGTTACTTTTTTTTTTTTCCAGATTAATATGAGGGTACAGACAATTAGAATTAGGTTACATTGTTTTGCATTTGTTAGTTAAAGTCCATGTTGTAGTTGTGCCCCTCCCCCAGAAGGTGTGCCATACCCTTACATTGTGCCTATTAGGTGAGAGCACACCAATCCTCCCTCTTCCTCCTTTCTCCTCGCTTCTTCCCTCCCATGTGAGTTTACTTGTGTTTCTCAGTTGTGTGGCTGTGTATTTGTTCATCTACTGGTTTCGTATTAGTATTGAGTACATTGGATACTTGTTTTTTCAATTCTTGTAATACTTTACTAAGGAGAATGTTCTTTAACTCCATCCAGGTTAATATAAAAGATGTAAAGTCTCCATATGTTATGGTTGAATAGTATTCCATGGTATGTATATATATATATATATATATATATATATACTATAGTTTATTAATCCATTCATGCTGAAGAACACTTGGTTTGTTTCCACATTTTGGTGATTGTGAATTAAGCTGCAATAAACATTCTAGTGCAAATGTCATTAGATGGTAAAATGTTTTGTTTTGTTTTTTTCTTCTGGGCAGACACCTAATAATGGGATGGCAAGATCAAATGGAAGGTCTACTTCTAGTAAGAATTCTCCATACTTCTTTCCAAAAGGCTATGTCAGTCTGCGGTCCCACCACTAGTGTAAAAGTGTTCTCTTCTCTCTGCACACACACCAGCATCTGCAGCTTTGGGACTTAATGATGTGGGCTATTCTCACTGGAGTTAGATAGGGTGGTTTTGATTTGCATTTCTCTGATGATTAGAGACTGAACATTTTTTCATGTGTTTCTTGGCCATTCATCCATCCTCTTTGGAGAAAGTTCTGTTCATATCTCTTGCACGATGATAAATGGGGTTATTTGCGCTTTTCCCATTTGAGTTCTCTGTAGATTCTGGTTATCAAGCCTTCATCAGATTCGAGTTCTTCATTTTGTATGGAACCAGAAAAAAATCCCATGTGACCAATGCAATTCTTAACAATAAAAACAAATCCAGAGGCATCACTTTACCAGACTTTAGGTTATACTTCAAGTCCACAGAGATCAAAACAGTATGGTATTGGCACAGAAAAAAGAGACACAGATCTATGAAACAGAATAGAAAATATACAGATGAAACCAGCCTCTTATTGCCATTTGATTTTCAACAAATGAAATAAAAGTATACACTGTGGCAAAAGTCTCTATTCAACAAATGGTGCTGGGAGAACTGGATAATCACATGTAAAAGACCGAAACTGGACCCACATTTCTTACCATTTACAAAAATTGATTCATGATGCATAAAAGATGTAAATCTGGGCGGCGCCTGTGGCTCAGTGAGCAGGGCACCAGCCCCATATACCGAGGGTGGTGGGTTCAAACCCAGCCCCGGCCAAACTGCAACAAAAAAATAGCCGGGCATTGTGGCAGGCGCCTGTAGTCCCAGCTACTCAGGACGCTGAGGCAGGAGAATCGCCTAAGCCCAGGAGTTGGAGGTTGCTGTGAGCTGTGTGATGCCACGGCACTCTACCGAGGGCAATAAAGTGAAACGCTGTCTCTACAAAAAAAAAAAAAAAAAAGATTTAAATCTAAGACACAAGGGCGGCACCTGTGGCTCAAGGAGTAGGGCGCCAGTCCCATATGCCAGAGGTGGCAGGTTCAAAGCTAGCCCCGGCCAAAAATGACAAAAAAAAAAATCTAAGACACAAAATAATAAAAATCCTAGAAGAAAGTGAGGGAAAAACTCTTGATAATATTGGCCTAGAGAAAGATTTTATGAAGAAGACTTCATTGGCAATGGCAACAACAATAAATAAATGGGACTTAATTAATCTAAAAAGCTTCTGCACAGCTAAGGACACAACAATTAAAGCAAACAAACAACCTTCAGAATGGGGAAAGATATTTGCATGTTATGAATCTGGAAGTTGTTAACCAGCACACAACTGCTAGTGGAGTTATTGGAAAAAATTAAAGTCTTGGCCAAGTTAGTAGAGATTTGTCATTTTTTTTTTACTTCCCAGAATCCATACACCTCCACTCTAAGTATCACATGTCTTTACTGGTAGAATTCTCCATTGTTTATAATCTTTGCAGGAGGACAGGACCTAGTGTCTACTTTCCATTCTCACCTCCCATATGGAAACCAAGGGGATCAAACATACCTTTTACCCACGCTTGATACAGTGTAGGGAGGAGGGCAGGAAGAGCCATGCCAGAAACTTTGACAAACGTTCTTGATTCCAGGACTTTGAAGCTTGGGAGCTGACTGAACAAGAGGAATGTTGGGGCCCAGGTGCATTCCAGTTGCAGGGGCTCTTGGAGGGCCAGCCCAGTTCCAGCACTGACTGGGCATAGCCCTCTCTGCCTACTTCAGCAGCACCCTCAACCCCGGGCCCTTTCTCAAATGAGGTCCTCTTGCCTCTTTTCCATTTTATAAGCTTCCACTGGTTTTCCAGGAAGGCTTATTGTGGCTTGTAAATGGTTAGCGACAGTTTACAAATGAAAATGCAGACACATAAAGAAAACATTACTTACACACTGTGCACATGTTATGCACTCTTGATCCACAAGGTGGGCTGATGTGATGGTAGTGTATTCTCAGAACATACTCATAGCAGTATCAGTAAAGTTGGTAATACAACCCCACCACCACCACCACCACTAAATTTGACTGGCTTTAAGACAAAGAGCACTTTTTAAAAAAATCAACAAGGTGTTTGATAGAAAAGGCATATACCATTTGACACATTGCTATTCAGATATCCAAGCCCAAGAGGGATGGAAATTGAAATAGAGGGAGGTTAAATGACCTGCTCAAGGCCACACTGCTAGCAATGGCAGTACTGGGATGTGAACCCAGGGAGTCTAGCTCTGGAGCCTGCACTCTCACCCCCATGATATCCTGCCTGCCTCGTGAGAAAAGTACACTTTTTGTGTGCATGACCACCAAATTAATGATCATATTTTTTTCTGTTGACTATCAGTCAAAGGAAACAAATTTCAGAAGACATATCTTTTTTTGTACACTTTTTTTGTGCATGACCACCAAATTAAGATGATATTTTTTTCTGTTGACTGTCAAACTGTCAAAGGAAACAAATTTCAGAAGACACATATCTTCTAACTTACGTACATCTCAGCTCCTACCTTTGAAATCTTGAATATCAAAGCTTCAAATGAGCCAGGGTTTGCCTGAAGAAGGCTGGGGAAAGGGACCGAGGGATGAGGGTTTTATGTAGCCAAGCTCAAACCCATTTCGGCCTTCCCAACCATAACTATTTAGATTATTTATCCAGGCAGCTTAAACAGATTTATAGATATTAACTAATAAATCCTCATATTCACTCTCCATAGAATTTGTATTTAAAATAATATTACTGCCACAAAGAATAAAAAAGTACATTTAGTAGATGTTCCGCATGATTTTTAGCCTCTGGTTGTATTTATACACCTCCTAAGATGGTCTGAGCTTCAGTTGGTAGGATATAAATGACTCCTTAGAAATAAAGTACAACCTTTCTCTTCCTAAAGACACCATTAGTAGAAATCCACAGAAAGAAAAACCAAACATTTTAAAAGTCAGAAAGGACACTCACCAGACTAAGAACTTGTGTGGTTCCAGCAACTGAAAAGTGAGCTGAGCCCTCATGATGCACAAACAGGTAAAGTGGAGGGGGAGCTAGTCACTACAATCCTGCCCCACAGGGTGGACCCCACATGGGTTGCCACTTAACAGCATGGCTTCTTCCCCACTTGGAGTCAAACTTCATACATCTTTCATCTCCTCAATCTCCTTCCCAAAACAATTGGATGGTACCCCAGGGCTGCCCAAGATCCTACCCTGTGGACCTCAGTGGTGCACTGCAAGATAGGGTTCCTCTTCCTTTTTTGCCTACTTTATTCTTCCCACCCTCACCTCTGATAGGAAAAAAGGGCACTTAATCAGATTCGAGCTTTACAGGTATTTATAAGAAGTGCTTAACAGTGACAGTAGAAAGATTTATTTGGCTTGTAAATGTGCTTCTCTAAAGAGCCTAAACATGAAAGAAAGCTCCCAAAAAGGGCTGTAAAAATCTATGGTCACAATCCTGCCTGGACTTACTTTTGGGGGCCACTTGCAGGGTGAAAGCATGAGAAAGATAGGGTGATTGGGAAACTAGAGAACATGAGAGTTCCAGGTACCTTTCTAAGGTTGACTCAATTTGGCCTGACATGAACCCTTCCCAGATGGAAAAAATGTTTCACACCATGCTCTGGACTTGGAATGTGTTGTTAACTTGATGAGTAAGACTGGGTTCTTAGTTAACTGCACACCTTCTCAGGTGCTGAGGGCCATAAAAATTGAATCACACATAGATGGCGTTTGCTTAGATGGTATATTCCTTAAAGCACCCGTGCACGTGCTGGAGATAAAGCCCACATTCACGAAAGCCTCCAGGTTCTAGGACACTCTGTCCCAGCTTGTCAGGGCCTGAACCAGCTCCAGTGATCCTGGTGACCCCAATGACTCAGAAATATCCCAGCCAGACTATCCATGACACTTTGTTTTTTGTTTGTTTGTTTGTTTGTTTGTTTGTTTTTGTTTTTTGAGACAGAGTCTCACTTTGTTGCCCCCAGTAGAGTGCTGTAGCATCATAGCTCACAGAAACCTCAAACTCTTGGCCTCAAGTAATTCTCTTGCCTCAGCCTCCTGAGTAGTTGGTACTACTGCTGTAGTTTTGCCTGCCACAACTCCTGGCTATTTTTTAGAGACAGGTACTCGCTCTTGCTCAGGCTGGTCTCAAACTCCTAAGCTCAGGTGATCCACCCACCTCAGTCTCCCAGAGTGCTGGGATTACAGCCACCATGTAATGCCACCATGTGACCTAAATTGAGCCACCATGCCCGGCTCTATTCATGACTCTTAGACACACACCTCCCTGGCTTTTGCCTCATACACCACCATGCTCATGTCTACATTAGAGATACAAACTGGGCTTCCTTGGAATCATTCCTTATTTACACTCCATCACACTTACAATTCTCTAGATCAGAATTAGAAAATGTATGAGAATGTTCACTGCTGTAGGGGAGGAAAAAAGTGAATTGTTCTTCCTGTCCAGGTCATGTAAGGTTAATCAACAGTTATCGTTACTATAACACCCCAATAATAGGATAATTTACTGTTAATAACAGTAATAGGATAACTTACTGATAATAACAGTAATAATTTTCTGTTCACATCTCTACCTTCTCCCCCACCCCATCCCCAAATGAATGATTTCAGTGGTTACACAGTGCATACAAAATGGGATACTCTTCAGGAAACAAGTAAAATCTATGTGATAAGCTATTTAAATCTTATGTAACCATTTAGGAATTCCAGCAAGAAGGAAGAAGGGAAGGAAGGGAAAGGAGGGAGAAGAGCAAAGGAGGAAGAAAAGAGGAATGTGGGAAATCTAAGGAAGAAATGTATTTGAGGGGTATGTGGGAGATCAGCCTATGTGGGTAGCCCTTGAATCCAGAATTCACCACTAAGAATAGTTCTATGAAAAACACTCTAGATTCTGTCCTTGATTTAGAATGTCTTTGAACATAACAAAAGATACACTAAGTCTGTTTGATACTGAAAGAGAAAAATATTAAGTGACAGATTGTGATTATAGCCAAGCACTGTTTCTTTAATTCAGACCCTTTCCAGTCAATTACCTGGAACATTGGAGAAAGTCAAGGCTGACTCTCGACTTAATATTATGTCATACAGCAAAGTGAAGAATCTGAACATACGGGTCAATATATTTTTTGTTCAGCACAAACTGAATGTCAGTGGTAAAACTGTTGCTGCTAGTGGAAGGTCTGTAAGCTTCTACATAACCTGATGATATGTCCAGTTTAGATACAGAACTAAAACTGGACAGCTCTATGGGGGAAAGGAATTGGGAAAAGTGGACTTTATAACCCCTGTTTCCTTAGTGACATGCCACCTTCATTGACCTCCTCAACAACTAGGACTTGCCCTCCTGACATACACAGTTACACACTGTGGTACAGACTGGCAGTGAACACACTTGGAGCATGGCCCTAGCTACCCTACCCTGTGCCACACTGTGTACTGCAGTGCCAAGAGGTGAAGCAAACATCTCAAGTTTACGCACGTGGACATGTACTCTGACTTCATCTCTTCTGGGTGATATTAGACATCTTTTTTCACCTACCCAGCTTTTTAATAGAATCCTGACTTTATACATGTATCTGCCTCTCCCCCATGTGACTTAGAGGAAACTTTTCAGGGAAGCGCATCTTGAATGGTCTAAAATTCATTCAGGAAATATGACAACTTTTTTTCTCCAAGGAAGGAGCATGTGACCTAAATTGACCTCATCTAATAGGAGTATATAATTCAGTGCTCAAAAAGGAAACAAAACCACTGCAGGCATCTACAGTAGGGAGACTGAATACTGGTTAAACTGGTAAAATTAGTTCCAAGGCTGTGGGGTGGTAGGAGGAATATAAAGGAGAAGGTGAGTTTATCACAAGATCATAGCCCCCCTGTGCTGGGGGAGCAAAAGGGAAAATAGTCACAAGCAGAGCCCATGGTCTCTGTGTCAGGAAGGTGGCCGTGGTGCCCACTGCTGCCCCTGCTACGGGGGGGCTAGATCTCCCAGCAGGATGGAAGGGCCTGTGCTCACCAGCCACTTCCCAAGACCCCACCAGGAGCTAGAAATAAAGCAGTCTTCTCCCTTCCTCCCATCTTCCAACCTCTTGCCAGTGCCCCCCATGGGTGAAATCTAAACAGAAGCTGGGGGTCAGGGAAGACAAGGCCATTGGTAAAATGGTAGAGAGGGGCCAGGCCAGACACAGTGGCTCATGCCTGTAATCCTAGCATTTTGGGAGGCTGAGGTGGGTGGATTGCCTGAACTCAGGAGTTCGAGACCAGCCTGAGCAAGAGTGAGACCCCATCTCTAAAAATAGCCAGGCATTGTGGTGGGTGCCTATACTTGGGAGGCTGCAGCAGAGAATTGCTTGAACCCCAGAATTTAAGGTTGCTATGAGTTACGAGGCCAGGGAACTGTATCCAAGGCAACAAAGTGAGATTCTGTCTCAAAACCCCAAAAGCTGGCTGGGTGAGGTGGCTCACACCTGTCATCTAGCACTCTGGGAGGCTGAAGCAGGTAGATTGCTTGAGCTTATGAGTTCAAAACCAGCCTGAGCAAAATAGAAAAACTGAGGCAAGAGGATCGCTTGAGCCCAAGAGTTTGAGGTTGCTGTGAGCTATGACACCACAGTGCTCTACCCAGGGCAATAGCTTGAGACTGTCAAAAACAAACAAACAAACAAACAGTAAAGAGGAACGGAGGGCAAGAGAGAAGCTGAAGGACAACAAGCACTGTCTGACATGGGAGGTGCACATAGTCCATATACTGGGAAGAGGGTTCTCCCTCATGCATGTCACATACTGGTAAATAAGAATGGCATCCCTGTCTCTGCTGACAGCTACATTGTGTCCTTGAGGAAAACTGGCCACAGGATGAAACTGACTTGCTAAATGGCAAAGCAGAAAGAACCGCTTTCCTGGACCAGCAAATCAACCAAACCCGAAGGCTTGCCCACCTCTGGACAGCCTATTTGGTCCAAAAATACATATCATTATTTTTTGAGCCAATTTGTCTGATGATCCCTTGGATAGTCAACTTACAGAGGTTCTACCTTGGGAGGCCAAGGAAGGAAGATCACTTGAGCCCAGGAGTTTGAAGTGAGCTATCATGACACCACTGCACTCCAGCCCCAGCAACAAAGCAAGACCCTGGCTCAAACAAACAAACAAAAAAGCCCCAATTTTCTTATTTGTCAAATGAAGTTACTAGCATGACAGTGGCATCTACCTAAATAAGGGTGTTGTTACTATTAAATGAAAAATACAGGCTTGGTGCCTATAGCACAGTGGTTACAGCACCAGCTACATGGACCAAGGCTGGCGAGTTCGAACCCAGCCCAGACCAGCTAAACAACAATGACAGCTGCAACAACAACAAAAAATAGCTGGCATTGTGGTGGGAGCCTATAGTCCCAGCTACTCAGGAGGATGAGGCAAGAGAATCACTTGAGCCCAAGAGTTTGAGGTTGCTGTGAGCTGTGACAGCACAGCACTCTACCGAGGGCAACATAATGAGACTGTCTCAAAAAAAAAGTAATAAAAATAAATAAATAAATGTAAAATACATACAAAATTCCTGGCATTTTTTTAGGTACCCAACAACTGGTGGTTTGTGTTTTTATTATCATTGTTAACGAAGATAATAGTATCTCTGTGTTGCCATGCACATATAGCTTAATAATTTTAATCATAAATTTGATCAGTCAGGGCCAACCTTTCATCCCTGCCACATATTGCTCTCCATTTCCACTAAGGCCTGCACCACCAGCCACCACACAGCCTCCACCTCCCTTTAGTCCTCACAAAAGGACCAGAGCCACCACCAGGACTCAGACACATGATTAATTTGGAGCTCTTCACCTCTACCTGCCATATCTTATTCTAGAAGTAGTCAGATGATGTGGAGAGGAGTCATGCTGAGAAACCAGTAAAACAGCAGAATCAATGAGGTGACCAAATCTTCAAGGCATCAGGAAAGCACACTGTGAAAGTTAGGAGAGCTGGCTGCAATGCAATGTATTTATATATTTTTTTTTTAAAATGTTGATCAGTTTTTACTGAATTTACCTATATTAGCCATTGACAAAAACTATCTCGGATGGTGTGACTTTCTTGAGACTCATTTCCAAATGAGCAGCTGTAAACAACTTGCACAAAATGTTGACCATAGCATCTGGCATGTGGAGCCTCTCTTTGAAGAGCCCATCCTAAGCTTCAGGCTGCTACTCATAGCCATGGGGTTGACTCTCTGTGGACACCAGTATAGTATATGCACCTTTGGGCTATCATCATTCTTTTCATAAATGGTACCAAAAAAATCCACCTGTTTTTCCCCTTCAACATATGTACTATTCATTTCAATAAAGTAAGTTGGTATCAGAAGAAAGGGAGGAAGGAAAAAAGAAGGAAGGAGGGGAATAAAGGAAAGGAGAGAGACAGAGAAGGAGGGAGGGAAGGAGGAAGGGAAGGGAGGAAAGAGGTACAAGTCAGACACAAAGGAAGTACGAAAGTGAAAACTGCAATTCAAGTTGACTCTGGTAGTGCAATGCTCCTTCCAACACACCATGTTGGGAATCTCCTTTCTCCTTAAACTATGCAGCAGTTTTAAACTATGCAGTAGTCAGAATTGTTTTCAAAAAATAGTAATTTTGCTTGAGTTAGAGTTAATTAAAACCTACACTAAACTTCAAAAATATTATCAATTCACACTGTAACAGACCAAAATGTTTTACATGAGAGAGCTCAAAGAAATGAATTCTTCAGAAAGGAAAATAACATACAATTTCATTTGTCAATCAAAAAATTATAGTAATGATATTTAAAATTTATTAAAATTTTAAATAACATATCTTACTCACCACTGTACCTGGAAGTCCTGCAAATTAGTCACCCATTTTAAAAAACTGTAATACGAAGCTGGCCTCTCTTCTGTCTGTGTTACACATTCTCCCTGCACCTTTCAGGCGTCCTCTACCCTGCTCTGCGCCCCATTTGCTCACATTGATGAGGCATCCCCTGCCCTATGCTTTCCAGTAGAATCTGGCCAAGGGCAAGGACCATGTGAGGGTAGAAGCAGAGAGAGGTGGTGGAATTTGCCCCAGGCTCCTCCCTGACAGGCTGTAGCTGGGTAGTAGCTGAGTTCCTCTACTGCAGACCTCACTTTCCAACAGCTGCTGATCTCACTGGTTCCAGCACTCACCTTCTCCTTTTTCCTCTTCAAGATTATGGATGGTAATGAGAACACATGTGGTGGAAGTAAGAAGGAACCAGTCAGGCTAGGGCCACCATGATGCAGCTGGTCTGGTCAGTTTAGGTCCTACCTGAATTTGACCTCATGTCTCCCATTCTTGTTTTGTAAATCCATCTCTAACCTAAAGGTGTACATCTTGAGACATTTAGGGCAATTGATTTTAGAGATTAACTTGTAAATTGGAATGTTGTTTTGGGTCATGGGTTATACCAATTATTATTTAAGATAAAGGTTAACATGGTTTTTACTTTGAAGCCTAATGTATAAAACTGTAAGTTTGGAAATAAGAACAGGACAGTCTTGGAGAGGCTACTCTCCAGTAGTTCTCCAGAATCCTGGCCTTCTGACAAAGTTTGGTGGACCTATTCCCTGACTCTGCACATTGGCTGACAGTGACAGCCAATAGTAGGCAGCAGGACCCTCTTCGTCTGATAACAATAATGGTTTCCCACTATTACTATCTCCTTAATCCTGTCTTCACCTTTGTAAATTACCCCCTCATTATTCCCTGACTCTGTACATTGGCTGACAGTGACAGCCAATAGTAGGCAGCAGGACCCTCTTCGTCTGATAACAATAATGGTTTCCCACTATTACTATCTCCTTAATCCTGTCTTCACCTTTGTAAATTACCCCCTCATTATTCCCTGACTCTGCACATTGGCTGACAGTAACAGCCAATAGTAGTCAGCAGGACCCTCTTCCTCTGATAACAATAATGGTTTCCCACTATTACTATCTCCTTAATCCTGTCTTCACCTTTGTAAATTACCCCCTCATTATTTATCATCTGCTAAGGACTGAATGTTTACTATGGTTTTAATGTGTTCTCTCCAAAATTCAGGTGTTGCCAATGTATAAAGAGGCTTCACACAGTGCTCATCCATTTATCTTGCCCTGCTGCCATGTGAGGAGATGACATGTCCCTCCTCAGGAGGAAGCAGCCCTCACCAGACAACCAAACCTGCCTGCCGGGCCTTGATCTTGCATTTCCCAGCGTCCAGAGCTGTTAAAAATAAATTTCTGTTCTTTGTCTCAAGTATTTTGATACAGGGGCACAAAACAGGCTAAGACAATACAGTAGAATCTCCATAGTTGACCACCTCCTTAAGTTGAATTATTTCCACAGACCAGACACGCACCACATGTACATATCAGTACAGTAGATCTAGTTCCTTATGTGGACCACCTCTCTCTATTGACCAGTTTGTTACCATCCCTTGGGTAATCAACTCACAGAGGTTGTACTGTATCTGCATCCCTCTGAAATGCTTATGTCAAATGCTAAGCCCCTCAATGTATTAGAAGTGAGGCTTTTAAAGCCAGAGTCCTGAAGAATGGGATTAGTGATAGCATACTCCCTCACCCCTTCTACCATGGGAGGACACAGCTAGAAGATGAGAAAACAGCTGTCTATGCACCAGGAAGCCTCACCAGACACACAGCCTAAGGGTGGCTTGATCTTGTGCTTCCCAGCCTCCAGAACTAACAAATAAGTTTTGTTATTTAAGTCATCCTGTCGATTTCTTTTTTCACCATTTTTTGTTTCACCATTCTGGACAAAAATACCATCTCTTTTTTTTCTTTTCTCTTTTTCTTTTTTTTTTTTTAAGACAGACTCTCACTGTGTCACCCTGGGTAGAGTGCCTGTGACATCACAGCTCACAGCAACCTCAAACTCTTGGGCTTAAGTGATTCTCTTGCCTCAGCCTCCCAAGTAGCTGAAACTACAGGCACCCGCCACAATGCCTGGCTAGTTTTTGGTTGCAGTTGTCCTTGTTTGGCAGGCCCGGGCTGGATTCAAACCCTCCAGCTCCCGTGTATGTAGCTGGCGCCCTAGCTGCTGAGCTATAGGCGCTGAGCCAAAGAGACACCATCTCTTGGATCACCTCTTTGAGTGTGCCTCTGTGTCCCATGCTGATACTCTACTTACTCTTCTGGTAAGCAGGCAGATAAGCAGTTTGCTCTCATCTAAGGGGTGGGAGTTATAGTCCACTCCACTGTGGATTAGCTGTGTGTCTTCAGGAAAATTATATAATCTTTCTAATGCTAAATTTCATCAATAGTAACAAGAAAACTTTGTGGGATTGTTTTAAGAATCAAACGTGATACTCATGAAAGCATTCCACACATTGCAATCTAATACATTAGAGGCAAAACCAATGATTGAAATATTTGTTTCCAATTTTATAAATTTTTATGTGAGATAGAAGCAAATACAGGAAGATATGAGTCGATTGTTAAAATCTTCCCTGTGTAAAAAAATATTCACTATATCAGGGGACCGAAGCTGTTTTATGAAAAATGATGATATTCCTGTGCATAAACTGACAATCTAAAATTGACTCACTTATGTTGTCCAGTAAAACTTCTCCACAACTCTCTCTGCAAATATGCTTGTGTGATGACGTTGATAGAAGTGGGCTTTAATACACCACCTAGGTACTCCCCTGAAACATCTGGACACATTACAACTTGTTTGATTTGCATCTAGGTAAATATTTATTGCAGATAGCTTTTTTCTTTTCGTCTTATTTTTTAACTGTGGTGAAATCCACTTAACATTAAAATTTACAATCATAGTCTTTTTTTTTTTTTTACAGTTTTTGGCTGGGGCTGGGTTTGAACCGGCTACCTCCGGCATATGGGGCCAGTGCCCTACTCCTTTGAGCCACAGGCGCCGCCCAATCATAGTCATTTTTAAATGTAAAGCGCATTGGTATTACATATATTCACATTCTTGTGCAACCATCACCAGCATCCATATCCAGGATTTTTCCATCTTTATAACTGAAACTCTGTACCTGTTAAACAATTTTCCTTCTCCCCACTCCCCTGGCAACCACCATCCTACCTTCTGTGTTTAGGGACTGGACTATACTAGGCACCTCACATACAAGGAATCAGACAGCATTTGCTTTTTGTGATTGGCTTATTTCACGCAGCTTCATACCCTCAAGGTTCCTCCATGTTGAACATGTATCAGAATTCCCTTTTCTCCAAGACTGAATAATATTCTGTGATAGCAAATTTACGTGTTGATGTGATTGGGCCACGTGCTGTCCAAATAATTTGTCAAACATTATTCTTTGCATCTGTGAGGGTGTTTCTGGAGGAGATTAATTTGAATCGGTTGACCTGTAAAGCAGATTGCCCTCTCTAGTGTGGGAGGGCCTCATCCAATCAATTCAATTCCTCAATAGAACAAAAAAGCTCACTGCCCTGGGCATAAGAGGAAATGTCTTCCGACTGCCTTCATGCTGCGGCATCTGTTTTTTTCTTGCCTTCAAATTCAAATTGAAACATTTGGACTGTTTTTGGGTCTCCAGACTTTCAGCTTTTAAACTGGAACTGCACCAATGGCTCTGGTTTACTGAATGAGGATCTTGGGATATCTCAGCCTCCATAATTAAATGAGCCAATTTCTTATAAATAAACCTCTTGCTCGCTCTCTCTGTAAGTAATGTACGTGTATGCATGTGTGTGTGTATATTGTGTATGTATGTATATATGTAAGGTCTCCTATTGATTCTGTTTCTCTGAAAAACATTGACTATCACACATTCCATTACATATATATACCATTCCTATAGATATTTTGAGTAAAAAATGAGTAAAAAGTTTTATAAGGATATTTGCACTAAAATGTTTATTGCTGCTCAGTTTACAATTGCCAAATTGTGGAAACAGCCTAAACACCCACCAATCCCCAAATGGATTGACAAGCTGTGGTATGTGTATACCAGGGAATACTATTCAGCCACTAAAGAAGATGGAGACTTTACATCTTTTGTATTAACCCGGATGGAAGTGGAACACATTCTTCTTAGTAAAGCATTACAAGAATGGAGAAGCAACAACCCAATGTACTCAATTCTAGTATGAGGACAGTTGAAGCTAGTACATGGCAGGGGGTGGGGAAGGAGGGAGGGGAGAGAGGGAAGAAGGTGGAGGGGTCACGGTGTGTGACACACTTCTTGGGGGTGGTACACAATTATAAGAGGGACTTTACCTAACAAATGCAAGCAGTGTAACCTGGTTCTTTGTACCTGCAATGAATTCCCAACAATTAAAAAAAAAAAAAAAAAAACCCTGCAGTTTTAGCAGATGCCTTAAAACATTAAAGTAATCTACTTTGGTGGCTATAGGTTATAGGAAAGCATACGCATAACCCTCTTGAAGAACTATTTCCTGGAGAGTTTAAATATACCTAATTCAGAAAGCTACAATACTGTTTCACATATGAGAACTACATTTCTACTTTCGTTTTCCATATTTAATGAGGCCAGTTCCCTGGTGGGTAAGGTATGGGCTTGGTATGATTACCTCTGTAATATGTCATATTAGAAGGCTCATTGTCATGAATACCAGTTGGAATCTACAGTAGAAACCTTTCATAAGAGACCCTAACCCTCTAGTTAGAAATACATCTGTATATTCATTTTCCTATCCCTGCCATAAACCAGCCTACAGGTGACTACTCACCCAAGCTTCATTCTGGCTTTTGTATTGGCCATTTAGAAACGACTGTGAGTCCACCCAAGGTACTTTCTAACTCTCTGCCCTGAATCTTTACTACTGACCGGAAGCTACCAAGCTTGGAGAGAGAGACAAGGGCTCCCTTTGTGACTTCACTCATTTGTGCTTTCTTTTAGCTTGTTCAATCTGCACACCTGAATGCAGAGATGATCAGCATCACAGAGGCAGCAGACATGACAGTATTTTCTCAAGAACCAAAAGCTAGGGGTTTTCTATTCTTTTAGCAATAAAGAGATTATCCTATCCTTTTCTTTGCAACCTGTGAAACACTGTAGAGAGAAAATGTTCAGAGTGTTTCTGAAACACCTAGTGTTAAAATATTCATACTGTCTTGAGGTTGTCTCTTGCCCCATCACAGATCCTGTTGGTTGAAGTAAATGATGCTATCACAGTGATTACTCAGTAATGAAAATCAGGATTTGTGACAGCTGAAGGAGATACACGTTCAGGTTGGGTTGCAGGTACACATCTGGCTCTTGTGTGGGGCCCTTGTAATCATGATCTCTTCATGTGTTGTGTGGCTGAGCTGGTGGGCTATGATTTTCACTATACACCATCAAGAATTATGTTTCCCCACCCACCCCAGCTGTAGTTAAACCATTTCTCACCTATGACAAGAATTGAACTCACAACTTGTTATACAAAGCTCAGCACCTGCTGCCTACAGATTTTTCAGTTCTTAAGTGTTTTCATCTTGTCAAGATGAAAAAGTCTTTCACAAGAGGAAAACAGTTATACATCAGTTTCATCGTTTTGCTGATACCTTAGCTATATTTATCAGTATGATTTTTTTCTCCTTCTCCAAATTTCTTCAGATTTTCTGGCATTGTGAAAGAGCACTGGTTAGAAACTTCAGCTGCCTGGATTCTAACCATCCCCTGCCAGCATGAGCCATACAGCACTGGGCATGCCTTTAACTTCTCTATGCTTCTGTTCTCTGAATTAGGGGATTAAACATAATTACCTTCATATCCCTTCTAGTTCCAAAATTCAAATGGCTTATCATTTTTAGTGCCAAAACTAGGGGTGGTGGAAATGTGAGATTATCTGGGTGAATTACTCCCAGCTGCCATGATGACTGGGTAGGATGGGAACTCAGAGCACCTTCTTTCAGGAGAGCAATCTGCCCCCTGTGAAGGCCTCTGACACATTAACAGGAGAGCCTATTTCTCCACTCCTCACAACTCACCCCAACTGTGACATGATTCCCTTTACTGTAAGTGGAGTCATTCACTCATCACCTACATATCAACCACCTTTCCTCATGGTTTCCATGTGTGCAAACCATGAAGCAAGACTCGGTATCATATAACGTTTTGCTAAAAGAGAAAACTCACTCCACAAATGAATAACAGAGAGGACGCCTGGAGCTGCTCTCTTTTTCATAAGCCTTTCTCCTCCAACACAGTTATGACTTCCCCTCCTTTGCTTTCTTTGTTATTCAGGAAACATGGGCACCAATCCAAACTTGCTTCTACATATAGATTTATCAAATTCCTCTTTAAATAAAATAAACCATGCCCACAAGGAATGTTCCTATTAGCCTCAAAGAAGATATTTCTCCCCTGAGTATCACACATGCCTCTTCAACTCTAATCCAGCTCAAACCACTGCCAAGTAGAAATGAGTGTGTAAGACCTCCATACCATGCTGCTGAGGACAGGGCTTCATGCAGAGTGTGACTGTGTGCAGTTTTGAGCGTCTTTCAGATTAGGATAAATAAAAATTCATTTGTACAGGCTTAAGAAGAAAACTTTCTCTGCACAGCTAAAAGCATAACAAAACAAACAGACAACCTTCAGAAGATTTTCACATGTTACAAATCTGACAATGGGCTAATAGCCAGAATCTACAGAGAACTCAAATTAATCAACAAGAAAAGAGTAAACAACCCTATTTATCATTGTGCAAGAGACATGAACAGAACTTTCTCCCAAGAAGACAGATGAATGGCCAAAAAACAAATGAAAAAATGTTCAGAGTCTCTAATCATCAAGAAATGCAAATCAAAACCACCCTGAGATAGCCACCTAATCCCAGTGAGAATAGCCCAGATGCTGGTGTGGGTGCAGACACAAGCGAACACTTTTGCACTGGGGTGGGACTGCAGATTGGTATAGCCTTTTGGAAAGAAGCATGGAGAATTCTTAAAGAAATAAAAGTCGATCTTCCATTTGATCCTGCCATCCATTACTAAGTATCTACCCAGAAAAAAAATCATTTTATCCTAAGGACATTTGCAATAGAATGTTTATTGTAGCTCAATTCACAATCACCAAGATGTGGAAACAACCCAAGTGCCCAACAACTCATGAATGGATTCATAAATGATGGTATATGTGTACCATGGAATACTGTTCAGCCATAAAGAAAGATGGAAGTTTGTATCTTTTTTTTTTTTTTTTTTTTATTGTTGGGGATTCATTGAGAGTACAATAAGCCAGGTTACACTGATTGCAATTGTTAGGTAAAGTCCCTCTTGCAATCATGTCTTGCCCCCATAAAGTGTGACACACACCCAGGCCCCACCCCCCTCCCTCCGTCCCTCTTTCTGCTTCCCCCCCATAACCTTAATTGTCATTAATTGTCCTCGTATCAAAATTGAGTACATAGGATTCATGCTTCTCCATTCTTGTGATGCTTTACTAAGAATAATGTCTTCCAGGAAGTTTGTATCTTTTGTGTTAACCTGGATGGAGTTGAAGATCATCCTCCTAAGTATCACAAGAATGGAAAAGCAAGCATCCAATACATTCAACACTAATACGAAACCAGTGGGTGAAGAACTACGTGCTCACATGAGAGAAAGACACAATTAAATTCAATAAGAAAGGGAGAGAAGAGGAGTGGGGGTGGGGTTGGTAAGCTCTCACCTGATAGGTACAATGTAAGGGTGCACGGCACCTCCTGGGTGAAGGGCTCAACTACAACTTAGATCTTACCAAACAAATGCGAGCAACGCAACCTAATTGTAAGTACCCTTATATTAATCTGAAATTTAAAAATCTTAAAAAGAATGCTTCTTACATCTCCACTATTTTGAGAAAAAGGCTTCACTTAGTTATCACATAATTTTCAACAAAAATTGGTCTTATCTTACAGATAATTTTTAAACAGTAAATTACTAATAGAGCATTTTTTTGATATCAAGTATTTGATGATCCGTTATTTTGTATCTTCTTTAATATCACAATAATAATTTCACAGCAATGTTACAAATCTAGTGTATTTTATATGCTATTTGGTATTCATGTATTTCTTTTTTTTTTTTTTTTTTTTTTTGGTTTTTGGCCGGGGTTTGAACCCGCCATCTCCGGCATATGGAACCAGCGCCCTACTCCTTGAGCCACAGGCGCCGCCCGGTATTCATGCATTTCTAATGAGACTTGCAGATTTACTCCACAAAGGAATAATGTGACAACATTGGCTTTCAGCTTCAACACAAGCAGAATACTAATGTAAAGGACCATGATTTTTCCACCATTTTGTGAAAAACTATTGATAATCATATTTGTAAGATAATTCATGCATAATGGCAGTGTGTTTCTAAAACTATTTTGCATGCCGCAATATTTTACATACTATGAAATTAGATTGTGGAAAGCGTGTTTAATAAAACTATGTCAAAAAAAAAAAGTCAAGTAGTTCATACAAGGTAGTGGCAGAACATAAGCTGGAAATTGGAACCTCTGATTCTTTGTTCAAAAATTGATCATTTAAGAAAAAGTTTATCTTATAGCTTGGACACATGGATTGACATTTTCTTTTTTTGTAACAAGTTATTGAAATACAATTTACATACCATAAAGTACGCTCCTTTAAAGCATACAATTCAATGGTTTTTAGTGTATTACAGACTTGTGCAATCATCTTCTTAACTGAATTTGAGAACATTTTCATCATCCCTCAAAGGAACCTTGTACCCAATCTCTATTCCCTCTTTTCCTCCCCACTTCCTCTCCTAATCTTGTGCCACCACTAATCTCTTTTCTGTTTCTGTAGATTTGTCTTTTCTGGATATTTCTGGTAAAACTTCTTCACAAACTCTCTCTGTAGAAATTGTGAATATGCTTGTATGATGACCCTCATAGAATTAGGATTTACGCCTTTAGGTACTCTCCTGAAATATCTGGAAACATAATTTGTTTGATTTGCATCTAGGTAAATATTTATTGTAGTCAACTTTTTTCTTATTCTTTTTCTTTTTTTTTTTTTTCCAGTTTTTGGCTGGGGTGGGGTTTGAACCCGCCACCTCTGGTATATGGGGCCGGCACCCTACTCCTTTGAGCCACGGGCACTGCTCTCTCTCTCTCTCTCTCTCTATTTTGTAATTGAGACACAGTTTCACTTTGTCACCCTCAGTAGAGTGCTGTGGCATCATAGCCCACAGCAACCTCAGACTCCTGGGCTCAAGCAATTCTCTTGCCTCAGCCTCCCAAGTAGTTGGGACTACAGGTGCCCGCCACACAACAACGCCTGACTAGTTTGTTTGTTTGTTTGTTTGTTTTTGTTTAGCAGGCCAGAGCCAGGATTAAACCCACCAGCCCCAAAGCTTGTGGCTGGTGCCCTAACCACTGAGCTACGGGCACCCCTTCTTATTTTCCTTGAGATCAGGTCTCCCTTGGTCACCCAGGCAGAAATGCAGTAGCACAATCCTAGCTGACTTCAGCCTTGAACTCCTGGACTCAAGCAATCCTCCTGCTCAGTCTCTCCCAGTAACTAGGACCTAGGTACATACCACCATGCCTGGATTTTTCTTTTTAAATAGAGATGGAGTCTCACTATGTTGCCCAGGCTGGTATTGAACTCCTGGCCTCAAGTGATCCTCCCACCTCAACTTCCCAAAGTACTGGGACTACAGGCATGAGCCACTACGCCTGGCCCATGTACAAGTTTTTATGTGAGCATGTTTTCCTTCCTCCTGGGTAGATGCATAGAAGTAGAATTGCTTGGTCATATATTTGATTCCATGGTAACTCACTAACTGTCTGTTTAACATTTTGAGGAACTGTGAAACTTTTTTCCAAAGTGGTTATACCGTTTTACATTCACACCAGCAGTGTTCAAAGGTTCCTATTTCTCTACATCCTCACCAACACTTGTTGTGTCTGTCTGTTTTTGTTATAGCCAACCCAGTGTGTGGGAAGTGGTGGACTGACTTAATCCAGATTCACCAGATCATTCTGAAACTCTCCACTTCATTACGTCATTTTGCCTAATAAGTTCAAAATAAAAAACAATGTTCTTTTCTTTTTTCTTTCTTTCTTTTTTTTAGACAAAGTCTCACTCTGTTGCCCTGGGTAGAGTGCTATTGTGTCAGCCTAGCTCACAGCAACCTGAAACACTTGTGCTTGAGTAATCCTTTTGCCTCAGCCTCTCAAGTAGCTGGGATGATGGGCATGTGCCACTGTGCCTGGCTATTTTTTCTATTTTTAGTAGAGATGGGGTCTCACTTTTGCTCAGGCTGGTCTCAAATTCCTAAGCTCAAGTGATCCACCTGCCTCAGCCTCTGAGAGTGCTAGGATTACAGGCGTGAACCACTGTACCTGGCCTAAAAATTTTCATGTACGTAAAGTTGTCTAAGATCAACAAAAGGATTGTACTGTCTGATTATACATGTACTGTGTGAGGTACTAAGTAAAGAAATAAAAACACTTACCATGTCTATATTGTCCATAGTTCAGCCCTTAGGCCAGGCATCCTCAAACTTTTTAAACAGGGGGCCAGTTCACTGTCCCTCAGACTGTTGGAGGGCCGGACTATAGTTAAAAAAAAAAAAAAAAAAAAACTATGAACAAATTCCTATGCACACTGCACATATCTTATTTTGAAGTAAAAAAACAAAACGGGAACAAATACAATCACACTGCCTCATGTGGCCCACGGGCTGCAGTTTGAGGACCCCTGCCTTAGGCATTAGCTAGAATACCAATTAATAAAAGATGAATCCTATTTAGACTCAATTTGTTTCTCCTTTATACCAGACTCCCAGCCTCCAGAATTATGAGAAATAAATGTCTGTTATTTAAGCCACCCAATTTATGGTAGTTTGTTATAGTAACCCTTGTTGACTGATACACATCCCCATCTTTAAGGAATTTCTGTTTTCTCATTAGGAAGGGACTAATATAAGGAAAAAATAGATAATTATAGAGCAGAATATGGAAAAGAGTCACAAAACTTAATACCATATGTATTAAAGTAATATCCACAAATATAATGAGGTGGGATTAGTAAGGAAAGACTGACAGCAACATTCATTGAAAGTTTTTCTTTACCACTGACGATAGCTTAAAGAAATAAAAATAAATTTAGAAAGAGAACGTTTTTCTAGTCGGGCCACTTCTTTGGTGCCCACTGCTTGTTTTCAGGCTGCCAAGAGAGAAGGACAGTGGGTGGGTGAGTGGTGGGCAGAACAAAAGGTAAAAGAAATTAAAAATACCGACAGATATGGAGTCAACATTTTAAATATTTATATTTCATTTCTCCAACCAGGAGGTCACTTATTTATGTTTACATATGTTATTTTCAAGAGATCAGATCTGGTAAAACTTCTTTGGAAATTCTGATGGATCCTGGGGTGCTACAAACATGTCTTCCTAAAACTCAAGCAGTCCTTTGCTGGTCCAGAAGTTGTACAAGAGCCTTGCAGTTCTAGAGAGTTGTCTCCTGTGCCAAGACTGAGCCATCACAGAGATTTGAGGAGCCCTGCATCCCTCTCCAAGCCTCCTGCGTGGTCAGAGCACAGCCATGAAGTCTGTCTTGGAACTCTATCCCTGAGTGTGTAGACGTAGACCCTCAAGCAAGTCCTTGACTTACCTTATCTGTAGGTAGTTCACTTAATACAGACTGTGTCACCCCCAGAAGAGCCACCAACTGTCATATCTCTTAGGGCATCTTTTCCATTGCTTATTCCCTGCCCCTCCTTGGGAATGGGCTTGTGTTCCCTTTGCCTCTTTGTTCTACCCACTCACCTACCATCATTCTCTCTTGGCAGCTTAAAAAGTTCTGGCACTCCTAATGTAACTGCTAATGGGTGCTCTTTGCCAAGTGGGTTCTGACACCACGTTCTGCTGCCAGCAGCCCTGCCTTGCTCCAGCTGTTCCCCTTATTTCTTCCAGAGAAGTGTGACGCCTACAGAGGGGAAGGAGAGAACTCAGCCCCAGAGAGCATCCCTGTTTCTGCCCGGGGGCTCTGCTAGAGGCGCTCAGATACCCAGAAATTACAACTGAGTGTGTGTCCGTGACTATGAGCTACTGCATGCAGGGCTCTTACAGAGTATGGGCTGATCAAAGGATCCCAGCTTGTTTTGTGCTTGGGGACAGAATGAGATCTTGCTAACTGGTGCCACAGTCTTGAGCCAAAATAAATATCAAAGACTGAGGGGTCTTCAGGTACGGACACTGGTATTTTTTGAGATAGAAATCTGCTGGCCTCCTCATTTGCCAGCATATTAATAAATTTCTCTTTCCTGCTCCTCAAAAAAGAAAAGAAAATCTGAGGGTTAAGCCAATATTCTAGTCCACAGGGTTGCTTTCACAGAGTTTGCCTACATGTGAGTCAGATGCCCGAGCCTGCCCCCACCATGAGTTGCCAGGCAAACATTGTGTTTCTTTCCTGATTTTTATCTATGGCACATAAAAACATCTCCACAAAATTAAGGGGTAAAAATTCCACTACTCTAACACATTCACTGGTTTAAGTATTTTTTTTTTTTTTTTTTTTTTTTTGCAGTTTTTTTGGCCAGGGCCCGCCACCTCCGGCATATAGGACCAGCGCCCTACTCCTTGAGCCACAGGCGCCACCCCACTGGTTTAAGTTTTATAAAATTATTTTCAGTGTTCATCGCTATGGAATTATTTTTACACGATGTTAATCGACCAGCATGTATTTCCTTCAGAAGAAAGCTCAAAGTGTAGCCATTTAAAATCACTCCATCAACAAATACACACTGATCACCTTCTCTGTGAAAACCAGAGTTTTCAATTATCTTCCCCAAATCTGATTGCCAAAATATTGACTAATATTTTCTTTAAAAATTGAGTGTATTGAGAAGCTTATGGAATATATTTGAATGGCTAGACTTGTTGTGGGGGTTTTCTGCATTCCGTAAAGTTTTCCAATAACAAACAAATTTCCTTATGCTTCATAACTCAATAGCCTGCCTCTATAGCACCTGATGCTTTGCCTCACCTCAGCTGACTTTGATATCCTTCCTGCGAAAACACCATCTGTTCTTCTCAAGGAAGCTTTGAAACTATTTTGAATAAAGGAGGGTAGGTTCATTGAAATTTTTCATAATATGTATAATATTGACTAAAGATTCTAGAAAGTAATTAATATCATTTAATAGTTTTTCATATGGTGTACATATACCACAATTTATTGATCCATTCATGGGTCGATGGGCACTTGGGCTTTAAGATAGAGACTTTACCTCTTTCATGTTTACATGAATAGAGCTGGAACATATTCTTCTCAGCAAAGTATCTCAAGAATGGAAGAAAAAGTATCCAATGTACTCAGCCCTACTATGAAACTAATTTATAGCTTTCATATGAAAGCTATAACCCAATTATAGCCCAAGAATATGGGGAAAGGGAGGTGAGAGAAAGAGGGAGGATGGTGGGGGGAGGTTGGGTGGGGGGAAGGTAATTGGTGGGACCACACCTAGGGTACATCTTGCAAAGGTACATGTGAAACTTACTAAATGTAGAATATAAATATCTTAACACAATAACTAAGAAAATGCCATGAAAGTTGTGTTAACCAGTTCGATGAGACTATTTCAAATTGTATATAAAGCCAGCACATTGTACTCCATGACTACGTTAATGTACACAGCTATGATTTAATAAAAAAGTAATTATAAAATAGTTTTTCACAACAAAGATGTATGGATATTTCAAATAAAATGATATTTTCTAATTTGAAGGTTTAATGTATTTGTTTCTTAGTTTGCTTAAGATAACTTTAAACCTCAAACTTGAAGTCTTTGATAATCAGATTAGTGAGACTTACATGCAAAATGTGATTAGTAACCTGTCTGGTTAGACATAGTGAACACTCTCAACTTCCCCACAAAAGGGGAAGAAGCATCAAATTAATAAATGTCTGACCTTAGCAAGTTACCTTATTTACCTAAGCACCAAAACCATCATCTACTCCAGGTTTTTGGGAAAATTAAATGTATGGGGGCTGCTTTGAACAGTGCCTTGGACACAGTAGGAATGCAAAGGTGGCTGTGAAGACAACTTTTGCTAAGACTACAAGTTAGGTTTGTGGCTCCAGGTGAATATGCTCCCATCTTCATCCTCTTCCTACTCTTCTCTCATTCACTTATTCAATATTTACTTAGTTCCTTCCATGTTCCAGGCCCACGCACGTGGATTGAAAAGAAAACAAAATAGGCCAGACATAGTGGCTCACACCTGTAACCCTAGCACTCTGGGAGGCCAAGGCAGGTGGATTGCCTCAGCTCAGGAGTTGGATACCAGCCTGAGCAAGAGTGAGACCCAGTCTCTAAAAAAAAATAGCTGGGCATTGTGGTGGGTGCCTATAGTCCCAGTTACTTGGGAGGCTGAGACAAGATAATCACTTGAGCCCAAGAGTTTGAGGTTGCTGTGAGCTGTGATGCCACAGTACTCTACCATGGGCAACAAGTGAGACTCTGTCCTCCCCGCCCCCTAAAAAGAAAAGAAAGGTAAACAAAACAGATTCTCCTAACAAAACTTAGCTGGAGACACAGTCAGGCAAAGAGACCACCGTAAGTCTATAACATAAATGTTTAGATGAAGGAAGTATCAGAAGCTGTAGGAGCACAGAGAGGGGTTTCAACCTTGTCTTGAGTTTTTGGAAAGGCTTCTTGCTTTCTCTGACCTGAAACTGGGGGAAAGTGTTTCAGGCAGGGGACCCCCAATGCAAATGGCTGGAAGAGAAAACTTGGCCTTTGAATAACTGAAAAAATAATTCAATGATGCAGAAGATTAGATAGAGAAGTGTTTATAGATGGGGCTAGGGAAATTAGCATGACTAGTTCATAAAAGGCATTGTAAACCATGGCATAGAGTTTAGAATTTACCTTAAAGTCCATGGGAAGTCATCGGAGGACTGGATGTAAAACAGTGTGGTCAGATTTGTGTTTTAGAAGCATTACACATAATGCGGAAAATGAACTGGTAAAGGGCAGGACTGGAGGCTGGAAGTCTAAATTGGAGACTGATATCATAATTTTGAGAGAGGATACCCAGGAAAAGTGAAGTCTGAAAGAACAATGAGTTTCTCACAGAAGCCCAAGGACGCACCTGCAAGGTCCTCTCCATAGTAACCCAGCTCTTAAGAATTTGTAAAACTTAGCTTCCTGGGTCCTAGAAACTAATGTTTGCTGCTTGCTTCCACTTTGGTAAACCCTGCACATGATTTGACACCTCCAGTGAAAAATAATACAATAATTCCTTTGTCTGTCTAGCTGTGAGTCCAATAAAAGGACAAGGACAGAGCTGATGGGGAGCTCGGCCATTTTGGATCTACTCTGCCATGGCTCCACTGGATGAATTAAAAGTCCTTCCTCTGCTGTTTCTGTGTTTGGGTAACTTTTCCTTCCCTGGGCCTAGATTCCTGCGACGATTAAGACAAAAGATGGTAGTGAATCTGAATTGTGGTGGTGGCAATGGGGTTGGAGAAAACACATGGGTTAGGTGTTTAGTAGGTGGCCTTAGGTGGGGTTGGTACCTTATGAGAGGAGTTAGTATGGTGAGGGAGGAATCTGGAATGGCTCTCTGGTTGATTGGCTTCTGTGGTACGACCACTCACTAGAGGGAATACAAGGAAAAACAAGTTTGGGAAGGAAGATAAGGAGCTCAGTTGCAGATACCGTGCATTTGAAATGTCCAGAGAACATCTAGAGACATCCAGATCCCAGAGAAGAGGTCTGGGATGGTACAATAGATTTAGATGTAATGAGCATATTGCTGGTAATTGAAACCATAGAAGTAGAAAACCAGGGAGGGTATACAAAAGGAGAAATTTTCTAGAACAGAATCCAATGAAACATTGACACTTAAGAACTGAGGGAGAGGAAGCCCCAAAAGGGACTGGAAAGGGTTACCCAGAGAGGTCAAAAAATCAGGAGAATTACAAGTCACTAAAGTCAAAAGGAAAAAGTACTTCAAGGTGGCTGAAGACAAGGGAAAAAAGTATTTCAAGAAGATAAATGATATCAGATAATATAGAAAATTAAGTAAGAAACTCTATTTCATTAGTTTTAACAATTTTTTTTTCTTTTTTTAGACAGAATCTCACTCTGTTGCCCAGGTTAGAGTGCAGTGGTGTCAGCCTAGCTCACAGCAACCTCAAACTCCTGAGTTCAAGTGATCCTCTTCCCTCAGCCTCCTGAGTAACTGGAAATACATGTGCCCACCTGGCTGATGTTTCTATTTTTTGTAGAGATGGAGTCTCACTCTTGCTCAGGCTGGTCTCCAATTCCTGACCTCAAGTGATCCTCCTGTCTCAGCCTCCCAGAGTGCTAGGATTACAGGCATGAGCCACTGCACCCGATCCATACTCAGAGACTTTAAATCCTCAAATAATGGGTTAGTGTTCCTCTAAGATCCACCAACGTCTGTGTCCTATTTTTTTCTCCTACCACCCTCATCTTTTGTAATCACTCTGTGACTCATCTGTGGCCCTCAAAAGAGGGGGGAAAAAGGAGTGGGGTGCAATTTAAAAATCCTGTGACCAAACTAAATCCATTTCAGTAGTACCCTGATTGGAGCTGTTAAACTGAAACTTCCTAGTAAAAGCAGGTTATAATATCATTTTAAAGGTACGTTTGTAGAGATGAAATGCTAACTTGACCATAGAAGTTATGAAGTTTAATTCTCATCTCCTAACAACTCAATTGACCCTCGGAAAATTTAAAGAAGGAAATTTAAGAAAGGAAATCATGGACTATACATTTTAGCATTTCAGAACTTTTGCTACTAGCATTTGCTACAGGCAATATCATTTAGATAACAACAACAAAAGGGAATTACACACAGCTCAATTTCTTTGCTATCTTTAAATGATCATAAATTAATCATTAAAGAAGAAACACAGTTGCAAAGATTTGCTACAAATAAAATGACCAACATTTCCAAAGTTCAATTATAAACCCGAGAAATTCAAATGTATAAAATACATAATTAGTCAAGGGTTAGATATATAAAAATTTTACATTTTAATTTTTAAACTACTTTAAAACATATGGTTTAGTTAAACAGGATTTATTTACAGGGCAGAAGAATATCACATTATATGACTCACATCCTACCTAAATTTTCCTGTTGGAACTTTTCCTCTAACAGATGAGTAATCTTATTTTATGTTGGATCAGCCCCACAGTTTGATACAGAGTTATGGCTTGAAATAGGAATCAGTTGCTAGTTGTATAATTCAAATGCTCCTCAAGTACAATGTAGTCATCTCATTTCTTTCATTAAAAATTAAATGTAGAAAATTTCTAATGGTCTTCATCATTAATATACCAGTAATGTAAGCCAGATGTTTATCCCAAAGAGAACTAGAAGTTTCCCATATTCCAAAAATGCAAAGAAGGCAAATACTGTAAACTAAGTAGAATGAAAAGTTTAATACTGATTTCAGGCAAAATTCTAAAACAGGTTCTCAAACAGATGGTCTGTGATCTTGTAGAAGTAAGAGGTGACCATCAGGAGGCAGCATGGGCTCAACACAAACAAATTTTGCTACATAATATAATGTCCTATCAAAATAGAGTTATTTTGCAAAAATAGATTTGCAAACCTGCTATCAAACACACAAAAGAACCTAAAAAGATGAAAAATTGAATTTAGTCATAATCGAGTATGCAGATATTCTATTTACTATGTTCTGACTTACTATGACTTTGCAAAGTCACTCATTCAACAAGTATTTAGTGAGCCCTTACTTTGTGTCTTTCACTGTGCTAGGTGCTTAAATATCTCCTTTAATACAATCCTATCTGTGAAGTAGAAGCCATTATCACCAAGAGCAACAGAGGGTTGTTTAAGCACACAGATTTGAAGCAAGACAGCCTGCATTCAAACCCTGTTCCTGCCACTTAAATGGCTGTGTAACCCTGAGAAAGTTACTTAATCTCTGATTCAGTTTGCTCATCTGTAAAATGGATGATAATAGTAAATACTTTGTAAGAGAGTTGTGAAAATTAAATAAATTAATACACGGAAACATCTTAGAAAAGTGTCAAGTATGTAATAAATGTTCTATGAGTATTAGCTGTTACAACTCCATTTTAGATAGGTGCTATTCACTGAACATTTGTTTCCCCCCCAAATTCATATACTGAAGCCCTAATAATCTCTGATGTGATAGGATTTGTTGGTGGGACATTTGGGAGGCAATTAAGTCATAAGATGCCCTTTACAAAAAGAGACATGAGGGAAAGGATCTCTCTCTCCACCATGTGAGCATATAGCAACAAAGAAGCCCTCTGCAAACAGTGCCTGGGTCTTGGACTTTCCAGTCTCCACAACTGGGAGAAATAAACTTCTGTTGCCTAAACCACCCACTGTTACACAGCTGTCTGAGCTACCTAAGATGAGTAGTAAGATCATGCACCCCAGACACCACAGTCTCCTCAGCCAGGATCTAAACCCAAGGTTATCTGATGTCTAAACCAATGCCCAGAGCCACCATAAAAATTGCATTTTTAAAAATGTGTGACATTGTCAGCTGATTTCAAAGAACACTTGACATCCTTTTTTTATACTTTTGTTTTAATAATGCAAGGGTTTTTTTTTTGTTTTTTTTTGAGACAGAGTTGTCCAGGCTAGAGTGCAGTGACATCATCACAGCTCACTGCAACCTCAAATTCCTAGGCTCAAGTGATCTTCCTGCCTCGGGCTCCAGAGTACAGGGACTACAGACGTATGCCATCATGCCCCGCCAATTTTTCCTATTTTCGGTAGAGACAGGGTCTCCCTCTTGCTCAGCCTGGTTTCCAACTCCTGAGCTCAAATGATCCTCCCACGTTGGCTTCCCAGAGTGCGAGGATTACAGACATGAGCCACTGTGCCTGGAAAAATAATGTATGTTATAGCTAATATGTCTGGGGAGCTATTTGGGGGCCTCTGTGCTGAAACTGTTCTGGAGGCCAGGAAAGTTACCTAGGAAATTCGGTCTGCAACTTTGAAAGCTACACCCATTCCATTTTAAAAGGTGTATCATTATAATTCTGAAAAGCAGTGTATGTTGACATTTAATAAAGAATAAATATTGGGGATGGGTGCTTTGGCTTATGCTTGTAATCTTAGCACTTTGGGAAACTGAAGTGGAAGGATCACTTGAGGCTAGGAGTTCAAGACCAGCCTGAGCAACACAGTGAGATCCTGTTTCTACAAAAAAAAACCAGAAAAATTAGCTGGGCATGGTGACAAGTCCCTGAAGTCTCAGTTACTGGGGAGGCTAAGCTAGAATGATAGTTCCAGCCCAGGAGTTTTAGGTGACAGTGAGCTCTGATGATGCCAGTGCACCCTAGCCCAGTCATCAGAACAAGACCCTGTCTCAAACTGTCTCCAAAAAAAAAACAGTAGCTAATGTCTTTTTTTGTTTGTTTGTTTGTTTTCCTTAATATGGGCCCAGGCCTATCTAAGTGCTTTTCACTTACTGGTTTATTTAATCCTCATTACCACTTGGTGAGGTAAGGTACTATTATAAGTCCCATTGTTTTATTTCAGAGCAGTTTACAACTTGTCCAGGGTCAGCCAACTAGTAAGTTGCAGAGGTAGAGTTTAAACCAGGCCACTGAGCTCTGGAGGTTGGGCTCCTTATCCACTAAACTTCTCATGAAACCACACCTAGATGTGCTGAGTTCTCATCCAAGAACCTTCAAGAAGTCACTGGTATCTTCAAAACTCAGTTACCCTATTTGTTTCCAGCAACCTTTCTCCCAGCCCCCTTGGCCATTTTGAATACTAAACTCCATTGATTTAATTATTCATCCCCTACATTTCCAGGTTTCCTCCACAGCCTCCTCATCAACGAGGCCCCTACTGGTTCTCCTCCAGCACAGTACCCTCCTGGCCGCTCTCTCTCCCTGCTCCTGCTTTACTTTTCTCTGCACCGCGTCTCACCGCCAGGCATTCTTGACTGCTGATCATTTCATTGCCCACCTATCTCTACACTGTAAGCTCCAAGTGACTCTTTCTACTTGATTTACTGTATTATCCTAGTGCTTAAAATAGAGCCTGGCACATAGTAGGTTCTTAAAAATACTTACATAAATGACTATGCTCTTATAAATTTTTATTTATTACAAACCTGAATTTTGTAAGTAATGCCAAAAGAAAAAAATTAAAGAAAAATCCAACCATCAAATGCATAATCTCTTTTACTTTCAATTTTCCCTTCTATCCTTCTTTATAAGCTAACCCTGACATTTCTTTTTATGGAGATTCAGTATGTACTCCATGATTTCACATAACATTATCAGATCTGACAAAAAAAATCCGTTTCTGAATGACTTTTTATTTGTCAATAACTTGATAAAGCAGCACTTTCAGGCTAAGGTTTTTAAATAAAAGCAAAGTTGATCAAAGCCTTTTCATTTGTACATGACAAGTCATGCTCACCTGTACTGTATATTGCCAGAGACAGAAATTATAGTTACAGTCCAGTAGTACTTAACTTTAGCAAAACTCTTCAGATACAAATCATGCTTTCCTCCCAACCTTTTAGAGATTATCAAAAGATAATCACTGAAGGTCACTACAGAAAGCATACTTCAATGATACAGATCTAGAATTTTATGTGCTAAAAATTCCTTTACATCTTACTTCCTTTCTGTCTCTCTCTTCCTCCTTCCCTCCCTTTCTTACTTTTCTTTCTCTCCCCTCCCCTCCACCCCTCCCTTCTTGTTCCTTCACAGAACCTTTATGCTTTCCTCCGACCTCAGCTTCCTACGGGCATGCACCACCATGCCTGGCATTAGCAGCATCTTGATGACCTCAGATGTTACAAAAAATGTCAAATGAGATTTTCTTTGCATTGTCATGAAGATAAGAATAATGAGTGAATCCTGAAATCCAGAAGTAATGTTCACCGATGAAGAGTTTGTGCTCCAAGTTGCATTAATTGTCTATTGCTTCTTAGCTTAAAACAACACACACTATCTCACAATTCCTGTGAATCAGGAATGGAGGCACAACTTAACTGGCTTTGCTTAAGGATCTCTCTAAAGAATGAAATCAAAATGTTAGCCAGGTCTCAGTTCTCATCTGAAAGCTTAACGCAGGATGCTCGGCAAGCTCGCCTATGATTATTGGTAGCATTCACATTTTAGGTGGCTGTATTGAAGGACTAGATAAGCTGGCTAATATCCTCACTTCCTTGCTATGTGGGCCCCCCAACATGGAAGCTTGCTTTATCAAATCCAGTGACAGGGGAGTCTGTTAGCATGTTGGAAGTTACATTTTCCCATAATCTAATAACAGAAGTGCCATGTCCTTAATGTTGAAATACCCCACTGGTTACAAGCAAGTTATTCAAGAGGAGGGAATTACATAAGTAGGGGTCGCTAGGGCCATCTTAGAGGCTGCCTACTGCTGAAAAATAATACTGTATTGCTTGCTTAAGAAATGTGCCTGCAGCTGGCCACAGGCACCAAGGCTGGTGGGTTGGAACCCAGCCCAGGCCTGCTAAAACAACAACAACAACAACAACAAAATTAGCCGGGCATGTGGCAGGTGCCTGTAGTCCCAGCTACTAGGGAGGCAGAGGCAAGAGAATTGCTTGAGCCTGAGTTTGAGGTTGTTTTGAGCTATGACACTACAGCACTCTACAGAGGGCTGCAAAGTGAGACTCTGTCTCAATTAAAAAGGAAGGAAGGAAGGAAGGAAGGAAGGAAGGAAGGAAGGAAGGAAGGAAGGAAGGAAGGAAGGAAGGAAGGAAGGAAGGAAGGAAAAGAAAAAGAAATGTACCCACATGGTACCACCTGCCATCCTTGGCCGTCCATTGTCACCCCGTGGGAACGTCAGCATCATCTGGTGTTCTCCCACTTCTACTGAAACCGCTGCCTCTGACACCTAACTCTTCTTTCCTAGGCAACTTTAGAAAGAATTATTAACGGTGAGAAACAAAGTAGAAACTTTTCATCTTGAATATAGACTACATCAATGATATGCAAACAGCATCCCGGGGGTTTGGGGGTAAAGGAGAGTGGCCAAGGATATACAAATGACATTCTGTAAGAGTCTCTCAATCAAGAGCCAAGATCACTTTTGCACGTACAACTCCTCCTGTTGCTTGTAATAAAATCTCAGTAACTCTTGCCAACATACTAGTTTTGAAATTGCAGTCAGACTTCCTATGCCTCTTTGCATTAATAAGTCCTACTTCACGATTATACTCTTAATTGTGTGTCAAGTCAAAGCATAATACATTGAGTTTGGATAACCTAAAAATAGCAGCTTTATCCTCTATACAGATGTCAGATAGCAAGGTAATCAAGTGAAGAAAGTTAAGATCCTCACAAAGAGAAGGGCAATACCCTGATTTGGTGTTAAGGTCAAAGATGACACACTTGATATAGAAATGGCTTCCCATTTATGAGAAGCAGTACGGTTTTAGTAGTTATAAATACAGTCTCTAGAGTCAGACTGGGCATAAATCTTTGTTCTATGATTTATTAGCTGTGCACACTTGGGCAAATTACTCAAACTCTCTGTGCCTTGTAAAATGGTTATCTGGAAAAGAGAGATAACAAATACTGGCTCACTGTAACATTCTCCACTGGTGGGAATGTTATGGTAAGAGAGGCTGTTGAGGCAAATGGAAACTCTCTGTACTTTCCCCTCAATTTTGCTGTGAACTAAAATTGCTCTTAAAATTATCTATTAATATTTTTAAAAAGTATAATGTTAAAATATGCCTCAAGCTTAGATTGCAACCAAAAGCACTCCTTCTGCAAATGAGAGAAGAGGAAATTGGCAAACATTGTAGAGAAGCCCATCTTACTCAAATTTCCTGTCATCTATCACACTGCCTGGGAGGTAACAGGAATTTCATCTTTCCTCTCCTGCCCCACCCAAATTAAAAAAAATCTGTAAACATGCAATTGGTGGTGTCCTCTGGGAACAGAGGAGTGGATGACACCTGCCAGCACATTTTCTTAAGCAAGACTGAGTGCATATACCTCTTTCTCCAAAAAAAATTTAAAGCAGGGCTTCTCTAACTTTAGAGTATATAAGAATCATCTGCAGGGGCTGTAAAACAGATCACTGGGCCCCACTCTTGGAGTTTCTGATTTGCTACCTCTAGGGTGGGACCTAGGAATTTGCATGCTTAACTGGCTCTCAGGGGATGCTCACACTATTGGTTCAGCAGGTCACATTTAAAAGTTGCAAGAGTTTGAATGTTTTAGCTGTGGTATATGTATACCATGGAATACTATTCAGCCATTAAAAAAAATGGAGACTTTACATCCTTCGTATTAACCTGGATGGACGTGGAAGACATTATTCTTAGTAAAGCATCACAAGAATGGAGAAGCATGAATCCTATGTACTCAATCTTGATATGAGGACAATTAATGACAATTAAGGTTATGGAGGGGGGAGCAGAAAGAGGGATGGAGGGAGGGGGGTGGGGCCTTGGTGTGTGTCACACTTTATGGGGGCAAGACATGATTGCAAGAGGGACTTTACCTAACAATTGCAATCAGTGTAACTGGCTTATTGTACCCTCAATGAATCCCCAACAATAAAAAAAAAAAAAAGAGTTTGAATGTTTTTAAAAGATGAATTGTGCTTAGTAGAAGTTCTGGAGTTCATAGATATACATACATGCAGGAAGAGTTTGGGTCAGCAATCTGACCCAAGGGAGTTAAGGAACTTCTCAGAAGTCTGCATTTGCTTGGCAAGAATACTGTATTTACTTAAAATGAGAGTTTATTTGGATAGATTGGGGTGATGGGGGTTACGAGAGGGAACTAAACAAGCTAGCAGCCCATGTTTTGTTTTTCTCTCAAAATGTTTGAACGATATTTGGATCCTTTAAACAGGACATGTGTTATGTGGGTCACCTTAGTCACCACTACTTCCTATAATCCTGTAACTGATCAGCTTCACTTACTGATAATCTGCCTTGACCCTGAAATCATTTGGCTTGCAAGCCCTGTACTAGAAAATATTTTAGAGCCCATACAACTTTAAAATTATGAGATTATATCTACTGACTTTCTCTTCTGTGCCAGAGAACAAGTTGCTACCAGCACAGAAAAGAATCACTGGTACCCGATTATTTTCAACTCCATATCCCCCCTTGTGATAAGAAGTTCTCAGGTAAAAATCTCTTCATGAAACTGTATCTCCCCACAACAACGTAATTCATGATAAGCACACACATCCTTTTAAAAGAGAGTTTGACATATAAGACTGGGTATCAAAATGAATACAAAAACAAATAAATGAGGCACACTATAATCTGGGTTGCCAGATTTTGTAAAAATAAAATATAGGATGCCTAATTACATTTGAATTTCAGATAAACAAATTTTTCTCTATGTCTTGTGCAGTATTTGGAACAAATTTGGCATACATATATAAAAAATTTTCATTGTTTACCTGAAATTCAATTTTAGCTAAGCATCTTTTGTTGTCAATCTATATTAGTTTTCTATTTCTTGCTTGCTCTAGACTAAATATTTGTACCTCCCTCCAATTCATATATTGAAATCCTAACTCCAAATATAATGGTATTAAGAACTAGGGCCTTGGGTGGCACCCATAGCTAGGTGGGCAGGGTGCAGGCCACATACACAGAGGCTGGCAGTTCGAATCCGGTCACAGCCAGCTAAAACAATGAAGACTGCAACAACAACACCACAAAAAATAGCCAGGCATTGTGGTGGGTGCCTACAGTCCCAGCTACTTGGGAGGCCGAGGCAAGAGTATCACTTAAGTCCAAGATTTTGAGGTTGCTATGAGCTGTGATGCTATGGCACTCTACCTAGGGCGACAGTTTCAGACTGTCTCAAAACAAACAAACAAGCAAAAAAAACAAAGTGGGGCCTTTGGTAGGTGATTAGGTCCTGGGGTAAGAGCCCTCATGAATAGGATTGGTGCCCTTATAAAATAGGTCCTAGAGAGCTCCCCTACCCTCCCACCACATAAAGACATAGCAAAAAGAAAATGGCTATCCACCCACCAGAAAGCTGGTTCTGACCAGCATTGATCTTGGACTTCCCAGCTTCCAAAACTGTGAGAAATAAATTTCTATTCTTTATAAGCTACTCTGTTTATAGTATTTTGTTATAGAAGTCTTGAATGCAGTACTGCTGTAATAAATTACCATGAACTTAATGGTTCAAAGCAACGTAAAGTCTATTATCTTACAATTCTGGACCTCAGAAGTATAAAATGTATCTATAAGGATACAGGGGTCCTCAAACTACAGCCTGTGGGCCACATGCATTGGTGTGATTGTATTTGTTCCCGTTTTGTTTTTTTTACTTCAAAATAAGATATGTGCAGTGTGCATAGGAATTTGTTCATAGTTGTTTTTGTTTTTTTTTAAACTATAGTCCAGCCCTCCAAGGACAGTGAACCGGTCCCCTGTTTAAAAAGTTTGAGGACCCCTGAGAGGAGAAAATCCACATCCTTGTCTTTTCCAGCTTCTAGAGGCTTCCTACATTCCTTTGCTTGTGATCACCTTCCTCTTCCTTTAAAAACCCAGCAATGTAGCATCTTCCCTCCTTTCTGCTCTCTGCTTCTGTCATCGTAATCTTCTTGCTTCACCCCTGCCTCCCTCTTGTAAGGACCCTTGTAATTACACTGGGCTCGCCAGTGTAACTGAGACTCAAGAAAATCTCCCTATCTCAAAATCTTAAATTTAATCTTAGCTGGAAAATAAGTTTTGCTACATAAGGCAACATATTCCCAGTTTTCAGAGATTAGAACATGGACATCTCAAAGAAGAGCCCTTACTTTGCCTACTATACCACCACACAATAGTTACTTGCATCACAATGAGTTTAACTCACAATAACAAATAGCACTTTATTTATTGTTTGTAGAAATCTAATTGAAATATAACTTTTCAGAAAAATATGTATTGCTTAGACATTAGACTACACAATTTTCTACAGATTTCTATTAATGAATAAGACTCTTATAGATAAGAATTAGATCAAAGGACTTCAGTGATGTATCCAAGATATAGCCATATGCCTAATTATTTTGTGTGTCCAGGATTATTCACATATTACAACAGTCTGAGTGCATGGAAATTAAAATGTCCTCTACTTTCCTTCCCCTCCCATTTGTTGTACTTACGATAAGCTGAACACTGGTCATTTTTTATTCCTCTAAACATACTGAACAGGATAATATGAGAGATTATATAGCTTCCTGGATATACCAAATGATGTAAGAATGAAAGGCAAAGTTCTTTTAAATATTCATAGAAGCTGGAGATGGACTCGATAATTTACATGGTTTTAAAATCTATAATATCAAGGCAAAAATATACAGAAGGAAAATATACACTACATTTGACATATTAATGTTTATTTTAAATGCATAAAATCTTTGCAACATATTAACTGACACGTGGTTTCCAGTTTGAGTCTTGAAAACAAAAAATATCTGTTAAAATGTAATTGAAAGTCAAAGTTTCCTTAAATTAAAAATAAAATAGCTAAATATGCTAGAAGAAGAAAAAAAAGACTTTTACATTTTCTGATAATAAGAGCTAGTCACATGCCTTAAAGAAGATTTGGGAAAAACATAAAGAAAAAAATCAAAACTAATTTTTCCCCCCAGTCCACCACCCAGAGGTAACCATTCTTAACATTTCATATTATTTTCTTCCAGGATAATTTTTGGAATGCCAATTTCAATAATGAGAAATTATACAGCAGGTACATGGCGAGTAAAATGGTAAGCTTTTATTTGTTCATTCATTCATCCATCCACTAATTCTTTCACCAAATGTGCTGTAATAGGTCATTCATCCATTTATTCACAAGGTACAATATCAGTCTCAGTAGGTGCTGCAAAAGTTAGTAAAACATGCATCTTTATACTCTAGTAGAAGTGTATTAGAATTCCTATGGACACACTTAATGAAAGATCACTTTAGATATATTGGCTCACCTGACTGGGAATTCCAAGAAGTAGTGTTAGCTCTAATTCTACATAACGATTGCATTTCTCTCTCTTATTTCTCATCTGGGGCCTCTCTCTAACTTTATCTTTAAACAGCTTCTCTCCATGTGATGGCAAAATGGCCCCTGCCAGATACGGGTTTGCATGGGTCTTTAGAGTTTCTAATCTCAGAGAAAGAAAAACTGTCTCATTCCCAGAGTCCACATGTCAAGACTGATGGAGAAACTCATCCTGGCTGGGTAAACAGACCATGTGGTGACTAGACTGGGGTTCCACAATTAGCTAGGTCTGGTCACACTTGCTATTACCATTAACACCAGAATCACAGGATGCCAGCAAAGGGCTGTTTCTTCAGGAAATAGAAAGGTGTTGGTCAGACAAAATAACAAATGTTCTATAAAGAAGATCTATACTCAAATATTTTGTTAAAAATTAGGTTATTTTTTAAAAAAATAAAAAGCAGAGTGTGTAACATTATCAGAACCTCTTCCCATGCCTCAAAAAACTATTTTCCTCTGAAATCACAGAACAAATTTTTCTTAGGTGTTCAAAAGTTTCTTACTAAAAACAAGGCTGTGAAATAAATATATTTTGTGATGGTAAAGAGATGTGAGTGGAGATGTGTCATGTAATTTGGATTAACTCCAATAAAAGGCAAATGCAGGAGTATTGAAATTATAGAATAGTGAAAGTAAGAAGAACAGTGGAAAGTCGATAAAAGTGGAAGAAAAGCCAAGGCAAGTAATCAAGCAGCAGACTTGGAACAGCAATCTGTCATGCTGAATTTGGGCAGTTTCACAGGAAGCCTTGCCAAGCCAAAAAAGGAAGGAAACTAAGATTTGAATAACTATCTTGTCCAAGACATTTCATTAGATGCTTTCATTTGGACTACTTAAACACAGTGTAATTATTATTTCCGATTTAGAGATACAGAAAGATTATTTAACTCGATTATGGTCCATTTGACCTGGTTTATCTGAACTAACTGCCAAGCTGCCTGGAAGGAAAGAATTGCTATTTCAATAAAGGCCTATTTCATCTCTGAAGAGAAAGAGAAATTACTAAATGCCCACTGAAAGAACCCAATGAATTAATGACAAACTTAACCAGGAATTATGGTGTGAAACTATACTATAAAAATAAATTTATGTTGTTAAAGAACTTAAATGGCTTGTACTTTGTAATCCTCTCACCTACTTTGAAAGTTAATTTGTCAACTTTGCTCCACCCTCACAAGTTCTACACCAGGACCATGTCGAGCTCATCCCATCTCAGTCTTTGCACTTACTCCTTTTTTTCAAACACTTTTCTTTTCCTCCAACTGATAGCAAGGTTGCACTTTTCACCACCAACGATTTACTTAAATGTCACCTCTACTAAGTCATCTCTTTCAGCAACCGCCCATTAAGATAGCATCCCCATTTTCAGCACTTATCAGTGTGTGAAACTGTCCTATTTGTTTAGGTTTTTCTTGTTTATGTCTTCTACAGAAGACACAAAATCTTTAAGAGAAAGGATTTTGTAGTCCCCCGCCTCCATTTCTCCAGCACTTAAATTATTCTTGGACGCAGTAGGCCCGCTTTAAATACTTATTGAGTACCTGCATTGCAAGTGGTACAAACTGAGACTAAAACGTATCACTAGTAGGGAAAAAAAAGTGTGAGAAGAGACAAAAAAAGCTAGCTATATGATGCCTATGTAGGAGTGCTGTGCCTACCACCTCTAAAGCAAAAGTTAACAAAATAATAATACACAAGCACTTTAAAAGTGTCACTGTATGCCAGGCACTGTTCTAAGCATTTTACATGTATTAGCTTTTTTTCATACCTCATAATAAATAGCTTTACCACCCCCTTTTTTGCAGGTTAGTAAAGTGAAACACAGAATGCGCTTAGTAACTTGCGCATGTCACAGAAGTATTTATGGCCAGAGTCAGAATTTGAACAGTTTAGACCTTGTTTTGTTTTGTTCTACTATTTGATATTGCCTCTCCATCAAAGCTGACTGGTTGGCAGGCTGGCCCCACTAAGTTTTCTCTATACCCGTAAAAATAAGTCTATCAACTTCCAATAACTGGAGAGACTATTAGAAATAAAACAGTAAATTTAGTTTCAGACCTCAATAGTAGTAACATAATCAGGACGTGGAAACGTTTTCAATTTTTTGTTAACGTTTCAGATCCCACAAGATTTCACCTTTGGCCCTCCAAGAACATCCCACTTCCCGGTCTCAGCTTTCTTCCTCTCTCACTCGCAACCCCACGCCCCTTCATCCCAGTGTTTCTCCAGGGACTCTGCTCCAAACCCTGCTTCCGCGGCTCCCTAGGGGCCAATGTCAACGTCCTCATCTGTAATAGTACCTGCTTAGCCTCAACCCCGCCAGAAAAGGGTGAAGCATGAGAGAGGTCTATTGACATTAATTCTGTCATTCTGACAGAGTTTGTGTCCGTTTTTCTCGCGCTTTACAATAAAACTTCACGTCCGGCTGCGCGCCGCCCCAAGCCACAGCAGCTTCTCTCAGCTGGCTGGGCCGGCCGCAGACCTGCTTTGAGTCTGCGCAATAGCAGCCGCCCAAGCCTTTGCTTTCCCACCTTCAGCCACCGCGCCTTGATGACGTAAATCTCCTGCGCGGCGGAGCCGCGCGTGAGGAAGCTCGGATGTCCCTTTGCTTGACGATCCTGGGGCTCGCGACCCAACACCATGAAGGAAACGCCACTCTCAAACTGTGAGCGCCGCTTCCTGCTCCGCGCCATCGAAGAGAAGAAGGTAAACGGTCGATGGAACTGCGCGCTGCGTCGTAGCTCAGATCGCACGGTGTGGACTCTCTGGTGTAGCCCGCGCGGGCCGGGAAGCAGCTTGGGGGACCTGCCTGAATGTTCCTAGGGCTCCTACCACCCAGGCGTTTTCTCCAGACAGGTTCTTTTCAAGGCTCGACTGGATGCCCTAGTTTCCACTTACCTATTGGGGTCGGGAGGGGGGGGTTAGGATACCACTTCCTCCAACTGCTTATCCCAAAGCCGGACACAAAATCTTTGCCCAAGAAATACTTTTTGAAGGAGTAAATGAATGAATGTTGTGCTTACAGCGGCTGGATGGCAGACAAACCTATGATTATAGAAACATCAGGATCTCATTTGGAACAGATTATGGGTGCTGTATTGTGGAACTTGGGAAGACAAGGTAACAGGATTCAAATTAAATACAGATTCAAAAGGGAGGGTTGTTTATAAAGCAGCTAAAACGTCTCTGCAATACTTTGTTTAACTGCCAAAAGTATTTTTTTATGCAAAATGTTTTTGGTTTCGTCGTCACACTTTAAATTTTTAATCATAGACATATTTTGTGATTTTACACGAGTATCATATAGTTTTCTGACCTCTGTAAATCATATAGACAACCAGCAGCGATTAATTTGTTTCCTGCAGTCTTTTTCACATTCCAGTGTGAGGAATGTAGAGCTTTTGAGCATCTTATTAAGTAGGCCCCGCTTTCCTTTTTTCATGAGTGACATGAGAATTAGGCTTCTAATACTCTTTTGAAAGTTGTGAAGACATTTGGTCGGGTAATGAGCCATGCCATGTGAAAACTCTTAAGAAAAAATCACGTTTTTATGCCCTTTTGTATCAATAAATATTTGTAGAAAGAAGTACACATTGATTTTTCTGCAAATCTGTGGAATAGTAAATACTAATAAGAGGAGAGTTTTCTTTTTCTGCCATCTTTTTAGGTTTACCAATATATGTTTTATTTCTATGTATATTCTACTACTGTGTTTTATATGTAATTTCTCCCTCTTATATTTATTACATTATTACTCAAAGTAAAACTGAAACTTAATTGTTATCTGTTTAAGACTTTTTCTTAATTGGAAAATCTATTTACTTAACCACTTTGTACCTTTATCTTTGCAGAGTTCTTGGACAGGTTTCCTGTGAACTTGTGTCTCCAAAACTTAATAGGGCCACAGAAGGTATTCTTTTTTTTAACCTTGAACTCTCTCAGATGGCAGCTCCAGCTTTTGAACCTGGCAGGTATTTAAATCTTTTTGTTAGGCTGCTTTAGCCATAGGAAAACCTGATAGCAGTGAGCTATTGTTTAAATGCCTGGTGTTATATTTTATGACATTAGCCCATTCCTATTTTCATAGGCAGTCAGATCTCTTGGTGAAGTTGAATCGACTCTTGGAAAGATGTCTAAGAAATTCGAAGTGTATAGACACTGAATCTCTCTGTGTTGTTGCTGGTGAAAAGGTGGGGAATATGCCCAAAACTCCCAATCTTAGGTTGAATATTTTTGATTCGTGGGTTCCTATATCTATGCTTTTATTTACAGCACTTTAGTTAATTCAGTTTTGTGCTGGTTCACTTCACTCCAAATGTCTTGAGTGCTATCTTTAGAACTTTGTGCCATTTTTCTCTCTGAAGGGACAAAAAACATCATCTTAAAAGGTTGAAGATATTAATGTGGATTTGTGTAAAAATGTATTATTCAAAGAACTTGTGGCTTTTACATATAGTTTCTCATTTATTTTCTCATGTTATTTAAATGAGTTGATAGAAGCAGGTAGTTTTCCTTTTTTATGGATGAAGAGCTGAAGAATAGGTTAAATCCCTCATTTGGATAGGTTTATTGATTTATACAGGACCACAGAATGAGTCGGTGGCAGGGTTGGCTTTGGAAATCTTTAGTCCCAGTAAATTATGTTACATGAGGATATTAGAACTTTATTCTTGATTAGGATATTTTGACCAGCTTTTTGAACCCAGAGAAGTAACTTAGCTTTCCACATTCTATACCTGAATGTAATAGTTTATTTATATTACCCTAAGGTTAACAAAAATATTATCACATAAAATCTAAGAGGTATCTGGGTACAGTGTCACATGCCTATAATCCTAGCACTTTGAGAGGCTGAGGCAGGAGGATCACTTGAAGCCAAGAATTTGAGACCAGCCCAAGCAACATAGTGAGACCTTGTCTCTATAAGGCATGGTGGCACACACTTGTAGTCCACCTATTTAGGAGGCTGAGGTAGGAGAATTGCTTAAGCCCAGGAATTCAGGGTTGAGCTATAATGCCACCACTGCACTCTAGCCTGGGCAACAAGCAAGACAAGGTCTTTATTTATTCAAAAAATGAATAAATAAAACCTATGAGGTTGAGGTTTTTATGCTAGTAGAGACAATAAAAATATTAATAGATTTGGTGTTAGGAAAATCTTAGTATTAAATTCTAGAGCAGCTCTGTTTATTACAATGTATCTTTTACTATTGTCAAATGATTCACATAGAAAGATGAATTATTGGTATTTCAAATGTTTGGCTGAAAATTTTTCTAATTTTTTTATCAATAAACTAGAAGGAGTAACTGCATATCTTAACAGCAAGTAAGAAAATTATATAGTATTAGTTTTCCTAATGAACAGCCATTGGTTATGCTCACTTAGGATTTATTTTTATTTTAAATTCACTTCCAGGTTTGGCAAATACGTGTGGATCTACATTTATTAAATCATGATGGAAATATTATTGATGCTGCCAGCATTGCTGCAATTGTGGCCTTAAGTCACTTCCGAAGACCTGATGTCTCTGTCCAGGGAGATGAAGTGACACTGGTAAGTTTTATTATGGGAGCCAGGATCCTTTCTATGAACAAATGAGTATCCTGAATGTGCAGACAACTTGTTACTAGTGAAATTATGTTATAGATGGCAATTAGGTAAGTTCTAAAATTTGTTCACAAAGCAAAAACTATATAGGATGAAAATTGCCTAGAAATCTGTTAAATTATCTGTATTCATATGTCTGTCAGTAAGAATACACTTCAGCCTGGTTTTCCAGAATAAAATTAGATGACTATTTTTTTGAATTGAACAATTAGATGAAGCAATTGACTGTGTTTGGAGGTCAAATGTGTGAAAAATACTTGATTCTTGGGATACTGAGATACTTGCCCTGTAAGAAGCATGCAGTAAAACTGCGAAGGACTGAAGAATCAGTAGATACACATCTCTCTGTAGGACTTTTGTTCACTAAGCAAAAAAATTTTATTAGAAATTTGGAAGGCTGTTAAAACAGATGACTAGGTTGTACTCCGGTTGTAAGAAAAGGGTAGGACCTAAGAATTTATACTTCTAACTTTGAGTTCCCAGATGATTTTGAAAATCAATGACTTACATTTTTTTTTCTCTTTTGTACTGAATATGTCAGTTTTGATTATATAAATTACATGCTAAAATAAGTGCACTGTAATCTAGTTTGAGTTTGAAAGTTACAAAAGAAAACATCACATGCCTAAATTTTATAAGAAATTATTTATAACACTATTTTTAGGTCTTAGACTGCAGCAGACTCTTTAAAGTAGGGTGGTCCAATCTTTTTTTTCTGCTGTGCCACAAATTGGAAGAATAAGAGTTGCCTTGGGCTACACATTAAATACACAAACATTAATGAAAGCTGGTGGCAAAAAATAAGGTCTGTGCATACTTACCATGAAATCTGACACACCACAGGTGAGCAAAACAGGCCTCACATAATTAACATGCAGCTCCATGGGCCACAGGTTAGACACCCCTACTTTAAAGACTTAGGAACAAAAGTTTAGGTAGTAAAGATGAAGTTCCTTTAGAGGAGGGAGTTATATAATGGAGTTAAAAGAAAAACCTAAGAATGATTAATAGACTTGAAAATAAAATTAAAAATACGTAGCATTATTAATGATGGGAATGTTTTTAAAATGATACAGCCATGTTGAAGTTCAGAAGTTTCTTAAAAAATTAAGTGTAAATAATATCCTCTATTCAGAAAAATAGCAATGAGAGGAAAATATGTACTTATTTCAGCATATTTGACCTTGTTATGAAATAAAACAACTTACAATGGCTTAAAACCAGGAAAAAAATTTCAAACAATTCCATGCATGCCCAGTAATCTATAGGAGGGATGAGAGCATATATTCACCGAGAGACTTGTATGTAAATGTTCATAGCAGCATTAATTGTAATAGCCAAAAACTGGGATCAATCAAATGTTCATCAAATGATACATAAACAAAATGTAGCATATATACATACTGTATAATGGAATACTATTTGGCAATAAAAGAACTATGAACTACTGATAGATGCTACACGGTGGAAGAAACCTGCTAAGTTGAAAGACACCAGGCAGAAAAGACTTCAACTTGTTCGATTACGTTTATACGGAATGCTCAGAAAAGGCAAATTTACAGAGATAGAGAACAAGTGATCAGTGGTTGCTTGGGGATAGAGTGGGAGTAAAAATTGAGGAAGAATTCTGAATGGAAATATTGAAAGAAGTTTGACTTGGTGCCGGTAGCTCAAGGGGCTGAGGCACCAGCCACGTACACCAGAGCTGGCAGGTTCAAATCCAGCCCGGGCCTGCCAAACAGCAATGACAACTACAACCAAGAAATAGCCAGGCATTGTGGTGGGTGCCTGTAGTCCCAGCTACTTGGGAGGCTGAGGCAAGAGAATCACTTAAGCCCAGGTTGGAGGTTGCTATGAGCTGTGCTACTACAGCACTCTATCCAGGGTGACAGCTTGAGACTCTGTCTCAAAAAAAAAAAAAAAAGAAGTGGATTGTGATGATGGATCTGTAACTATCATCTAAAAATTTAATCATGCACTTACAATGAGTGGATATTATGGGATATAAAGTATACTTCAGAGCTTTTAAAAGATGTACAGTTTTGAGGAATATGAATGGTAAAGTTTTTGTAAAAAGATATTTAGGTATTCACTGAGAATTAAAGAAATTTTATTTTTATGTTGGTATTTGATGTGCAGGGTGTTATTTTTTAGGTTCGTAATTTAGTGACTATAGCACAGTGGTTACAGCGCCATCTACATACACCGAGGGAGCCGGGTTCAAACCTGGCCCAGGCCAGCTAAACAACAATGACAACTGCAACAAAATATAGCTGGGCATTGTGACAGGTGCCTCTGGTCCCAGCTACCTGGGAGGCTAAGGCAAGAGAGTCGATTGAGTCCAAGGGTTTGAGGTTGCTGTGAGCTGTGACACCACGGCACTCTACCAAGGGCGACATAGTGAGACTGTCTTAAAAAAAAAAAAATTTAGCAACTATAATTATTGAACCTTTTCTTTTGAAACAGTATACACATGAAGAGCGTGATCCTGTACCATTAAGCATCCACCACATGCCTATTTGTGTCAGTTTTGCCTTTTTCCAGCAAGGGTAAGTCTTGCCTTGTCATGGGCCAAAATTATAAATGCAACTAAAAATTTTATTACTCAAATATGTCATGGACAAATGAACAAACACCTCTTTAATATTAAAGCACCTACTACTCCTTTAGTCCTTCCTTCCTCCCATTGGCAAAGAGCCTTCTCAGTCTAACTGAGAAAACGTTTATGCTATAATAAAGTTACTTCCCAACATTTTTCTTTTCATGGCATACTTATTTTTTTTTTTTTAATAGCACAGGAGCATTTTATTTTCCATAATACCAAAGAACTTTTAGAAGTAACTAATGCATTTATTCATTACATCTTTGGAACAGATGACTCGAGATAATACATGTAATTACAATATGAATAGAAAAATAAAATGCTCAGGACATTTCCAACAAATAAAAAAATTACTTCTAGGAATAGAATACAGAATTCATAATTCTGTTCTTTCCTGCTTTTTATTAACCATGAGTCTGTTTTCAATCTTTAACTCAGAGATTAATACTATAAAGCTCACTCAGTTACTTATATACACATCAACATAAAAATAGCATGAAATGTATCCTGTTATGCCAATCACCAGAACTGAATCATATCTTTTCAAAATATGCTATTTTATTTTTTAAAATTCACTACACTAAAAATGATAAGCATTCAGCCTCAGTTTTGTTCAGGTCCATTTAACATTCATTTCAGAACATATTTATTGGTGGATCCCAATGAACGAGAAGAACGTGTGATGGATGGCTTGCTGGTGATTGCCATGAACAAACATCGAGAGATTTGTACTATCCAATCCAGTGGTGGGATAATGCTGCTAAAAGATCAAGTTAGTGCTTTCATTAATGTCCCATTAAGTATAGGTTACTTCTCTTAGAAGTTGCTTCTTATGTTTTAACCAGATCCAATGAGGATACTTTCAGTGATTGATTCTAGGGTGTGTTATAATCTGGTTTCAGTACTATCACCACATTTTAATAACTGGTGGCTATGAGATACCCTCCTTCCTCCTTTGTTGTTCCCATGTCTGGTCCTCTAGAATCTGACCCTTCTAACTAGAGAAACACTTCTTTCTTTTTTTTTCTTTTTTTTTTTTATTGTTGGGGATTCATTGAGGGTACAATAAGCCAGTTACACTGATTGCAATTGTTAGGTAAAGTAGAGAAACACTTCTTTCAACTAGTAAAGACAGAGATGTATATTATCCCTATTAAAAAAAAATCAAAAGGTAGAAATTAGGTGAAAAAATAAGTTCTACTTTCAGAATTTGGATAAAATAATGATTCTCAACGTCAGCTATGTATCAAGGAGCTTTTAGAAAATAGATTGCTACATAGCACGTAGTGTGGATGGTTCAGAGCACAGAGAACTTTAGTTTGAATACTAGCTTTGCCTTGTACTAACTGACTTTGAGCAAACAATTCATATCTTTGGGCCCAGTTTTTCTTTTTTCCTTCACATAATTTAAATTGGTCTCATCCCTTGGTGATGGGCCCTTAAATAGGGAATGATATTATTACTGACACTTTGTTTTTATTTATTTATTTTTTTGAGACAGAGTCTCACTATGTCACCCTCAGTAAAGTGCCATGGTGTCACAGCTTACAACAACCTCAAAATCTTGGGCTCAAGTGATTCTTTTGCCTCAGCCTCCCAAGTAGCTGGGACTACAGGCACCCACCACAACGCCTGGCTATTTTTTGTTGCAGTTGTCATTGTTGGTTAGCTGGCCTGGGCCGGGTTCAAACACACCAACTTCGGTGTATGTGGCTGGCACCATAACTACTGTGCTACTGGTGCCAAGCCCACCTTGTTGTTTTTAGAAGGATATAAATAGAGATATATTGCACAGTGTCTAGTAAAAAGTGTGCGGTAAATGTTAATTTCTGTTATCATCATCGTCTTTATTACTAGCATCACAATTACTATACAGGAATAAATGATAATTATGATAACTTTTTATTTTTTCTGTTGATGGGCATAATAAATTGGTGAGGTTAATTTAGTCAAATAAACTAACTCCCTTCCAATAGATCTCTTCCACCAAAGGATAAAATACTATTTTTTTTCCTTTCTGTCTTCTCTCTAATCTGTCATCTTCCTCCTATACATCACTATTACTATACACAATTACTTACTCACAAAGAAAGGAAATTAGTACATTCCTAGCATATATGTATGTCTTTGGCTTCTTCCATATTGTCTTTTATACTGTCGTGTAAGAAAGTTTTTGGATCTGCTCCCTTAATGTGATAGTCCTTTAAATATTTTAAAAGAACTCTCATAATTTGGCTTAATCTGTGTTTACATTGGTACTGTTTTCATATTTGGGGGAAAAAAATCAGGCTTAAATTATAAATGTAGAAAAACTAATTTCATAGTGTTAGTTTCATTAGAGAAAGCCATTTGATTTGTTTTCTTTACATAACAGAATTGACCTTTATAAATAGGTTTTGAGATGCAGTAAAATAGCTGGTGTGAAAGTAGCAGAAATTACAGAGCTAATACAGAAAGCTTTGGAGAATGACCAGAAAGTTAGGTAAGTTTAATTTTTTCAGAACTAAATGGTCTTTTTATATTTTGTTTTTGTTAAAGGTTGTTATTGCACAAGAATGACCATATAATTTTTACATATCTTTATTTGTTAATCTCAGTTGAATATACTACCTCATGTTTTTTAAAAGTTGATTGGACTCTGTTTATTACATTTTATCCAATTTAAATATAACTTGTATTGCAAAGCCACATAAGGTTTTTCTTTAAAAGTTAACATTTTCTTAGGGAAAAAATCATATTAACGGGAAGAACACAAATGAGTTGATGCCCATCTCTACTTGTAACAGTTATCTTAAGATATATGACCACGCATGTCAGTGTTCTCTTCTATAATATGGGATATTAGTGCCTACCTGGTAGAACTGATTTTAGGATTAGAAAAAAGTATATTTTAAGCATTTAGCACAGGTCTGGCACATGGTCCAATAAATGATAATTATGATAACTTTTTATTTTTTCTGTTGATGGGCATAATAAATTGGTGAGGTTAATTTAGTCAAATAAACTAACTCCCTTCCAATAGATCTCTTCCACCAAAGGATAAAATACTATTTTTTTTCCTTTCTGTCTTCTCTCTAATCTGTCATCTTCCTGCTCCTTCTCTCTCCCATGCCCCACCTCCATCCTTCCCCACACCCCCCACCAAAACCTGCATACAGAAAAGAAGGTGGAAAGTTTGGCTTTGCAGAGTCTATAGCAAATCAAAGGATCACAGCATTTAAAATGGAAAAGGCCCCTGTTGATACCTCAGATGTAGAGGAGAAAGCAGAAGAAATCATTGCTGAAGCTGAACCTCCTTCAGAAGTGTATCTTTACTGGGTGGTATTTATAATAAGATTCATGACATTTTTTGTATTATTAAGGCTACACGGGTGTGCATGCTGAAATTAGTTTTCTGAAACACTACTTTGTTAGAGAAAGCACGGTACAAAATAGAGATGCGAGTCATACCATTTCATTTTCCTTTGAAAAAGTATTCTTTTATTGATGACATGGTCACTTTATATTAGTGGTTCTCAACCTTCCTAATGCCTCCTAAGGCTGCAACCCTTTAATACAGTTCCTCATGTTGTGATGACCCCCAACCATAAAATTATTTTCGTTCCTACTTCGTAACTAATTTTGCTACCGTTATGGATCGTAATGTAAATATCTGATATGCAGGATGTATTTTCATTGTTACAAAGGGGTCGCAACCCACAGGTTGATAACTGCTGCTTTATATACTATCAACATTTTTATCAAAATTACTCATTTATTCACTAAATTTAGCACTATACCTAAAATGTTGACAGCCTGTGCCTTGATATTTCATACCATTAATTACATCCATAAAATATTTCCTGGATCATAAACTTAATTTTTCTTCTTTGTTCAGCCATTCATAATAATAGCTATATTAAATTTTTTTTACCTAAAGATAGGAGGCACACTTGGATCACTTTTGGAAAAAGAAATTTAGGTCTCTCTTTGAATTTTTCAAAGGTTCGTCAAATAACAGTATTTTGTACTTAGTTTTCTTAACTTCTTAAGTGTTTCTAAACCTGTGTTATGGACTCCTGGAACTGCCCAAATTGGAGAGGGAATAGAAAACTCCTGGGGTGATCTCGAAGACTCTGGGAAGGAGGATGAGGATGAAGGTGGCAGTGATGATGCTATCATGCTTGATAGCATAAAAATGGACACTGGATTAGAAGTCTCTGATATTGGAAGCCAAGGTAGGGGATACTTTATGACTTTTATATGATATAGATACATATATAATGTATATTATATGTAGATACCTATACATAGATATGTATTTATATTAACTAAAGATCTGTGTGATATATATTACATACTATATAGATACCTATAGAGAATATAGATAGCTATATACAAGAATAGATGTATTCCATTTTCAGAGGGGCTAACTATTGTGATTTAAATTTCAACTAATTATTGAGGCTAATTGTAATAGTAATACCAATTCTTTTTTTTTTTTTTTAAGAGACAGAGTCTTACTTTGTCGCCCTCAGTCAGTAGAGTGTTGTGGCATCATAGCTCACAGCAACCTCCAGCTCTTGGGCTTAGGAGATTCTCTTGCCTCAGCCTCCTAAGTAGCTGGGACTACAGGCGCCTGCCATAATGACTAGCTATTTTTTTGTTGCAGTTTGGCCAGGGCCAGGTTTGAACCCGCCACCCTCGGTATGTGGGGGTGGCACCCTACTCACTAAGCCACAGGCACCGCCCGATACCAATTCTTTTTCAAAAGAGTATGGTTATCTTTGTTGAGTAGTGGTATACCCTTTGGTATATAAATGATAGCAACATTTTTAATTTTTTTTTTGTTTTTTTTCTTTTGTATATATATTTGGTCCAGTTTTAAGAGGATAAGTTTCTTGAAGATCTCATTCCTGCATGCTGCCTTTTTTTGTATCATTTCTAAACTGAAATAAAAAGCCCATATTATAATATGTGGTCTAAATAAAACTTTCTGCAATGTTAGAAACATTCTATGTCTACACAGCCTAGTAAAGCAGCTGTTTGCCCTGTAACAGGTGAACACTTGGAAGTGTGGTTTGTGTGACTGAGGAACTAAATTTTAAATTTCATTTAACTTTAACATAAAATTAAATAGCCATATTATAGCTATTAATATATTAATAAGCTATAAATAGCTACCCTAATATTGCAGTATTAGAACATAAAAAATTGTAGACGTGACTAGAATACAAGTAGTTCCTTGCATTCTGAAAGCTGTAGAACTAAAGAAATTATTGATTTTACCAATGGACATTTTCACTTTGAAGAAAACTAAATTCTTGCCTGGGCCACATAACAAAATAAATTTTTTTTTTTTAAATTTTGAAAAAACACTAATCATGGGCGGCGCCTGTGGCTCAGTGAGTAGGGCGCCGGCCCCATATGCCGAGGGTGGCGGGTTCAAACCCAGCCCCAGCCAAACTGCAACCAAAAAATGGCCGGGCATTGTGGCGGGCGCCTGTAGTCCCAGCTGCTTGGGAGGCTGAGGCAAGAGAATCGCGTAAGCCCTGGAGTTAGACGTTGCTGTGAGCCGTGTGACGTCAAGGCACTCTACCGAGGGCCATAAAGTGAGACTCTGTCTCTACAAAAAAAAAAAAAAAACACTAATCATATAAGGATCTAGGAACTAGGCTGACAGGGAACTAGAGGATGGACCTACTAAATCTGGTTGAGGAAACAGTGAAAGTGGCACTCTGAAGGAGTGTAAATGCACATACTATATGCCTTCAAGGAGGGAAACTATAGCTTATAAATGCTACTGAAAGCCTGCTGGGTTTTTCTTTGTTGTTTGTGTTTTAATTACTCAGAAAAATCCCCATTGCTTGGGGCCCTTATTCAGTTTTCTGGGTGGTTACTTCTATGTGGTATTGTTTTTCCATAACTTGTCCCAGGTTATTTGTTTACTATATGTGGAGTGATACAAGCTGCTTAAACACAGGGACTTTAAAAGTTTTCCCATGTCAGTAGATGTAGATGAGTCCCTGTCATTTTAAATGTTGCATAACTTCTGTCGCTAGTTTAACCATTACCTTATTGTTGAGAATGTAAATTGTTTCCATTTTTTCACTGTTACATTGCTACAGTGTCCTTGCACTTGCATATAGCTCTTTATATGTATGTGTTCAGTATTCTTTTTTTTTTAATAATAACTAATATTATTTATTTATATTTTGAGACAGAGCCTCAAGGTGTTGTCCTGGGTAGAGTGCAGTGGTATCACAGCTCACAGCAACCTCCAACTCCTGGACTTAAGCGATTCTCTTGCCTCAGCCTCCCAAGTAGCTGGGACTACAGGCGTCCGCCACAACGCCTATTTTTTTTTTTGGTTGTAGTTGTTATTGTTGTTTGGCAGGCCCAGGGTGGATTCAAACCCACCAGCTCTGCTGTATGTGGCTAGTGCCTCAGCCACTTGAGCTACAGGTGCCAAGCCTATTTGTTCAGAATTCTAAGATTGATAAGGTTGATAGACATTCTATTGCTGGTTTGAAGAACAAAATTTTCAGCTGAATAATGAAGGTGAACATAAGATGGAACAGGTAAAGCCTTATCTAAAGCATATGAACAAAAGGAGAAACTAATTGAAAACTAAAAAAATTGAGAATCGATATATAACCAACCAACTGGGAAAAGGGTTAATTCATTCACTTTATGTATATATCATTCACTAAGTCTCCAGAGAACAATGGGCAAAATGGCTGGGCATGGTGGCTCATGCCTGTAATCCTGGCACTCTGGGAGGCCGAGGCAGGTAGATTGCCTGAGCAAGAGCAAGACCCTGGCTCTACTAAAAACAGAAAAAAACTATCTACCCTGTTTCCCCGAAAATAAGAAGGTATGCTCCCAAAGATGCGCTAGGTCTTATTTTCAGGGGACGTCTTATCTTTCCTGTAAGTAGGTCTTATTTTCGGAGGATGTCTTATTTTCTGGGAAACAGGGTAGCTGTTGTGGCAAGTGCCTGTAATCCAGGTACTGGGGAAGCTGAGGCAAGGGGATTGCCTGAGCCCAAGAGTTTGAGGTTGCTATGAGCTGTGATGCCAAGGCACACAGTGATACTGTCTTAAAAAAAGAAAAGAAAAATGGGCAAAATATAGGAAGAAGTTCTCAAAGAAAATGCAAGTGGTAATATTTTTTCATGGTCAACCCTGGTGATAATAAACTAAAAAAAAAAAAGATATACTTTTTTATTACCATATTTGGCAGTCTTAAAAAACCAACGTTTATAAGGGTATATGGAAAATGATTCTTCATTTATCATTTCTGGGAGTTATTTTAGAATTTATGTGCTTTTTGACCAAACAGTCCTTCTAAGAATTTTTTTTCCAGTGTTATATTGACTTTAAATCATTTCCAAATTGGTTCTATAAAACATGCCATGTGGACTTTTTTCCCTACCACTTTTACAATTAAAGGAAGCATAAGAATTTTTACAAAAGGTTTCAGAGCTCCAAGGAACTTCTTCAGAGAGAAAGATGGGGAAAGAAAAAAGTGTCTCTATAAGCCTCCACCCAAGAAGCGCTCTCAATAATATTTATGGAAATGGGAATTTTAGAACCTCTGGTGTAAATAAACCCACATGGGATTTATTTCCCAAGAGATTGAACAATTTTTTTTTTTTTTTTAAAGATGCCCCTATAGTACTCTCAGATAGTGAAGAAGAAGAAATCATCATTTTAGAACCAGACAAGAATCTGAAGAAAATAAGGTATTTAATTTCTGGTTTATTGCAAATATATAAATAGACCATTTAGAGGCTTGCTCTCGGGTTTTTTTCTTCTCACATACTACTATAAAATATAAAGATACCTCTTTCATTAGATATCCAGCTGTTCTTTCTGTGGTTTCTTTACCCTGTGACTAAAAAACTCCATGGATGCCTTTCAGAGTTAATGCATTTTACTCTCATAGCTGACTTATTTTACATCCTATTGGAAAAAAATAAGGCCTCCTATTTCAGTGATACAAAATTTAACGAGTGTACTATTAGTAAACTGTTACTTTACTTTATTCACAGAACACAGAACATCAGTGCAAAGCCAGAAAAAGCACCAACTAAAAAGCCAGTGAAAAAGAGAAAAAAGAAGAGAGCTGTTAATTAAAGCTAACATAGTTGTATATATAACTATTAAAAGGATATTTATTCAGTGCTGACAACCTTGGCTATTTTTATTCATAAATCCATTATAAAAATCTAGCAGGCTTTTAAAAATAATGGTGTTTTGTTTTGACATTATGCTTTAAAATAAACCTTGTGGAAAATTACCTTGCCTTGTAAATTTGCATAAATGCTTCCCACCCCCATCCATAACCTTGATTGAGTTTTTGTCCTCTCATAATCTGACAAGGTTTTAAACAATTGTGACCTGGTAAAGTGTAAAAGTCGTTAAGAAAAAAAAAAAAAAAAGCAAAGCATTTTTGTAAGCTGCTGCATTGTGTACAGAGCTGAATGAGTCTCAAGAATCTTCACTGTTCTGGCCAGGTGCAGTGGCTCATCCCTGTAATCCTAGCACTCTTAGGGATCCAAGTTGGATCACTTGAGCTCAGGATTTTGAGGTTGCTGTGAGCTAGGCTGCCACCACGAGCACCCTATCCTAGCCTAGACAACAGAGTAAGACTCAGTCTCAAAAAAGAAAAGAACACAAAAAACTTCCACTTTTCTGATAAGTAAGCAGATATTTATTCCAGATATGCTTAGATTATGCCCACGTTACCAAAATGGTCCAGTTGCTTAGGAAAATAATGCCAGGCTTTAAGTGTCTGTTTTCCTAAAGCTAATTTTAGGGGAAAGCTTTGGTATCTTTCTAAGTGGAATCCTGAAGTCAGATTTTTACCTCAAATTAAACATGACTGGCAAAGTTTTCCACATCAATTTATTAATTCTATCTTGACAGCTGGCATCATTAATACTTTAATAAAACCACTTAAAATTAGCCAAATGTCTAAGATACATGTACAAAAGATATACAAATTAAAACCATTTAAAAAGTAATAGTTACTACCATAATTTGTACTAGGCCATAACTTCTGTATTTAGAAATGATTGTAGAATTAAAACCTAAGATAAAAACTGTACATCATATACTTTGAGTGATTTACATCTTAGAAAAAGGCAATCTTCCACTGTTACAGATTTAATGTCTCTGGTGGGTTGAGGAGAGAAACTGCATGATATCTGTGTAAAGAGATAAAAAAAACTATTTTTAGTAAGTATTCATTGGATGAAGATAATACATACACTTGGAACTCAAAAATGCTACTTCTGAGTTGACAGTTTCAGAAATTCCCTTCTCCCCCCTTTGCAGAGCAGAAAACACTAACTACAACCTTCTCCAAACATAGGACCTGTTAAAAGAGAACAGCTTCTCAAGAAGGCCGTGGCAGATTAGTGAATCCTTTTAATAACGTTAAAGTGTGAATGATTCCCCGAACCATAGTCTAGAAGAGCAAGTTTCTTCAATATCCAAGTTAATTCTTACTTTGAATTTTTATACTTTTCTCTTATTGATTGTTGTGCATGTTGTGGTGCTTTGAGGTAGGTCTGGTGAAGGTCCATGAGACAAGGCTTAAGACTTTCCAGGGTATATCCAGTCTTTTGTACTAATGATTCAGGCTATAGAGAAAGGAGGAGAGAACCACTGAATTTTGTTTTTAGTGGCAGACACAACACAGTGTTAATAGTTGGCATTAAACTGAGACGTTAAATTTCAGTAGTAAGCTTTAACACCTCCAACTAGCAAATCTAGTTTTCTTGGGTCACTATTTCATCTCATTTGTGCTAACTTTGATCCACTTTTACTAATTGCCTTGCCAGCAGCAGGTCAGATAGCCTGAATAAGCGCACCTTTCAAATCCAAGTTACAACTAAACTTTCTACTGAACAGATGCTATCCCAAGGATACTGTGCATTCGATCCACATTTGGTTGGACAAAAAAAATCTGCGTATAAGTGGACCCATACAGTTCAAACCTATGGTATTCAAGGTCAACTGTATATATTTGGACAGTTTCCAACTAAGAGCATCTAGATAAATGAGTTCTACAGGACAGTTATTCAACTTATCCGGCATAAACACTTCAGTGACAAGGTTAATATATGATGTTGTAATACATACCCAGCTTTGTCCCGTGATAGTGTAGAGTGCTAAATAAAAGGCAGCTCCAGCAATAACTGATGGTAAATACTTTAGGTATGGGTCAGCATCTATCAAGCTTAATTCTCCCAAAAACTGGAATGAAAAATACTTGAGAGCTTTAAAATTCAAACCCCAAATCCTTGCCTTCCTACTTAATTTTTTCTTATCTTTGAAACTGGGTCTGTAGCAACCCTAGAAAAAATATTCAATAGCCTCATCATTGAACATTATCTACAACTTTTTCAGCACCATTTTTATCCTATATTTTCCCTTTAATAGCTTTTTATAAACAACTCTTCTACCATCTTCTAAGGCTTCATCCTCATACTACTAACTCCTAGTGCTTTTCTCATATTATCTTTTGCCAGGGGTAGGGTTTTTTCTATCCTGTAGCATTAGTCTTTCCCTAGATAACTAAAAGCTGTACAATGAAACTAGAGCTTGACTCTAATTACCCAAGAATCTCCATTCAACAAAATGAAAGTAACTTACCATTGCTAAACTTTCAACTTTGCAGTTTGCCGGCTGCAGATGCAAAAAGTATTGAGTAAGAAACTGATTTACTGTTGGTGCTGCTAAGTCAAAAGAAAGGACTTTCAAAACTAGATGCTCCATTCTCAGAACTTGTTTCTTGGTATATGTATCATCTGTAATGTACACAAACTCTGCTACTTCTGGGGGGTATATTTCTTCAAACTTTCTACAATGAAAAAAGTTTTTAAGTTATCAGTCAAGAGAAGATTCTTTATCCCAATTCTGAAATCCCATGAGCAGAATACATGGAATGAACTCAAAACCTACACTCTGCACCAACTACGTTTCCATAGACACTTGATCATCACTTCTATAACTGGCTAGCTAACCACTAATTAAAAGGTCCAAATCAATAAAGGACTTTTGAGATATTTCTCCCATGCAGTCAAAGGAAATAAATGAAAGGCACAAGATTTCCCAAGAAGGGGACAATGCTAGCATTCACCAACTAAAAATTTAAGAAACACAAGTCTTAGGAAAGTAAATGTTACATTTCACTTTTAAATTTAGTTTTCAGGTCTTAATTGGGAGAGGGTAAGACACTACTTATATCTCAGAAAGCACTTTATTACAGAAGGAACTGTGTTTTTAAAATTTGTAATCTAGTCCTAGTGTACTGAAGTACAGCCACTTTCCATGTTCATTAAAAGTACCCTGGAATCCAGATGGGAAAAATTACTATCATACATTAGAACAGTTTTATCTTCTTCCACTTCCCCAGCCACCACACTGCCATTCTAAAGTAGTTACTGACTCTCTGCCTGGTGTAGCATGTTAAAATATCACCATTAATCTCAATTTCTTTCCTACACAAAAGTAGTGATCACTTTTAATCAAGCAAACCAAGGTGGACTTACGAAGCTAACAGCATAGCAGCAGTGCCCACAAGCTGAAGCTTTCCTCTTAACACAGACATTGAAGAAAGGAATCTATCAATGTAGTTCACAGCCAAATGCAAAGTCTCATTTTGTAGTTTATATTCTTCTCCTACTTCAACTAACCAATCCACCAAAATGGCCCTCATACTGTTAGTGATGTCTGGCTGTTTCTTCATGTAACCCACTTTAGGTTTACACTTAACCTGTTGGGAAAGTTATTTAGCAATGTTAAAATTGATAATTAGGTTATCATACTATTAACAAAGATGCTAATACCATAAACTGAAACATTCCATTAGAGCAATTCACTAGTTAAAAAATTTAAACATCCTCTCAATTAATTTAGCCACATTTAATGAATACATTATATAAACTGGATTCAGAGAGCCTTTACCTCCATTTCTCTAAGGTATGTGTGAATATCCTCATTGTAATCTGGTACTTCATTAACACTAAGAGGCTTTTCATCTTCTAATACAATTGATATGTCCATAGTATTCGGTGATTCTGGAACAGTTCAAAAGATATGATTAAATTAATTGCTTAATTTTCTATTTGGTTTAATAGCTAAAAATGACTGCCCTCTTAACTAATCTCATGCCACAAAAGTATTCATTTCAGCCAACTAAAAAGGGTTTCTCATGACAAAAACAACCAAAGAAAAAACAGGATTATTATCTTTAAGGCTTCATCTTCCATGAGCAAGATGCAGATGGCAAGTGGTTCTATTAGGATAAAGCAGTTAAAATCCAAGACAATATGTTAGACTTTTTCCCTAAGAGATATTAGCAGGATCCTAGAATCTAACATATTCAAAGCACAATTAGGCAATATAGCTAGAATCAGTGAAATGATTTTCATAAACAAATGTTAACGAGAAGTTAGATTTGTCAAGAAGTGATTCGTTTCTTATAATACAAATTATCTTTTTAGGCAAAGAATATCATCCATCATTATTTTCACTTCAAAGATCACCTTGAAGATAAAAATTTGTTGCAAAATTTGAATAAAAACACAAATTATTTTCCAAGAACTTTTCTTCTTACTCTCCATCCCACACAGTTAATAGAACTTAAACTAAAATGAGAATGGATTTAGTGAGCTGTCCATTGCCTCAATAGCCCTTTGGTAAAATAACAGCACGAAGTGTAGGCGGAACTGTCTGTAACAGCCATTGTATTTTGTATGTCATTAAGGATAAACAGCCATGGTATAACCACTGACTTGTAGGAGGGCAGTGACACTTTCTGCTATCAAATGATCCAGACTGCTTTTATAGAAGCAAAACTGTAAAGCTGGAAAAGATGTTAGATATCACAGTATTTAAGACTGCATCCTCAAATAGCACACTCTAAAGTGGTATGTAAGGCCGGGTGTGGTGGCTCACGCCTATAATCCTAGCACTCTGGGAGGCCAAGGCAGGTGGATTACTTGAGCTTACCCATTCAAGACCAGCCTGAGCAAAAGCGAGACCCCAACTCTACTAAAAATAGAAAAACTGAGGCAAGAGGATTGCTTGAGCCCGAGTTGGAGGTTGCTGTGAGCTATGACACCTCGGCACTCTATCCAAGGTGACAGCTTGAGATTCTGTCTCAAATAAATACACATATACATACAGTAGTATGTATATATTGAGTCTGAGAACTAAAAATCTATTCTCTCAACAACTATTTATGGGATCAGATTAAAATAAACATTCAAGATGTAATCAGATTCATGTAATTGGCAGTGTGCCTAGATTAAGATCCTTTTGTAGGTCACCAGGTCAAGTGTAGCTGTGAGATCTGAGATAACTCATACCCTTTTTAAGCCTTATTATATTAAAGCTAACTTCATGATAATGATTAAGACATTATCTTAATATACAAAATAACAGTAATACAATCTAGTTACAATTACCTTAATTCAATACAGACTTTCTTAAAACTTACCAAAACTACCATCCATTGGATAATCAAGAGGTACAAGTGGTTTTCGTGGTGCAGGTAAAGTAATAGCTGAATTAAAAGCCAGGACATCTTCAGATTCTGTTTTTTTGGATTCCACTGGCCTCTTCTGAGTCTCTTCTTCTGCTTCATCCACATGAATGGTGAATGCAGGCTGTTTACTGTTTGCTTTCCAAGGAGGAACAGTGACATGCTCATCATTTATAGGAAGATCCTTAAGAGGTGCAACCTAAAAAAAAATTGATAACTGGCTTTAAGTTTTCTAAATGAGGTTTTGCTTTCTTTAACCTATGGGTCTCAGCCTTTCCTTTTTCTCCCAAATATTCCATCAGGATACTAAACTTTCTGAGACAAAGTCTAGGCAAAGAGTAGTTTGAGCAAAGACAGACAGGATAATTCAATTTGCCACAGGCCTTCCCACAAAGGTTAGCGCAGTCAATACTACATGGAATTCTGCAAAAAGTAATCAAGGCCACAAGAACGGTGGAATGGCAAGCCAATAGTTGACAAGTTTAGGAAAGGGTAGGCAAAAAGTGTTGGTTCACCACTTTCACCCCAGGGTGGAGCAACCGAGCAAAACCGGCAAAAATGGCGGAATTTATCAAAAGCAAGGTATTTTTTAATCCCCTTTCCTACAGTAAAGATCTTCTCTTAACCAAATGATGAAAAGGAATAGAAACTGGGTCCTGGAACACTGCCTGGGATTTGTTAAGTAGAGAAAGGCGCAGAGTTGGGCAAAGACACACTGGGTCGGACCCCTTTATCTATGGGAAAATGCTCCCAGTAGAGAGCAGACAGCATACTCAGTGCTGGCGGGAGACATGATACTAAGAATAAGGTTAAAAGCTTCTACTGTGGCATCCACACACCAGAAACTGGGGACCAGGTGAACTCCAGAGCCCCACACCACCCCCCAAGCCAGAGAAGATGCTTTACAGTCACTATTCTCTTCCCGCTTAGCCCTTGCCCAGTTCCCGCCCGACCCACCCTCCTAGACATCTCGCATCCTTTTACCCGTCGCGTCTTGGGTCTCTGCTGTGGCGGGGGACCCCGCGGGTTACCAGCCTTCAGTACAGCCAGCGCGGCCCGGGTCCGCGGTTGCTGGGCAGGCGCCGCCTTCTCCGGGTTGATGTTCTCCTGATCCTCTTGGAGCGCCGTGTGCTTCAATGTTAGCAGTGCCGAGCTTGCCTCGCGGGCCGCAGGCCCGGGCGCAGAGTTGCCCAACATCACTGCTCCCGGGGGCGGGCGGCAAGATCAACCTGCGGCGCCAAGCAGCGTGCACTCCGCTCCGTCGACCAGTTGCTCCAACTCAGCCGAGCAGCACTCCAGCTGTAGCCACCCGCTGCAGCCCAGGCCAGCCAACCAGCCAGCCTGCCTGCCCGCCCGCCTGTTCCCCGGGCTCCGGACCACGTAGGACCGAGGAGGTCGTGAAAGGCGCGGGCAGGCACGGCCAGGCGTGGCGGGCCAAAGTCGTGCCCGACTTGTAGCAAGCTGCCCGCCGCAGCGGCGGCTGTTCATGCAGTTCAAGTATCCCGCGACTATTGAAATGGACCAATGAAAGCGGCCAAGACAGGTGACGACACTCTAAGCGACGGGGTCGCAGATGAAAGGCAGCCACGAAGGGGCGGGGCTGATCCTTCCGCCCGGCGAAGGGGCGGGGCGGGGCCGGGTAAAGAAAAGTCGAACTCGGGCGGGAGGAAAAACACCAGCACCGGGCAGAGGTAGGGAGACACGCCGCCCGTGTTTACTAAGCCAGTAGGCCGATCCCGATCCCCTGGCTCAGGGCTAAGGGATGTCTCCAAGCCATTTAGGGCAAAGGTAATTAAACTTAGCAACTATTAGTGGGCCACCCCAGCCTTTGGCCCTGGGACCTTTAATTAGCTCCACTGACTTGTTTCCTGAGGTCTAAAATCTGGGACAGGATACTCATTGCCGATTTTTTAGTTTTCTTAACTGTTAATATGGAGCAATAACATCTACACGTCCTACAGTTGTTGTTAGGATAATTAGTTAACATGTTGTACACATAGTACTACAGTCCTCAAGTGGCACACTATGTTATCTTACCATTTATGTGTTTATTCACAGTAGGCAGAAGTTGTGTCTTATGCTTTTTAGTTTTCCTAATGAAGATGCAATTAATTAAGTTGCCAACTACTGTTGAATATATAACAAATAGTAATGTATTAAGAGAAATTCAAATAAGACAGTTTTTATTTTTATCTATTTTTCCCCAAGCTGTGGAAGCCAACAAGAAACACAGTGAAATTCTAGCGACTGAGATACAATGATACGCTTCATTCAGGAATGAAAGCTGTTTAAATATAGTACAAATAATATGACCTTATTAAAATAAAAACTCTCTTAACTAATTACATGTGCCTTTAACAAATGTTTATATACAAGGCTGGCACATAATTAATAAACATAAGAGTATATAATTAAGAAGCATTATTTTCTGAAAAATTCTTGACTCTGCCCTTCTTGAAAACGTAAAGAATAGCTTATTTCCCACCATATTTATGCCATTTTAAAACCTTTTCCCCTAAAATAAATAAATATGAATTAAAATTAAGGAACAAAACTTCTGTAGCCTTAAATACGTATTTTCCTTCACAAATGATAAGGGAATTACAGGACACTAGTACAGGAAAATCTAAGAAGCCATCACTATTTCTGCACCTTTCATCTATATATAATACATTTGTATAGCTCAATTAGTCACAGCACAAATTAAGATCCCCCTACTCTGTGCAAGCTCTGCTTACTTTCCTGGCCACAATTTACAGCACTAAGTCAAGTCAAGCATTTCATAAACCACAGCAGGGTCATAAAACATTACCAAACAGAGAAATCAGTTGCAAATCAACCCTAACTCCTAGAAAAAATAATTGGTAGATTGCATATGCTGGTTGATGAGCGTATATACTAACCAAGACAGAAAACAGGTACAACCACTTGGGTTTGGGTCCCAGCTTTATAAAATGCTAGCATGTCCTTATGTAACCTCACTAAGAAATCAGTTTTCTTCTATGATTTCACAAACTTATAGAACAATTGTGAAGATAAAATACAGTGATATGTAAACATACATTTTGAAACCTATAAAGCAAGTTTATACATTTATGCGTGTGTTTACCTTGTAAAATATTTCAATATTTTTTATTTTTCCAAATATTTCTCAATTAAAAAATTAAAACAGCTACTTTCCAAAACTTATTAAAATCCTACTTATAATCATTCTACTTGTGTTTTAAAAATAAAAATACTCTTTAGTTTTAGAAAAGTTCCATTTGTCCAAAGAAATAGAAGAATTACTAAAATAATTATAGCTCAAATATTTTTAGATAAGATTAAAAAGCATTTAAACTAAAAGTATGTACAGTTAGCTTGTAATTCTAACACTTTTCATTTAAAAAGATCACTTCTTTGGGACATTACCTTGGTTATATTTCATGCTGCTTCAAAGAAAGCAATCAATGCATTTTGGTCGTAACTGTCCAGAATCTCCAGTAGAAGAGGTACTTTAGATTTTACATTTGTGCCTTTGAATTTAAATTTATCTATGAAAAGATCTGTGATCATACCTATAAAGAAAAATGTTAATTTCCTGTCATTTATTAGTTCTATTTAATGATGCAGTATTTCATGAAAGTAAGTGACTGCTTGATAATCTATTTCTAAGTATCTGTAATTCTACTACTTAACAAATACAGTTTCTGGGGCAAATTTGTGGCTTGTGGCTCAGTGAGGAGGGTGCTGGCTCCATATACCGAGGGTGGGGAGTTTGAACCCAGCCCTGGCCAAACTGCAACAAAATCATAGCCGGGCATTGTGGTGAGTGCCTGTAGTCCCAGATACTGGGGAGGCTGAGGCAAGAGAATCACCTAAGCCCAAGAACTGGAGGTTGCTGTGAGCTGTGATGTTCCAGCACTCTACAGAGGGTAAAAAAACAAAAAAATATATACAGTTTGTGAATATACTCTCAAAACTAAACAAAACCTAAAAGGGTTGATGTTTTAAAAAATATTCATTTTGAGGGGATTTTAAGCAAGTTTCAAGATATAAATCATTTGACTAATAACTCTCTTATCAATTAGTTATAAGCTATTATTTCAATCAACTGCTGTCCATTTTGAAATGCTATCAGTATTTAGAACATCATTTCTCATCTGTAAAATGAGAATAATTCAAGCCATCAATCCTTTATCTAAAACTCTTGATATAAGATATTTTTCAGAATTTTCCATATTTTTGGAAAACAATAAAGAGAATATATATACTACATATGTTATTAACCCAAAGGGACTGAATGGCAGCATCCAAAAATAAAACACAGTAATATTTCTGCAACAAAATATATGATATCTACACTAAATGGAATTTAAAAGATTATAAATAATCTTAATCATATCAAGGCAAGTCAGATTTTGTCATTAAATTAGTTCAGATTAAGTCAAGATTTTGCAGTCAAATGATTTATGAAAAAACATTTGATTTTTGGCCAGGCTTGGTAGCTAATGCCTATAATCCTAGCAATCTAGGGGGCCAAGGCAGGAAGATCAAATGAGCTCAGGAGTTTGAGACCAGCCTGAGCAAGAGCAAGATACTGTCTCTACCAAAAACAGAAAAATCAGCCATGTGGGCACCTATATTCCCAGCTACTCAGGAGGCTGAGTTAGGAGTATCACTTGAACCCAGGAGTCTGAGGTTGCTGTGAACTAGGCTGATGTCATGGAACTCTAGCCTGGACAAAACAGTTAGACTCTGCTTCAGTAAACAAACAAACAAACAAAAAAATGGTTTTTAAAATTGGAATCAGACATAAAGATTAATGGATCCACACCACTGATCTCGTTATAAGAATAAAAGTGACCATGGGCTTGCCATATGGTAGACATGAAGATATTAGGTATTGTTACATTTTATGAGAAAGCTTCCAGGTATGTAGGTAAACTTTAGGATCAACTGACTCTGTAGTAACTATGGAAGACTTGGCACAGTGTAAAAATTATGCATTTGGGGGTAAAAAGACTCTAATGGGTAGGCATTGTCACTAATTAAATCTTTGACTATAACATTTTTAGTCTCAGATTTCAGTTAAATATGAAAAATGAAGATAATACCATCTACCTTGCAGAGCTCTTGTAAGAATTAAATTCCTGATTAGGAAGATGGTGCAAATAGTTTATAATAGGTATTATGGAAAGATCACTAACAAAATTGTTTTTCTTTAGCTATTCCTTTCTTTCTTCATTCCTCTCTCCCCTGACCTCCTTCATTCTTTCTTTCAATACAATTTGTGAAACACCCGATTCTCACCACCAAAGAGAGTTTTGAACTGTAAATTACATTTCACATATACTACATATGCCCTATTAAACCTTGCCTAAAAAATACAAAGATTATATAATCTCTACATGTGAAATATAAAAATTAAATTCCACATTTTTATATTTCACAATAGCAAAAAACCCTGAAAATTATTTGTATCAAATATAATCTATATTCTAATGCTTTATGGGTTATATTCATTTTACACCAGGTTTCTTCATATATATATACAAATTCATCAACAGTATACTTATTTCACTTGTTTTTACTTACATTCTTTTATCAAATAAAATTATTAAATATTAAAACTAGCTTGATGAAATGCAGATATATTCTGTGCAATAAACTAGTTGTCATTGGTTCATGATGGCTGTAATCTTTGTCTCTTTCTATCCACCTTCTCTCACATTATCCTGGGGAAAATAGCCACTTGAAAAGAAATATGACAAAGGTATTCTAGAATAGTCCACTAACCATATAATCTTTCAAGATGTGCAGGTTGCTTTTTGTATTCTTCCTGTAGATGATCTGCCTCTTCTAGAATACTGCGATATTCTGGTATCAGAAAATCCGTATTTCCCTCATGAACCTGTAATTCCTTATTTGAAAGTAAAACAGAAGTACCTTAATGTTAAAAATTCAATCCAGTGTAACATGAAAGTATTCATAATTTAAAAAATTCCATTACTTAAAATAATGATCCTTAGTCCACAACATATATACTTACTTTTAAAGCATCAATTAATTGCACTTTTTTAGCCAAAAGCAACTGGTACTCCAGCTTTGGGTGGATTAGCTTTAAAGTATGTTTGACTGATACTTCATTTATTTCTAGAAGAAGTCAGCCAGGCACAATTAGATAAGTCACTTTGATCACATACAGTATTATTATAACAACAACAATCAAAGAGAATTTTTCTTTATTTTTACCGTATGTTATGTTGAGGTTAATTTTCCTTTTTGTAGCTTCTTTAGAAAGCACATCTTTTAGGATGGATATAGTAGAAATGTTGTCAGATTTAAAAACTCCTTCTCCTTTTCTATAAAATTAATACATTTTTTAAAAGAACAGCTAGAAGTGGTAGAAGTGATTCAGTAAATAACACATTTTATTACTAAGTATATGTAATGTTATATTTCATCTGCTTTTAGATTTCTTTGTATACATATATCATTAATATGAAGCATAAATACATAATGCTATACTGTATTAATTCAGTTTCTGAACATACTTGCAGAACTATACAAAATATACTAGATATATGAGCTGTCCAGAAAGCATCTAGCCATTGGTAATACTATTTTTCATAGTACATAGCTGGATACTTTCTGGGAAGCCCTCATACGTCTCATAAGATAAGACAGTTTAAGTACTTCATTTAAAACAACTACTTTTCTGGGCGGTGCCTGTGGCTCAGTGGATAGGGCGCCAGCCCCATATACTGAGGATGGTGGTTTGAACCTGGACCCGGCCAAACTGCAACAAAAAAATAGCCATGCATTGTGGCAGGTGCCTGTAGTCCCCAGCTACTCGGGAGACTGAGGCAAGAGAATCGCCTAAGCCCAAGAGCTGGAGGTTGCTATAAGCTGTGACGTCACAGCACTTTACCGAGGGCGACAAAGTGAGACTCTTATCTCTAAAAAAAAAAGAAACAAAAAACTACCTTTCATTTTCATTAATATTTCCTATGGCTAACTTCTTATTATATATATTTGGAATTGCTTACTTACAAACTATTTCTCTTTGATGTAATCACACGAAGTACAGCATGACTATATGCGTCTTCTTTTTTTTAGACTGGGCCTCATTCTATTGCCCCAGCTGGAATTTAGTAACACCAGTACAGCTCACTGCAACCTCAAGCTTCTGGGCTCAAGTGATCCTCCCACCTCAGTCTCCCAAGAAGAAGAAACTACAGGTACACTCCTATGCCTGAGTAACTTTTCTGTTATTTGACCAGGCTTGTCTCAAACTCCCAGCCTCAAACAATCCTTCCACCTCAGCTTCCCGAAGTGCTAGGATTATAGGGGTGAGCCACCACACCTCACCTATGTCCTTCTTAAAATAAATCTGATACCAAACCTGATTGTGCCATCTGCTGTTTTTACATGCCAGCATCCATTGTCACGGCTTATAGCCACAAAATCTTTATTTTTCTTTAGAGAATTATTGCTTATCACTTTCTCCCTCCCCCTTCTCGGTCCACATAGCTTCAGTGGCAGTGGCCTCAATCCATTTCTGGGACTTCAGGATGATGCATTTAGCAATATATTCCATATGCCTAACCACAAGGGTTCACAGCTTGACAATATACTAAATCCTAGAACTTTTGTTGAAACAACTGGGGAAAAGAAGCTCCATGGCAGCTGAAAATACATAAGGCTGGTATGGTAGCTACCAGAAACTACTGGTAGCTACCATTCCACTACCTGATAAAGTGAAGAAAATATAAAAACAGAACTGAGCAATGGAAAGGGATAAAGTCTTGATGGCATCAGTCAAATTGTACCTGAGGCAGAGCACTGCTACACTTTTAAGTTGTATAAGCCAATACATTCCTTTTATTTGGGTAAGCCTGCCTATATTTTCTTCCTTTTTATGGTGACCAAGTTTCCTAATGAATACATACCATTTTCATATATTTGATGTTGCCTGTTCTCACACACATGCACACTTACATCATTGATACTGAATAGAGGTTGGCAAATGCTAGTTGCTTTTTCTAGAAAGATGAATAATATGCCCCTACTATTTTGATACTAATTATGTTTTAGAAATCATGACATTTTTACTACTCTTTAATTTTAACAATACTTAGTAAACATTTATACAGTGTCAGGAACAATGGAATGATTCACATGGTTTACCTTCTTTTAATCATCACAATTCAATGAAGTAAGCACTATTAATTCCATTCTTCAGGAAAGAAAACTGAAGCTCAGAGAGTTAAGTAATCAGCTAAGGTCATATAGCTGGGAAGTCATGGAGCCAAGACTTGGACCTAAGTATGTCTGCCTCCAAAGCACATGCTTCTATACTACCTCCATATACACATTTTATTCAGAGACCTAAAAAACATTTATTGAGCATCTACTATGTGCAAAACTATTAATACATGGTAGATCCTAGGAGGATATATACAAAGATAATTAAAAATAGCCTTAGTCCATGAGGATACAGTCTAACTTAAGAGAGATAAGCTTACTTAAAAAAATTATTATATACTTTAAGCAAATAACAGTATTAATACCAAAGATAGTAAAAAAGAAAATGCTACAAGAGAAGAAAAGAGAATCAAGGAAGACTTCAAAAATGTTGCTATTGGGGGCTGGGCAATCCTCAATTACTCATGCCTGTAATTCTAGTACTCTGGATTGCTTGAGCTCAGAAGTTCAAGACCAGCCTGAGCAAGAATGAGACCCTAGCAAAAAAACAATATTGCTATTGGGCATGGGGCTCATGCCTATAATCCTAGCACTCTGGAAGGCAGAGACCAGAGGATCCCTTGACCTCAAGAGTTTAAGACCAGCCTGTCTCTCCTAAAAAATAGAAAAATTAGCTGGGCATTGTGTTGGGGACCTTTAGTCCCAGCCACATGGGAGGCTGAGACAGGAGAATGGCCTGAAAGTAGGAGTTTGAGGTTGCTTTAAGCTAGACTGATGTTATGGCACTCTAGTCTGCAACAGAGTGATACTTTGTCTCAAAAGAAAACAAAACAAAACAAACAAAAACAACAACAACAAAAAAACCTTGCTATTAAGTTGGGCCTTGAAAGAGTTTTGACTGCTAAGGAAATATTCAAAGACACAGAATGGTAAAGAGCTATCACCCTACCAAATGTGTGCTATTGTAAACGTATATAATGTGCTAGGAGCATATTGAATTGTCTGTTAGGATTAGTAAATGAGGTTCATTGTAGTACTTCAAAACAGGGATAACTATTACAGGTTTAGACGTAGATAAGCTTTTTTAGAGGGTACAGTGAAACACTTATATAGAACTGATATTAAACCAATTAGATTACTAATGAGTTCTTGATACCAAAATGCTGAAATTTTGAGGTATAATGAGGTGTTCGCTGCTGTTTCTAGAGCTTACATGATAAAAGTGTCAAGTAGGGAGCAGGAATTAGATTACCTCAATCATCTGCTTAGGTAAAAAAAATCGTTAGCAGGCAAAAGTGGAGAAAGGATAACATGCTCTCTCCCTCACAACACAACACAAACAAACACAAATAAAAACAAGCTTACAGATGTTAAGAATGAGAATGCAAAGCCCTTGAAGAAGTGGGTATACCCAAGCTCAAAGAGCAGGTGTAGAGATAGTAGCATTGCCCAAGAAGTAGGTCAATGCACGTTCAGAGACAGGTATAAAAGGAAATGTTCAGCCTCTACTGCATTGTGAAATTGAGGGAAATTATGGGAACTTCTGAGAAATGAGTGAGAAGTGACAGTGAAGGAGGAGGGAGCACAACTAGAAGCTTGAGAAATGTGTAAAAGAATATAATGACCTCCACATTTTAACATGATAGCTGCGCTCCTTCCTCCTTCAAAAAGACTGCATGTTCTACCAGGGGTGTCCTACCTTTTTTGTTTACTGCTGTACTTTGGAAAAATAGGTGACTTAAATAGAGAAATGCTAATGAAAGCTGATGAGTTGTGCACAGTTTTCATAATACCTGCCACTACAAATAAGAAACAAGTCCTCACATAATCTGCATTCAGCCTCTAGGCCACAGGTTGGACACCACTGTATGCCATTTTATATTTTTGAATAAAGAAATTCAAATGGAATTTTTATTGGAATTAGAATAAATATTTAAATCGATTTGGGTAGCACTGCTATATTTTACAATGTCTTGATTTTGATAACTGTAGATTAATCCATTCAATCTTTTATATCAATAAAATGTTATAGTTTTATGTAAATTCTATGTATTTTGAATTAAGAACATTCCTACAGATTTTATGTGGCTATTTTGTTATTATTGCTACTCTGAAAGGTTTTTTCTAAAGCAATTTATTTTCTGATGTTATTGTTGGGAATTTAGGAAAGGTATTGACCTTTGTATATTCATCATTACTCAATCACTTTTCTATTATTATTATTATTTTTTTTTTTGGAGACAAAAATCTCACTTTGTCACCCTCAGTAGAGTGCCATGGCGTCACAGCTCACAGCAACTTCCAACTCCTGGGCTTAGGTGATTTTCTTGCCTCAGCCTCCTGAGTAGCTGGGACTACAGGTGTCCGCCACAACGCCCGGCTATTTTTGGTTGCAATTTGGCTGGGGCTGGGTTCGAACCTGCCGCCCTCGGTACATGGAGCCGGTACCCTACCCACTTAGCCACAGCCGCCACCCACAATCACTTTTCTAAACTTACTAATTCTACTTGTTTTTCAATAGATTCTCTTGAACAAAACAGATTTCCAATCATATTATTTGCAAATTATTCCTCCCTTAGAACAAGTGAAAACTTATAAGCTATATTTATATAAAATAACACTTAAGAACCAGTAATAAGTTTGATTTACCTATAGATACTTTCCAGTTGTGTATCCAGGAAGGTGTTCTGAAAGTAAAATGTCACACATTCTTCTGCTGGAGGTTTTTCAGGAACTTCGGGCAAGCAAAAAACCACCCAGGAATGAACTTCAGCAAAACTGAACTGGCCTGTTAAAGTCAGTGTATTCATGGGTCTGTAATTTAATGATAGAGGTATGCATTTGTGTGTGGGAATACATGAAAACTTTGTATGTAAGCATTAATAAGAAAAATTCTGCAACAGTAGCTAAACAAACATTAAGAACTTAAATTTCTCAGATTAATCTTTCACATCAAATAAAAAAACATTCCAATTTCCTGAAAAAAAAAATTTCAGTATTTGTCTATACCTGTACCTGTACTAGTTGTCTTAATATTCAGCCAAGTGATATACATAAATAGTTTCTTTCCTTATAACTTGTATTTGTAACATGCTTTTCAAATAAAATTGACTTTACTCAGGTAGATTTCACTTTTTAAAAGTTCATCTAGTATTTCTACCATTTCTAAACTACCAAACATAATTATACAAGAATCTCCTTGGTAAAAGAATTAGTATAGTGTGAAAGCAAAGAATTGGGCTTTTATGTAAGCCCAATTGGACAAGTTAGAGAATAATACCTTCTATTTTGTAGAAATATGTGATCATATTCTCTAGCTTACAAAATGTTCTAAAAATAAGTCAAATATATTTAAAATAAATCAAGTGGGTAATTATAAAGAGATCAGAAAATACAAAGTTTATGAAAAGTTCAAAAGAACTTTAGTAGGATACAGAATTAAGAAATCTAGGCCAGGTGTGGTGGCTCATGCCTACAATCCCAAAATTTTGGGGGGAAAGGCAGGAGGATCGCCTGAGACCAGGAGTTGGAAAGACTGGTCTGGGCAATACAGTCACACTCCATCTCTACAAAAAAATAACACAAATAGCTGGGTATGGTGGCAGAAGCTTATAGTCCAAGCTACTTGGAGCCTGAGGCAGGAGGATCACTTGAACCCAGGAGTCTAAGCCTGCAGTAAGCCATCTTGCACCACTGCACTCCAGTCTGGGCAACAGAAAGACCTTGTGTCATTCATTCATTCATAAATATAAAAATAAATTTATTTTTAAAAGGTAATCTAAAATCTAAAAGGAAGGAACTTTTGAGATCATCCAGATTAATCTTCTCATTTACAGATGAAAAAAAAATCCGGAGAAATTAACTGATTTCCCCCAAATCACACAGAAATAGATTATAAACTAAGTCTCTTGATTCTCAATTTGCATATGATGCTGCCTCCATTAATGCCAACTTTAACTTTTTTCTCTTAGTTTTTTTTTGTTTTTTTTTTTTGAGACAGAGTCTTACTCTGTCACCCTGGGTAAAGTGCCATGGCATCATCATAGCTCACAGCAACCTTAAACTCTTGGACTCAAGCCATTTTTGGCTCAGCCTCCCAAATAGCTGGGACTATAGGTGCCTGCCACAAACCCCGCCTAGTTTTTTTTCTAGTTTTAGTAGAGCCAGGGTCTTGCTCTTGCTCAGACTAGTCTCCAACTCCTGAGCTCAAACAATCCACCCACCTTGGCCTCCCAGAGTGCTAGGATTACAGACGTGAGCCACTGAGCCCAGATCCAACTTTGACTTTTAAGCAGGAAGATACTCCCAAAGGAATCTTTTATGTTTTCTGGAAATCTTCTCTAAGAATATTCCCCCTTATATCTTACTTAATTTACATATCTTTTAAATGACAAGCTGCAATAGAAAGAACATGGATGAGCTTTGGCTTCAATTCATACTTTTGTTCCTTTTATTAATATAAGTTACTTGCTTTTCTGAGTTACTCCATTTGTCACTTGTAAAATGGGAACATTACTGTAAGAATTGGTGTAAGAATTAAATGATAATACATAAGCCCCTAGCACAATACGTAACAAAAAGAAAGTAATCAATAATTGTTCACCTCTTTCCCTTCTCTTTCATTTAAGCCCATGTCCCAAAAAACAACAGAAGGATGCTTAAGTTGGAATGAAAATCAGAAATAAAAGAGACTATAATAACCAATTGCTCTACCGGCATTCCATGAAGTGAAACAGAAAAGAAATATAATGCTTAAGGCTAATACACATATGACCACAATCTAACCTAAATAGTATTTGCTTACAAGAGGTGTCTGACAAAGAGAAACTGCTACTCTAATGATCTCAGAATAGTCATTGAAGAAAGGCAGGAAAGTTCAACCCAAACTAGTTTCTAAAATAAGATGAAGAATCTTATATTTATTAGATACCAAATCCATAGCATTTAAAATATATATTTTAATTATTAAAATATAGAAAGAGCTACAAAAATTTATAGTATAAATATAAAAATCAGGTTATATGAATTGTGTAATACCCTAAAAATAAACTGCTCTTTCCTTTGTTTTACCTGTCATGATCAATAAAGTGAGTTCTTTGATGGAGTGAAAGAGGTTTGATGTGATACTGGCGGACCTGACAGGTTTTGGGTTGAATTCTTGGAGTCACATATGCTTGAAGTATGCCATACTGGCCTTCAATTGAGCGAATCTGATTCAACATAAAAGAAGAAAGAAATAAGAACAGTAAGCAATATAAACACATCTTTAAAATGTTCCACACACACAAAAATGTTCCACACAAGTTATCAAGTACGTATGCCTTAATCTCTTCTGTCCTATTTTGAAGGATACAATGACATTCCATTAAACAACTACATTTTGCCACTAAAGGGGAAAATTAAATAAAACTTCTGGTGGTTAATAGGAAAATTAATTAACCTCGAAGTTATCTCTACCACATATTTTAAGTTGTTTGTCTACACTTACCAATGCTATGCCAGTCCAAGATACACATTCTCACATACTACCCTATCATCTCTGTTTGTTTCATAAGATTCACATCAAAAATGGCTAAAATCAGATATTTTGTTTATAAATGAGTTTTCAAAGTAACTAAAACTCATGAAACACTTCATTTTCTACGAAATGAGAGCATTATAGCATATAGCTCTTGTTATAAAAATTTACTGACAAAACAAAATGTTTCTAAGAACTTAAGTCTTGATTTTCTGTGAAAACAGAGATGCATACCTACAATCTAATTATGGCATATTTGGACTAGAATTCTTTTAAGTTATTTTAAGTATAGCTGGATGGATATTCTAAGAATTCAAAATTCCTAACAGAAAATAACAATTCACTAAATTATGAAGACCTAATTTAAGAGGAGTAGGAACACTGTCTAGATTCTTCCTCTTGTCCTCCTTTCTGTTCTTCTCTGTTCCAATTCATAGGACAGATTGTAGTACCTCTTGCACCACAAAGGTTACTTCTCTAACTGATATTTTAATTCACAATTTTATCTATACCATATTAACAGGTATAGATCAACTCCTTCTTTTTTTAGGAGCTATATAATATTCCATGTTATATGGATAAGTACTTATTATTCAACCATACTATCACTTATGAGTATTCACTTTGGTTCCATTTTCCTGCCTCTTCAAGCAAAGCTATAGTTAATTATATATACACATCTGTGTGTACTTGTATATTAGTCATTTTATTGCTATTATATAAATTTTCTCAAATGAGGCTATTAACCATTTTTTTTTTTTTCTTATTGTTGGGGATTCATTGAGGGTACAATAAGCCAGGTTACACTGATTGCAATTGTTAGGTAAAGTCCCTCTTGCAATCATGTCTTGCCCCCATAAAGTGTGACACACACCAAGGCCCCACCCACCTCCCTCCTTCTCTCTTTCTGTTTCCCCCTCATAACCATAATTGTCATTAATTGTCCTCATATCAAAATTGAGTACATAGGATTCATGCTTCTCCATTCTTGAGATGCTTTACTGAGAATAATGTCTTCCACTTCCATCCAGGTTAATACGAAGGATGTAAAGTCTCCATTTTTTTTAATGGCCGAATAGTATTCCATGGTATACATATACCACAGCTTGTTAATCCATTCCTGGGTTGGTGGGCATTTAGGCTGTTTCCACATTTTGGCGATTGTAAATTGAGCTGCAATAAACAGTCTAGTACAAGTGTCCTTATGATAAAAGGATTTCTTTCCTTCTGGGTAGATGCCCAGTAATGGGATTGCAGGATCAAATGGGAGGTCTAGCTTGAGTGCTTTGGCTATTAACCATTTTTAAAAGTAGTTATAACAATTTATCTTTCCACCAGGTATAAGTGACAGTCATTCATGTCACCTAGAGATATTGCTCTAAAAGATGTGGCAAAAATAACATATTTTGCCAATGTTTGATAAGCAGAAATTGCTTTTTTTAATTTTAATTTTAATTTCCCCAGCTAATAATGGGATAGAACTTTTTTTGTTATTTTGATTCCCTCTTCTGTGAATTATCTATCTATATCTGTGGCCTATTTCCCATAATTAGTGGTCTTTATTATAACAATTTTATAGGCTGTCTTTATATTTTACTGATAATTACCTATTATCTGGAAGACAAAGTTTTTTCTTTTTAAATAACTTATTCATGTGAATTTATGTATGACATAAGAATCCACTTAAATTTCTTCCAGATGAATGCCAGTTGTGACACCAGTTTGTAAACAGAAGCAGTAGCTTTCAAGAAAAGAGAGATTTTTTCCTCCAAATAGAAGAGTCATACATTAAATTTCCATAAATATATGCTAGTATCTATTTCTAGACTCTATTCTGTTGCATGGCCTATTTATTTAGGCTTGGAAACACCCTCCCCCCCAATTATTTTTATTATGATCATTTTATAGAATGTTTTGTTATATGGCAAAGCAAGTTCCACCTTACTTTTCTTCCTTTTCATAATTTATTTTTCTTTTTTCAGGAATACTGTATTGGGACCTTTTCATAATTTTTCTTGGCTCTTTTCAGGCATTTATTTTTTTTTCTGGACTTTAACATTATTGTATCCAATTAAAAACAGAACATTGGGCAGCACCTGTGGCTCAGTGGGTAGAGTGCCCAGCCACATATACCGAGGGTGGTGGGTTCAAACCCAGCCCCAACCAAATTGCAACAAAAAAATAGCTGGACACTGTGGCGGGTGCCTGTAGTCTCAGCTACTCGGGAGGCTGAGGCAAGAGAATCGCCTAAGCCCAGGAGTTGGAGGTTGCTGTAAGCTGTGAAACCACAGCACTCTACCGAGGGTGATAAAGTGAAACTGTCTCAAAAATAAATAAATAAATAAGAAAAATAAAAATAAAAACAGAACATTGCTTTTAAAAAATGCTTTAGAACCCATTTTCCAATTTATTGGCACAAACATTCTGAAAGATATATCATTTCAAATTAATTAGATGACTTTTAAAGTATACTTAAACATATTCTTTTAGAAATAAATTTATCCCATTTTCAATTTTCCTTTCAAAATATATCACAGGAAACTCATACAGACAAAAATGAATCATTTAGGGAAAAAAATTGCATTTAACTGGAACTTCCTTAATCAAATGTGAAAAAAATTACTGTATAACGGGTGGCGCCTGTGGCTCAGTCGGTAGGGCGCCGGCCCCATATGCCGAGGGTGGCGGGTTCAAGCCCAGCCCCGGCCAAACTGCAACCAAAAAAATAGCCGGGCGTTGTGGCGGGCGCCTGTAGTCCCAGCCACTCGGGAGGCTGAGGCAAGAGAATCGCTTGGGCCCAGGAGTTGGAGGTTGCTGTGAGCTGTATGAGGCCACGGCACTCTACCGAGGGCCATAAAGTGAGACTCTGTCTCTACAAAAAAAAAAAAAAAAAAAAAAATTACTGTATAACAGCATCTCTCTTGAACAACAACAAAAAATAGTCTGAATTTCAAAACATCAGCAACACCAGAAGAGATACAGTCCTTAATTTTAAATCATAGGTGTATAAAAAATTTTTTAAATCTCACACTACAAATAACTAAATAGATTTGTGTGCTACATTCAGTATTTAATTATAAAAATGATGATGTTATTAAATTGCTAAAGAAGATTTTAAAAGGTTTTCTGTAGAACAGATGTTAATAAATGACATTGCTGGAGTACAATAAGCAAAATGTAGACAGTTAGGAAAATACAGGGTGAATGCCCAGATACTTACTAACTAGTTTATTTGGATGAGGATTGGATCAATTTTTAAAAATAAAAATCAGTGGAATCTGGATGCTAAATATTTGATATTTAGGAATTCTTCTTAATATTAAGGAATTCTTGTAAATTTTTCTTAGGTGTGATAATAGTATTGTAGTTATCTTTAAAAAAAAAAGACATATATACTAAAACATCTAAAATTTAAATCCTAAATATTTTATATTTGCTTCAAAATAATATTGGGCAGTAGGCCAGGTGCAGTGGCTCACACCTGTAATCCTAGCACTCTGAGAGGCCAAGGCAGGCGGACTATCTGAGCTCACAGGTTTGAGACAAGCCTGAGCAAGAGTGAGACCCCCATCTCTAAAAATAGCCAGGCATTGTGGCAGACCCCTACAGTCCCAGCTACTTGGGAGGCTGAGACAAGAGAATCACTTGAGCCCAAGAGTTTGAGGTTGCTGTGATCTATGACGTGAGGGGACTCTATTGAAGGCAACAAAGTGAAACTCTGTCTCAAAAAAACAAATAAATAAATAAAAGTAACAATAAAATAATGATTTGGGGCAGTAAGAGACAATATAAATAAGATTGTCATGAGCTCATTCATTGCTGAGGCTAGGTAATAAATAAATAGGAATCCATTACTTTTACATATGTTTGAAACTTGCCATAATAAAAAATAAGAAAAAAGAATTCCAGTTAGGAGAAAGTTTAAGATCAATAATTTTAGAGAAGGTAATTGAATGCTAAATGGGGCTAAATTAAAACCTACCTAGTCACTGAACAGTCATTATTCCAAAATAACTCATTTCAGGAAGAAACTCAAAGCAAAGAAATAATATATTGTAAGGGCTTAGCACCATGGTTATGGTGCCAGCCACTTATATCCAGGCTGGCGGGTTCAAACGCAGCCCAGGCCAGCTAAATAACAATGACAACTGCAACAAAAACATAGCCGGGCATTGTGACGGGCACCTGTAGTCCTAGCTACTTGGGAGGCTGAGGCAAGAGAAATCGCTTAATCCCAAGAGTTTCAGGTTGCTGTGAGTTGTGATGCTATGGCACTCTACCAAGGGTGACAAAGTGAGACTCTTGTCTCAAAAAAAGAAAAAAAAAAAAGATAATAATAATATGTTGTAAGATGTATAGTATAGTAAGGGGGAAAAAGCATTCAAAAATTCAAGAAAAGGTAACTGTAACATTTTTACCTTGAGTTCCAGCCTAGTGGTATTTGCCTGGCACCGGTAAGTGGCGAGAAGAAAGTTGTCATTTGTCTGGGAAGAATTCAAAATTGAGGAAAAGAATGAATCTTTGTTTTTAACAAGAAAAACAGCATCAGTAATAATAATAGTTACCATTTACTTGAGTACCTATCATTGGTGCTCAGTGCTGTTTGACTATTTTCTCACTTATTCCTAGAAACACACACTAAAAGTAAGTTTAAAAAGATGAATTAGTTTATCAGGGAATAAAAGTTTATTTAGGAAAAAATAGTTTCCCCAAAGCTAGTAAGTGATGAAACTAGAATTCAAATTCATATCTTTAAGACTCCAAAGCTCATGCTCCTTCCTTCTTGGGTCTCTACAATAACAGTTTTAAACATTAAGAGTTCTAAAATCCTACTGACAATACAAACACCAAATGTCTGTATTATAAAGGCATGTACATTAATGTTTGATGCCGAATCTCTTACATTTTCACAAATGCTGGTAGAGAAAAGAGACATACCTCATCTCTGTATTCCCAACAAACAGCACCGTGTGTAGCATACTGTAGCCACTTAATACATGTTTGATGAATTGAATTAGAGAAGTGCCTTGAAATTTTATGACTTCTTGAACTTACTTTCAAACTACTAAAAATAGGAAAATGTATCTAGGTGTATGAAATATTTTATATGCAATTTTCATGTACTTCTGTTCCCCTATTTTTAATAAATAACCAAAGAAATAAGGATGCTAATGTCAAAAAGAAAACTCAAAACATTTTGTTTTTTGTTTTTTGTTTTTTTGCAGTTTTTGGCTGAGGCTGGGCTTGAACCCACCACCTCCAGCATATGGGCCTGGTGCCCTACTCCTTTGAGCCACAAACATTTTGATTGCAAATCATTTAAACTCAATAAACAGAGAGGACTGATCAATTTAAAAGTAATATATAACACAAAAAATGTTAAATGCCTGAGGTGATGGCTACCCCAATTACCCTGATTTGATCAATTCACATTATATGCCTGTATTAAAATATCACACGTACCCTATAAAGATATAGGACTATTGACTATTATGTACCCATAATCATTAAAAAGGCCAAAAAAAAAAAAAAAAAAAAAGGAAATACTCATGTGATTAAAAACTAAAAACAAATGTTTACTGGGTGTGGTGGGATGGCTCACGCCTATAATCTCAGCACTTTGGGAGTCCCAGGCCAGATCATTGCTTGAGGCCAAAATTTTAAGACAAAGCTTGGCAACATATCCAAACCTTGTCTCTACAAAAACATATATATATATATATATATATGTTTTTTTGTTTGTTTGTTTGTTTTGAGACAGTCTTAAGCTGTTGCCCTGGTGCTGTGGTGTCATAGCTAACAGCAATCTCCAACTGGGGCTCAACCGATCCTCTTGCCCCAGTTTTTCTATTTTTAGTAGAGATGGGGTCTCATTTTTGCTCAGGCTGGTTGTGAATGGTTGAGCTCATGTAAGCCACCCACCTCGGCCTCCCAGAGTGCTAGGATTACAGGCGTGAGTCACCCTGCCCAGCCAAAAACATGTTTTAAATTAGCTAGACATGGTGGTGCATGCCTATTGTTCTAGCAACTCAAGAGGCTAAAGGAAAAGATCCCTTGAGCCTAGAAGTTTGAGGCTACAGTGAGCTAAGACTGTACCATTGCACTCCAGCCTAGGCAACAACAGAGCAAGACCCAGTCTCTAACAAATAAATAAACAAAAATAAAAACTTAAAAGTAAGTAAGGCTGTATACATTAGCTCACACCTGTAATCCTAAGACTTTGGGAGGCTGAAGTCGGAGGACCACTTCAAGCCAGCCAGGGCAACACAGTGAGACCAGTGAAAAAAATACAAAAGTTAGCTGGGCGTGGTAGCCTGTGCTACCAGGAGGATTGCTTGAGCCCAGGAGTTTGAGGTTGCTGTGAGCTATGATACCACTGCACTGTACCCCAAGCAATAGAGCAAGACCTGTCTCAAAAATAAATAATTAAAAAAAAAATCTTTAAATGTTATGTAATCAAGTATTTACACATGAAACAATAAATTAAATAAAATGGTATGTCTGGGACTAGGTTAGCAGAAGGAGAAAGTAAAGACCACAAAATAAGACCCGTGCTATGTGGGAAATTAGTGATAGGTACATGGAGGTTATTATACTAGCTTTTATACTTTGAAGTACATTTGAAATTTCCATAATCAATTTTTCTGTAAAAAACCATCATCCTAAAATACAGATTTTTAAATTAGTATAAAATACTCATTTCAAAGAATCCTGCAGTAATGTAAGTAAAACAGGCTAATCTTTCATAGTAACTTAGGAATCATAGATTTTAAGTTAATTTTAATTTGATTTTTTTAAATGTTCGTTAAAAGGTAGGTCCTAATCCTTTTTTTTTTTTAAGAGACAGAGTCTCACTTTATCACCCTTAGTAGAGTGCCGTGGTGTCACACAGCTCACAGCAACCTCCAACTCCTAGGCTTAGGCGATTCTCTTGCCTCAGCCTCCCGAGTAGCTGTGACTAAAGGTGCTCACTACAATGACCAGCTATTTTTTTGTTGCAGTTTGGCCAGGGCTGGGTTTGAACCCGCCACCCTCAGTATATGGGGCTGGCGCCCTACCCACTGAACACAGGCTCCGCCAGGTCTTAATCTTTTATGTTTTTTTTTTTTTTCCTCAAACAGGGGTGGCAAACCATATATAGGTAACATAATACAACAGTTATAAAATCTTTCTTTTTTTTTTTTTGAGACAGATTCTCACTCTGTCACCTAGGTTCGAGTACCATGGCATCAACTTAGCTCACAGCAACCTTTAAGTCTAGAGCTCAAGCAATCCTCCTGCCTCAGCCTCCCTAGTAGCTGGGTCTATAAGCATATGCCACCACAACCAGCTGATTTTTCTCTATTTTTAGTATACACAAGGTCTCACTCTTGCTTAGGCTGGTACTGACTGCAAGCAATCTTCCTGCCTTGGCTTCCCACAGTGCTAGGATTACAGGCATGACCCATTATTCCTGGCTCTATAAAATCTCTTACTGAAAATGAAATGTTTACAGCGTGGCACTTGTAGCTCAGTGGCTAGAGCGCCAGCCACATACACTGGAGCTGGCAGGTTTGAATCCAGCCAGGACCTTTCAAACAATGACAATTACAACCAAAAAAAAAAAAATAGCTGGGCATTGTAGTGGGCGCCTGTAATCCCAGCTACTTGGAAGGCTGAGGCAAGAGAATCACTTAAGCCCAAGAGTTTGAGGTTGCTGTGAGCTGTGACGACACAGCACTCTACCCAGGGCAATAGCTTGAGACTCTGTCTCAAAAAAAAAAAAAAGAAAGAAAGAAAGAAAATGTTCACTATAAAATTTTATCAGAAATTTTTCCCTCATATAACTACCAACCTTTTTCTTTACTCTTTTTTCCTTCTTTGTTAAAAAAAAAAAAGAATGCAGGGCGGCGCCTGTGGCTCAGTGAGTAGGGCACCGGCCCAATATGCCAGAGGGTGGAGGGTTCAAACCCAGCCCTGGCCAAACTGCAACAAAAAAAAAAAATAGCCGGGCGTTGTGGCAGGCGCCTGTAGTCCCAGCTACTCGGGAGGCTGAGGCAAGAGAATCGCTTAAGCCCAGGAGTTGGAGGTTGCTGTGAGCTGTGTGAGGCCACGGCACTCTACCGAGGGCCATAAAGTGAGACTCTGTCTCTACAAAAAAAAAAAAAAAAAAGAATGTGTATATATACATACACACACACACATACACATACACATACACACATATATAACTACCCACCAACTCTAGTCACCATCTCCTGCTCTGGCTTGCCTTCTCCAATGAAGAAGGAGACCTTATCTTTGCCCTAACTTCTCTTCAGGAGTGAGACTTCTTACCTCCTTGTACTAAGCAACAAGGAAGTGATACAGTAAGCATGTCCAAAAGCACTGACGTGATCTCATCACAGGCATTTTGCACATAGAAAGTGCTCAGTAAATGTCTACTGAATGAAGGTTAAGCACACATTCAACAAGCCCAGAAAAAGTGGGGCAGACCAGGAAGAGCGGAGGAAGGAATAGATCATGTTCCAATGCTAGGATGTGTGAAACTATGTAGCATCTTCCAGAAATTTTAAGAACCTCAGTTTGACAGAAATAATGTGCATGGGAGGGGAGGTAGCAGCTGGTAACAGAAGTTAGAAATATAATCATGAGCTAAATCATGGAAAGTTTTCTATGCCACAGTAAGGACTCTAGACTTATATTCACCAGGAAATAAGGAATATTTAAAAAGGTTTTAGGAAAGAAATGATACCATGATACTTGTATTTTAGGAAGACCTCTCTGGTAGCCAATGTACAACATAGCCTAGACCCAAAGAAGCTGACAGAGTTATGTTCAAGCAAGAGATGATGAGGGGTTGGAATAAGATATAGAAATGAAGCTGAGTAGAGATATGACAGTCATGGAGGTAGAACTAACAGCAACTAGTGATTAACTAGATTGAGTGTTCTAATTTCGAAACTCCAAAATCTGAAATGCTCCAAAATCCGAAACTTCCTGAGTACCACCATGACACTCAAAGAAAATGCTCACTGGACTATTTCAGATTTCAAATTTTTGAATCTGAGATGCTAGGTCAGGAAGTATAATGCAAATATTCCAAAATCCAAGAAAATTCAAAATCTGAACACTTCTGGTATTTATATCTCTTATTTTATAAGATATAAACCTACAACAGATCAGAGAAAAGAAGGAATCTAGGACAACACCCTGGTTTCTGGATTATCTAAGGACAAGCAAAGAGAATAGAAACAGATTTTACGGGAAAGAATATGTAAGAAATGATTGAAAAAGAAACATCAAAAAAAAAAAAAAAAAGAAAAAGAAACATCAAAAGCTGCTACCATTTATACACTTTGCCTCAGCCTCCCAAGTGGTGGGATTACAGGCACCTGCCACAATGCCCAGCTATTTTTTTATTGCAGTTATCATGTTGTTTGGCTGCCCTGGGCTGGGTTCGAATCCGTCAGCCCCCTGTGTATGTGGCTAGCACCCTACCCACTAAGCCACAAGTGCCGCCCTTGTAGCTGTAATCAAATGGCATAGTAGAAATAAAAACTTGTGAAGGATACTTTTTACTCACCTCAGAATCACAACTGCTAAAGCTAACAACAGCAGAATTTTTCTCCACATCTAGTAAATCTATTGGAACATCACTCTACAGTCAATACAAAAAAAAGAAAAAAGGTTCACACTGAAAACCTAAAAATGTTCACAATTATGTTTTCTCTAAGGATTCTCTTTATTTTAGTTTATGTTCATCTTTAAATTTGAGAGTTCTCTTTAAACTTATACTTGATAGTACATACTTTTAGAAAATAAATATAATAAAGGTTATTTTACAATCACCTATTTTTTTCTAATTCAGAATATCAGAAATCATAAACTATCATCTTAAAATACAACTTCCTTACCTATTTCTGTTAGTGCTAAAAATGTTATCATGAGCTGTAAATAATCATATAACCATTCTGATTATATCAGTTCATTTTTATCAGTTTTAATTTCATCTGTAACACAGAAAGAAGATAACTATTGCTCCTCTGGAGCAGTTTCTAGGACAGAGGCATTGCACCATGCTATGTATGAATGGCACTCCTAGGGTTGTTCAATGCAACAGCTGATGAGCTAGCACTCCTTAAGAGAATTTTCTGCCTTTAAAGTTTTAATTATTTAATAATAATCTGACCTCTCAATAACATCTTTTAAACCTGTTTTCTTCCTCTAACTTATTACTTTCTCACTTTGTGATAGGTTTACTATCTTTCATTCTATCATCCTTTTCTATTTCCTCAATATCTTCTGATTTAAATAAGTAAATATATATATGTATATTAATAAATGAAGTTGTACATTATTATCTCTAAATCCCTCTGGGATTATCTATTATGCCTATTGAACTACCTAGAAACTATCAGGTTAATGAGCAACTTGTACTCATTTTAGTGTTTGGGGCTTTTAAAAAAAGTTCTAATAAAGGCATTAAATACAGTAGTTTTATAAGGCACATCTCTATTAAGATTTACCCAGAGGGCAGCCGAAGAAGAAAATCCTTACTGTCCTTTCTATCTCTTCCTGAAAATTATGTCCATCTTTTGTTTGTTTATTAAGTATATGATAAATAAAAGTAAAGACATAATTCTAATAAATTATGAGCAAACTGATTATCTAACAGAAGACTAGAAAGCCATAAACATTCAAAATTACTATCTCAAACTAAAAAGTTTGTGTTTATGATTGGTTTTCAAAACAGATCCAATCACTTAACTAAGAAAGAAGACATTTTGCTTACCTGTATTAAAACATTATCTATTGCAGTCTGCACTTCTAAGATAAGGCTGTAGCTGGCATCATCTTTATTTAATGTAAATTTGTCATTTACACTAAATGAAGGTACTGTTGATTTTGCTTTGCTTGATTGAGAACACTGTTGATAGTTCTCTCTTTCCTGCAACACCTTATACTGCAGATGTTCCAATTCACTCCTAGATGGAAAATATACAAAATTTTGTCACCTAGAAGTAGAAATAGTTGAGATCTTTTGAATATTTACAAAAATTTGAGACATTTGCTTTTGCAAAATGGATTTTATTTGTTGAACTAGAACTATGACACCAATAGGAACAAAATTTTTGTTTCTATGACTGACCAAATGATTCTACATTATTTATCCTTAATCCCCAAATTAAAACATTTTCTCAGTCCCATACCAGCAAAATGACTCAAGAATTTAAATATTAAGGCAGGTTGCAAATAATCATTTTTCTTTTTTTAATTTTTATTTTTTGAGACAGAGTCTCACTCTGTTGCTCAGGCTAGAGTGCCATGGCCTCAGCCTAGCTCAGAGCAACCTTAAACTCCTGGGTTCAAGCGATCCTCCTGTCTCAGCCTCCAGAGTGGGTAGAACTACAGGTATCTACATGTCTGGTGAAAATTATAAGTTCTAATACAAGAGGAATCTAGCTGCAGTTGCATATGGTACAAACTATTAAAGAAAGAGGAACTAATATGGCAGAAGAACATATTAGACTTAATGAGAAGAAACAAAACGTATAACACCAGTGAATATGTACCTTTCAATAAGACATTAAGGAGAGGTGACAAAAATAAGGAGGATGCTGAAGAATTTTAATGTTTTGGGGATCACAAGGATGATCATGAGCCAGTGGTACAGCTTAATTTAAGGTCTACTAAGTGTTGGAGAAGATTCTGCTGAAATTTGACTGCTTTGCTTAGAGGAACTTTGCGTAGGGGAAAAAGCCACATGCAAATGAAGTTACCAGTAAGTGGGATAGCTCAACATGAAGCTCAGCAAGCCCCAATTTAGGGAGAAGTCTGGAGAAAGATTGAAAGGGATTTGTGCAATCAACAAACTTCATTCATTCAAGAAATATTTATTGCTTTTACATACTTACTTTTATTTAACATTACCAAGCACTATTCCAAGTACTGAATGTACAGAACAGACAAAGCTTCTCAGAAAGCTTACATTCCAGTGGAATTGGGAGGGGTAGACTTTATTATACATAAAAGGTATTGGGGTGGGGAGTCTATGGCCTCAAGGTCACATGTGGTCCTCCAGATTCCCAAGTGTGGGTCCTCAACTGAACCCAAACTTCATTCACAGAACAAATCCCTTTATTAAAAGGATTTGTTATAGGGGTGGCACCTGTGGCTCAGTGGGTAGGACACCATCCCCATATACCAAAGGTGGTGGGGTTCAAACCCAGCCCCAGCCAAACTGCAATTAAAAAATAGCCAGGCATTATGGCGAGCACCTGTAGTCCCAGCTGCTTGGGAGGCTGAGGCAAGAGAATCACCTAAGCCCAAGAGCTAGAGGTTGCTGTGAGTTGTGATGCCACAGCACTCTACTGAGGGTGACAAAGTGAGACTCTGTCTCTAAAAATAAAAAAGGGGGGGATTTTTTTGTTTTGTTTCATTTTTCTTCATTCTTAAGGCAACACCTAAGAATCTCACACAATCCCTCTGCTCTCCTGGTGGCTTCAGTGAACTGCCTTGTGCTACTGTACCTGTGGTATTTTCTGCCTTAAAAGTTACTGTAGCCTTCAAATACCACCAAGAAAAAATCAGCTTTCATTTACACAAGAGCTTAGCAAAGGTTGAAAGGGGAAAAGTCGTCATTAAAAATTTCACCAACTCCCACTTCTTCATTGTATGAAGCAATTTATAAGTTTCGAGTCCCTTTTCACAGGATATGTCAAATTGAAGCCATAAAAGCAATCTCTGAGTCTAAGAAAGTCAACCATTACTCAGTTGCAGTAAGAAAATTATAAGCCAACCCTCAATGAATCCCCAACAATAAAAAAAAAAAAAGAAAATTATAAGCCAACAATACAGGCTCAGAGTGTCCACAGGAATGGGAATATTTCAGTGAATGAGAAACACAGCCATCTTGTGTTGGTTTCCTAATGTCTGTGACAAAACAAAAACAAACACAACTATCTATGACTAAAATGAAAAAAATAAATAATTCTTGATCAAAGAGAACATCAATATAGAATAAAACATACAAAAAGTATATTTTTAACTCCAAAATATTAACCAGCACTTCCTGCTAATTTTCTCAAACCCACATATAAACTTTCATTTTAAAAAGTGATAAACTAGTTATATCATTCCTTCAAATAAGATATACTGCATCTGTAAATAATAAAAAGCAGGGCAGCGCCTGTGGCTCAGTCGGTAAGGCGCCGGCACCATATGCTGAGGGTGGCGGGTTCAAACCCGGCCCCGGCCAAACTGCAACCAAAAAAAAAAATAGCCGGGCGTTGTGGCGGGCGCCTGTAGTCCCAGCTGCTCGGGAGGCTGAGGCAAGAGAATTGCTTAAGCCCAGGAGTTGGAGGTTGCTGTGAGCTGTGTGAGGCCACGGCACTCTACGGAGGGCCATAAAGTGAGACTCTGTCTCTACACACACACACACACAAAAAAAAAAATAATAATAATAATAAAAAGCAACAACCACATACTTCATGAGATGGGGGAAAAGCAAACAAAACTCAATGTTACCGTAAAGAAGAAATTTTATTTTGCATCTCCTTATTAATTTTTAGTTCTTCTCCTGGTCCACTTTCCTTATGAATGGGCTCTGTTGTCAGACCTGTAATCCAGCCTGTAAAGATGAATTGCAATCATGCACCATTTGGTAGTGTCAGTATTAAAAGAGATATATTATACACCATAGAGCAGAAACCTGAATATCCATATCCACTAACAGCAACCTAACTTAGATCTAGGACTTTTTTTAAAAAATGAAACAAAACATAAAATCAAGCTGAAAAACATTCAAACCATAAAGAAATTACTTAATCTAGAGTAAGAATTTGTCCTAAAAAAGAAAACAAAAGTAAATTACTTAAGCAAATTAAGTAAATTACTTAATTACTTTTTTTTTTTTTTTAAAGACAGAGTCTCACTTTACCACCTTCAGTAGAGTGCCATGACGTCACAGGACTCACAGCAACCTCCAGCTCTTGGGCCTACGCAATTCTCCTGCCTCAGCCTCCCGAGCAGCTGGGACTACAGGCGGCCACCACAACGCCCAGCCATTTTTTTGTTGCAGTTTGGCCGGGGCCGGGTTTGAACCCGCCACCCTCAGTATATGGGGCCAGCGCCCTACTCACTGAGCCACAGGCGCTGCCCTACTTAAGCATTTTTTAATACCATTTTTTTTTTTTGGCTTGCATACTATGACTGTAGGAGTCTTTCATTTCTTAACAATTGAGTTCTCAAGAATGGAGTAAGTCGACACATTCTAACAAATTCAAAAACAGTCGAAAAATATGAATGGTCTTTCAAAAATTACTTTTGTGTAAATTTAAACTCATACAGGACTAGTGTGAAAATGCAAAAACTATCTACTCAAAAGCAAGTTTTTACATAGTTCAAAACATATACTAAATTTCAATACTTCTTAAACCAAGAATATCATTTAATACTTGAAAGTTGTAGAGACATAATAAGCATTCTTAAAAATATATACACATATTTTTTTGAGACAGAGTCTCACTTTGCTGTCCTCAGTAGAGTGCCATGGAGTCACAGCTCACAGCAACCTCAAACTCTTGGGCTCAAGCGATTCTCTTGCCTCAGCCTTCCAAGTAGCTAGGACTACAGGCGCCCGCCACAACGCCCGGTTTTTTTAGAGACGGGTTCTCGCTCTGGCTTAGGCTGGTCTCAAACTCATAAGTTTAGGCAATCCACCCACCTTGGCTTCCCAGAGTGGTAGGATTACTTAAAAATATTTTTTAAGTTTTATCAATTTTATAAATCAACAAGCTTTACTCTCCTTCCTTATTTTTTAACCAATTAAATTTTTAATGCTGTAATAATGATTTACCAATACAGTAGTAGTATTCCCTTAACCATGGCTTTACTTTCCATGGTTTCAGTTCTTAGTCAATGTCAGTATGAAAATATTAAATGAAAATTCCAGAAGTTATCTATGTTTTAAACTGCATGCCACTCTGAGTAGCATGATGAAAGCCATATGGCTTCATTCTGCCCTGGAAATGAATCATCCCTTTGTTCAGTGTATCCCCCACTATAAATACTACCTGCTCCTCAGTCACTTAGAAGGCATCTTGGTTAGCAGACCAACTGCTGTGGCATGCAATCCTTGTGTTAAGTAACCTTTATTTTACTTTATAAGGACCCCAGAGCACAAGAGTAGTGATGTTGGCATATTGTTATAATTGTTCTATTTTATTATTAGTTATGTTACTGTGCCTAATTTATAAATCACTTTTGTACATAGGTATGTAAGCATAGGAAAAACAGTACATATAGGGTTCAGTACTGAGGTTTCAGGCATCCAATGGGGGTCTTAAAACATATCCCCTACGGATAAGAGGAGACTTCTGTAATATTTTTGTTCAAAAATGTCATCAAAAGCAATTTATTAAAGTTAAAATTTTTTGTTATTGACTCTTTCTTCAACTACCTATTCTCATTTACTTTACCTGAGTATGTGGACACCACAATTTCATCATAGCCATCTTTCCCTACACAACCACCCTGGAGAGATGTGACACTTTCAGACAACGTCTAGAAAAATTTAAGACCAAACAATTCATTAGTAACCAAAAGTTTCCCAGATGTTATAATAAGTGAATGAAACTTATTTTCAGACATTCTACCAATATTTTCTCAAAACTTAAAATGTGCAGACACTGAGATTAGAAAGACAAAATCTTGGAAATTCCAGTGTGTTTTTTTTTCTTTAGAGACAAAGTCTAGTTTTATCACCCAGGATGGAATAAGATGGTGAGATCCTGACTGACTGCAGTTTCAAACAGTCTGGTCTTGAACTCCTGGGCTCAAGTGATCCTCTCACCTTGGCCTCCCAAAGTGCAAGGATTATAGATGTGAGCTATTATGCCTGGCCAAGGTTTTTAAATTTGGGCAAGAATATTCAAAATGACTCTAGAATATCTGTATATACCACTCAGCTAATAGAATAATCATGTAGTGAGAAAAATTATTTATTTATATAAAGAAGTTTTTTTAAAAAACATTTAAAGATTACATAAGCAAAACTTCTAGCAAGTTTAGTTTATTATCTGAATTTTATAGAACACCTCTCTGTATTTTCTCCAAATAGGTTTTTAGATACATAAAGATAATAGCTTCTAGGGAACCTTTAGGAAATCTGTCACTAGGGGAGGGAAGGGATAAAAATCAAGTTTCTCAGATGGTTCAGGGTTTATAATAACTATTTTCTAAGTGATACTTCCCGAGCTTATCTGACTTAATCACTTAGGTAAGTCAACTAGGAATCTGTATTTTTAACAAGCATTCTAGGTCAGTGGCTTTCAAGCTATTTGGCAAGCAAGCAATCAATTGCATACTGCAGTCTAGCATACATACACATGAACATACACAATATGAACATAACAACATACAAAACTTGTAAGGTTTGTGTCACACTGTGATACATCCTAATCTATTTTATTTTTTAAAAAATGCACTGGCAACCCACAAATGGTTGGTTTTGACTAGCAGTTTGAAAAACTCTGGTAGCCAATTCTAATTAGGTGAGGCTGAGAACAATTATTTGTTTTATTTTTTTGCATAGATGGAGTCTCACTATGTTGCTCAGGATGATCTTAGACTCCTGGTCTCAAGCAATACTCTCAAAGTGCTGGTTTATGGGGGTGAGCCACTTGACCAGAACCATTATTTTAAAGGGGTTAATGGAGAGAGCAGTGACTAGCATTAAACTAGACAATTAACAAAATTAACAAAATGCTCCTTTCTCCATCCACCCTGTAGGAGACCTCTGAGCTATCTTGCAAATTAGGTTATTTTAGTTACTCCAGGAGCTAATTACTTGAGAGATTCAAGTAAGAAAGCTTTGATTTTAAGTCTGATGAAATTGGAGTCACAAGTGGGATCAAATATCTGCATTTTTAACAAGTATCCCAGTTGATCATACATAATAGAAATCTTCAAACTCTTTTTTAAACTTTTTTCATTCATGTACTCACTAAAGGAATTTTGAACAAAACTGTGCATCCCCCATATATATTTAAGTTGACTTCTAGACTTTTTATCATAATTGTAGTTATAAAGATAGTAATTTATGCAAGTTAAAAATAATGTCATTTAAAAATAAAATTGTCACTTGCTTTCTTTTCTTTCTTTCTCTCTCTCTCTTTCTTTCTTTTTTTCTATTGATTGATTGACTATTGCCAAAGTCTCACTCTGTTGCCTGAGCTAGAGTGCCATGGCATCAGCCTAGCTCATAGCTACCTTAAACTCCTGGGTTCAAGCAATCCTCCTGCCTCAGCCTCCTGAGTAGCTGGGACTGCAGGCCCCTGCCATGATGCTGGCTAATTTGTCTATGTTTTTAGTAGAGATAGAGTCTCACTATTGCTTAGGCTGATCTCAAATTCCTGAACTCAAGTGATCTTCCAAACTGGGTGTCTCAGATTGCTAGGATTACAGGTGTGAGCCACCGTGCCCAGCCATCAAACTGTCACATCTTTCAATCATACATACATACCTGAGGAATCTCAATATACTTATATATACAATCACTCAGGTAGGGCAGCACCTGTGGCTCAGTGGGTAGGGCACCAGCCTCATATACCAAGGGTGGCAGGTTCAAACCCAGCCCCGCCAAACTGCAACAAAAAAACAGCCGGGCGCCTGTAGTCCCAGCTACTCAGGAGGCTGAGGCAAGAGAATCGCCTAAGCCCAGGAGTTGGAAGTTGCTGTGAGCTGTGTAATGCCACAGCACTCTACAGAGGGGGATAAAGTGAGACTCTTGTCTCCACAAAAAAAAAAAAAAAATCACTGAGGTAAAAAATAGAAAAACAAATCCTTCTTTAATAGTTGGAAATTTTATTTTACATTGTTCCTTTTTCTCCTTGAACTTTTCATTTTACTATCCCTATGCTTTTAATATACTCATATGCTTAAAATACTTTTATACTTTAATACTTCTCTATAACCAAAAAAAATCAAAAATTATCTTCTGTAATCATAAAGCTCTAAGCATTAGAATTTTTAATTCTAATACTATAATACTAGTATTATGCAATTGGTAAAAACAAATAAGTTTTAGTAAATAATAATCAAAAAATAAAAATTCTGTAGAAAATGTGTCTCATGAAATGAATGAGAATTTTAATTTCCTTCCAAATTATTCATGTATTACAAATTAATATTACATATCACTAGACTATGACTAGGTTCAATATCAGTTCTATTCCTATTTTTCACAACTGTGTATAAGCACTGATCAACCTTAGTCACATAAAGATGTTGATGAGAATAAAAGAAAGTTTGTTATGGAAAGTTCAAAACATCTTCCAAATTATCTACCTAAATAACCACCTGATCTACCACCAAAAAAATGTTTCAATGATGTATCATCTGACAACTCAGTTTAAATTATTAAATGCCAAACACTGGAAGCCACCTCATCTACTGAAGGATGTTTTACCCAGTCAATAGATTCATATACGTTCTCATTTGCCCAGTGGTTTTTCAGGTGACTATTAATTGTAACTTTTACTCTTTCACCTAGAAGTACCTTAAAAACTGTTTATTTCTAGTAATTTTTTTGCCAATACAATATTTTAATAAAATTCACTTACCTTACATACTCCAAATACTTTTTTTTTTTTTTAAGAGACAGAGTCTCACTTTATCACCCTCGGTAGAGTGCCGTGGCATCACCTTTGACAGCAACCTCCAGGCAATTCTCTTTGCCTCAGCCTCCCAAGTAGCTGGGACTACAGCCACCCACCACAATGGCCGGCTATTTTTTGTTGCAGTTTGGCCAGGGCCAGGTTCGAACCTGCCACCCTTGGTATATGGGGCCGGTGGCCTACTCACTGAGCCACAGGCGCCACCCCAAACATATTTTTTTAAAAATCTTGGAGATGTAGATTTATCTAAATCAAATAATTCTTGTTATTTTATTTATTTATTTTTTATTTTATTTTCTTTTGAGACTGAGTCTCACTGTCGCCCTTGGTAGAGTGCCATGGCATACAGCTCACAGCACCTCAAACTCTTGGGTTTGAGCAACTGTCTTGCTTCAGCCTCCCAAGTAGCTGGGACTACAGGTATATACCACTGTGGTTGGCTAGTTTTTCTATTTTTAGTAGAGACTGTGTTTCGCTCTTGCTCAGACTGGTCTTGAATTCCCAAGCACAAACAATCCATGTGCCTCAGACTTCCAGAGTGCTAGGATTACAGGCATGAGCCACCGTGCCCAGCCTCAACTAATATTTTTAAAATACTAGTTAGGGAACCATAAAATCAGAGATCCTAGACAATACATTATTGGTATGATTTATGTAAGAAAACAACATGTAACTAAACTTACAAACTTGGTCATTCCTCAAAATATTGATAAATGAATATATAAGTTAAAATACGATATATAAGGTATACATATTTTATTTTTTTATGATTTGCCCCCTAACTAACTTTTCTGATTAACCAACCAATTAGTCCACAGTGTGTCAGATAAGAGATCCTCTAAACTCTTGGAAAGTAACACTGTAAATTCAAGATGAGGCAGAATATTCCCAGCTTAAGCATAACCTAAAAGCAGTACTTCTGTCATTAGACAAACAAAAGAAATAGGGGTTGGAAGGGAAGGGGATTCCCCAGACCTAGCAGAACAGGTAATTGCTAGGATGTTATTGGAGTTTAGAATAGAAGTCAAAGAGGAGACTTGGGGTTTAAATAAGAAAGTTTCTCAAGGGCTGATGAGAAAAAATAGGAGATCATCAACAAGTAATTATTATATCCTTTGAAGCCTAAACTATTACTTGCATCATTAGCAAGATGACTTTTTTCACCAAAGTAAGATGATCAAATTTGAAATAAATCTATAAAATAAGTTCAACTGTGTAACTTTTTTTTATCCCTGTTATCTATAAAATATACTTTACATATGCTCTAAACCTATTCTCAGTTAAACAAAGTTGGGATTGCCACTATTAGAGAAATAAGACCAAAAAAAAAAAAAGAAAGAAAAGAGTTGAGACTGAGTTGTAGACTTTTTCTTTTTTTAAACAGCCTCAGTGCTTCCTGCATGAGGCAGGCTGGGGAAGCTCTGGATTGGAGAACACCAGTTCATGAAAATGAAAGATTCATTTTATACCAGAATGGTTCTGTGTGTGACTTTATAGCTTGGCTCAAATAAGCTTACTTACATTTAAAATTTGTGAACTAAAATCACTTTTATCTAGTACTTCTCACATAGCTGATAACTGAGTGGCTAGAAGCGAAATTGCTACTTTAACATTTCTGTTTAAGAATATTTGCAATACTGTCCTAACAATATAAAGGTTATTCTTAAAATCTCATTATTTTAAAACAACAATCTCATTTATATTACCCAAACATATACATGGGTCACTATGAAAGTTGAGAGACAGCCTGTGTTATGGTCCATTATTTCACTTTTGAGAAGCAGTTGATAGTGCTCTTTCTGATTCACCAATGCAAGTTCCAACTTGCTCGGCTTATTGGTGTTGCTGGGAGGCCTTCATTTGTTTCTGTTTGCATGAATTTTATAATTCTTGATTTTTGTGTAACTCACAACTTTTGCAATGACCCAACATAAAATGTTACTCCTATGATGTGTTATTATATGTTAAAAAGATAAAATATGTGTATTTAGTACTTTAAAGGTTTATAATAATATTTAAAAGTATAACGAAAAATTTATTATTCTGCTTGAAAGCAACAGTCTTTTACTCAAGCACAAGAGTAATCTAAAGAAGATTCGGATAACAGCAATATTTTAAACCAAACATAAGTTTTTAACATATTCTCATTAAAACTCAAACCATCAGTCATCTCTATAATAACTTAACAAATAATAAGTATATATAGTCTTTGTTTAATGAACTTACCTGATCAAATCGTACAACAGGTTCATTTGGATTATCAAAATTATACACTTCCACCATTCCATCATCTCTCCCAACAAGCAAATCTTTAACCCCATCACCCACGATGTCAAAGCTATCAATACACAAAATACCTTTAAAAAAAGATATGTGATAAGTTATTAAAGCTAGTAATAGTCAAGTATATACCAAGCAAGAATGAAAAAATACATATGCCAACTCAGAATGGGGGGGACAACTTTGAGCAAAAACAGGTGCCCTTCTCTTGCCATCCATATTTATCTATTTCCAGGGCTTGAAATATAATCTATGTGGCAATGACCTAAAAGTTTACATCTCTTTCCAACTTTGGCCTCTCCTCAGAGCTCCAGACTCATACATCCAATTTGGCATCTTCACATAGATATCTGCATCTCAAACTTTCCATGCTCCAAACAAAATCCTTTATTCCTCTCTTTGGCAAACCCCCTCAATATTGCTCCTTCTCCTTAGAACCAGCTAGTTGCTCAGGCCAAAAATCTTAGCTACATCTCTGATTTCTGTCTTTTTCTCAGACCCAGTCCCCATAGATCAAATCCACTAACAAATTCTATCTGTTCTATTTCCACAATTTATACTAAAATGTGTTCTTTCAATTTCTAGTTACCAGGAGCCTAGACTATGCTAGCCTAGACTAGAATAAATTATAATAACTATAAATTCTCTTATTATTTTATTTCAGAATAATAGGGGATACATGTTTCAGTTACATAATTTGTTTCTGTATAGATTGAGTCAAAGTATAATAACTATAACTTCTAACTGATCTCCATGCTTCCAATTTTGACCTGCTTCCCCCTACATCCATTCTCCATGTAGGGTAGTTTGTTTTGTTTTCTTTTGTTATTAGTAAATAGATGTCAGATCCCCACTCACAATTTTCCAATGATTTCCTACTGTACTCATATTAAAATTCACTCTTTCTCAAGGCTTAGAAGGACCTACACAAGCTGGCTCTGCTCTACCTCTCTGACTTCCTCTCCTGCCATGTTAGTGCATTTAGCCACACTGTCTTCCTACTGTTCTTTAAATGAATCAAATTTCCATTTGTCTCAAATCCTTGGCACTTCCTGGAACATTCTTTCCCCTCAAACCTTCACATTACTCAATCTTTTTCTTATCAATCATATCTCAGCTCAATTTTCACCTCTTCTCAGAAGCTTTCTTTGATCACCCAGTCTAAAAGTAGTCCTCCACATTCTATCACTCTCTAATTAACATTGCCCCAATGTATTTTCATCAAATGACTAGGTGAAACTATCTCGTATGTATTAATTTGTTTATACTCTGTCTGCCCTAACATGTATTTGTTGAAAGAATAAACAGTTATATGACTAAACATCCTGTACATATAGTTATCTTACTAACGAACAAGTCAGTTAGAAAGTCCCCTGAGAAAGGAACACATTCCTTAGAAAACAGGAATATTGGTTATGCGGGGTGGCTCACGCCTGTAATCCTAGCACTCTGGGAGGCCCAGGCAGGTGGATTGCTTGAGTTCAGGAGTTCAAGACCAGTCTGAGCAAGGGCAAAACCCTTTCTCTACTAAAAATAGAAAAACTGAGGCAAGAGGCTTGCTTGCTTGAGCCCAAGAGTTGGAGGTTGCTATGAGCTATGATGCCACAGCACTCTACGCAAGGTGACTGTCTCAAAAAAACAAACAAAAAAACAGGAAATAGGAATATTCCCTGACTCACTATACTTCTTTGCTTCATACCAAAAACTCCCAGATTCCAATTAATTCTACACTCCAGACAATTAAAAATGGATTTTAGTATAGAATGGGGAACCTTATAAAACCTATCTATCCCAAATTACTATAAGTATTTCTTGCTTTTAAAAAACTGCCAACAGCAGATCTGATAAATAAAATAGTAGATAAATCTGAAGTGGGCTCTGTGAATTGCTAAGTATGCTATATAAACAAATATAACAGAATGAAGTATATAACCTAAGATACTTTATTTAAGAATCATAGACATTTCAGAGTCTGCACTACATCAAAAGCATACCTCCCCTCTTTTTCTCATTTCGAATTTCCCACTTGTGTACTGGTTTCGATGTAGTGATCTGAATAAGCCCCAGTTTTCCATCTGATGTTCCAAACAAAAGATCTTCTCCAGAATCACCTAGTTATAATTAAAGTCAACATATTTATTTCACAATTCATAGTATCTTTAAAATTAAAATATTTTAACATAAAAATATGAGTTTTAAAGGTATTGTAAAAAGGATAGAAAACTTAATTGGGGAGCATGGCTATATAGTCACAGAATTTTATAACCATAAGAGATAAGACCCTTCTCCATCATCTAATTTCAAGAAGAAGAAATAAAAATTGAAGTTTGATAACTTATTACCATTAGCTACTGGCAAGTTATCAGAAGAAAACTGACTCAGTTCATGTCCTTTCTACATTTTCCCATTTTCACTTAATGTTTTTTATCAACACCTAGTTGACTGTGAAAAATGAAATCTTGATTACCGCCATTTCCATTGTGTAATGCTAAGACAGTAGGTGGGCCAGGAACTTCAATTTCATACATCACATCAGATCCCTGAAGGAGAACAAGTATTTAAAAACTGAAAAAGAATACATATTTAAAATAATACAGGCATTCATGAATAACATCAATATTCTTAATAACATTTAGAATAAAAGTGCTGTCCAGGTGTCATGGCTCATGCCTATAATCCCAACATTTTGGGAGGCTGAGCCAAGAGGATTACTTGAAACCAGGAGTTCAAGACTAGCCTGGGCAACATAGCAAGACTTCATCTCTATAAGAAAAAAAAAAAAAGAGGTAATACACATACTAACGTATCTATGGTATATATTCAATGAAAACACAATTTGCAAAATTATAGTAAATATATCTAAATATTTAAAAATATTTATCTTTTATTTAAAATACCATTTTAAGCCTGGGTGTGGTAGTTCATGGCTATAATCCTAGCACTCTTTGGAGGCCAAGGTAGGTGGATCACTTGAGCTTAGGAGTTTGAGACCAGCCTGGGCAAGAGTAAGACCTTGTCTCTAAAAAACAGAAAAATAAGCCAGGTGTCCTGGGGGGAGGGGGGATTGCCTGTAGTCCCAGGTACTGAGGAGGCTGAGGCAGAAGGATCACCTGAACTCAGAAGTTTGAGGTTGTTGTTAGATAGGCTAATGCCATGGTACTCCCAGCCTAGACAACAGAGTAAGACACTAGCTCAAAAAAAAGGCCATTTTAAAATTTATAGATTATCTACAAGTAACTATATAAATACAAAATATACATAAAACTATTGAGACATAACCTATGATAATGATTGCCTACAAGGCATATGGGGAGTAGGGGAGAAGTGTGCAGGGCACAGGGAAAGACTTCAACTCTACTTTCTATAAGTCCTTAGTGATATTTTTAAAAGCAATAAGCATACAGATCTCTTATTAAAACAGAATCCTAGAGTTAAGCCAAATCAATTACTAATTGTATACTAGCCAGCTCCTATTAAAAGCCATGTTCAAATAACTCAGATTTGAAAGCATAGGCTAATAGGAGAAATTAATTATTCATACCTCTAGATTAAATCTCAAGTATTACTTTGTTGCTCAGACTGGGATGAAAAAATCTTACTACATTTCTCATTCTACAAAAGAGTTGATGCCAAGAAATGGTCATCTGACTGAAATTCCAAAGAGTGAGATATCCTGTGGTGGCATGGACTTCATAGCTAACTTTTTTGATCAATTACACCAACTATTATCAGCCAAAGTTTCTGATCTAGTTAATCTACATAGTATATGCTATTTACATATACTCAGTTGTATGTATTTTATTGAAACCCACTCTCAATAAGACATAGACTGTTGTTACTATTGACAGTTTTAGCCAATCATGGTTTTTACTAGAAATACAAGGACAGCAAAATGGTATTTTTCCCCATCACTCATTTTCTTGTCCAACAAATATTTATTGAGTGTTTACTTTATTCTACATATTGTCAAAAATTCTGGATCAACTCAAGTTATCAAGGGCTGTCCAGAAATTATACAGCCATTGTTAATACTATTTTTCATACTATATGGCTGGAAATTTTTTGGACCCTCATAGAACATCCTTTCTTCAACCCAAATTCTTCCTTTAATTTGATTTGTTGAGGAAGAGCAGAGTAATGGAGGAAGAAAACCAAAACGAAACAAAACATTAAAAGGTTAGAAAAGCTTCTCTGTAGCAAAAGTATTCCATTCTGATTGTACTAGCTCAGAAAATGTGAATAGGGAAAGTATGTTTTCTTTTCCTTCCATATATGTCTCTCTAAAAACTTGGGAAAGATTTCAACATTTGATTCAATTAAAAATATTACCATATCATTTAAATTATTTAAAACATTTTCCCAGATACAATTTTATGTAGGACACTTAAAGTAGCAATCACTAAAGTAATTTATCTCAAATACATAAACATTTACCAATATTCATTACATAAATTGTTAGAAAATATAAAAATGCAAATAACAGCAACCTGCAAAACTCTGAGCACTCTGTCTTGACACGCCAATATTGGTACAATACGAGGTAATCTTTCCACTGGAAGGCAGATGACATCATTTATTTTATCCCCACAAAGGTAATAATGCTGGTCTTTGCAGTCACAATAATGATTGTAGATGTAACTTGCACTGAGAAAGAGGTCTGAGCCAGATATGTGCCTGAGAACATTAGAATAGCAATTTAAAGCAACCATATTTCTGAAAGTAAGCACAAGTAACTCAAGAATATTTCTAAAAGAAATGAAATCAAAGGTTTATTTACTTAGTTTACTATCATTGTATCACAGATTGAGAGAACACAAATTATTCTCATTTCTCCTACTTAATTTCAAACGTTTTTCATTCAACATTGTTTTCTATTCTGAAAGCTGAAAATAAGGGGATCTTAAGGCCTTCAGCTTCTCAGTAAAAGATGAGCTCAGAAAACCGAAAACAATGATAATTTAAGGCCAGGTGCGACTCATGCTTATAATCCCAGCACTCTGGGAGGCTGAGGCCAGTGGATCACTTCAGCTCACAAGTTAGAGACCAGTGTAAGCAAGAGTGAGACCCCCGTCTCTCAAAAAAAAAAAAAAAAAAGAAAGAAAACCAGCAGATGTTGTGCTCCCAGCTACTCCGGAGGCTGAGGCAGGAGTATCTCTTGAGCCCATGACTTTGAGGTTGCTGAGAGCTGTGATGCCACGTCACTCTACCAAGGGCAAGAAAGTAAAACTCTGTCTCAAAAAAAAAAAAAAAAAAGATAATGATAATTTAATTGTCTATATCTGAAGACACTGTCAAAAAGTAACATTTTTGTACACTATGTGCCAAATAGTGTCCTAAGTGATTTAGATGTATTAGCTAAATTAATCTTCACAACCCTATAAAGCAGGGACCATTATTACTTTTTATAGGTGAATAATGGTAAGTAACTTGCCTAATGGCACAAACTCTAGAGTTAGCTTCTCTTTTTTTGTTTGTTTTTGAGACAGGGGTCTCCCTATGTTGTACTAGTGAACCTCCTGCCTTAGCTTCCCACACACCTGGGCCTACAGGTATGTGCCACTAAGCCTGGCTTAGAATTAGCTTTCTTAGAATCACACTAAATTGCCTGGAAAAGTCTATTCAAAGTGAATCTACCTCAAATTACATGGCAAGCAATAGAAAACATGATTTTATTAGAACTTTATCTTGAAAAAAGTGAAATCAAGTTCATTTCAAATTATTACATATTTGACAAAATTTAGGCAGTACACAGCTATTTTCTAATTCTTAGACTGAATCAAGTTTTCACTTGGGGAAGCTGACATTTTTTGACAAGTTATATACGAGTATAATGTATCATTCACTTCTAGAGTTCTATCACCATATGATCAAAAAAAGGATAATTTTTATTTGAAGGTGTCATCTATTCCTCTACTTCCAAGGTCTATTTAAAAATTTTTTGATATTAAAGCTATTCTTTGAAGAGCTTATCTTATGATTTTTCAGTGGATATTTCTCCTCAGTTATTAAGTGGTCTCACTTTGTGGTTCTGCATATGATTGTATAGTTTTCTTAATACCATTTTTATCAATTCTTATAAAATTCTGTATCTTTTTCAAGATTTGCAATTCCACTGCGAATAAATCTGCATTAAATTTGCATTATATTAGCCAAAGTACTATTCACAATCACTTCTGTTGATAAGTGTAGGGACAGATGGCAGGGAAAGATATGTGGTGACCAATGTTACAAGTGGTCAATTTCCTTACTCAGTATTTTCAAGTTATAAACTTTGTTTTCCTGTAAAACTTTTAATGTGGGGATTCTGAAAATCAATTCTCAAAAATGGAGTAAATAAATTTTCTATCCTACCCCTGCACTCCAATAAAAACATTTAAGAAACTGGTCAAAGAAACTATTACTGGGAAGCTCCTTAAATTCTTCATGCCACTATTCACATGCCTCTCTGCATATAGGGTACATATTGAACATATTACTGAGATTTTAGTATTTCACAATTATCATTGGCCATGTTATCTACAAGAGTATGTCAAGGCTCGGCGCCAGTACCGCAGTGGTTACGGTGCCAGACACATGCACAGAGGGTAGCAGGTTCAAACCCGACCCGGGCCAGCTAACAACAGTGACAACTGCAACAAAAACAATAGCTGGGTGTTGTGCTGGGAACTATAGTCCCAGCTACTTGGGAGGCTGAGGCAAAAGAATTGCTTGAGCCCAAGAGTTTGAAGTTGCTGTGACCTATGACGCCACGGTACTCTAGCAAGGGCAACACAGTGAGACTCTGTCTCAAAAAAAAAAAAGAGTATTTCAAAAGTGTCCCATTCTTATTAAACCACTTGAAATTATATACTTTCACTTGCCATTAATTCTTATTTAATCTACACAAGCCGAAGTTTTACAGCCCAAACACCAGATGTGCTATGCATTATACCGAACACCAGACTAAATCAGTAGTTTCCAAATCCAGGAGTCTAGTGCTTACAGGGGTGTCCAACCTGCGGCCTTTGGGGCTATATGCCTTTTTTGTGAGGACTATTTTTGTTTATCTGTGGTTTGGGGTATCATTAAAAGTATGCACAGACCTTTTTTTGCTAATCAGCTTTCATTAGTGTTTAACTTATGTTTATGTTTCATTAGTGTCTATGTGTTTCCAAAGTATTTAATGTGTGGCCCAAGACAACTCTAATTATTCCAAAGTGCAACAGAGAACAAAAAAGGTTGGACACCCCTGTGTACAACATGGCTGCATCATAGTCAAATAAAGAATTTTAAAAACAAGGGGGGTGGGGCCTTGGTGTGTGTCACACTTTATGGGGGCAAGACATGATTGCAGGAGGAACTTTGCCTAACAATTGCAATCAGTGTAACCTGGCTTATTGTACCCTCAATGAATCCCCAACAATAAAAAAAAAAAAAAGAGACTTCACCTAACAAATGCAATCAACGTAACCTAATTCGTTGTACCCTCAAGGAAACCCAAACAATAAAAAAAGAATAAATAAATGGTTATATACTATCTTTTGTAACAACCTAGTTGGAACTGGAGACCACCCTTCTAAGTGAAGTATTGCAAGAATGAAAAACCAAGCATTCAATTCTAAATTGGAACTAGTGAATCAACACTCATGTGTTGATTTACATAAGGAAGTAAAGCTCAACAGGAATCCAGTAGGTGGAAGGGGGGAGGCAGGGGTGGGTTAATCACACATAATGGGTATAAGGAACACATTCTGTATGAAGGGCATTCTTATAACTTTGACCTGAAATGTATAAAATAAACTATGTAACCAAAACGTATGTAAACCAGTAATACTCTAAAATTGTAAAAATAAATAAGATAAAACAAAAAAATAAATAAATAAAAACAAACAAACAAAAGCACTCTTGATTTTTCCAATTCAGTAGATACGAGAAAATGGAATAAGAAATCAAGTGTTTAAGCATCCCAAGGGATTCTGCTAAATAGCAAGTTTGAGGACAAGGATTAAATGAATTTTAAAGCCCTTTACAGCTCCCCATAGTTCAAAAACTAAAATTTTAATTGTAAAATTTCACATATGTGGGTCACCACGAAAGTTTTGAGATAGACTGTGTTATGTTCCATTACTTCACTTCCAAGAAACATAGTCGACGCATCCTTTCTGATTCACCTATGCAAGTTTCAACTTGCTGGGCAGGCTTCATTTGTCTCCATCTGCCAAGATTTTACATTTTCTGATTTTTGTGTATCTCAAAACTTTTGTAATGACCTGTATACCAGGAAGCCATTAAGCGAGCTATTTTTCTCCTTGAGTCTTACCTGATTCACCTGAAATTATACACTATTGGTAGTCTTCAACTTTTGACAGCCAGCTTTTTAACATAATGATGCTACCTCAAAACCAGAACTACCAAAGAGCCAAGGAATATGAACCTAAATACCTAAAGATTTCACTCAATTTTTTCTCTATACACTGATCATGAATCATAGCTGAACCAAGTAGTCAAAAACGAGTATGTAAATACTATAAGGTTCTTAAAAAGAAAACATTTCAACAACCAATCAACTTTATATTGATTCTAGGTCAAACTTAGTTTCTAACACCTTTAATCAATTTTATTTTCTAGAAAACCTATTAAGATATAATAACTTAATCAGGTGCCCTACATTTATTCAAAATATTATAAATATATAAAAATTTAAAAAACATACATGGCTTTAATACTTTCAGTGAGATTTGTTTCAAAAGAGAGAAATTGTTTCCCTCTCTTTGTGAAGCCTCTAATCTCAGATCCGGCAGCAATAAAAATTCTTTCCTGAGGTGTGTTCAGGACCCCTCCTAGTTCCAGCCTTGCAATCTTCTGCCCTGGTAAAGTCTTGAACACTGCCTGTAAAAATCATTTGGGAAAATATTACACAAATTATTTTATTGTAAACATTTTATAGAAAATGTTATGATTTTAAACTTGCAAAATATTACAGTTCTATACAGAAACAATTTTAGATAATCTATTTAGTGGGTTTTAGATTTTTTACTAAATATCCTTAAACTTTGGACTATTCCCATAAGTACTTTTATTACATCATTAATTAAAAGTCTAAATGCTTGCAAATCAAAGTAAGGTTCACTAATTGGCAACATTAATATCACTAAATTTATTAAAAACGCAAAATCTAAGGCTTAGTCTCATGATCTGAATAAGAATCTGAATTTTAATAAGATTCTCCAGTTGGTTCCTATAAATATTAACATAGAAGCACCAGCTTAAAGAATACTTTCATCAACAAGAAAATGCACTTGGTAAATTGTTTAGAGCCAATGAATATGTTTTTACATTTCAATCATCTTTTTTTTTTTTGGTTTTTGGCCGGGGCTAGGTTTGAACCTGCCACCTCCGGCATATGGGACCGGCGCCCTACTCCTTGAGCCACAGGCACCGCCTCAATCATCTTTTTAAAACTAATCTTCCCTGGCTTCTTTACAATTTTTATGTTAATAAATTTTAGTAGTAAAGGATATAGAATTTACTGAAAATGTGAATGTATAACTTAATACCCATAATCATATTTCTTTATTTAACTGAAAACATTTTTTTTTTTTTAATCGAGACAGAGTCTTGCTCTGTTGTCTCAGCTAGACTGCAGTGGCAAGATCATGGCTCACCACAGCCTCAAACTCCTGGGCTCAAACAATCCTCTGGTTCAGCCTACCCAGTAGGTAGAACTACAGGTATATACCACCATGCTTGGCTAATTTTTTAAAATATTTTATACAGACAGCCTCTCACTATGTTGGTCTTGCATTCCAAGCCTCAAGCGATCCTCCCAAACTTTGTGACCCTGGGAAGAGTGTCACGGGGGTCATCATAGCTTACAGCAACCTCAAACTCTTGAACTCAAGAAATCCTCTTGAGACTCAGCATCTGTAGCTCAGCGGTTAGAGCACCGGCCACATACACAGGGGCTGACAGGTTCGAAGCCAGCCCGGGCCTGCTAAACAATAATGACAACTACAACAAAAAAATAGCCAGGCATTGTGGCAGTTGTCTATCATCCCAGCTACTTGGGAGGCTGAGGCAAGATAACTGCTTAAGCCCAAGAGTTTGAGATTGCTGTGAGCTGTGACGCTGTGGCACTCTACCGAGGGCAACAAAGTGAGACTCTGTCTCAAAAAAAAAAAAAAAAAAAGAAAGAAATTCTCTTGCCTCAGCCTTCCAAGTAGCTGGGACTATAGGCGCCCATCCACCACAACACCCGGCTAATTTTTCTATAATTTTAGTAAAGATGGGGTTTCTCTCTTGCTCAGGCCGGTCTCAAACTCCTGAGCTCAAGCAATCCACCCACCCCAACCTCCCAGAGTGCTAGGATTACAGGCATAAGCCACCACACCCAGCCAACAACATTCTAATCATTAATTTTTTTCCTGGTTATTTTCCATTTTATTATTTGTACTAGTTTCTTTCACTCTCCCCAGCAAAGACATTATACAGAGTATAAAATGTCTGAAAAAAATATATGAATAATGTAAACATTAGGTTTCTAGTACTAGATGTCCCAAAGGTTACCATACATGGGAAAACTAACAAACTCATATTAAATTTTATATTATACTTTATATTTTTTATATTTACATATCAACATGTAAAGAAATATTTTTGTCAAATTTTGTAATGATATTTTGTAAATAAAGGTACATTTAGCTACAATTTTTATTTTTCCCTATGTATGGCTAGCTTTGGGACACCATGTAGTTTTTACTGTTCATCTTTTTCTAAATTCTATATAATATACAATGAATATTAGAGTTCACATCTTAGACCCACCACTTGTAAACTATATCCTGTTGCAGCAGTAATCACTTTTTGATTAGGGTACATTAAGCCGTGAAAGTGATGGGATAGACGCTTCCATGATTACATTATACTGTATAAGACTCCATCTTAGAAGATTAGAGAGATTTTCCTGCTGGCTTTGAAGAAGTTAGTTACCCCTGTTATGAAAACGACTATGAGAGGACCATATAGCAAGAAACTGTTGAGGCCTCAAGAAGCTGAGAGCAGCCCCTAGCTTACAGATGGCAATAAACACTTGAGTTCTGCCTCAGTCCTACACCAGCAGCTGATGATTTCTGACAACAAACTACAAGTATAGAAAAGAACCCTGTGCTCTAGAAAGGAATATAGCCTAGCAGACACCTAAATTATAGCCATGTAAGACCTTGAGCCCAGACTCCTAAACTACAGAAACTCTCAGGTAATAGATGCCTGCTGTTTTAAGTGCCTAAATTTGAGGTAATATGTTACATAACATAAAAAAACTAATATACCACCATAGCCTGTCAAAGGTGTGTTATGACTAGGCAGCAAATGACTCGTGTGCTGCCTGCACCCTCATACTTCATGTAACTACTTCCCTCACAATCCATATTCCATTGCCTGTATTTTAAAATTTTTTTAAACTAACAGTGTACTCTTTTTTAGAAATCCATTTTTCCCCTTAAAAAAGCTGTACTTACCACTGCTTCTCCTTTCTTCATGCCAAAGCACATAACTACCCCATCTTGATCTCCAATAACCACCTGTAACAGATTAAAGGGAATCTAAAATTACTATTACTGTACCCTGGTAAGCATACATGGGGAAAACAAGTTTCTCAGGATAGAAATTATGACAATAAAAATAGAGATCAGAAAATCTAGAAAAGACACCCTCACAAAAACTGATCCTCCAAAGAAAACGACAAAAGAGAAAGCTATCAAGAGCCATTAAGAAAGTACTTGGCCACATATTTCATTCCTACAATGTTAACAGAACAAGGAAATATGAGCAGAAACAGTCCAAGAATCTGGGAGGCTGAGGCAGGTGGATAGCTTGAACTGAGGAGTCTGAAACCAGCCTGAGCAAGAGCAAGACCTCCATCTCCACTAAAAACAGAAAAACTAGCCAGGCATAGTGGTGCATGCCTATAGTCTCAGCTACTCAGGATGCTGAGGCAAGAGGATTGCTTAAGCCCAAGAGTTTGAGGTTGCCGTGAGCTCTGATGCCGCAGCATTCTACCCAGGGTGACAAAATGAGATTCTGTCTCAAAAATGAAAGGAAGAAGGGAAGAAGGGAAGGGAAGGGAAGGGAAAAGACCAAGAAGTAATTTATTTTCTTAACTGGAGCATAAGAACATTTTAAGATTATCTTTCAAAAAAAGAGTATCAAATAAGGTTGTGACTGACCTATTTGATAAATTTTAACCCTTTTAATAAAAAATTAACATATAAAAAGTACACAAAATATTATAATGAATTCTCATATATCTGTCACTCAGCTTCAATTACCAACATGTAGTACATATAGCAAATGAATTATTTTGAAAGAACTATAGAGGGAAATTTTAACATTTCTTTCTCAGAAATGGATTATTAAGTAAACAAAAGATTAGAAAAACAATTACCTTTTCTAATATATATGCATATATGTATATATGTGTGCATGTATACATATATAGGGGGGTATGTGTATATTAATAAATTAATAAATCACAAATCCCAAGAATTGTTCTCTCCAACCACAAAAACATTAGAAAACTGACCATATATTAGGACATTAAACAAGTCTCAAATATTGAAAATTTCGTAGAGTATGTTCTTGGGCCCTTGATCCTTAACTTTCTACAGGGATCACAAAACCCTTTGTGTATTTGATGAGAGGTGTGGATACTCTCCACAGAACAATATATATTCAAAAAGTGTATTTCCATTTTTCAGATGGAAAAAATATATAAGATTAAATTTTCAATTTTTTGACAATATGCTATTCCAGTAATTTGTAAAATGATAATCTATTAACAGGGATTCTCACAGTGTGATCCCCTGGACTACTGTGGGAGGAAGGGGGTCAAGGAGACCATTTTAGGAATCTACCAGTTCAAAACTATTTTTTTAATCACCATAAATATTTTCCTTTTCACCATGTTGGTATTTATGATGGTGATGCAAAAGCAATGGTGGGTAAAACTACTACCATCTGGCAAGAATCAAAAGAAATCACACCAAACTATACCAATAGTCCCTTTAATCTTCATCTTCACTTGTGACTAAAGGAAAAAACAGGTGTGGAAGCTCAAGCCTATAATCCTATCACTCTGCAAGGCTGAGGCAGGTGGATTGCTTGAGTTCACGGGTTCGAGACCAGCCTGAGCCAGAGCCAGTCCCCATCTCTTACTAAAAATACAAAAACCTCAGGCAAAAGGACCACTTGAGCACAAGAGTTGGAGGTTGCTGTGAGCTATGATGTCGCCATGGCACTCTACCCAGGGCGATAGCTTGATTCTGTCTCAAAATAAAGAAAAAATATCATTTCACTTAAGAATATCCTTGATGAAGCAATAAATACTACTAATTTTATTAAATCTCAACCCCTGAGTACATATCTTTTTAATATTTAGTGTAACAAACTAGGAAGTATGCATAAAGCACTTCTGCTACACACCAAAACAGGCCTGAGAAAAAGCCCTTGTGTAATTATTTGAGTTAAGTGCTAAATTAACCACTTTTTTCAAGAAACATTTTTAAGAATTAAAAAATAACTGAATACCACACTTGTATATTTAATAGACATTTTCTTAAAACTGAAGGAAGCCTGTCACTTCAAAGAAAAGAAAAACTGACATTATTTGCTGATAAAATTTGAGCTTTCAACTAAAAATTAGTACCTTGGAAGACTAGTATCTGCCTCTGTGAACATGACAGCTTTGAAATACTTAACTTTTCTGATGCAATCAGTAATGAAATGAATAAATATGATATACTTGATATTCCATAGAACTACAGTCCCCAACCTCTGGATTGCAGACCAGTAATCCGTCCATCCAGGGCCTGCTAGGAACCAGGCCTCATAGTAAGAAGTGAGCAGCAGGCGAGCGAAGGAAGCTTCATCTGTATCACTCACATCACCACCTGAGCTCTGCCTCCTGTCAGATCAGCTATGGCATTAGATTCTCACAGCAGTATGAACTCCACTATAAACGGCACATGCAAGGCATCTAGGTTATGTAAGTCTTATGAGAACCTAATGTATGATGATCTAAGGTAGAACTGAGGCCCACCTAGCGCCAAGACCCCATCTAGTTGCAGGAAAACAAGCTCAGGGATCCCAAGGATTCTGCATTATGTTAAGTTATGTAATTATTTCATTATATATTACAATGTAATGATAATAGAAATAAAATACGCGATAAATGTAATGGGCTTGAATCATCCCAAAACCATCCTTCCCCACCATGATCTGTGAAAACATTGTCTTCTGGGCGGCGCCTGTGGCTCAGTCGGTAAGGCGCCGGCCCCATATACCGAGGGTGGCGGGTTCAAACCCGGCCCCGGCCAAACTGCAACCAAAAAATAGCTGGGCGTTGTGGCGGGTGCCTGTAGTCCCAGCTACTCGGGAGGCTGAGGCAAGAGAATCGCTTGGGCCCAGGAGTTGGAGGTTGCTGTGAGCTGTGTGAGGCCACGGCACTCTACCAAGGGCCATAAAGTGAGACTCTGTCTCTACCAAAAAAAAAAAAACAAAAAACATTGTCATCTATGAAACTAGTCCCTAGTGCCAAAAAAGGGTTGGAGACCACTGCTACAGACTATTATAATAATATTCTATAATGTGAAAAATATGCATAACTCATTTGACCAATGCCATTACAGGATGCTATAAAATCATGTATGGGGAAAAAACAGACCAATAGATTTTAATGTACCAAAGCAAGTTCATCAATATGGTTTCAGATTCCACACTGCAACTAGCATTTAAGAAAATACTACTTATCAAGTTTAGTGTAGTATCAAATCGGCAGAGTCATAATTATCTAGAAAAGTTATTTAAATACTCTTCCATATTTTCAATTATATTGTCAGGGTAAGTTTATTTTCTTCATATATTTCAAACAAAACAATATATAACAACAGACTGAATGTAAGAAACAGGTATTAGAATCCATGTGCCTTTGCTTATGCTAGAATGCGCAAAAAATATGTCATTATTCTCACTAAATTCTTTGTCTTGAAAAACAGTAAAAATGTATTATTTACATAAACATGTAATGAGTGTTTTTTACAATAAAATAATATTCTCAGTTTTAATTTTAACATAGTTAAGTATCCATAGTGATAACCTCCTTAAACAAAAGTTCTCTGAAATTCTCAAATAATTTAAGTGTTAAGAGGTTCCTTAGACCAAGAAGTGCTGATCATGTAGACTGAATAAATGGCAATAAAAAAATTTCTTTTTAATTTTTTTCACTTTAATTTTAATTTTTAATTGACAAACAACTGTATATATTTATGAAATACACAGTGATGTTTAGATACATATAATTAATGTGATTAGATTGGGGTAATCAGCATATCAATGATCTCAAATATTTCTTTGTGTTGTGATTGTTTATATCCTCCTAACTATTTGAAACTTTACATTATTGTTAATTATAGTGACCCTACAGTAGTATATAACACTAGAACTTATTTTATCTCATTACAATTTTGTAACCTTTAACAAATATATCCTTATCCCTTCCTTCCTTCTACCCTTTCCAGCCTCTGGTATCCTCCATCTTACATTTTGCTTCTATGAGATCAACTTTTTTTAGCTTCCAGATTGAGTGAAAACATACACTATTTCAACTTCTCTGTTCTTGGCTTATTTCACATAACATAAAGTACTTTAGTTCCATCCACGATAATACAGGTAACAGGGTATCATGCGTTTTTATTCCTTAGTAGTATTTTATTGTGTATATAGACCATATTATCTTTATACATTCATCTGCTGTTGGAAAGCTATAGTGATTCCATCTTTTTTTTTTTTGAGACAGAGTCTCATTATGCTGCTCTCGGTATCACAGCTCACAGCAACCTTAAACTCTTGGGCTTAAGTGATTCTCTTGCCTCAGCCTCCCAAGTAGCTGGGACTACAGGTGTGCGCCACAACACCTGGCTATTTTTTTTTTTTGTAGTTGTTGTTGTTTAGCAAGCCCAGCTGGGTTCCAACCCACCAGCCCCTGTGCATGCGGCCCGCACTCTAACCACTGGGATACAGGTCCCGAGCCTTGAGACAGTCTCACTTTGTCACCCTCAGTAGAGTGCCACAGCATCATAGCTCACAGCAAACACAAACTCCTGGGCTTAAGTGATTCTCTTGCCTCAGCCTCCCAACTAGCTGGGACTACAGGAGTCTGCCACAACGCCCGCCTATTTTGAGAGACGAGGTCTCCCTCTGGCTCAGGCTGGTCTTGAACCTGTGAGCTCAGGCAATCCACCTGCCTCATCCTTCCAAAGTGCTGGGATTACAGTAGTGAGTCACCTCGCCTGGCCTTCAGTGATTCCATCTTATCCCTATTGTGAATAGTACTACAGTAAACATAGGAGTGAAGATGTAAATGCTCAGGAGTCAGTTTGCTGGATCATATAGTAGTTCTAGTTGTAGGGGGTTTGTTTGTTTTTTGAGATAAGAGTCTCAGTATGTTGCCCTTGGTAGAGTGCTGTGGCATCATAGCTCACAACATCCCCAAACTCTGGGGCTTAAGCATTTCTCTTGCCTCAGCCTCCCAAGTAGATGGGACCACAAGCACCTACCACAATGTCCGGCTATTTTTTTGTTGTAATTGTCCTTGTTTGGCAAGCCTGAGCTGGGTTCAAACCCACCAGCTCCAGTGTACGTGGCTAGTGCCCTGCCACTGAGGGACAGGCACCAAGCCTAGTTGTAGTTTTTTTGAGAAACCTCCATAATGGTCTCCATAGTGGTTATACTAGGTTCCATTCCCACTAACAGTACAAAAGTGTTTCCTTTTCTCCACATCCTTGCCAATGCCATCATTTGTTACTGTTTTTTTTTTTTTTTGCCTTTTTGATAATAGCCATTATTGAACAATACTTCATTGTGGTGTTTATTTTGTTTTGTTTTTATTTTTTATTTTTTCGAGACAGAGTCTCAAGCTGTTGCCCTGGGTAGAGTGCTGTGGCATCACAGCTCACAGCAACCTCATACTCTTGGGCTTAAGTGATTCTCTTGCCTCAGCCTCCCACCTGCCACAACACCCGGCTATTTTTTAGTTGTAGTTGTCATTGTTGTTTGGCAGGCCTGGGTTGGATTCAAACCTGCTCGTTCCAGTGTATGTGGCTGGCACCCAGCCGCTGAGCTACGAGGGTCAAACCTGTTTTGTTTTTATTTATTTATTTATTTATGTATTTATGAGACAGAGCCTCAAGCTGTTGCCCTGGGTAGAGTGCAGTGGCATCACAGCTCATAGTAACCTCCAAATCCTGGGCTCAAGCAATTCTCCTGCCTCCACCTCCCAAGTAGCTAGGACTACAGGCGCCTGTCACAATGCCCAGCTATTTTTTGGTTGCAGCCCTGTCATTGTTGTTTTGCAGGCCAGGGCTGGATTCAAACCCACCAGCTCAGGTGTATGTGGCTGGCGCCTTAGCTGCTTGAGCCACAGGCACCGAGCCTGTTTTGTTTTTAGAGACAAGGTAGAGCACAGTGGTGCAATAATAGCCCATGCAACATGGAACTTTTGAGCTCAAGAAATGCTCTGCCTCAGTTTCCCAAGTAGCTAGGACTACAGGCATGTGCTATCACCTCAGTGAATTTTAAAAACAAAATTTTTTTTAACATTTTGTAGAGTTGGGGGTCTTGCTATGTTGCCTAAGCTGGCCTCAAACTTCTGACCTCTGGTGATCCTCTCACCTTGGCCTCTAAGTGCCAGATTACCAGCATAAGCCACCGTGCCCAACACTTTGTTGTGGTTTTTATTTGCATTTCCCTGATAATTACTGATATTGGACATTTTCTCATATTTTTGTTGGCCATTTGTATATCTATTCAGATCACCTGCTCTTTTTTTTTTTGTAGAGACAGAGTCTCACTTTATGGCCCTGGGTAGAGTGCCGTGGCATCACACAGCTCACAGCAACCTCCAACTCCTGGGCTTAAGTGATTCTTTTGCCTCAGTCTCCCGAGTAGCTGGGACTACAGGCTCCCGCCACAACGCCCGGCTATTTTTTTGGTTGCAATTCAGCCGGGGCCGGGTTTGAACCCGCCACCCTCGGTATATGGGGCCGGCGCCTTACCGACTGAGCCACAGGTGCCGCCCCACCTGCTCATTTTTTAATCAGATCATTTGCTTTTTTTGCCATTGAGATATCTGAGTTCCTTATATATTCTGGATAGTAATCCTCTGTCAAATGAGTACTTTGCAAATATTTTCTCCCATTCTATAGATCTTTTTCACTTTGTTAATTGTTTCCTATGCTTTGCAGAGGTCTTTAGTTTGATGTAATCCAATTTATTTTTTCTTTTTCTGACTGTTCGAGGTTCTCAAAATCTTTTCCCAGACCAATATTCTGAATCATTTCCCTTATGTTTTCTCCTAGTAGTTTTATTGCTTCAGATCTTATATCAGATATTTCATGCATTTTGAATTTATTTTTGTACAGGGTGAGAGGGAGTCTGGTTTCACTGAGAGGGAGTCTAGTTTCACTCTTATGTATATGGATATATGGATATCCAGTTTTCCCAGCACCATTTATTACAGAAACTGTCCTTTCCCCAATGAGTATTCTTAGCCTCTTTGTCAAAAATCAGTTGGCTCTAAATATGTGGATTTCTAGGTTCCTTATTCTGTTCCATTGGTCTGTGTGTCAATTTTTTATGTCAGAACCATGCTATTTGGGTTACTATAGCCTTGCAGTATATTTTGAGGCCTGGTAGTGTGACATTTTGTTCTTTTTGCTCAGGAGAGGTCTGTTGCAGTTCTACACAAATTTTAGGATTTTTGTTTTCTATTTCTGTGAAGAATGTCATTGGTATTTTGATAGGAATTACATTGAAAACACAGATTTCTTTGGGTAGCATGGTCATTTTAACAATACTAATTCTTCTAATCCATGAGCATGGAACATCTTTCCCTTTGTATCTGGTTTAATTTCTTTCACCAGTGTTTTGTCGTTTTCATTAAAGAGGTCTTTCACTTCCTTGGTTAAACCTATTGCTAGGCATTTTATTTCAGTTGTAACTATTGTAAAGTTTGAAGAAAGCATTTTCTCCATGTCCTATTGTGTTTTTTTTCTTTCTTTTTCCATGTACACAATCTGGTAGACACAAATACACATAGTAAACTATTAACGGAAAAATTGTATTCTGCATTCCAGGAAATTGTATTAAAGTTTAAAAGTAATCTGTCTAGATTTGTATTTTTAAAACATCAATTTAGCAAGTCATGTGAAGGATGGCTTAGACAGAGGTGAAGCTAGAAGCTCAATTAGGAAGCTATTTCAGTTATTCAAACTGTATATAATGGTTTTAATGTACAAGATTATTCCTGTAAATGTCGCTCGATATTCCAACTTCTGTTCGAATTTTAAAAAATTAATTTCAATTTTAACCACAGCAACTTTTAAAAGAATAACTTATAATATGAGCCTCTTTTCTGTTAGACCTAGGGAAAAGTGGAGCGATCAGAATCTATACAATTACCTTTTGTGTTGCTTTATGTTTTGAGGCAGGAAGCAGCTTCATAGTCTTCTGAGAGGTCACTCCCACCTAAGAAAAAACACCAACCACCTAGTGAATTTAATTTATCATATTATATCACACATTAAAAGGATCAGCAGACGCAGGTCATAGTGAGCTTTATTTATTTTATTTATTTTTTTTTTTTACTGAAATTAGTGACATAACTATTAACAGTTCAGTGATGAACTTTTTTTTTTTAGAAAGTTTTTAGTGGCTTGGTGCCTGTAGTTCAGCAGCTAGGACACCAGCCACATACACCAGAGCTGGCAGTTCGAACCCAGCCCCAGCCTGCCAAACAACAATGACAACTCCAACCAAAAAATAGCTGGGCATTGTGGCAGTTGCCTATAGTTCCAGCTACTTGGGAGGCTAAGGCAAGAGAATTGCTTAAGCCCAAGAGCTTGAGGATGTGTGAGCTGTGATGCCACAGCACTCTACCCAGGGCGACATAGTGAGACTCCGTCTCAAAAAAAAGTTTTTAGAGACGGAGTCTCACTGTGTTGCCTAGGCTTGTCTCAAACTGCTGACCTCAAGCAATTCTCCTGCCTCAGTCTACCATGGTACTGATATTACAGATATGAGCCACAGTATCCAGACTATACAGACTATAAATTTCTCTTTTTTTTTTTAGACAAAGTCTCACTTTGTCACCTTTGGTAGAGTGCTGTGGCATCATAGCTCACACAGCAACCTCTACCTCTTGGGCTAAGTGATTCTCTTGCCTCAGCCTCCACCGTAGCTGGGACTACTGGCACCCGCCATAAGGCCTGGCTATTTTCAGAGGTGAAGTCTTGCTCTGGCTCAGGCTGGTCTGGAACCTAAGCTCAGGCAATCCACCCACCCCTGCCTCCCAGAGTGCAGGGATTAGGTGTGAGCCACTACTCCCAGCCCTATGAACTTACTTTCTAACAAAACATGTCAAAGGCTACTCGGAAGACCAAAACAGAAGGACTGGTTGAGGCTAGGAACTCAAGGTAACAGTCAGCTGCGCTTTACACCACTGCACTTCAGCCTGGGCAACAGAGCAAGAACCCTGTCTCTACAATAATTTATCCTATAAAGTTGTCACATCAAAAATAATGTTATGACATTACTGGTAAGGTATGTTTTGAAAAAAATACTTCTAGAAGCCTTCTTTATCTAACTTCATTCAGTTGTTTTATAAAGTGACTTAAAATCTTCAGAAATAGATTACAGTTATTAAAAATGCAACATAGAAGATTTCTGCTAAAAATATTCATACATGCTGACCAAGCATGGTGGCTCATACCTACAGTCCCAGCACTGTGATAGGCTAAGGCAAGAGGATCACTTTAGGCCAAGAGTTCAAGACCAGCCTGGACAGTATAAACAAGACCTTATCTCTACAAAAAAAATTTAAAAACTAGCCTGTTGTAGTGGCACATGCCTGTAATCCCAGCTACTCAGAAGACCAAGACAGGAGGACTACTTCAGGCTAGGAATTCAAGGTAACAGTCAGCTGCACTTGCACCACTGCACTCCAGCCTGGACAACAGAGCCCTGTCTTTGAAATAAATAAATAAAATACCAAACACGCTAATGTCAGTAACATCTACTATAATTGATGATTTAGATTTTTTTTTTTTTTGGCAGTTTTTGACCAGGACTGGGTTTGAACCCGCCACCTCCAGCATATGGGGCTGGCGCCCTACTCCTTTGAGCCACAGGCACCGCCCTAGATTATTTTACAAAAGATACATAGGATGAAAACAGAGTGGCTTATTCAGCAGGGAACTGTCACAGTTAAGGGAGGATGGAAATAATGGGAGAGAAGTTGGCAAAAAAAAGAAAGAGCATGAAAGAACCAGCATATAGTCTAATAACCAGCATCCACAGAGAACTCAAACGTATTAACAAGAAAAGAACACGTGACCCCATCTCAGGGTGAGCAAGGGACTTGAAGAGAAACTGCTCTAAAGAAGACCCACGCAAGATCTACAAACACATGAAAAAAAGCTCATCATCCTTAATCATCAGAGAAATGCAAATCAAAACTACTCTGAGATATCACCTAACCCCAGTAAGAGTAGCCCACATAACAAAATCCCAAAACCAGAAATGTTGGCGTGGATGTGGAGGAAAGGGCACACTTCTATACTGCTGGTGGGAATATCCACTAATACATTCCTTCTGGAAGGATGTTTGGAGAATACTAAGTACCTAAAAATAGACCTGCCATTCGATCCTGTAATTCCTTTACTAGGTTTATACCCAGAAGACCAAAAGTCACAATATAACAAAGACATCTGTACCAGAATGTTTATTGCAGCCCAATTCATAATTGCTAAGTCATGGAAGAAGCCCAAGTGCCCATCGATCCACAAATGGACTAGCAAATTGTGGTACATGTATACCATGGAATACTATGCAGCCTTAAAGAAAGATGGAGACTTTACCTCTTTCATGTTTACATGGATGGAGCTGGAACATATTCTTCTTAGCAAAGTATCTCAGGAATGGAAGAAAAAGTATCCAATGTACTCAGCCCTACTATGAAGCTAAATTATAGCTTTCACATGAAGACTATGACCCACCTATAGCACAAGACTATGGGGAAAGGGCCAAGGAAGGGGAAGGGAGGGGGGAGGTTTAAGTAGAGGGAGGGTAATGGGTTGGGCCACACCTACCACTGTAGAATGGGTTGGGCCACACCTACCATCTTAGAATGGGTACAGGCGATTGCACTAATGTACACAGCTATGATTTAACAATAAAAAAAAAAGAACCAGCATATAATATAGATATATGATTTTATTCTACATTCTAGGTAGTAGTATTAAAATTTAAAGTAATCTGTCCATATATATTTTTTGTTTGTTTGTTTGTTTGTTTTTTGCAGTTTTTGGCTGGGGCTGGATTTGAACCCGCCACCTCCAGCATATGGGGCCGGTGCCCTACTCCATTAAGCCACAGGCGCTGCCCTAGATCTATATTTTTGAAACATCAATCTAGCAAATGATTTGAAAGATAGCTTGTAAAAAGGTTAAGCTGGTGGCCAGAAGCCTAACGAAGAAGCTACTTCTATTATTTAAGCAAGAGAAGATGAAAACTCAAACTGAGGGTAACAGAGATGGAGGAAACCGGTACAAATTCAAGAGATAGTGGCCAGGCACACTGGCTCACATCTGTAATCCCAGCACTCTGGGAGGCAGAGACGGGTGGATTGTCCTGAGCTCACAGGTTGGAGACCAGCCGGAGCAAGAGTGGAGACCCCGTCTCTAAAAACAGCTGGGTGTTGTGGCAGCCCCTGTAGTCCCAGCTACTCTGGAGGCTGAGGCAAGAGAATTGCTTGAGACCAAGAGTTTGAGTTTGCTGTGAGCTATGATGCCATAGCACTCTACCAAGGGTGACAAAGTGAAACTCTGTCTCAAAAAAAAAAAAAAAAGAAAGAGAGATTTAAGAGATAAAAACAGCACGTTGTGATGACTAGTTGGACATTATTAAGGTGGGAAGTACCTCAAATAATTCGCGGAAAATTAGGCAAACCATTGTACCATTAGCTAAAATGGGGTGGCTGAAAAAGGAGGAGATGGGGAATTGGGTGAGTAAGAATTCTAGGACTGAAAGAAAATCCTAAATGCAGCGTGGTGTGACACAAAGAACACTAGATTTGGAGTCCAAGACTTTGATTCAAACGGTAACTCTTAATTTTTAGCAATTAAGCAAAGTATTTACCTTCTTTAAGCCCTTGAATCCTCATTTCTAATGCTGCCTACTTTGAAAATTCTTAAGAGGGGGCAGCGCCTGTGGCTTAGTCGGTAAGGCGCCGGCCCCATATACCGAGGGTGGCGGGTTCAAACCCAGCCCCGGCCAAACTGCAACCAAAAAATAGCCGGGCGTTGTGGCGGGCGCCTGTAGTCCCAGCTACTCAGGAGGCTGAGGCAAGAGAATCGCTTAAGCCCAGGAGTTGGAGGTTGCTGTGAGCTGTGTGAAGCCACGGCACTCTACAGAGGGCCATAAAGTGAGACTCTGTCTCTACAAAAAAAAAAAAGAAAATTCTTAAGAGGATTAACCATGTATGTATGCTAAGCTCTTAGAATAAGGTAAACGGCTGTCATCGCTTTTATTGTGATCTGACTCATGAGGCCCAGCTCACAGTAGGAGGGAACAAGTTTCTGGCGCTGGGGAGAAGGCTCCGGGTAGAGATGGAGATTCAGGCGCTAGAGGCCCACAGGCAGCTTGCAGACGGGGAGGAGCCGGGGAAGAGCCCTGGGGAGGAATCCGGGAGTTGACCGCGTCCAGAGGCCGGGAGCATCCTCAGGACCCTGCAGGCACCAAACAGCGGGGGCTTGCGGCTTCTTTTCCAGTCCTCGAGGATCCACACAGACGAGGCGGGGCTGCCCGCGACTGGGGGATCCCGAGGGCAGCACCCAGGCCTACTCCTTCGACTCCACACCCGCTCCCGCGACCCTGATTTAGGTCAGTGTTAGGAAGGAATTCTCTCAAGGGAGCAGGACTCACCCAGCTGAGCGCCCGACTCATCCCTTGGGTTTACCTGTAAATAATCCGTTCGGTTTAAAACCAGATCCATGACGACTGCACGGACGCGCCGGTAGCACCGGGCAGGAAACTGGGGGACTCAAGCTGCCGGCACCCAGGCCGAGGACCCCGACACGCAGTCACCCCGAGTCCCCTCAGAGAGCCAAAACCCTACGTCTCGGCTGGGGGTTGCACAAGCCGGGCGACAGGGTAGCGGCGTCTTAGGTGACGTCAGTACGCTCCGGCGAGCAGCCCCTAAACGAAGATAAAGCCCCGCCCCTCTGCCGGCGCGCCGCTTTCTGACAGGCTGCTCCAATCAGAGGCGGAGAAAAACGAAGAACGCGGTCCTAGAGTCTCGGAAGGGCGGTTTCCAAGGAGACCAGAGACGCCCTCTTGGCTCCACCCTCAGTCGCGCCAGGAGCTAATCCTCGGCGTCTTTCCCCTTTTGTGTAGGAAAGACTAATGTGAAGTCCGCGTGGGTTCTGACCTCTTTTACTCTGTAAACGTTGGCTTACAGTAGCAGTTCTCAAACTTTCAGCCTTGGGACGCCCTTACAAAACTTATTGAAAAACTTTTGAGGGCTCGGCGCCCGTAGCGCAGTGGTTAGGGCGCCGGCCACATACACCGAGGCAGGAGGGTTCAAGCCCGGCCCAGGCCTGCTAAACAACGATGACTACAACAAAAAAATAGCCTGGCGTTGTGGTGGACACCTGTAGTCCCAGCTACTTGGGAGGCTGAAGCAAGAGAATCTCTTAAGCCCAAGAGTTGGAGGTTGCTGTGAGCCGTGACGTCACAGCACTCTACCCAGGAAGACATAGTGAGATTTCATCTCTAAAAAATAAAAAACTTTTGAGGACTCCAAACACTATTTGTGGTCTATCAATAAGTGACCTATTGATAATTTACCATATTAGTCATTAGAACTGAAATGTTTTTTATTTAAATCCAGAAAGATTTTCCTTTTTGATGAGATGATCTGGTAGCTGGTGTCTTTGGTTCGCTATCTTCCATAGATTTTTTTTTTCTACAAGCATGTTTTTAAAGAAACTTGACATTTAGGGATGTGGGAATACCTGGACACTGCTCAGCAAAATTTGTGTAGGAAAAGAAAAAAGAAAAAAAATTGTGTAAATATAATGTTAGAGAACTACAGAAACCCAATCTCTGGGTGCCCAGTGCAATCACAGCCAAAACATTTTTATGTTTCAAATTAATATGAAGGTGCAAACAATTAGGTTACAATGTTTGCATTTATGAAGTTCCTGTTGTAGTTGTGTCCTCTACCCTGGAGGTGTATTATATATATACCCTTACATAAAACATTTCTTCCTGAGGCTATGGCAAAAGAGAGATCTCTTCAGCCACACCTGCTTGTAAACGGAAGATTCAGCAGACCTAACACTCTGAATCTGGATGTGTAAGATAGCAGACTTTTCATTTGAGTTTCAGCATGAGAGTGGGAATGGAAGACTCAGAACTCTACTGCCCCTCCATGCAATGCCCCACTCACAGACCCCCTTTTCAACACACCTGTTTACAGAAAAAGGTCCAGATAAATAAAAATCATTTGAAGGAATAGAATCAGTGTCCTGCTCAAATGGGGGAACTCTGGGAAAACGAAAATCAGTTCCAAGGACAGACAGCTTCCAAGATAGAGCCACAGAATACAGTTTGACATTGGAAAAGAAACTAAAGTCCTATAACATTGTACATATTAGTGAAATTGAGGAGACCTACAATGCCTGTGGTAGAGGTTCCTGTTAGGCTCACCTTGGGTACAGCAAGTGGCCCAGATCTCAGTTCCAAGGAGATCACCTGATGCCATTTCAAAAAATACTGGATACCTCCCTCCATTCTGTGTCTGGGGCCATTTGTTAAGACATAGCCTGGATATGAGAACAACAGGTACCTTTCCCACTGATCTGGGAGCACCTCTTCGAGCTCACCTGGATTCAGGGGCCTATGAGCACAGCAAGGCAAACCTATGCCACTGCCACCCAAGTGACCTTTGTCTTCCCTACTGAGGGAAGCTCACTACACTGCCTGATTCTAGGGATCCAGCCCTGGGTGGAGAATTCACAGCTCCTCCTAGGAGGAAGATGGGTCCAACTCTTCCTTGGAGAGGAGATCACAGCCTGTCAGTGGATCAGATGAGGCTTGATCTGGGGGCTTCCTGACCTTACTCAGCAGAAGATGCAGCTCTGGGAGCAAGAACAAAGACCTGCAATTTCTCAGATGACCAACAGTGACAATTTGGGAAACACTGTTAATAAAGGACAGGACTAGGGGAGATCCTACTAAAGGAACTTAAAGAATATAATGAAAATGTTGAACTCTAAGTTTCCTCGAGGGGTAAGATTAATGACAAATTTTATAGACCATGTAAGACAGTTGATGTCTTTATGATGTTTATGACAATCACATAATTCCTTATTATTAGAATCATGTTAGAGTGTAATTATTCATATGTATTTATAAATTATAAAGAGTACCAAAATGGATATATATTGATATCTTCCTTATTTAATTCAGAAAAATACGTAGATCTTCACTGTCCCCATCCTAGTCAATAAATAACAGATATCCATCAACCTTAAAAAGAAATAAATGCATGACATAAACACCTTATTTTTTCAACATAAAAAATAAGTAAAATGAAGCAACTGGAATTGTGTGCAAATCTGTTTTCTGTTCACCTTAATAGTAGACAGTGGGAGCCCCAGATCTGCTTCTGCATTCCGTCTATTGCTATATGCTGTTTTTATTTAAGTAAATGAAGAAAATTTATTCCGAACTCAACAGTAGTAGTTTTTGAAAGGTTAGTTGCAATGTAGAATGTGACTTCATTATAGAACATCCCCTCCCGAAAATCTCATCTGTTAATATCACTGCAGATCTCATTAGAAAAGAAGTATTAAGAAGCCATCAAATTCTGATGGTAAACATGTGTTTTCCAAGATTTGAATTCATGCTTGAAAGCTGAAATTTTAAGCATTGGCAACCAAAGTCAGTTGTTTTCCTTAAACTGGGGTTTCCCTCCTTGAATTCTCAAGAAAATGTATGCCAAATATCCAAGTCTGAATAATTATAATGTGCCAGTAGGGCCTTCAAATAAAAGTAAAGATCCATGAAAAAAGCAGTTTAGTTAGCAACTTAATCACACGAGTAGTTTTTCTTGAGACAATTCATGGATTTTAATATTCAATAGAAAGTGTTTTATACATAACTTCCCATGCCATCACTCAGAATATTAAAGAAGCCGTCATGAGTTGAGACTTAAAATTAACAATGTTTGCTATTTCATAAAGGAGATTTTTTAAATTAAATTAATTTTTTTTTTTTGAGACAGAGTCTCACTATGTTGCCCCCGGTAGAGTGCCGTGGCATCATACATTGTTCACAGCAACTTCAAACTCATGAGCTTAAGTGATTCTCTTGCTTTACTCTCACAAGTAGCTGGGACTACAGGCATCTGCCACAATGCCTGGATATTTTTTAGAGACAGGGTCTCACTTTAGCTCAGGCTTGTCTCAAACTTGTGAGCTCAGGCAATCCACCTGCCTTGGCCTCCCAGAGTGCTAGGATTACAGGTGTGAGCCACCGCACCTGGCCTTTTTGAATTATTTTTAAGTAAAATTTTACATTTTAAAAATAAAATTTTGCCAGGTATTATGGCTCACACCTGTAATCCAAGCCAGCACTTTGGGAGACCAAAGCAGAAGAATTGCTTAAGACCATGTTTTAGAGATCAGCCTGGGCAACATGCAAAGATTCTGTTTCTACCAAAAATAAATTTCATGTATATATTTATTTATATGTAATGCTTTATATATAAATAAAAGTCATATATAATTTATATATAATATTATTTGTGTATATTATATAATATACATATTGTCCAGATATGGTGGCATGCACCTATAATTCAGGAGGCCAAGGCAGGAGAATCACTTGAGCCCAGGAGTTTGAAACTGAGCTACGATCATGCCAATGCATTCCAGCCAGGGCAATAGAGCAAGACCCTGTCTCAAAAAGAAAAAGTTTTTTTAAAAGATAAAAATGACTTAATGACTATCAGATTGTAAGAGTTCTCTGTCTAACTCTGCATAGTCCCCAGAGGACTCCAGTGTCATACTGATCGCAAGATTCTGATAAAGGATCACATAAAAAGCAGTGGGATTTGTTAATCCTCCCAATATTTTCTTATTTCTCTTCTCAGATCCTGGCAGTGCATGTCAACAACTTAAGGAAAATGCTACGGATATCATTATTCCTATGTTTTTGCATTATAACAAACAAGCCATCTGAGAAATAAAATTAAAAATAAAATCCTAAGTCTCCCCTCCCCAATCAACTGATTGGATCTCTTCTTGGATGAATGTACCCCAGAAAAACCTTTAAACTGAAATCTCGTCCATGCCAGGATTGGAGGTTAGACACACCTCATTATACTCCCTCACTGTATAAGGGCTCAGACCATCAAGCCTCTTACCTTAAGTAGGTAGGCCTACAGGTGTGTGCCACCACACCCAGATAATTTTTTTTTTAATTTTTTGTAGAGATGAGGTCTCACTATGTTTCCCAGGCTGGTTTAGAACTCCTGGCCTCAACTGATCCTCCCACCTTGGCCTCCCAAAGTGCTGGGTATATGGGTGTGTGCTCTTACACTTGGCCTACATACCCTGTTTCCCCTAAAATAAGACATCCTCTGAAAATAAGACCTACTTACAGGAAAGATAAGACGTCCCCTGAAAATAAGATCTAGCGCATCTTTGGGAGCACACCTTAAAATAAGACACTGTCTTATTTTCGGGAAAACAGGGTATCTATTTTAGACTCAGTTGTTTAAAAAAAACAACAAAGGCACGGAAAGAGAGATCATTATCACCATACTCAATGATATGAAGCCTGAAACATCTCTATGACCCCCAAGAACCAGGAACTCATTGATGTAGCATAACCTTGTTTGACTGACCTAGTTATGAAAACCAGAGAGGTTAAGTGATTTGTTCCAGTAACAATAAATAACAGTAACAATGAATGTGGTTTCAGTTCTCTTTAGATATTGTCCATAGTACAATTTATTTTCCCACTTACAAAAGCTGCTTTCATTTGGCTTATGCATTTGAAAAAGAAATATATTGGATATGATTGGTCAGATAGTTATTCCAAATAGTACTAAATTTGCTTTTAATAATTACAACATATTTATATCTTTTTAAGTTTTTATAGTGCATGAAACTCTTTGAAAACATATGCCATTTTTATAGTTTCCTATTCTCTCCCAAGTCTATTAATCTAAGGTACTGAAGAGATTGTGAATTCCACAAAGTCAAGGGTGCTATGTAATTTAATACAGCAGATACATACAAAGTACCACACTGCTGAAACAGTAAGAGTAAGAAGCAGTTTGTTGTCTTCTTTCCTTTATCTTATCTCTGAGAAAAGAACTAAGAAGAATAGAGGTAAAAAATGAAGAGATGGCACAAGGAAGAAAAAGCCCTGAGGCTTCAACAATCCTTTAACTGTAAGCATCTAAATGTTTTTTTTTCCCCCTAGGCAAGTTGTTTTCTGGTTCTACTTAAATGCTCCCATCTCCAAGTCCCTACCAACTTCTGTTAGCGTTGTTTTCCCAAACATGCCTATTACAAAGTGGATAGGGCAAGCACTTGCTGACCTAGAGCTATATTTATCCTCAAAAGAAGTACTAATTCTGACAACAATCCCCTAAACTCATCCTTACCTCACCTATAGGCTACCATGTGAATACCTTATGTCTAAGGGTGGGTTTTCTAGAAGCCAAATCTGGCAAGAGTTGGAAGCAGATTCATTGAGGGAATGTCCTCAGGAGAAAGGGAGGGAAGGAAGCAGGAAAAGACAGATTAAGAAGCTAAAAGAAGATTCCTAAAAACAGTAAAGGACAGATGAGAAACTAGCCTGAAGCTGCTTCAGCCTAATCTCTTTAGGAGCTCTGGGAAATGAAGTGCACCAAAAAGTTGACCCCACCTTGAGACAAGGGAACAAACTGTTTTGCCCTCTGCCCCCAAGTAAGCCATGCAGAAAGAGGGGCATAACATCCATGGCAAAGCTACTTTCTTTCTGTTGAAGGCAATTCTTAGGGAGAAGTGATTAGCTGGGAACTGCACAGGAGTGCCTGGGAGGTAAGTGCCCCGGCCCAGTAGAGAGCATCTGGGCAGGGCATCAAAGACACCAACAGCAAAAGAAAAAAAGAGAAGAAAACTTAGTTAGACTTAGTTTCAGCTACTAAGGAAACAGAGGCAGGAAGAACCCTTGAGCCCAGGAGTTTGATGTTACAGTGAGCTATGATGATGCCACTGCACTCTAGCCCAGTCAACAGAGTGAGATTCTGTCTGAACAAAATAAAATAAAAATAAAAAATAAAAACAACAGCATCCACTATACCTTGTCACTATAGCCTCCTTCTTGGCTAACACCTTGAAACTATGAAAAAGGAAGAAGAGGAACTAGTAAAACTGTATCAGTTTTATATAAGAATAGTAAATAAAAATAATCTGTCAAGAGTTTTACAATAATGAGAGGCATAAACAAATAAAGTATGTACACACATGATATAGAGACCAGGAGCTTTATCTTCATAGCTCTGTGCTCTCCAGATCCCAAGGATTCTTACCTGAATATCCCTAGATGAATATGCCACTATTTCATTCAGCATTTTTCCAGCCACAAATAGGAAAATTACTAAATATTCTGTTCCATAACTATAAGCAAAATCTTCCACACCAGGAATCCTGGACCACAATATAAAACCAAAACTATTATCTATTATAAAAACTCCATATCTTTACTGTTTTAATAAAATGTATAATAATATATAGCAATGGAAAAATTCAATACTTTATTCAGATCTGAGGCATGACATAAAATACAGAAAGTTTGAAAAATGTTTAAGACACATACTATTAGCATAGCATAAAAGTTAATGAAATATTCCATAATGATAGAAAAAACTGTATAGAGTCCTTTTCTTAATTTGTTGTAACTCCCAAAAAGTAGAAAATTAAGAAATAATCTTTAAAGAACTTTATGTAGCTCCACTTAGGGTTAATTTCTGTCTTCATATCTAGAAAGTCATCCTGTGTGGTAGCAAAGATTTTGAAGTATCAAGTATTTAACTGGTTTTAAGGACCTATAAACCTCTTTGAGTTATGATCATAATTTGTATTACTCTAAAAGTTGGTATAAACTAACTAAAGAGACTCAGCATGCTAAACATAACTCTCTGAAAGATTTAAACCTACCTGGTTAAAAAATGCTTTGAGTGTTACATAGTCCATGAAGAAATCAAATGACTTACTGGCCTATTTCCTCTTTCCTATTAAAGTCATATGGCATTGTGGATATTACCAGTATTCAGCTGAGTTGTGTCCTAAGGCAAATACAGATAGACCATAATATATTTTGTATACAAAGTGGAATTCAAATCCTCTGATAAGAGAAAAAGATGTCAATCATTGTAAGCAAAGATGGCAAGAAACGCCTCAAAAGGAAATGAAACATACCAGGAACACACACAGTCATGGCTCTTTCCTATTTTTTCCCATAAGCAGACCCTCCAAAACTCAGAATGGAGCTAATGGGCAAGGCATGAAATCAGTTGTTGATATCTTATTTAGCATTAAAACACCAGAGGCAGAAATTAGAAGGTTATAATGAAAGAACAACCCTGTGTAATCCTACCTTTAAAAAATTCACGTTACTGAAAAACAACAAATAAATGTCTACGACAGAATGCAAACAATATATATTTTAGAAAAATCTTTAATGTATTGTTTTAGATAATTCTATGAAAACTAAATGTGCAACGTAATCATATTTTCTATTAACCCATTTCATTGTTGAATTCGTCACTCAGGGCTCAACAGGGGTTCTAGGATTATCAGTGACACCTAAAATTCTAAGAAAATCTCACCAAGTCACAGCTGGTTGTAAAATGTTTTCGGTTTCTATTTTTTCAAAAAATCTCTTCAGCACTTAGACAAGGGAAGATAGGCTACATAGTGATGAGCTTTTATTTTCATTTGTATTTTGTTGGCAGTTCAGTTGGTTTCAACAACATTTATTGAGCACCTACTGTTTACCAGGCACTGTACTAGACGCTGGAAACACAAAGATGAATAAAGACATGGTCCCAGTCCCCAAGGAGCTGACAGTCTCTTGGAGGCAAACAGGTAGTGCAAATATATAGAATTTACTCTAAAACAGATTAAAATGTCAGTAATGTAATAATATGGGGCCTTTAAATACAATGGTATGTCATTGTTTCTAATGTCAAGGCAGAGAAATAAAATGCGTTTTCATGATAAAACAGTAAAATCATTAAGACCTAACTTTTGAAGATTCACATGATAAAGGTAGTTAATACTAAAAATTTACACCATAGTTTTTCAAGTATTTCATACTTAGAAATATTATTGCCCACATTTGTGCTATAGTCAAAGCCGTGATTCCAGGTTGCTACATCCATCATTCACATCTCAGCGTGCTGGGATTGAGTTTCTCACTAAGTTTATGGATAAGAATGGCTAATTCCTCAGTTGCTTGGCTCTTGTCCTCCAAAAGTTCATAACGAAGACTGGAGATATCTTGCTTGATTTCTTTTAATTCACCTGTAGTATTTGTATTAAAAAATACATACTTGGTCATTTGCTCTTTAGATTTAGAAAAGAACAGAGTAAAATTGATACAATAGGAATGTTTTCTCATAAAGTCTCCAATAGCTATTTCAATTTTTTCTTTTAAAATGTTTTAAAAAAAACACCTGTCTTAAAAGATAAATTGACCTTTGAAAAAAGGTACAAAACATAAAATTCTCATTAATTTTCCTCTGTTGTGTAAGATGTTAGAGAAAGCTCCTTGTTTTTAATGATGTTATGGCCAAACAATTCCTCTCCCTCAGTTTTTTCTTCCCAAGGGAGGTTATGGTACAACTGATCAGATTTCTGCTTTCTAAACTACATTCCCATTCCAACTGTGTCACTTTGAGACTGTTTCTAGGTCACTATGCCTGGACTTTTTGCTAGTTCTCAATCACACATTCATAGATGTCTTTTCTGTACACATATACCCTTGGATTGACTGAGATTTATAAGAGATTTATTTCTTCTGTTAATCAAACAATGGCTACAAAGCCTTCAACAGTTTAACTAAGTTTAGCCCTTTCTTCCCTTATCAGTACAGGTACATCTAGAGGCATCTTATTGGTGGTAAAAGGTACAGTTTCCATTTTTAGGACAATTCATTTCTCCTAGGTTGATTTCTTTCTAACTCTGGACCTGTGCTTTGGCTCTACCCTTTAGCATTTGATAAAAATTTTTTACAGATGCTCTGTCTCAGATATGCCTTACAAAAGAAAGCATGCTTAAGGAAGGAGCCAAGTTAAAAAGAAAGATGGGTTGGAGATCTGTTTCTGGACAACAAAATAGAAGTTTTTCCAAACACCAGACAAGAAAGATGGGTTAGAGATCTGTTTCTGGACAACAAAATAGAGGTTTTTCCAAACACATGTGAATTCTGTTTGTGTCATTGTTTTATCTGCGTTACTGGAAAAATGTTAACACTAATTTGAACTCACTGGAAACAGAACTGAAATTACTATTTTATGTAAGTATTTTTTAAACTCCTAGAAAGACAGTAGTGTTTACATTCTAAGAATCAGTTAGGGTACTCTGAGTGGAGACAAACCGCCTCTGATCCACATTGTTAATAATCGTTTCTTTAAAATATGAAGTTTCCAGAAATGTAACATAAGATTCTCCTGTCAATCTTGGAGGAAACCAAACTGAAACCCAGGATTGTATTTTTAAACTACACATCAGTGTGAAGTTTTCCAGATTTATTAAGTTATAAAAGGATGTTTCTCAAACTGGAGATACTTACCTTCATTAACTTCGTCATTTTCTTTGTCTACTTGTGCTTTCAAAACATACCGCTTTATAAGTCTTTTCATTATTTGCTGTTGGGGAAAAAAAGATTCAATCACCAATGATACAGACAAGTACGCTGGGTCCTATTCCAAAGGGCCTTACATACCTGTAAAGTAAATAACTCAGGGGAGAAGAATTTAGTATAACTACTTACAAAAAAGTTACCTGATTTCAGCTTAACCCTTTTTCACCTTCTACTGAGACTTAATGCATGATTCATAAATGCTATTTTTTCTACCCTTTGGCCTCAGAAATGAAAGAAGCTTTCAAAAAAAGTTAAGTTGGAAGATCGCAATTCCTAGTTTTTCTTTGAACTAACGGTTTCTCTTTAAGATGCACTGACACTACATTATCACCTATAGACACTACCTTATTTCTCACTATTTAGAAAAATATATGAATATATGCTTTAAGGAGAGCATTTGGAAAATACAGAAGAGAACAAAAGAAATAATTAAAATCACTGATAACTCCACCATCCAAAGATAATCACTGTTGTTACTTTGGTGTATACAAGTACAAGTATGTACATATACTTTTGGTGTATGTTCTTCCAATATTTTTTCTTTACATTTTGTATATTAAATATGTACTAATTACTATGTCTATTATATTTTATGTTTTTAAAATACCATATATTCTGCTATATTACATGTTTTCTTCTCATGGCAATACATATTGTGACTGTTTTTCAATCTAAATAAATGCTCTTATAGGGTGATATAGATATGGCAAAAATGAAATTGGATACCTACTTCATACCATAGACAGAAAAAATTAATTTCATGTGGCTCTTTCATGTGAAACACAGAGCTTTTGAATCCTCTAAAAAAAGTAAGTATAGTAGAATATATTTGTTAATTTGGGGTATGGTTGGATTTGTTTTAAGATAAAAAATTTTAATCACAATAGAAAAGGTTAATAAATTAAACTTCATTAAACTTTAAAACTTCTGTATGAAGAAGAAAGAAAGTGAAAAGGCAAGCCACAGACTGGGAGAAAAAAAAATTTTTTTTTTGAGACCGAGCCTCAAGCTGTGGCCCTGGGTAGAGTGCTGTGGCATCACAGCTCACAGCAACCTCCAACTCCTGGGCTCAAGCGATTCTCCTGTCTCTGCCTCCCAGGTAGTTGGGACTACAGGTGCCCACCACAACACCCAGCTATGTTTTGGTTGCAGCCATCATTGTTTGGCGGGCCCGGGCTGAATTCAAACCCGCCAGGTCAGGTGTATGTGGCTGGCGCCTTAGCCGCTTGAGCCACAGGCGCTGAGCCAGAGAAAATATTACTAATACTTACAACTGACAAATAATCTAGAAAGAATTTTAATTCAATAAATAAGAAAAACCGAAACAATCCAATTTAAAAATGTGCAAAATAAAAAGTGTTTCACAGGAATGGAAATGTGAATGGTCAACAAGATTACTAAGCAATCCCAAACTCTTCTTTCAGGGGAAAATACAAATTACGACTAAAAGAAACACAATTTTACCCCTAATAAGTGGAAAAATTGATAAATCTGATAATGTCAAGTTCTGGAAAGGATATAGATCAATGGGACTTTTATACTTCACTGGCATGAGTGTAAACAGATGACTGAAAACAACTTTTTTTTTACATTTTAAAATTTTTATTAAAATTTTTTTTTTAGTGATAGGATCTCAAATATGTTGAGAAGCTGGCCTCAACTCCTAAGTTCAAGGCTATCCTCCCAACTTAGCCTTCCTAGCAGCTGGAGAGCCACTGCACCTGGTCTGTATTATCTTTTAAAGTTGAATATTTGTATTCCCTTTCTCTTAGAAAATCCACTCCTTGTTATAAAACCTAGAGGAACCTTACCCATGTAGAGAAAGAGACATACAACAATGTTTTTAGTAACTCCGTCTAAAAACTGGAAACAATCTAAACAAATATCAACAGGAAAACAGACAATCTATCGTATTTTACACAATGTAATGTCCTTGTGTTCATTAATAAAATTAATGAATCACAGCCACACACAACAGTGTGGATGAATCTTAGAAGCACAGTGTTGTTGAATGAAAAATTCCAGTTGCAGAAGACTTACAAAGTATGACACTATTCTTAGAAAGTTTAATAACAAGTAAATCTATGTAACATATTTTAGGAATATCTACAAATTATATCTGAAAAAATAAAAAAAACAAGGTAATAAGATGAGAAACCAAACTTAAGGTTAGGGATTACCTCTTAGGTAGAGGCAATGGGGCAGGGTAGAGAGGTACACGTAGTGGGTGATTGGATCTCTTCCTTCCCCAAAAGACAGAAACTTCATTTGCTTATTTTGTACTGATTCAAATTCAGCTAACAACTGTTAAGCAATATATCAAATACTTGTACATTCATTCTTTCATTTAATTCTATAGAGAAGCCAAATTTGACTGGCATCAGTAGGTTTTGTACTACTAGCAATCCAAAAAGTGTAAGTGAAAGTAATAAGACTGATTTGGACATGTGTGAATAACTCTGAAGTATAGCAATGTAAGATTTTAGAGGGGGAAGGGACCTTGGAATTTGTTGTTTTTCATATTTTCATACCACTCATTATGAGACTTCCTAACAGTCTTACCATTACATAGCCTCTGTATAAACACCTATGATTGAGAGCCTCCTAGGTTTCCCAGACAGCTGGTCTAATCCATTTTTGGACAATTGTAGCTGTTAGAAAACAACTCCTTTGTATTGAGCCAAAATCTCCTTCACCGTACTTTCCTTTTTTTTTTTAATTATTATCCAGGCAACATAATTTTGTACATAGAAAAAAATTAAAAGTGAGTCAACAAGATCTCTGGATTAAAGTTCAATATACAAATATCCATTGTATACCATTAACAATTAGAGAATTAAAGTTAACCTGACCAACAAAAAATATGAAATACATAGAATAATACTTCAGAAATAGATAGTATTTCTACATGGAAAACTTCTAATTATTATTGAAAATATAAAAAGATGCATGTCTGTATATATTGCAAAATTATTATTAACATTTGAGGGTTTTTTTACTTGTTTAGGTATACCTTCTGTTATAACTCAGGTTATTGTTTTCTAGGGATATCAGTATACCACATAGCAAATCCACTTTGCTCTAGGGGTTCAGAAGGATTGTAGCAAACAGCAGGTCCACGGGGGGTTGGGGGGGTTGGGGGGGCACACAAATTAACTGTGCTTTCTAACCACTGTCTAAATTCTGTTCTTTGGGGCAGCTGAGAATGAATTTGCTATTTTTCCTACTTGACTGACTTTTAAATATCCCATCTCCTGGGTTTCCCTGGGTTTCAGTACCACTTATTGATAATTCATTTTATTTATATTTACTTCTATTTAATTTGTAGACATACCTATACCCCATAGCCATACTGTGAATGTATGTTGCCTGTGCTACCTTCTCACCAACACTATCATTCTACTCTAGTGGCAAGATCCTTGAAAGAATGACCTGTTATCTTTGTATCTATATAACCTAAGACCATGCATAATAAGGGTTGTCTTGAATGTGCTAGGAACCTCTTTGTGAGTAGAACTCAATACAAATGTCTCATTTTGCCCCTGTAGAGAAAAATTGCCATATGCTTCTAGTAAAACCAAGCCTGAAATGATAGCTTTCATGGATTGAACCAGAGATCATCACCTGGGACAAAGACCATCCAGCACTATCTGGATCAAAGGTATTCCAAAGCAAAGCCAGCTTTTAAAGCAGAACTGCCAACAAGAGACACCAAAGAGAGTAAGACTCGAGGACTTAGAGCAGAGCTTCTGTGGAGTCTTATAACAAATTCCTATTTATTAACAAATCTGTGTGCCATTAACTTTAAATAACCAAACTAACAGGTTTTCAACAAAATATTGTTAAAATTAGTAGAATTCAATCACAGCCATCCTTCCAAGTCTTCATGTACTTGAGAAAAATCACCCAAAAAGAATGGAGGAAAAAAAAAACCAGAATAAGTGTGAAGATATAATTCAAATAGAGTTTACTTATGCATGCAGTACACAACATGCAGAACTCAGTTGTGAGTAACTCAAAGGATTAGTTAGAATTTGGGTATATACGTGTATACCATCTTAACAAAGAGCAAGAAATCTCTGAAGAAATGACAAGACAGAAAAGGTATTTGGGTTGAATATATCCTTTATTCAGATATAAAGGAAAACAGAATGTATATAATGAAAGGTCACAGTGCCAGGAAAAATTGACACAGATTTACCTATAGAACAATCAAAGTAAGTTATTGGATTTAAGAGATAAAGAAAGTTTGGAGCATTCAAAACAAAATCTTCGGTCAACTGTATGTTGAAAACAATCAGGCTGACCTCAAACTCTTCCATCAACATTTCATTCTAGACAATGAAGTAATATCTACAAACACATTTAAAAAAATGAAGCATCATCTAAGAATTTTACAGCTAGTCAATATAAATATATACAAAAGAGAAACAAATTTTGTACATGAAATAACTCAGAGAACATAGTTCCCATAAACTTTTCTTGAAGAAAACTACAAGACTGGGCAGTGCCTGTGGCTCAAAGGAGTAGGGCGCCAGCCCCATATGCCGGAGGTAGTGGGTTCAAACCCAGCCCTGGCCAAAAACTGCAAAAAAAAAAAAAAAAGAAAAGAAAAGAAAGAAAACTACAAGACAACAAACTTAAGCTGAGAAAGAGATTAATAGAAAATTATGTTGAAAAGACTGGTGGTGAGTACTGACTCTGTTTAACTATGGGCATAAAACTAAATATCAGGGGTATAATCCTGACAAGAGGATCAAAATATATCCCTCTAGAAATATGCCACTTTGTCACATAGATTATTGTGAGCTGAAGGCAATTAAAACATAGCAAACATGGAAAGAACTCTCTGTCTACCCCCATCTTCCTAAAAGCAGGATAAAAATTTCTTTTATAAAGAAGATCTTTCCTTCCTCCTTTCCCATACTAGGAAAAGTAAAAATAACCATTATCACTGGAGTCATAAAGTGAGCACCAAGAAGGGTCTCACAAATCTACTTTACAAAACTTCATCTTCCATGAGTTCCCCCCATATATTTATGTTTCCACAATTTACTACACCAGCAACCCATATACCTTTTCTGTCTTGTCATTTCTCCACAAATTTCTTACTCTTTGTTAAGATGATATATACATATATCTCCAAATTCTAACTAATCCTTTGAGTTACTCACAACTAAGTTCTACATGTATGTGTACTGTATGCATAAATAAACTTTATTTTTCCCCCTTTAATCTGTCTTTAGTCAGCTAAATTAGTAGCCCCCAGGTACTGAACCTAAGGGAGTAGAAAAAAGTATCCTCCTATCTCCCACACTTCTAATTATTTAACTAGCAAGAGCTGGGAAGAGAATTGGGAAAATGGTGAAAAATAAGTACTTTTCTTCATAGTTTAGAGATGGAGGGTCAAAAGATAAAACTTGAAACATATAAATCAAGTAACAGAGATTTATGTTTAAACATAAAGATAAACACCATGACAAATAATATAATCCACTTCAGCAGAGACTGCCAATTCTTTCCCCCAGTATTTTAGCTTGGCACATGGTCACTTGAAATTGAAACTTTATTTTCCAGCCTTTGTCACAGATAAGTGGTTTGTATAACTTTACAAAAGTTCCCTACAAGAAAGAATTTTCTTATCACCTTCTAACTGAATTTTGGAATGCAGAAATAATAACTGGAGCTCCAGCAGCTTTCTCAGACTAGAAGATAATGTTAGATTGAGAGCCATATGTGACACAGTAACATGAGAGAAAAAAGCCTGGGTCCATGACAATGTTAAGTACCATATCAGGAACACGACAGAGAACCAAATTTCTATCTTCTTTTAAGACACTTGATGATTGATATTTTGTGGTTTGGTATGAGTTGCACCAAACTAATCCTAATTAATATGAAGACCACTTTAAAATGACCGTGAGTATACCAAAGAATACCTGAACAAAGAGACAGGTATCAAGTTATCATGTTTGTAAAAATGAAAAGAGAACAGCATAGAGAGTCAATTCATCATAACACAATCACAATAAAAATACCAACAGGATATTTTGTGACCAAATAAGCTGACCCTAAAATTCACATGGAAAAATAAAGAAGGGCTTGGCCCGGTGGCTTACGCCCGTAATCCTAGCACTCTAGGAGGCCAAGGCGGTTGGATTGCTGGAGTTATGGGTTCGAGACCAGCCTGAGCAAAAAGTGAGACCCTGTCTCTACTAAAAATAGAAAAAAACTGAGGCAAGAGGATCACTTGAGCCCAAGAGTTCTGTGAGCTATGATGCCATGGAACTCTACCCAGGGCGACAGCTTGAGATGAAGGAAGGAAGGGAGGGAGGGAAGAAGGAAATCCAGGAAAATTCTATCAAATAAGAGCCCTGAGTAAGGACTTGTGTGTACGTGTATGTGTGCATTTTGCTTCTGAGGACTGAATTCTGACCTTTTCAGCTTGCTCAAATTCCTTTCTAAGGGGTCTGAAGAATCCCACTTTACAAACCTCAAAATCTTGTTAAAACTGGTCTTTTTGACACAGTACAATGGCTTATTTTCCAACCTGGCTCTGGTATGGCATGACAGAGAACAAACTCCTGTATCTTAACTTAAGCATACTTTCTTACTGACTCCAAATTTTAGTCAAAGATTAACTATCTCAACCAATTGCCAAACAAAAAAATTCCTAAATCCATCTACGAATTGTAAGCTTCTGCTTCGAGACATCCTGCCTTTTGGGGCCAAGTCTATGGATACCTTCCATGTGTTAATTTATATCTTTGTCTGTATCTCCTGCCTCCCTAATCTGAAGGAAGCCAAACGGTAGTTTCACAGCCTTGGGACTACTTACTCAAGGCTTCTTGGGTTTGTGTTTCCCAGGTTATAGTATTTATTGGCTCACAATAAACCTTTTAAAATATATTGGCAGAATTTTGTTTCTCTGTCATTTGTTTGACTTCTGTTTTAAACTACAATAATTAAAATAGTTTTACAGCATGAATAGACAGATCAATGGAAAAGAAAGGAAAGCCTAGAAATAAGTTTAAATATATAGAAACTTAGTCAATGATAAAAATGGCATTTCAAATCAATAGGTTATTCAACACACTCAGCTGGAAAAAAAATATTTCGATCCCTATCCCATATATTACATGAAAATATATCCTATATGAATGAAATACTTTCATATACAAAGTAAAAGTACTAAAGAAATATGGATTAAAAATTAACGAATAATCTCATATGGGGTAAGAGCTTTCCAAATAGTACACAAAACATGAAGCCAGGAAAAATTTGTAGAGTTGGCTACATAAAAATTAAAATGCTGTGGATGGGTGAAAAATCTCTTAAAATATTAAAAAGACACACAAAAAACTGATGAATAAATTCTTAACTCATATCATAGACAAAATCTGATAATCTTAAAATGTAAAAAATTCGTCTTAACTGATAACAAAATGCCCACAAGAAAAGCAAACATACATTGACTATATATTGAGTCATAAGCACATAGAACATTAAACATAAAAGAAAGTCAACTTCATTCATGATAAAAAATGTAAAAATGTAAAAAATGTAAAGCAAAACCATTTTCACCTGTCTGGCTAAGATGAAAACTTTGGTAACACATGGTTTGAAAATTGAGAACAAAATGGGCACTCTCATTTATTTATCGTAAGAAAGTAAATTGGTACAAGCTCCATCAATATCAATTAGATAACAGGTAAAAAAATAAAAATGGACTTATATTTCAGCCAGACAATTCTATAAATTTTCACATATTTGAAATATTACGCATACAAAAATACTGCAGTATTGCTTCTAATAGCTAAATATTGACAGTATCTTCTATTTCCATCAATAGAAGAAGGAGTAAGCCAAGAATAAGCATATAATAGTATATAAACACAATCTTAAATGCAAGGCTTTGATAATCAACGTGTCAAACAACTTTGCAGAATATCCTGCTTTTAAGAAAACTGTATAAGGAAGACTATACCCATTAATTGGCACCACCAATACATTAGAAACGTAATGTATCCTCAAATCTGGGAAGTACCACATGAGAAATGTAAGGATTTGATGTTCAAAACGACTAATTAGATTAAAAATAAATATAATCTCTTCTGAGTTGGAGAATAGTATTCACACATCACATCTAATATCAAAATGCAAAAAATACTTTTAAAAGTAGTGCTGATGGGGGCAGTGCCTGTGGCTCAGTGAGTAAAGCATCGGCCCCGTATACCAGAGGTGGTGGGTTCAAACCCAGCCCCCAACCCCCAGCCAAAAACTGAAAAAAAGAAAAAAGAAAAAAAAATGACCTAACAAGTCATTTATTTTATTTTATTTTATTTAGTTGAGCCTAGAGTGCTGTGAAATCCTAGCTCACAGCAACCTCAAAGTCTGGGGCTCATGGGATCCTTTTGCCTCGGCCTCCCAAGTAGCTGGGACTACAGGTGCCCACCACAACACCCAGCTAGTTTTTCTATTTTTAGTAGATGAGGTCTTGCTTTTGCTCAAGTTGGTCCCCAACTCCTGAGTTCAGGTGATCCACCCACCTTGGCCTCCCTGAGTGCTAGGATTACAGGTGTGAGCCATTGCATCTGGCCTTAACAAGTCATTTAAAAAGCGGATCACCTGAAGGAAAAACCTGGCAAGCTGTGTCAGGTTCACCTACTGTGAGAGCATTATTGCTTCTAAAATAATGCTATCTGCCACTGCCTTCTCCAGCTTAGGGGGTATTCTTGTAAATGTTCTTTGGAAATTGTAGCAACATTTCATTTTCAATATTGCAAAAGAAATTCTTACTACTCAACTTAAAAAAAAAAATGAAGTACTTGGACTCTGATTTCTAAAATCCCCTCCAACTCCCATACTATTTTCTCATTTCCTCTGCTTTGTACTATTTTTATAGCAGATCTGAAGAATATAATTCTACTCACTATACACACATACACACACACACACAAACACATACACAGACATATATGGAACTACATGCAGATTAAGAGATATGACTTAACCGAAGGCTTACCTGATAACGTGTTGGCTGATTGAGAATGCTGTTAAAACTGTGTGATTCAAAAACTCTTGAGTTAGACTGAGTGAAGAGGTTTAACTAGGAAAAAATACAATTAACCTAGTAAATTAGAATACATTCATTTGGAATCAAAAATATAATCCATTTTAATCTCCTGGATAATATATTTGGAGTCAACATTTCTGAGGAACATTTTAAGCAAGCTGAGTTTTATAAGTTATTTGATATATTCCCAAAGATAAAAATGAATGTGAGTTAAATGCTTACATTTATCAAAATGTTGGCAAGAGGTACTAGCATAGTGGAATTGTTTAATTGAAAATTAAATTATAAATTTAATTATTAAATTAAAATATTAAAAAAATGTTAAAATGTTGGCTCATGCTAAGCAATTTTTCCTGGGGACCTTGTATGGTTTATCAAAATGAACTCATGGCATCTAGAAGGCAAAGTGTCACAGAAGCAGTTCAATATGATCCTGAGCCTATGTTCTTCTAGACTTGAACAAGAAGCACACCCATGTTCAGCTGGTACCTCCTGGTATTTTGTAGCGCTACAATGTTAGCCAAAATAACACATCTGCCAAATGATCTTGGCCTTATACTGAGACAGTCGAGAACTCAGTATAAGACAGGTTCTGGACTGTCTCAGTATAAGGATACTGTCTCAGGGATAAAGAGTTTTGATTTTCACTTCCTCTCTCTATTTTTTTCTTTTTAGGTTTAGCTTTTGAGTGGGTAGGAACAGAATGTACGAATATGAACAGGGACTGCCTCTAATCTGTGGGTAAGCTACAACCTAAAATGTGCAATTCAAAGGCAGGGCCCTTTATCCAAAAAGATCTGACTTCCCACCCTTATAACTCGGGAAGATGTGGGATGTCAGGAAGGAAGAGGAAGTGGCGTTGATAGGCAAGTACCCTCTTAACTTCCTTTAAAATCGTGCTAGGAGAAAACCTTAACTAACAAAGTTAATTTTCCTGTTTGCCACTGGAGGTCAGTGTCTGACTATTGACTGAGGTTAGGTGTATACCAGGCTGGCTGAAAAGGAATCTTGAGGCTCCTTCCTTTCGTCTAAAAAAGAAAAACAGAATTTCTCCAAATTTGTAGTACATTCAATATACAGACAGTATCTATAGATGTGGATAGTATTAAGGAGATTTAAACAGCTCTGTGCACAAACAGATAGTATTAAGGAGATTTAAACAGCTCTGTGATTTTATAAAACAAAATCAAAATGGCAGTTTTTAACCAGATGTGGATAGATTGGGACGCCAAGAAGCCTGCCTCCTGAGAGGTCAGAGCGCAATGTTCCTTCTATTTTTAGCATCTTCTCTGAGAAAAGCTAGTCTTTCCTGTCAGGGGAGTGATACAGGCAGGAGAGGACAGCCTAAATAGAAAGCTTCCCTCACATCTTTCCTTTAGAGGGGCCTAGGTAGCCTCCAGCCAGGTGGGCGAGCTCTTCTCAATCTGATTTTTAGTACTTCCCCTTCCACATTTGACGGTGTCAGGGATGAAGTCAATGAAACCTATTGCCTACAGAAAGAAAACTTCAAGGTGTGAGAAGTGGAGTCTGAGAGCCGTGAGTGCCCACATTTGAGAGACTTCCTTTTTTAGTAATGAAGCCTCCATTAATAGGTCCCCAGAAAAACACAGCTTCTTAAAAACAAAGTCAATTTCAGCAGTAGCAGGAGCTGCCCAGGATGACATCATAGCCTGGTCCCTTTAACAAACCAGTTGCTCCAAAGTTGAAGGTACCACTTGTGGGGAGGAAGTCAATAAGCCTGGACTCAGCTGCTGAGCATAAGGGGCAGCCAGGGACAGCAGGGATAACTAGGCATCTGATGCCAGAAAATTTGAATTCCACACCAGCTTTGCAGTGACTAGCTTATGTGACCTTGCAGAGGCAGTTATCTGAATGGCTTCATTTGTCTCATCTAACAAATGGGGATAATGGTGATACCGACTTCCCAGCATTGCATCAGGTTCTCGTGCACAGCAAAGCACTTTGTAAACTGTGAATGAGGGTGTATTTGTTGAGGCTGGAACTTTGTGTCTTCTCATGCAATTCTCACAATCACCCTATGAAATTCTTTCAAGTGAGACGCTCAAGGCTCAAAGAGGTGAAGTGATTTATCCATGTTACTTGCTAATAAGTCATGGGCATCAGGATTTCAACCCAGGTTATAATGCCAAGGCTCTCTTCCTCACATTACCTGCTTCTCACTGAATACGAGATATTACTTTAAATCATATGATGTCACACCCAATAAGTGCCTTGTAACCCAATAGCCTTAGCGTCCCCATTTAGATCAAATAAAAAGATTTAAAAGGCCATTTTCTTAAACAATGAGATTCTAGCAAGGGTGTCCAACCTTTTTTCTTTTCTGCCACACATTGAAAGAATAAGAGTGGTTTGGGCACATATTCAATCCACAAATACTAACGACTGCTAGTGAGCAAAAGGAGAGGTCCATGCTTACTTTTTGTGATACCCAGCACCACAGATGAGCAAAACAGTCCTCAAATAATCTTCAGATGGCCCAAAGGCTGCAAGTGGACACCCTTGCAAGAGTGTTAAAAATCCACATCTATCTTTAAAGCAAGAAATTAAGTTGCATTAATCCTATTTTTTCCCCTCCAGCTTCAACTGAGAGAAAAACATTTACTTTTGCTCAGGAAGTTGTATGTTTTAGGACGATAACATTGATATCTGTGGGCTTCTTGGATATTATAGCCACAGACCATTTTCACAATTTTAGGCAAAAGATTTATATATACAATTATTACTATTTTTAGAGACAAGTCTCACTCTGTTGCCCAAGCTGGAGTGCAGTGGTGGAATTATAGTTTACTGCAACCTTGAACTCCTGAGTTCAAGTGCTGGTCCCAACTCTGGCACTCAAGTACCTTGAACTGCAGGAGTGTACCACCATGCTTGACCCCCAGATTATATTTTAGCCCCATACATTTGCTCCTATCTGTTTTCTGTTATTTAAGGTTTGCCCATATCCTTCCATCTATTATACCAATTCTATCTCTGAAGATTAAGTTCATGATAATAAAGTGTCACCATGATAGTTATCTTCTTTGTTAAAATTAAAGTATGACTCAACTGGGACAATTCAAAGGCAACCCATTCTTATTTATTTATAAAGGGGTATTATTGGAGATTTGAGGATGAGCTTAGACCTGTATTAATTACGTGATACTAAAGGAAAAAAGATCTTTTAGCCCAGTAAACAGTTTCTACAGAAAAGGAGAATATAGTGGTGGTGAAATATACATACCAAGGAGAAAATTGGTACTATTTAATTTCAGTATAACAATTGAGAAGCATGGAATACAGGAAAACAAAGTGTTTTCTGATGATAACCTTTCTGGTAACTTTTAGCAAGTTAAAGAAGTTTTTGTTTGTTTTTAATCTGTTGGTTTATATGAGCTTCTGATCAAATGCAGCACGAAGACTAAGTGATTTCTTAAAACATGATGATATTAAGTATTAGTCTGTGAAAGACTATGGAATGGACAGTTCCAACATCTTCTAAGTTCACACATAAAAATTATTGAATGAACATCAAAAGACAAGGAAAAAGAGACAAAACATTTATTTTGAGGTCTTGGTAAGTTTCTGATACCTACCCTGGACTTTGAGTTACCCATTCCCATTTCTATGTCCTTCTGAAGCCTTCTCCTTCTGCATTTGGGAAAGTTAATGATTCGCATGATGAAATAAACGAACGATTTTGGACTAGGAACCAGACTGAAGGGTGGAGGTAATGTTTTGCCATCATCAAAATATGATAACCAAAGTTTTGAACGAGCAAACTTCCATTCCACATCACTGTCATCCTGTGTTACAAAAATAGAAAAGAAATAACTAATTTTAGAAACTAAATATTCTAGTAACTGATGCCAGCAGGTTCTTATGATGAATCTAAATTAAGTTTTTGAAATAGGTGACTTGTATACATTTTTCTTAATAGGCCTACATAATATTCTCATCTTTCAAATAAAAAGATATTAATCTAAAATTTTTGTCTTTTATATGTTTCTGTCTGGTCCCACTTAATCAGAATTTCCAGTCCACCACGCACTAACAAAGCAAAAAGAAAAGAAAAATTCAGGGGGCAAGGAAAACTAGAAAGATCAATTTCTCTTCCATCTCCTACCCCAGCCAATTCACGCATGTTGACCAACCATTTTCCAATCTCTACCCACCCTCCTCCTCTCCTAGACCTGCCCAAACTGGGTTACAGACACAGCATATTATACTTCAAGGGCAAAGGAAAAAAATGGTACCCAGATGAATTGCGTTTTGGAGTTTATGTGTCTTCCATTAAGTCCCTCAGTAGCCTAGACCTGCGTAACATATCCTTTTATCCCCAGCACTGCCCATGGTAATAGGCATAACCATCCTAGCTGACAGAAGAAATGAAGAGGAGGGCTCCTCAGGTGAAGGAAGCTGGTTCCCTCAGTTCACACAGCCCTGCCGGCCATTACCACACCCAAGCAGGAGTTCAGAGTACCAGAGTTTTCATTTGCGGAGGACCTGACTTCTGCTTTGAGAACCTATGTTATGAGTTTCAAAAACACACACAGAGATGCTCACACTAAGGTGCTCTCAGAAATACTAATGCTCCTCCAGGGTGGACCCTCCCTGCCTCTGTCCTGCCTCCCTGTGGCTGTCTGCCTGGGGCTTGCCCCCAGGTGTCTATGGCCCTTTGGCAGGACCCCTAGCCAAGACCCTCCAGCCATTTTCCACCCTCTCCCAGCCATGGCTGGCAATAGGCCTCGGCCTCCACTTCAGGGTTCCCCAGGCCCTGCATGGCCCAGGCTACCCACCAGCCTTATATACTTGTCACTTGCCCCCTGACAGCAGGCTCACCACGCCCTGGCCTGCTGTCAGCTTGTAGCTGGGGACAGAGGCCAACAGGGTCCCCAGGGCTTGGCCTGCCCTGCCCAAGGACATGTCCTCTCCTAGAGTCCTCATTGCCCCTTCTGCCCCACAAAGCCAAGTGTCTTTTCAGCTTTTTAACTGCCCCCAGCAGAGCACGTGGAGGTGTGTTTCACGCCTTCTGGCACAAGCTGCCACCACCAGCTACATTCACATGCCCCCAACACACCTCACATGGGACCACGGGCCCCCAGCTTCTCCCGCTGCCGCCCCCCACCTTAGGTCAAGTACAAAGGCTCTGATGACAGAATATTCTATATCCCTGGGCCCCCTTCCTAAGCCTGGACCATCCCCATTATCTCCTCCAGACCAAGGCAGGCAGTCTTGGGGGTCCCCAAGATCCCCGCCCCACATCCACGTCCCCTGTGGCCTAACCTGAAAATTGGTTAAACCAGGTCAGGTAGGGGAGACCTGTTGGGGTGGCCAAGCTCAAATTCCCTTGAGTCCCCATCTTCACTCTGCCTCAGCCAAGATGAGAAGTACAGCCTTGGCCAAGGTCTAGGATAAATCAAAATGTAGACATACTCAATTAAAAAAAAAAAGTATTAAATGAGTGCAGTGCCTATAGCTCAAAGGAGTAGGGCACCGGCCCCATATGCCGGAGGTGGCGGGTTCAAACCCAGCTCCGGCCAAAAACTGCAAAAAAAAAAAAAAAAAAAAAAGTATTAAATGTCTCTTTCTACAAACACATGCGCGCACGCGCACACACACACACAAACACACATACACACAGATTCAGTGGCATTAACAAACAGCAAAGCACTAAACAGATACTGAACACTTAAATTGGAGGGCATAAAAAAACATATCTACAATGGTGAAGAATTGTATCAAATCAAGCCTAATTTGAAACCAAAAGAATACTAAACATTCTGAATGGATCAAGAACATTATCCATCTTTGCCAAGCATCTTATAATTCTTCTACAGGGAAGAATGGTTGGCTAACCAAGAAGAGAATAATTTCCCTAGGGCCAATATATTTTCCAGTCACCAATTTCAAAATTTCCGAAATATATCCTGAGAAAAGGCAGAGTGGTAGTAAATTCATGGGCGTCCCTCTGGTGCTCCTAGAAGACACCAGAAAGTGTGTGACTACCTATCCATGTGGCAAATGCATAGAAAGGCCCAGGCTCCCTCTGCTTGGATATAAGCCTCTTTGTTATGAGTGAGAACTGTAGTGGACAGACGCAGATGTAGCATATTATCAAAGTGAGATGACAAGGGGACACACCACGGACAGAAAACAGGTTTACCTCAATTTCTTGATAGGAGCTATTAATCATGGCAATTAGCATGTTGAGTAAAACGACCACCATAGTAACATTGTATATTCCATAAAGAACATATCCAATATTCTCTATGAATTTGTGATCATATTTGAGTACAACGGAAGTCACTTCAGACAACCCAAATATTGACCAAAATAAAGTCTTGAAACTTTCTTCTACACTGTTGAAAAAATAAGGTACAAAGCAGGTAAATCAACAATTTGCAGTATGAAAACGTATTATGAAAATAGTGTTTTTAAAAATTTTGTTATAACGGATTCTAAAAAGTCAAAAGTGAAAACAAGTTAGGGTCTGACTACTCCACAGATGTAAAATGCCATCATAAAATACTTCAAGAGTGGAATTATTTTGTTCTGAATATTTAACAAAAATGATTCTCCTGGGTTTTCAGGAACTGGTGATTAAATGAACAACATCTACTTTTTCTGAAGCTATCCTCAAGTAAGAATTCTCTGAACTCAGCAGGAGAAAGTTGAAGTCATGTAACGATGCCCTTTCCTTTCTCCTAGAGCTGTGGTTCTCAACCTTCCTAATGTTGCGACTCTTTAATACAGTTCCTTCATGAAGTAACAACGAAAATCATTTTATGGTTGGGTTTCACCACAATATGAGGAACTGTGTTAAAGGGTCGTGGCATTAGGAGGGTTGAGAACCACTGTCCTAGAGGGGTGGAAGTTTGAGTTTTGATTTTGTAGGTGGTTTAGAAATTTAGAGCAGGTTTTCTGGAGTAGAACAAAGTTGGGATTGAAATTATATATCCGCTTCAAAAAAGTATGTATAAATATATTCCTTGCAGCATCATTCTCAGTAGGGAAGAATAATACTAATCTAACTATCCACCAATAGAAGATGGGCTAAACCATTCTGGTATATCTACACAATGCAATGCTACGCAGACATTGGAGGAAATGAGACGGATTGATCTTCATGTGTTTAATCTGAGACACATTAAATGTGAAACAATAACATGTAGCAAGTGTGAAATATTCTATTACTTAAATTAAAAAGAGAGTTATACAAATATTTGTATTTTTGTATGTAAAAAATATCTCTGGAAGTATCCAAAGGAAACCTTTGACTCTGGGCACTCAGGAGGCTAAGGTGGGAGGACGGCTTAAGGCCAAGAGTTTGAGACCAGCCTGAACAACAAAGTGAGACCCATTTCTAGAAAAAAAATTAAAAATTAGTTGACACGGTTGCACATGCTTGTAGACCCAGCTACTCTAGAGGCTGAAGTGGGAGGATAGTTTGAGCTTAGGAGTTTGAGAGTGCAGTGAGCTATTATCACGTCACCGTACTCTGACCTGGATGACAGAGTGAGACCTGATCTCTAGAAAAAAAAAAAAAGAAGAAAGAAAGAAATCACTGCCTCTGGGAACTAAGGAAAACTATAAGACTAGGCCAAAGTGGAGAGGAGGACAGGATTTTCCCTACAGACACCTCTCTCTCTGTTTGAATTTTTGGTCACAAGAAAGTATTACCTATCTGGAAATAATACTTAATTAGAAACGAAGAGGAGGCAACAGAATGAAAGACTTCGGATCTTTCTCCTCAATTTATATAATCTACTTCCTTATTCTTCTATCACAATGATTGGCAGTTAGGCCCTCATCAGACTAATTACCTAGTTTTGTCCCTTAAATGACCTTTGGTAACAACATTATTTGGCTGGTTACAACCAAGTTGTAATCATTGATCTGTGAACAAAAGAAATAATCCTTAAACAGAGATGGAGGTAAAATTCCATTACAAAGGAAGGTTAGAAAGTGTCTTTTTCCAGAGAAAGATTTATGAGAATAATACTTTTAAAAAATGTGCTACAACAGATTCTAAATAACATTGAATTTATAGATTTGTAGATTTAAGCGCTAGCTTATTTATTCATTCAACCAATATCGATGGAGCACTTATTATGTTCTAAAAATTTTGCTAGACCCCGTGAATACAGGGTTGAATAGAAAGGTTTCTATTCTTATAGAGCTACTCTTGATTATAAAACATTGATTTTATGGTATTATAGCATAGATGCTGGTGGGAGTCTAAGCGAAACTATGAGCTCTTTGTTTCTGACCTTTATTCAACTGTATTACAAAATTCTCCTGTTCCTTCCTCTTTCTCCTTTGCAAACCTTCTTGCCTCTAACTTCTCTTCGAATCTATATGGAGTTCATGTGTGTGTGTGTGGGGGGGGGCAGTAAAAAAAGAGAGAGCACTGGCAGTTCTGAGCTCCTACTGTGGGCAAGAGGCTTTATATAACTTACCTTACATAATCCTCACAACGACCTTATTTAAACCTTATTGTGCTTATTTTAAAAATAAGGAAATTGACACTGAGAAATGTTCAGTAACTTAAGGCCCCAGTGCTAGGTAATAACAGAGAATGCATTCAAATCTAGGTTTTTCCAGCCTCAAATTTTTTTTAAACACTTAGATGGCATGGTTGCACATGGCCAGCTAATCTCTCCACTATATCATGCTGCCACTTGCCAAAACAAAGTACTGAAGAAAATGTATAAAATGAGTTACCATTGAGTTAAAAGGAGGAAGGGGGCAAGGGTGGCACTGGATGCAGGATCATTCTGTCTTTTCTGTGCTGGGCTCAAACAGATTGTTTTCTTCAATATAATTAAATGAGTTTTGTGTCTTTTTCACCTCTAAGAAGACCTACCTACCTACCCATTAACTCTTTTAAGATTTCATGTCAGAACAATCTACATGCCGATGAGGACTTGATATTCTACTTTCATCTACAGGGAACTTATTAAATGTATAGTTTGTTTCTAGTTGTTACATTATAGGAAACAAAGGGAGAAGCAGGGGAAGATTTACCATCTGGAAGGACTACAGCACAGAGAGAGGGCCCCACCTTTGTGACAATCGAACAGCAAGGGCTGAGAAAGGCCTCACAACGTCTCCATGTTGAGGATATTACAGGGACAATGACTAAGAAGGCCTAATCAAGGAAGGCTTCACGGAGGAGGTGAGTCTTTAGTACAAAACCAATATGACCAAAGGAAGGAAGTGGTATTACCATTCTAGTGGGCTGTAAAACAGCTATAATTTCCTCTTTTTTAAAAAAAAGTTCTGGCTCCAAAATAAAACTGAATTTAATGTTATACATAATGTAAGAGACCTTCAATATTAGAAATTTGTTATCCCATTTTCTTAAAACAGCCAGTTCTGTCCAGGGTTTTTCCAAACTCTGATCCATTCTGTGGTCAAATGCTCAACTAAGCTCAGAGATGAGCCTTGAGTGATGTAATCACGTACAAGCACTGTTGTCAATGGATTATTTTTCCTGCTTTAAAAACGTGTTTATTATAATCATTGAGATTTTTCGCTTGCTTCATCTGGATTTGTTAGAATTTCTCTTCATCACACCTTTTTAATAAGATGTCTTACTTACGTGGTAAAAGCAGCATTTACTTTAGCTCCAAGGTAGTAAGAATAAAGTATGAACATGCCAATCATAAAGGCAAGAAACACCATGATAAAGAGGACCATGAACTTGAAAATGTCCTTTACAGTCCTTCCAAGAGAGATCTGTAAGGGGCCAAAGCTCTCATTTGCAGGGAGGATGTATGCAATCCGAGAGAAGCTGAGCACAACAGCTATGGCATAAAGGCCTTCAGATATGATCTGAGGGTCAGAAGGGAGCCATTTATCTCTGGCTAGAAAAAAGAAAGAAAGAGATTAAAAATGGAGCTTTCTATTCATTGCTAATTATTTAAAGTAAATACCTTAAAAAGGATCTATGTTATAGGTAGGTGGTTATCATCTCACTTCAAACTACTCTAGATTTAATTAACTGATCAGGCATTATTTTTCATATTAAACCAGAAACATAAATTCTACATTACTATCAATGGAGGAAACACTATGATGAAGATACTAATTTGATTTCATATTGAGGAGAAACAGAATAAAATATAAAAGATGGAGAAAGATTTCAAAAGACTTCATAGACACAGACTGCGTCCAGGATGACAAAACAACTGACTGGACTGATTTGTCCCCTCAGTTTTTAGATGTATTGACCAACTATTTTGTCACCCTATAGGCACAGCTGGAGTGAAACTCTTTTTCTACATTTTGTGGGAAAATTATTTCATCTAACAGTTTATGCAAATAAAATGTCATATTGCAAAGAGTGAGAAAGTCACTGAATCACGATGGTGCTGATGATGTTTGAGCAATATAATTTGTCCCTAGAAAATGTAAAATGCCATTGAAGTGAAAAAATTTGGATATAGATCTGAATGGGGACTCCAAACAAGTTTTTCAAGGTCACTTACTAAGTTTGCAGCAGACCTGGCAGGTCTGTGAAACACTACGTGTGTCAACTTTACGTGAACTGAATCACTCCCAAAAGAATGGATGCATTATAGATATTTGAAACAACAAAAATGAATCTTTCTTGAATGTTTAATATGTGTGTCAACACTGCTTTCAATGACCCTACGAATTTGATGTTATTATTTTTTTACAGATGCAGAAACTTATCAAGGTTAAAAATTTGATCAAAATCATACATATGTATGAAGTACATATGTATGAAGTAGGGAAGCCCGAATCCCAAATTCTCCTCCAAGCTCTAAATACACATGAATAAATTTAAGTAAATAGATTATGAAATATTTGAAATATATATCACACAAAAATACAATCTAAGTTAATTCTTTAATTACAAATGGTGATCATTTGCTCTTTTTTTTAAATTGCTTTTTATTAAATCGTAACTTTGTATATGATGCATTTATGGGGTTCAGAGTACTGCTTCGATACATAATGCATTTGCTCATTTGTTTTCTTTTTTTTTTTTTTTGCATTCGCTCATTTGAATGAGTCTCTTTGGTATAAAAATCTTTGCTGACATTAAGAGATAATGTGTTCAAATTTCACAATGTGTGAAATTTACATCTTATATTTTGTAGCCGGAGTCCAGCCTTCAATTATGTTAACATGCTTCTTGTACTCATCACAACATAAGCCCTAATTACACTCGCGAAGAGTTGTTTTTCACAATCAAAATGCATTTAAACTCTCTGCCCAAGTTTCTTTACTTATAAAATGAGTATTAGGCAATACTTTCTAAAGTCTTATCTAGATTTAAGACTTTACAACTATATAAAAGTTTGCTAACTGCAGCTCCTTGATTTGTCCTCAAAGGAAGCAGAGCGAACATTACTAACATGGGTTTGTGCTGGGTAAGGAAGGCATCAGAATCTTTCCATGCTATGTGAAACACCCAACATCCTCTGCAATAATTCTGCCTGTTCCCCAGAGCTTACATTCTCATGGTCATTTCACTGCCTATTCCAAACTCTGCTGAATTTTCATTCACTTTGCCTGCAGAGCAGTTTAGCACCTTTTGATATCTTACCACTTCCAACCCATGATCTCAGGCACTCACTTTCCACATCAAGCAGTTTATCAAGTTATTTTTTTTCTTAATCAAGACTCTTACTCTTCTTGACGTAAGAGTAACTATGTCGTTCAGCTTAAAGGTAATTTTCTCCCACCTTGCAACATCATTTTATTATAGGTATGAAAACTGAGGCGCAAAGAAGCAAATTAACTTGAACAAGGTCATGCAGCAAGGGAAAATAATAGCCTGGATATGAATCCAGTTCTGTACAGTTCTAAAACTCATGCCATCTCTCTCTACTGCCCATAAACACTCAACACACCTCTCATAGCAAACATGTTCTTTTTTTGTTTATCTTTTGAGACAGCTCACTTTGTCACTTTCAGTAGAGTAACATGGCGTCACAACTAACAGCAACCTCAAACTCTGGGGTTCAAGTGATTCTCTTGCCTTAGCCTCCCAAGTAGCTGGGAATATAGGCACCCACCACAACAATGCCTGGCTATTTTTAAACAAGGGGTCTCTTTCTGGCTCAGGCTTATAACTCCTGAGCTCAGGCAATCCATCCATCTCGGCCTTGCAAAGTGCCAGGATTGTAGGCATGAGCCACTGTGCCTGGCAGTAAATATATTCTTAATTCGCATTTCTTTCCAAAATAGGGTTCCAATATCCTTCCTGAAACCTAAGAGGGCCTTTCAGCTAACAACTTACCGTAAGTGAAATACTGTATCTCCGGTGGGAGTGTAACTTCACTGAGGTCACTCCCCTGGACGTAACTGTCCACGTAATGTTGTGCTTTTGTTGCCTGTAGGAAAGCTAGGAATCTGGCCGTGAAAGCAGCAATGAAGATGGAGAGCATCCCAAAGTCGAGCACATTCCACAACTGCAAAATGTACTCCCGGGGTCCTTCCAGCCAGAGCTCCTTACACTCTGACCACATCATTCCTGCCACAACAAATACAAAGGGAACAGGTTAGTTCTATTGCTTACACTGAGAAGCCATCGTTCTGTCCCCCACCAGGCTACATCTCTAAAATGCCCCCTGGATAAAGCACTGGACTAACCATCACAAAGCACCGACTGACCGTCCGGTCACTGAAGCCCCGGGCAGAGTTAAGTAGAAGAAGCAGCTTCTACTAAGGAAATGATTCACCTTACCAAGTTGGAAATTGGAGAAACACATTCTTTGGAAATAAGCCAGCCAAAGGATTTTTGCCCTATAAGACTTCTGGACATAGAAGAAAATCCATCCTTATAAAATCACTACGGTTTGGTGACTAGCCAATCCTCCAATTGCAAGCCCCCAAGGTTTTTAACAAGAACAGTTTCCCACTCATCCATGAACACTTATACCATGCCCCTACCCTCTCTCCTCATTTCTGCTTCATACTGAGGAAGTAAGTAACATCATTTGAAAAAAGTCGACCCTTAAGTGGGAGGCTCCAGGACATTATGAAGAAACTGAAGGCAGAAAATGCCATTCTGGGACAAGAAGACAAAAATTTCCAATTTAACAAGTTGTCCTGATATAAAGGGAAAATATTGTGGAATTTTAAAAAGAAATGTAACTGCTCAAAGTAAAATTCATACAATAATTACACGACCCAGGCTGAGGCCAGAGAAATGAAAGAAGTGGAGAAAGAGCGAGCCTATGAATTCAGGAAATGAGCAGCTACCAAGAATCCCAATCAATCAAATTGAAAGAACATATATATATATAACCACTTTGGATTAATGATCAATAGACAAATTCATTCCAACTTCTATTTATTAGGATGGTGAAAAATCTTTTCTCTCAAGTTACTCCAAATTTAACACAGCTTTGCGAAATGCCCTTGTGAGGTGAAGTAATAAATTCTCTGAAAATGAAAACTCTCCTAAAATCTTTGGAACTAAAGCAATATAAAAGTTCTTTAGCCATCAGTTAAGTTTAGTCACAGATACTGGGTTATTTTATAACTATTCCATTAAATAATTGATTGGCACAGTGAGTCACTTTTAAAAACTTGTAGAACTTATTGAACATTTTGTTCAATAATTAAAGTTAGAGTTCTGAAACATGGTATGCTTGTAATGAGGCTCAAGTTACTCACACAAAAATTTATTTAGTGATAAGCATCAGCATTATCTAGTGACCAAATTATTTTGCTATTTAGCTCATTTTACAATGGTGATGTTGTCACCATATAAGATTATAATAACATTTTTAATAGAAAATGACAGTCATTTATATAATTATTTTTCGGTAGACATTAGGGTACTTGAAAGGCTTACCAAGAACCCAGACCATAATTAGCATTTCTGTCCATGTGAACTGGGTGGTTTTCACCCTGAAGATCTGTTTGGGATAGTCAATAACAGTGATGTTGGGCAACGTGGTGATGCCTTCGAACCTGTCTGAGGCATTGAACACGAGCAGCCCCAGGAAGATGATGAAGGAAGCCGCATGCGCTACAAACTTCATAAAAGGGCTTCGCAGAATCTTCCCCAGCTGTAACAAAATGGGGAAAGTTTGCTTTAGAAAATCTGGCTCCTGCATGTGACAACAATTATACAGGATTAAAAAAATTAGATCAAATGCAAACACTCAAAATTCTGCTTGTTTCTATATTGTGAAAACTACTATTTTTAGGGGAATGCTTCCTCCATAAATAATTTCATACATCTTCAAAATTCATTGTTTCTCCATGTCTTAGGATTTGTCTCAGGTTAGACTACATACACACAGATGCACATCTGGAAATCACAGGGCTTATACTGGTTCTGGCTCTTATGTTTACATGAAAGACTATGAAGTCAAGGTTTTTAGGGTTTAGGAAAAGACTCTAAAATTTTTTACCGTCTAATTCTTTATTGTTTTGTAATTGAAATGTTATGATGAATTTGCAGACACACATAGGACATTAAAAACTCTTTGAAGGTTAAAAATGTTACTACTACAGAAGTAGATTTTAGTTCACATTTTTAAATATTCCATAATCAAGTTATATCTTCTATGCTATAAAACAGAAAATATTAGAATCAAGATATTTTGTCTGCTAATACCCCCACAAGAAGAGGGAGATATAAAATAATTAAAATCTCTAAGTAGGTTAACTTAATTAAAAGTCATCTCTGAGTTTGGAAAATCATGTAAAACAGCACTTTCAAAGTTCAGTTTATAATTATTTTAAGGTGACTTCTTAAAAATCCCTTGAGATATTATGTCCTTAAAAGTGCCATGTTCTAGGCCAGGAGTGGTGGCTCACACCTGTAATCCCAGCGCTCTGGGAGGCTGAGGTGGGTAGATTGCTTGAGCTCAGGAGTTTGACAGCCTGAGCAAAGTGAGGTCTCATCTCTAAAAATAGTTGTGCACTGTGGAAGGCACCTGTAGTCCCAGCTACTTGGGAGGCTAAGACAAGAGGATAGCTTGAGCCTAAGAGTTTAAGGTTGCTGTGAGCTATGACACCACAGCACTCCACCAAGGGCAACTAAGTGAGACTCTGTTTCAAAAAAAACAAAAAGTGCCATGTTCTAATAAAAATTGAAAACAATTCCTCCTATCCCAAAGGCTTCTACAGTCCAAGAATTAGGCACATGTGGGAGAATTATCAAGTAAATTCTCTATTCTACATACACAGACCCTGCTTTTGAACTCAACCCGTGAGCTTAAAAAGTACTGAGGTTCACATTTAGGTCTATAACTTCAAACAAATATTTTGGAAGTTCAGAATCTTAATTTTATGTCAACAAAAGACCAAAGAATGTCAAGTATTTCTGGGATTGAACACAAATGCACATGGACAAATGTCACATTTTCTGTATTAGACGTAGGAAAATAACATGTTTACACATCGCTCTGCTATTGTACAGCCGGAAAAAGGGCATGTTTGGAGTATATCCACAGCACGTACAGACTTCTTGGTAGTTGCCAAGTCTGTTTCTCCTAAAGGTCAACCTTTTAAAAATTTAAATAACATGAAAAGAACGCAGCATGCCTGTCTTTAAAATGGGATGTACATGGAGAATTCTAGTCATGTTGCCTTTACCATAAGATAAGTGGTATACAGCAAGCATCAACGCAGGCTTAGAAATAGTTCAATTCTCATGTTTTCCTTTTCTGCTCAGCAGAGCTCACCAAACTGTTAGTTGCACTTTAACAAGCAGACCCCAAAATGCGTACTTTGAATTTAATACATTGTTTTCACTGATTAAGCTGCCCTGAGAGACAAACACTTCTAAACCTGAACTTTCCAATTTTTTTCCTGCCAGAAAGCAAAATTACTTGGGTGAGATATGATTTTTGCTATATTGAATGCCCTCATATATTGTTTATAGTTTTTAATCTTTAGTGTTCATGTATTTATAGAATCTTAAAATAGTTTTCCATGATACGTAACTAAAGAACTTAGTCAAGTCATCAAACTTAATCAAAATGACAAACTTTCTTCCTTAAATTGCACGGGCAACTCAACAATGAAGTGACACAGATGGATGCTCTTGCATGTATATGGCGCCTACTAAGCAGGACTCTGCCAGGGAGATTGCTGAGCCAGAGAGTTGACAGATTTCCAGGATCATTTATAAGTGGCCTTGACTCATTTTGCCTGAAACTACCTCTGACTTAAACAAAACCAGATTTCAGAGTATAAAAACAGGATTAAAGGATTTCAGAGCAGCTCCTTCTCTCTGGCAGTGCCCTTTATTAACCTATTACAGATTCTGTTAGGATCACAGGTCTTGTTTAAGGGATCTCTTAGGCACAACCAAATTGACTCCACCCTTGCAAGTTGAGAGGAGAATAAAGGTACTAAAAAAATGATCCAAGCAAAACTAAATAAACAATCTAAAAAATTCAAAACACCCAAACCCCAATTCTATACTTTTTTGAAACTTCTGAAGAACAAAGGGCTGAGGAAACCCACCAGGCACTTTCCTGGAGACTGTGGATAACAGCACTGTTCTCAACTGTGCTTAACACACTCAGCCTTAAATTCTTCTGGCAGATCCAAATGAGTTGCTCTTCTAGTTCCCAGGTTAACAGTTTCTTGGTCCTAATGCAGTAGGGCTATCTATTCCCCTCTCCTTCCACAGCCAGCCCAGTAGACATTTGACTTATTATGCTGCCGGTAAAATTGGCACTAGTGCTACTTCACTCAAGTAGCTTTTTCTCCTCTCTGCCATGGGGATTTTATCTTAAAGCCTAAGTATTTTATGCAGGCAAATATGATCTATCTCACTAGTACCAAATTCTTTTTCATCTTCATTTGACTTGATCCAGTCATTAAAAAGCAGAATCTGTGCTCTTGAGTCAATTAACATTCAGGATAAAAATGATAAGAGCCTTAAGTATTAAGCTTTTTATTTTTTCATCCCGAAGGCACATGGTATGCCAATTACATAGAAAACAGGTATAGAAAGCCAGTACCCTGCTGCAAGGTGCAATCCAGTAGCCAATGGCGAGGAACGGAAGGCCCAAGGCCACGACCAGCACAACTAGACACTTGATAGCTATGGTCTGTTCCCGCAAGCCTGAGAGGTTCTCATACCAGATTGTCAAAAGCTGCTGCTGGCAGTTGGGGTGAGCCACAAACTGTTAGGGGACAAGAGGGTGAGAGAGAGAGAGTGTTAGAGAAGTAGAGGGAGGGAAAAAAGTAGATTATCATACCATTGTCAACGAACAGTTCAACTACTGAATACATGTGCATCCTAAAGATATTACTGGATATTTTCCAGAATATGGGCATTGGAAGGTTTTGGTAATTTTTTTCCCCTTCCTTTATTTTTCCTTCTGTAGGATCTGGGCGACATGTGGTCTCTTTTGTGAAAATGTGTCCCACCTTGCTGTCTTCCAGCTTACTCACATTCAGTTGAAAATGGGAAAAAAAAATGTTATTTGGTTTGTTGTAGACTGTAGCCAAAAGAGAAATATGTTAAGTTTCATGAACAAAACCTAAAATGCTTATGTGTGAAAAATAAATACACAATGTGCTCCATACATATGTACGTACTATTACTGCAAATCTGCAGAAGATCTAGAAAAAAGTCAATAAACCTGCAGGTATTATGCTGGGTCCACACTTGCACTGCTTCCAGGAACTGGCAAGAAATGTTGCTTCCCTCCTATTATATTTCAGTAATCTATTCTCTTTTATTGCTTCCTCTATCAAAAGGTCAAAAGAACACAAACATTTATCTTCAGCAGTTCTTTAATAATTACAACTCTAATCATGAAGAATGAGCAAATTATACTTACTCAGCCCAGCCATTTGATTTTTTTTTTTTTTCCCATTTGATTTGGCTAAGTCATCTGTCTGCCTCATTTAGAGGAACTGAAATTTCTTTAAGACCCTGTCCTTATTCAGGCACAGAAGGTATCTGTAGTCAGGTCCACACAAAGGTTAAAGGTCCCTAAGGGAAAAGGTGCCCATTTGTAGCTAGACAGGCTTTTTTTTTGAATGGACACGTGCAGTTCATCCAAGCTCGGTAATTAATAAGGGTCATTCAAAAATCAATTATGAGTGCCAACATATTTTAAAAAAGTTCTTAGCAACACACAAATCAAGGTATCACTATCTTCTAAAAAACAATAAACAGTGAACCTGTTAGGAATTACTCCCCGTGAAATGTTTTTGGGAATTCTGGGAGTCAAGGAGAACAGCTAAGGTTCCCATTTATCAAAGGGGTCCTCTTTAGTCAAGTTCTATTTAATGATCCTAATGATTCTTAGCAACTCCAGGAAATTCCTCAATTTATTTGGCTATTTATCGAAAGCACACCTACAAAGAAATGGGCAAGTTTCCACTAACTCATACACTTTCCCATCAGCAATTCTTTTTATACTGCCCCACCCCTGCCCCTCCGTCAGCAATTTTCATTTTTTTAAAAGTCTCATCTCTCAGAATAGGCAATGGAAGCACAATTTCTCTCTAATCCCCATTCTTGCCCCCAGCATGCAACACCCCTCCTCCGAGGTGGAAGTCCACACAGCAACTCTGGCAGCTGCTCCTGCACCACCTTGCACAAGAATTTCACAACCCCTTGACAGAAGAGGTAAGAAGGCATTAGCAATATTTAGATTTGAAACTGGTAGTTTGGATGGGATAAGATTTTTGCTTTACCACCTGCTCTGTCATATTATTCGTAATTTTTAGTCTTTAGTGTTTATGTATTTGAAGAATCTTAAAGTCATTTTCTATGACATAACAAAAGAAACTAATGAAGTCACCAAGTCACCAAACTTGATCAAAATGACAAACTTCCTACCTTAAATTGAATGGGCAAACCAACAGTGAAGACAGAAGAACGTTCTTACAGGTATATGTGGGGGGAGTTAAAGTACTACAAAGAAGATGCTATCTTTTCTTGTTTGATGATTCAATGTGGAAAAGCATATTGTGAATGTTTGTGTTCATCCAAAATTCATGTGTTGAAATCTTAATCCTCACTGTCATAGTATTGGGAGGTGGGGCTGTGGGAGCTAATTAGGTCGTGAGGGTGGGGCGCTCATGAATGGAATTAGTGCTCCTCTGAAAGAGACCCCAGAGAAATCGTTAGCTGTTTTTCACCTTGTGAGGGTACAATAAGAAGTCTCTCAGGAGAGCATTCACCAGAATTTGACCATTCTAATCTCAGACTTCCAGTCTCCAGAACTGTGAGAAATAAATACCTGTTGTTTATGAACCACCCAGTCTATGGTACTTTGTTACAGCAGCCTAAACTAAGACACATATTTTATCTTGGAAATTCCTTTTAATTCAGTTTAAAAAAATCTCAGGTCCTGATGCTGAATAGTCATTGCTAGTTGCTACACATATATTAGATTTTTCCTCCAAACCAAGGTTTTGTCACTTTCCCAAGGTTCCAATTTTTGAAAACAATATGTCACAAACAAGTGCAGTCCTATTTGAACTGTTTATAAAATGTGTGGATACAATCAAAGCTGAAGACGTCTTAGGTCTATGTGCTGACTTTCTTGGTTTTGGGTTGAGAACTTCTCCAAACTTCTACTTCTGTCCCTGTACTACATATATTTGAATCATTTCCTTCCTGTGTCATCCCTCCCTCCACAGTCCCTGAATTTCCATCTCATTCCTTAATTCACACGTCAAAATGTCTGAAGCTCCTCTTAGGAGCCAGGTACAGTACTGAGCATTTAGTACAAAAAGATAAAGATGTGAGTACCAGCGGTGTTAAGTAATAAGCAGTCGTTGTTCTAGGGCACACGGTAAGCATCTCTGAATAAATGCAAAATAAGTTCTTATAACAGGAGACTTGAACTCAAAATGCTTGCCAAGAGACATAATCAGAATGTAAAATAGTCTTAATTTGAATGTTGATCTAAATGTTTTGGAGGATCTGCATATATGGGAAATTGGATGGGTGCAAATAAAAGGTATCCCTGGTGACTGCAGCTAGGCTAGTCTTAGGACAGGTAACAGTGCATTCAGACAAAACTAAGGAAGAGCAGGTAATTACATCAAATCAGATTACCACTTGAGAAGTAAGCCATGTCCTTTTTTTTTTTTTTTTTTTATAGATCAAGGGTTTCTGCATGATGCAAACTCCTCATGAAGTTAAGAGACAGGTAGGTGTGTGTCCATAAGGGTTGATGAGCAAATTCCATTTTGTGAGCATCTGGAATGCGTCCTCTCCAAAATGGGTGATAGTATTAAGAGGTGGGGCCTTCCAGAGTCCTCAGGCTATAGGGCCTATCCCCTCGTTAATGGTATAAAGACCCTTATAAAAGAGGCTTCACATAGCATTTGGCTAGCTTGCTCTTCTGCCATGTGAAGACATAGCATTTCTCCCCTCTTTAGGATACAATCCTCACCAGAAAACCAAACCTGCCGGTGCCTTGATCTTGGACTTCCTAGTCTCTAGAACTTCGAGAAAATTAAGTTTTGTTCTTTTTTTTTAGAGACAGAGTCTCACTCTGTCACCCTTAGTAGAGTGCTGTGGCATCACAGCTCACAGCAACCTCTCACTCTTGGGCTTAGGTGATTCTTTTGCCTTAGCCTCCAGAGGAGCTGGGACTATAAGTACCCACCACAACACCCGGCTATTTTGCAGCCAGGTGTTTGGCCAGGGCTGGTTTGAACCTGCCACCCTTGGGATATGGGGCCAGCGCTCTACTCACTGAGCCACAGGTGACGCCCAATAAAATTTTGTTCTTATCCAGTCTCAGGTATTATGTTATAACAACACACGTGGATTAAGATGCTAGTCTTTTGTAGGATTTAAACTCTTGAGGACAGAAATGCTAGTGTTATAGCTCTCTTTTTCTGCTCTTTGTCCTTAAGCTAATCTTTAAATTTGAAGATGTGCTTTATGGCATCAATTACATCTGTATAAAGTTTGCACAGCTTCAAATACTTGATGGAAATCAATTGTGTTCACGTGGAACACATGGGTTGATCAATCTTTGATTTGATGTAAGTTTTATAGTCTAGGGAAAACACTTACTGTATGTTAAATATTAGCCAAAATTGTGGTGTCTGCAGTCACACTTTAAAATTCAGCTTAACAGGTATATTTCTTATTCTACTAATTCTATTCTTTTCTTATTTCAGATAATATCACCTCGTGGATTCTGTTGATTCCTTTTAATTCACACAAACATATTTTCTTTCAATGATTTAAAGTCCTAATGCAAGTACACAGGAGCATTTATAAAAGATAGTAAAACCAACACAATAATGCCAAGTGAAGGCAAAAATGCTAATCCCTCTGAGAGATGAGTTTTGCTCTTTCCAGTGATTTCAAAATAGGGTAGTCACCTTTATCCCTTAAAACTGTTTTACCTCCTAAGAAAAAAAAAGTCTTATGTTACCATACCAGCCATGGCCAGCTGGATAAAATTTGTATACTATTTCCCAACTTCACTGGACCAGCAAATTGAAGTCATCACAAAAATAATACCCTTATTTGAGGTTTTCTGATTGAAAAGGGAGGATGTTCGACACAAGAAAATATCACTTTTTCAATGAAATGAAACTACCATAGCATTCACTACAAACTATTTTTCCTGCCAGATGACTAATAGATTTTAAACTGAACCACCAGTCAGGGAAGGTTATAGAAAATAATCAATTTTAAACTTCACGAAAAACTTCATGTTACACTGTTCTCTTCATGAAATTAGCCTTTAGAAGAACGATTTTCATGGGAATACCACTGTGCAAAAACATGGTAGAAACACTTGTTTTTGTTTTCAGTGACACTGTTAGAGCCAAAATTTATATAATTTAGAATAAAATATTCTTGCGAATAAAAACTAAACAATTCAAGTACTTTTAATGCTCATTGTATTGTGAAATATAAACCAAAATATTGTATGAGTTCTCTGGACTTTTGAACTCGCCAAGTGCAAAATCATCTCTCATCTCTTAATGCCTGAGCACAAACCAGGACAAGAGGCCACACAGCACAGCACTCAGGACCGTGCAGACCAGGGTTTGCAACCCAAAGTCTCTGCAGAGTATTTAATACTCTTTCATTGCATTTTTCAAATTCTGGCCTTTTCCTGCACACTTCCTGCACAGAAAACAGATACACAATGAATAATCTATTTCGATTGCTACAAGTCTCTTTTTCAGGTGAATTTTCTACAGTTAAACCTAATCCCGCTATGGAGGAAATAGGAGAGCAGGCAGGAAGAAACTCAGAAAATCTTCTCCTGCTCTTTCTCGAGAGCCCAAGTCTCCAGATTCAATGGTATACCAAGTTCTAGTATCTTCTGTCAGAATTTTCTCGCAATAGGTGTAGCTCACTCTGAAGCAGGTAGAGATCTTGTTATTTCTATTGGTGTCAAGAAGACGGATGTGCAGCTTCCCATCACAGAGAGGATAGAGATAACACTCAAAATTATAACTCAAAATTTTTTGCAGGTTAAAAATCAATTATTCAAATGGACAAAATCAGCATTTTTGCCTAAAAGTTAATTTTATTGTACCCATTTTCCACAAATCAAATTTCATCTTCTACTCTATTCCATTTCTTTTTTTAAATAACTAATGCGGTCTACCACACAAACTCCTAAATATCCCTTCAATTCTAACTATTTTTTTTTTTTGGTTTTCTGGTGGTTGACTGACAGCAAATTTATTATTAATGACACTTCATACATTGCAACCTACACACCAATTTATTTAAAGTTAACATGCAGGAAGACATTCCCTTTTCAAGACAGTTTGGTTAACAGAAATCTGCAGATGAGCTATCTTGGCTAATATGACACTTTTAAAACAATGATAAAAAAAAAACAGTGAAAACTGAAATAAATTCTCCCTCCTTAGATGTCAAAGGGAAGAGATACATATTGCAAGATCTGTGAATATATGTCCAGACAGTTTTCTAAAAAGTGGTTTACTATTAATCTTGTTCAAAATTATCTTTTTCCCTCAATACAGCAAAACCTCAACTAGCAAGAATGCTTGAGAGTAGGTCTCAAGTCTACCCAATTTAATTATCTTATAATTTATAATTTCCTTCAAAAGTTATTTTATTTTTTTCTTTCCTTTTCTATTTATTTATTTATTTATTTAAGACAGAGTCTCTGTTACTCTGATAGAGTGCCAATAGCATCATAGCTCACAGCAACTTCAAACTCCTGGGTCCAAGAGATCCTCTTGCTTTAGCCTCCCAAGTAGCTGGAACTACAGATGCTTACCTCATGCCCATCCAGTTTTTCTATTTTTAGTAGAGATTGGATCTCACTCTTGCTCAGGCTGGTATTGAATGCATGAGCCCATGTGATACACCTGCCTCAACCGCCCAGAGTGCTAAGTGTGAGCTACCTCACCCAGCCTAAAAGTTATTTTATTTCAATCTTTGCTGAGAATCTTCACAGTTGACTTTCTTAATAAGTAGAGGGGAGATCTGTCATTAGTAGCTGATCAAAAATCTTGCAAACACTACATGTGAAAGTTCTCTACATTTTAGTAGTGTGTGTGTAGAGAGAGACAGAGAGATTTGCCCATCTTTACTTGTTGCTGGGTTCAGGTTCAGACACTGGCCTAGGTTCTACTGATCACAGGCATTTTGACCAGTGGAAAGGGTCATATGATAACAGGTATGACTGACAGCATCCTTTCAGCTGATATAGGAGAGTCGGCTATCTGTAGTAGAGGCAGAATTGTTCTATTTGGGCCATAGAAACTCCCTTCCCAGGTCAGTTCTAAGTCTAGTTCTGGGTAAGGTTTCTGGAAGCACAGCTTAGATAAGCTTGTTCCTCTACCTCTCTTTAGGATTCTGTGAACACCCCCAACATCCCTTACTAAATTCCTTCTTGCTTAAAGTGGGTATAGTCTGCTACTAAGGACTGGCACCAGTACAAAGAACATGATAACTTCCTTTGATGACTGAAGACTGAACTTGCTTAAGAGTCATCATACTGAGTGTGAATTTTCATAATGTAGAAAGGTTACTAGCTAATACCTATTAAATAATCACTGTGTATTACCTGTGCTAATTACATGCTTTATCTCACGCAATCCTCAAACAACTGAGTAAGTAGGTATTATTATTGTCTTTACTAATGAGCAGACCGAGGCTTAGATGGTTAGGTGACTTGCCCACAGTCACACAGGGAATGTATGGTGACATCAGGACATGAACCCCTGCAGGCAGGTTCTAGAACCATGCCACATTACAGGAAGGACACAAGACTTGGCTGTGTGTAGACTGACCAGTCCATAAAACCAGATCTAGTCTCAATAATAGCTTACTTCATTTATCAGCTCCTCTCAAAGTAAAAAAAAAAAAAAAATCTAACACTTGCAATCATGTCTTGCCCCCAGAACTTTACCTAACAAATGCAATCAGTGTAACCTGGCTTATCGTACCCTCAATGAATCCCCAAAATAAAAAAATAAAAAATAAAAATAAATCTAACACATATAAACTGTTGTATTCTACATAACTGAGATTTTTACTACTGTGAAACATCTTAACTATAATTTTCATGAACTATTTAAAACCCCCATATGTGTTAGCAAATGGATACACATAGCAGTTTTGAGTAAAAAATCATTTTTATTTCTGGCACCTATGAGACCAACTCCATAGTTGTGTGACCTTAGAAGTGTTAGCAAACTTGACAAACCTCAGTTTCCTTGTGGAATAGAAAACCTCATCATATGTCTTACCTCTTTTACAGGTAAAATAAAGAGTAGCATAGGCTTGCTGCAAGGACTAACATAGGAATGTATGTAGCAGTGCCTCCAAAAATATTTACAAGTAACAAATATCATTATTAATTATATTGTAATTAATAGTTTACAGAGTGCTTTTGTCTATCTTAATCTATTTAACTGTCACTAAAACTCTGAGATAGGTAAAAGATATTGTCCTCTTTTTTATATGAAGAAACTGAAATTTAAATATTTATAACTTATCTAAGATCCCACAATGGGTAAAAGTGGAAAGGATCAAAAGTTAGACATTTGACTCGGAACTTTATTATGATTCTTCACGTAATCTCTTTCCTGAAGAAAAAAAAATTATCAATAGTATCTACTTTTATTTTAAAATTTTCTCTGGGATTATGGCATAGTTGATATCACATGTGTATTTTAATATGGTGCTGGTTGAAAATGGGCCCACTCACCTTTTTGACTTCATACTTAATGGCAAGTTTGACACGACTCAATGAAGCTTTATGCCTGTGCACTTCCAGGGGCTCTGCTGATTCCAGGTCTCCATTCAGAATGGCTTCTACCTCTTCTGAGTCTCGGCAGAGATCCAGCACACCAACTACAAAGTCTTTGCATTGCATGGAAAGTTTCCGATAGTCATTCTAAGAACAAGAGTTTTAGCGTTTAATGCAAAGAATTTACTCTCTTTAGGCGGAAAGTGTTTAGAGTTTGTGCGAATTAGAAAAGGTGTCCCTTTCTCTGGGTAGAAAGCTGCAGCTCCTACGTGGATGTAAGGCTTATTGAGTTAGGTACAGGCTAGATTTGTTCCCATCTAACTCCTTAGCCACATTTCCTTCTGCAACCAGCTCAACCATATGAGACAGATCTGAAAATGGTATGTACAGGATCTCACTTAGACACTTAAGTGGAACCTAAAAATGTTACCAGAGGCTGGGGGCAAGGCAGGGGTTGGGAAGGGAATGGGGAGACACTGGTCAAAAGGCACAAAGTTTCAGTTAGATAGGAGGAATAAGTTTTTGAGATCTACTTGCCCATCATGCTGACTGTAGTTATTAATATAATAATATATATTTCAAAAGTATTAAGAGAGTAAATTCTGAATGTCTCCCTATAGAAAACATTAAGTGAGGTGAAAGATGTATTAATTAGCTTAATTCAACTATTCCACATTGTATACATGTATTAAAACATCCACATGTACCTCATAAATATATAATTACATGTCAATTAAAAAAATTTTAAATGTACTTAAAAAATTGTATGCACATAAGTTACTGATTTATATTAAGCAAAGCTGTCTAAGTGCCAATGCTGAAAGACTAAAAGATCAAACAGTACAAATAATAGTTCTTTTAAAGCCGAAACAAGACGGTTCCTACAATGGAAATTTTTTTTAAATGGTAATTTTTTTTCAAATGGCAATTTGACACAGAAGATCAATTATGTGATATGAAAAGTTTCATCATCAAAATGGAGTGTTAAAAACACAAAAAACAAAACCCCGGAAAAAGAGCCAAGGAAGGCCTTGAAGTGAGGGTTTTCATGCCTGAATGCCTGATTAAAAACTATCACAAAAGACTCTGAAGAAAACTGCAGACTTGCACAAAGGTTCTTACAACCTTACATAAAAAATACTTCATAAAAAATACAGGCAGGCCCAGCAACTGCCTGTCCAACCTCAGACTGGTCCTACCCTTGTTATCAATTCTTATAGCCAGGGATAGTTATCTCAAAGTCATTATGTAATCTTCCCCATTTTTCCTTTGAAAACTTTTATCTTCCTCTACCTCCTTCAATACACACATCGTTTACAATGGCACACAGTCTATTGCAGTGTCATATTCCCAAATAAATACCATTTGCTTTTGGAAAACTTTTCTCTGTTATTTGGGTTGACAGTGAAAATAACTTGTTCAGCTTACTATCCCTTGCCTTTTTGGAGACATTGCTTTTCAAAGTGTAGTCCTCAGACCAGCAGCATCAACAGCACCTGAGAATGTGTTAGAAATGCAAATTTTCATTAGCTGGGTATGAAATTTTTCATTAGCTGTAGTCCCAGCTACTCAGAAGGCCGAGTCAGGAGTATTTCTTTTTTTTTTTTTTTTCTTTTTTATTTTTTTGATTTTGGCCAGGGCTAGGCTTGAACCTGCCACCTCTGGCATATGGGACCGGCACCCTACTCCTTGAGCCACAGGCACCACCCGAGTCAGGAGTATTTCTAGAGCCCAGGAGTTACAAGTTACAGTGAGCTATGATCCCACTACTGCATTCCACTAGCCTGGGTGACAAAATGAAACCCTGTCTCTAAAAATAAAAAAGAAAGAAATTCAAATTCTTGGACCCCACCCCAGACAGCCTGAATCCTGATTTGGAAAATTAGGGAGGGCCCTGTTTTAACACACATTCCATGTGAGTCTGATGTATTTTAATGTCTGAAAATGAATGGTTTATAATGAATGTACAGAGGTAGATCGGTATCCACCAGTACAGAGAGGGTTTTTTCCCCTAGTTTGTATGAAGGGCATATTATCATGCCCCGTGGAGCTGTAGGGAGAGAAATTTCTGATTATATGTAATTGAATTCTCAAGGGTTACAGAATATCAATACCTGAGAGAAAATTTTCCAGGCCACTGGAACTAACACTTTGCTAAAAATAATCTGTGAATCTTTAATTTCATTTGCATATTTACAAGTGGCATGAACTGGTATAAGAAAGTCAGTTGGTAGCTTTCCCTGTTACTTTCTGAATGGAGTTTTATTATTCTAGCCCATTGGTTCCAGCCAGAGTCTCAAAAACCATCCCTTGGGGAAATGTCTCACTTTTGGAAACCCCAATTCCACTTTTATGACTTTCACTAATTCTAGCCCATTAGGAAAGTTAACCAGATAATAATTTAATTTGGTACATGAGGAAAATAGAATTCCTCATTTCAACGTGTCCTGAAACACTCAGTGTATTTATGTATGTAATGAGGCAATACTTAGCACAGTGGAATTTTGGGCTTCCAAAAATCATACATTAAAAATAGACATGAAGAATTCCAATTTTTTTCCCTTAAATAATTAATTTGCTTTGATAGGAAAAACCACATCACTAGCTAAAATAAACATGAAGATGAGAGACGGTTTAAAGGCTACACAGACTAGAATAGTTTCCATTTCAGATATCAGAAATTCAGATAAAGAACAGTTACAGTTAATCCTTTCCCCTCATAAGGGAACAGATAAAATGAATAAAACTTCAATCTTTGGTTTCCATTCAAGTGGGTACCATGCAACTGATAAAATTAATAAAATGTTCAGTCTCTGGTTTCTATGCAGAGTGTCAGTTGAATATCCATCTGCCCTCCATTCCTGAAAGACTAATGAAATATTTTATTATAGCATCCAGAAGAAGTATTAAATCCATGCCTGTTTCCATATAAAGCTCCCCTTTTAATACAATTTTGTAGATGAAATTTCCTCACGTTATTCTTTAGTTCAGACTGTTCTTTAAAATTTGGTACAACATAGGATGGCCATTTCTCCATTAATCAGAAATAAAAGAAGCTACTTTCTACGCGTTGAAGGAAACATAGTTCCCACTTCTTCTGTTAACACTTAACGAATAATTCATTACCTTTAAAAATTATAATCTGTAGGCTGCTCAGTTTGAGGGAGCCTAATTTAGTTTTGCTTAATGGTTATTGTGTCACTATCCATTACCACGGCCCTCTGCAAAAGCTGTGTGTTATTTTCACATCCACTGAAAGATCAGTCAGGAAGTGAAAAATTGGTAATCATACAAGTTGCAAGGGCAACACTGTTTTCATAACAGTATAGACATTCCCCACTGGAAGAAGTCTGTCGCCCAAGTGCAGAAAATAAGCAGAGCTAGAGACAATGGCAATTTATTTTATCACAATCATTGGATACTGATACCATTTTTTAAAAACGTATGCAGAGCTCATAGGAAAAAATGAAAAGCTCCAGCTAAAGATAACTTCTCCTCAGTTGCAAAAGCAACTATCTGTTTAAAGTGGACGCTGTCTGTTAGTTCCACCACAAGGTCCTGCCTCAGGTTACTTTACAGCTTAGACCATTTGTATGGTCTACGTTTTCTAATAATCTTCTCCTAATTTAGTTTTGCTTAGTGGTTATTGTGTCACTATCCATTATCACGGCCCTCCACAAAGCTATTAGATGGACCTACCAATAGCTTAGGAGTAACACATGTTATAGAGAAAGAATTCAAAACGCTGAGGATCTTCTCAAGTCAGAGGAAGAACAGTGAATTTCTTCATCACAAGCTATCGATGGGTTCCTGCACACTCCTTTTAATGTGTATGATTTAATCACCATTTAATCATTTTTTATCTTTAAGAGAAAAATTAAAATTCATCACTCTGTTAGGCTCTTTCCCTAATAACAAAAGAGGCAAGATTCTGGAGTAGTTAAAAGCATGAAATCTGAAGCCAGACAGCCTGAGCTCAGGATCTTACCACTTACTAGCTGTGCGATCTTATGGAATTCATCAAACCTCTCTGATGAGAATAATCCTACCTAATATTTGTATTGTGAGATTAATAGGTGAGAACGTGGGTGGTGTACTATTAAATACTACAAAAATGCTTCAGTATAACCAGGTATCTTATTTTAGATATAATACCTAGGACTGAGAGCCAGGACACTCAAATCTTGGCTCAGCAGATGGCATGTTGGCTTTGGCCTTGGTCTTCTCATTTGCAAAATGAAAGGTCTATATAATCAGATGACTCCTACAGTATCTTTTGCTATAAAATCCAATCTTACTTTTGGATTATATCCATTTTCTTCTTTACAGCTGTAGAGTGTTATAAATTGGAACTGTTTTTCTATTTGAAGGAGAGGAAAACTGAAGCACAGGGAAGTAAAATGGCTATTTTTTTTTGTTTAAAACAATGCATAATTGTCTCAGTCAGAAGTAGTAAATTTCAATTTGTATTCTCACGGCTTAATAAATGACTATCTTTCTTGCCACTGACATTTGGAGGATTAGACCTAGAGACCATCCTGTCCAATATTCTGTTTCTCAGAATAGCTTCAGGCAGCATTTGCACATCCAGAATATTTTTTTAATAACCTGTCACTGAGATGTCCTCCATTAACTTATCTAAATCCATATCCTAGAATGTTTGACCTCTTGGGGACATGACCTTCATATGGTTTTGACCCCAAGCCTACTGCATTCTTTGAGAAAACTTCAGAAACTGCACGGATGGGAATCTACTCCTGAGCACCTAAATGAGGGCCATTTCTGGGGTAAAGTACATATTACAGGGCATTGATAAGATAAAATAGGGGTAAGTAAGTGAAAAGGAAAAAGGAAAAAAAAATTACCTCTTCTTCACTAGGGAGCACATTATCTATTTTTTCATTTCAAGGCTAGTCCTTTGAGCTCAAAGTCCCCATGGACAGAATATAGAAACCATCATGGAACAGGGCAAATTAGGTTACCTGCTTGCCTCAGAAATGAGCTTCAGTTCCACTGCCCTTTCAGAGTTCAGAGTCTCTGGGTCAGCGCTATGAAAGCACTATATTCTCTGTCTGTCTAAAGCCCTGAGAGAAGGACGTAAGCAGGACATGAGAGGGCAAAGAGGTGAAAGGATGACAGATAAGAAAGGAATAATAAGGACGGCTAAAATGGGGGGTGGGGGCACATGCAGTTCGGGGAGAGAGACCTGCAGTCCTTAGAGACTTCTGAAGAACTGTTCTAATTTTGGCTCTGGGAGTTATGCTACACAAGTGCTTTCCACACAATCCAGGAAAAGGAACTGGGAGATTTGGATGATTTTTGCATATCCTTAGATATTTGGCAGCTTTGTAGATATCCTCTAAAGCCCACTTGTGTTTTTGACTCTTTTTTGCCTCTTGTGGTATTTTCCCACCTTTGAAAGATTATCAGAGGTGAGCCTTTAAGTCAGAATAAAAGAGATTCTAAGCATTACCAATATGGATTTAGCCAGCTTCAGGGGAAAACTATGAATAACAAATTCTCTTACCACCACTTCACTGAGATGACTCTTCTGGATAGAATTGAAAACATCACCATCTTTAGTAAATTATTAAAAAATAATCTTGGAAAATATTCCCTTTTATAGAATCTCTTTTGCAGACTTTCAAGATATATCAGGCAAAATTTGTAAAAACAACGTATATGTGACATTTGAAATAGTGGCAAACAAATTTAGAATTATATTTTATTATTATCTGAAAATAATGAACTTACATTTAGAGGTATTTTACCCAAGTCCTTTTCTACTCTCTTTAAACAGAATTTTAAGTTTCTACTTGCTTTATCTGAATTCTATCTTTAGGAAAGCTCATTTTTGGTCCAAGGAAATAAATCTTTTCAGATACCACATAATGAATATATTCAAAGAGAGAAGATATAGAGTGATATTTATTTTGCTTTTTGTATTTTCCCACATTTTACAAATGTTTTTTACAATAAACATGTATTGCTTTTATTACAGAAAATAATTAATGGATTAACAAATAAAATTATACTCTGGCTAGATCTCCACCAGGACAAGATAAGGGTTAATGATTCTCTAGGGAATTTGCTGGGCATAAAAGGGTGGGGGGAGAACCACTTTCCCACCATTTTCTTGCAACCCTATGGTAAGATTTTCCTTACTCTGAATTATATTGCTACTTGCATTTGTGTGAATCTCATGCTAGTATGAAAACCATACTAAGATGTGAAAGACAGAATAATCATTCTGTGATCTATACAACAAAACTAGGCTAAAAAGAGTAACTCAGCATCTGTAAAATAACTCAAGAAATTGGTGTCTACAATCATATTCTTAGGTATAATATGGGAGATAAGAACCTGCCAAAAAGAGTCTGAATGATTTTGGCCAGAACTACAAAATATCCTTTTGTTTCAGACTTAGTAGCTAGAACTATTCAAAATGCATAGGAGGATGTAGCAATTGATTTTAAAAAACGGTCTATCATTAATACATAATTTTTTATAAAATAAATAATACTGCTTGATGGGAGATGATGTCCATGACTTATTTGGAGAAAAAACAAAGCCCATTAAAGCAAACCACTTAGCTGTCCTTCTATTTCTGAGTTGACCTGACATCTGTGGCTTACCATGCTGAATATATATTTGTGAAATTTAAGAGGAGGCATTTTTGTCACATTAGTGAAGTTATTTTAATAGTATTTTATATCGTCCCTTTGATTTTTCATTCTAAAGGGATATACAAATGCTTTGGCCAATGAACAGTGCACAAATACTACTACAGAGAGACGGAACAGGAACTTGGTCCGTCCTCTCCACCGATGGACCTGGTGTTGCAGTAGCTCCAGGAATAGTGCACTCCCTCAGTTAATAAGCAAATAAACCAAAAACCTAACACTGCTCTGTTGGGTGCCACTATACAGCTATCCACAGACAGGAAGAAGAATGTGAAGAGGTGAACATCACATCCGTCCCTTCCTGTAATAAAATGGGAAAGAAGTCTTGAGTTTTGTTTAATGTTTACCCAGAACATTAGAGTTGCACCATAATTATAGCTCTCTGATGCAGAATACAGTTCACATATCCCCAAAGTCAACTGATCACAGCATCCTCATTGAGAGGGGGGAAAAAATCCCACCAGATCAGCTGTGGATGATGCTCCCAATTCCTCGAGATTTTAAATCCACTGCACAGAACTATTCTGGGGAGCAAATTACCCAAGGGGCAGGGCAGCGCAGCTGCGCAGTGGGTGGGCGCGAGCAGCTTACCTTGAACTCCTTCTCTATGTTGGCCAGTTTGGCCAGCTCGTTGCTGAGCTCCAGGGCTGTGAGCACCGGGTCTTCGCTGGACAAAGACAGGTACGCCGGACTGGCCAGCCCCTTGTAGGCGTTGATCCTCGAGCGCGAGTGGCTGAAGGAGTCATGTCTCTGTTTCTCCGTGCAGTCCCCGCACTTGCAGAAGTAGTCGTGCGGCCGCTCGATCCTGGCGCCCTTCAGCAGCAGCATGTGCACCACTTCGTACTTCTGGCAGTGCGCCGCCAGGATGATGGGGGTGATGTCGGGGGAGAAGCGCGTGCCGTCCTCGTCGTACGCGTAGAAGTCGTCGTCCTGCAGCTCCTGCTCGCAGGGGCTCAGCGTCAGGCGCTTGCTGGCCGCGAAGCCGGGGTGGTTGAGGATGGCCTCGACGATGCGCACGTAGCCCTTGCTGATGGCGAGCAGCAGGGCGTCGCCGATGCGTGCCAGGTTCTCCTTCTTGAGCAGCAGCTCCGTCACCTCCAGGTGCTCGTTACCCACGGCCAGCTGCAGCGCGTTCTGGCCCATGTAGTCCACGCAGTTGACATTCAGCGTCTTGGACTCCTCCAGCATCTTGCGCACCACGGGGATGTTGCCGTACTCCGCGGCGTCGAGGAAGCGTTCCTCCTCGGCGGTGAGGCTGGTGCCGCGGTCGTTGAACATGAACGCGGGACCCCGGACGGCCTGGCGCCGGCCCTTCTCCCGCATCACCGTCATGCGCCTCAGGGATGGGCTTCCCTCCATGGACCTAGTCAGTAGCAACAACAGAACAACCGTAGAGTATTAGAGTATATTGCTTCCTCGCAAATATGGGGACCCCTTCTGCAAAGCACAGTATCTGCCACAGACCTGTGCCCTCCAGGAGGTCGGGTCAGTTGCCAATCACTCGGATGCTGCGGACTCACCTGACATGGACGCCTCTATCTGAAGCTGGCTGCTTTAACCCGGAGAGGAGCTGTTAATGGTTCAGAACAAGAGCTCCTGTTCTCTAGATAAAGGCATTCGGATGGAATGATAATAAAAACAATCTCCACACACCCAAGCCTCCCTTGCGACCCTGGTAAATGAGGAACTTATACCTGTGGCATAACCTTATCCCTGCTCTAGCAGGGCTTGAAGGATAAAATAAGTTTGTGTGTTTTTTGTTTTGTTTTGTTAAGAATTAGGCCAGAACAGTCCTCCAAATTATCAATACTTTAACTAAATAAAATCATTGACAAAAACGACAAGAAAACACCCCAGTATTTAGGCCAAGTATCATCTTGCAGGATCTTAGTTTTATTATCTTTTTTTCTTAAGGGTATCCTCCTCAAATTACAGGATTAATTTTGTCAAAGACAGAGACAAGATTTAGCAATTATACAATCTGAGTGTCAATTTGTTTCATTGAAAATAACTCTGCCTTTGTAATAAGAATTGTTTAATTACCAACATTACATACTTGCCTCTTTGAACTGAAAGGATATGGTTTGATTTATGGTTTCAAAATTGCTAGCATTATTTTGTGAATAAAGCCTCTGGGCATTAATTGTATAGCCAAATGAATGCTCACTGATACCCTAACACCAACCACATTAGTTGAAATTTAACTGCCTTATAGAACTCGTGCCATTAACCAAAGGAATAGTGATTTGAGTTCACATCTTAAGTGAACGTTGAGTTCTTTTATTTGATGTTAGGTAAATAATTTCATTTCCTGTGCTTTCTCACCCCAAGTGTAAAATGAAAATTCATAAAGTTCGCCAGATTTTCCTCATGAGCTCATGAATAAAACGCTTTTCCAGAAATTCTAAGTCTCTGAAAAAATGTTAAATAAATGATATATGATAATTTTGACTATCTGTAATATTTCAATGAGCTGGATAGTATTTCAGCGGCTATTGAAATATTGCACATATATGGTACAAATCTGCATCTTTACTTTTAAGATAACTTCTCTTTAAAAATCTGTGATTGAGGGGACAGTGATGAGATGTACCAAAAAGTACCAGATAAATAAAGTCTTTTGCACATGACTTTTGAAGCAAATAAGTCAAAGTTAAAAATGAATATTTAAATGTATGTACCCTTATAATATTCTGAAATTTTAAAAAAAGAGAAAAAAAAAGAAAAGCAGAAGATTTCAGAATAAGAAAAATAAAAACAGTCAGTGATTAAGTGGGGTTTGTGGCCCACCCTGGTAATCCTAACACTTTGGGAGACTGATGCATGAGGAATCCTTGAGGCTAGGAGTTGGAGACCAGTCTGTGCAAGAGTGAGACCCCATTTCTACTAAAAACAGAAAAATTAGCCAGGCATAGTGGTTCATACATATAGTCTCAGCTACTCGGGAGGCTGAGGCAGAGCCCATGTTGGAGGCTGCAGTGAGCTCCGATCATACCAGTTCAATCTAGTCAAAGCAACAACAGAACAGGACTGTCTAAAAAAAATCGTTGTTAAAGAAAATGCTTTATTTCTATAACATATATTCCAGAAATAACTTACCATTGAAAAAAATCATATTCATAGAAGCAAGAGTTGAAAATTAACTAGAGATGACACTGGCCTCCCTGGGGGCCTGCCTAAACATGGACAAGAAAATTGGGAAGCTTCTCCAGCAGAAGGACTCAGGGGTGGCTACCAATCCCCATTTGGTTCTTGCTCTGAAGGCCCCAAACCAAAAAGGGACCCAGAAGCCACTGACAGAAGGTTTCCCAGATAGAGACTGAGCAAATGCAGCCAGGCAAACCTGAGTCTACAGAGGAAAGAAAAGCAAGAGATCCCCAGAGGGGCTTCTTTATTTCTCCAGTGGCAGAGAGCACACTGAGTGACTGGCTCCCAATTCTAACTGCTCAACTAGGGTCAGGTGACCAACTTCTAAAAATTAAATAAACACATTAATTTTATGTACACACACATATTTGCAGCAACTTCTAGAAATCAACACAAAAAGCTTTCAATTATAGTTACTCCTGGGGGTCTGAGGATTGGCACTGAGGAGTTGCAGGGGAAGAATTTTACTTTTCACTTATACCTTCTTGCACATTTGGAGTAGTTTTAACCATAGTTAGAATACTTTTATTAGAAATAAAATTAATATTTGACATTTTTATTTTTAATACCTTAGTTGACAAAAATGTTAAAGTACAGATACTTATTGGCAGCCATTATATTATCATCTTTCTGAAGTTAAATAAATGGCATATACTTGGCTATTAAGAGTAGGGTGTGATGTGTAGAGTGTATGGTGTGTGATGTGTGTGAGAGACAAGGGGGTTGAAGGTATGTGTGTGTTGGTCATGATGATGGTTTTTAGGTAAACAAGAGCTGGGAAATAGCATTCACTGAACTGCCCAGTAGAGAAGTTTATTTCAAGACCAAACTCTCTGACAAAAATTTTCAACAAATCTTGTAAATATTATTGTAATAAGTGAGTACATTTTATTACTATTAGGTACTGACTTCATTGGGTTAATGTTTTTACTCTTAAGCTATGAACTGGTACTCTTCAAATGGCGAGACATTCCATGATATATCTATAAGAGAGAGCATATGACATAGCAGAATTTCTATCTATACTCAGGGGGTTATCTTTGGGAAATAAACTCTTATTGTCATATCTTAGTTGAAGGGCTTTTTAAATTTAATTATTTCTACTGACAAGAAAATCACTTATACGAACCCTACCATTTACCCCAAAAGAGATTGGTTTGAAATACTAGGAAATGATTCTTTCATGAGATTTATTTATATTTCTTAGTATTGTAATGTTTTACTTTATAATTATTCTTCTTTCAGAACCTATACTTACATACTGTATATCTGAACTGAAATATGTGATGTTAGTACTATATAATACAAGTTACATGAGTCATTTTTATTTTGCTTTTAAAATATTCTAACACTGAGTTAAGTGTGAAATCAGATATCTCAATTAGAACAAATTATACTGCTATTTCAGAATAAAAGAGCTGACTTAATGCTACTTGTCTTCATGGTGAATCCATACAAGTGTCTTTTTTTAAACTTTCCTTATAGTACTAAGATAAATTTCATTAATCTGGACTGATGGAATGGTATGAGTCAACTTTCGCGTCATTTACAGTGTATAAACATGGCCCGATCGCAGTTGGTCTTGACAATGTATCTCTTTTAATATGAGAAATAAGGAAGGAATGAGGGGGAAGGGGAGAAAATGCTTAACTCTAGTAATGCTAACACTAGATCCCCATTCAACGGGTCAGCTCTTTCAGCACTGCCAGAGTAAAATCTGCAGAGCCTTCTTTCTGGTCAGAGTACCACTGATCTAAAATCAGATGATCTACGAGGGACATATTTAAACTATTTTGGGGCTGACATGGATGGCTGGTAATATATGACTGCTATGGACTCAATTTTGTCCTCATAAAGTTTGTATGTTGAAGCCCTAAGCTTCAGTGTGGTAATATTTGAAGTTAGAATCTTTGGGAGATTATTAGATCATGAAGGTGAGATGGGATGGGTGTCTTTCTAAGAAGAGACACTGGAGAGCTTGCTTCTTCCCACCCTCCCATCTGCTGTGTGAGGACACATCAAAAAACTGTCCATCTGTAAGCCAGGAAAACAGTCCTCACCAGAAACTAGACATGCTGCATCCTCATCTCAGACTTCCACCTTCCAGAACCTCTCTCCAGTGAGAAAATAAATTTCTGTTTTTTAACCCATCTAGTCCATGGTGTTTTGTTATGGCAGCCTGAACTAAGACACTGACCATATATTTTGAGGCAAAAAAATTTTTTCCATGTTTTTTGTGGTCTTTGACTTTGGCCAAACACTTAAGCACACGAAAAGTTACCACTGAGAAATATTTTGATATAGCCACAGGGAACCCTCTGCTCCATCTTAAGCCCAAGAGTTTGAGGTTGCTGTGAGCTGTGACACCACAGCTCTATACCGACATAGGGAGACACTGTCTCAAAAAAAAAAAGAAAGAAAAGAAGCAAAAACACAAGGAACACCACTCAGTTTTTATGACTTTGCCACCGACTCATCTGGCCTCCAGCAATGTTTCTCTATGTGTGACCTGAGGACCACCTTCATCAAGGTCACTTGTAATGTTTTTTAAAATCAGATTTCTTACCCCCAGTCCAGATGAACTAAATCAGAATCTCTCATGCTTGGGTCCTAGAACATGCACTTTACATAAGCATGCTTTAAAATTCCTACGCATGCTGAAGGTTATGAACTTCCAGTATAAAAACAATGGAGCTATCTTAGACACCAGACTACATAGGTCTTTAAGCAGTTGTTACTCTGGCCCTGTCAAAAATGAAGTCGTTAGAGCAGCAAAGACTAAGGGGTAAGTAGCCCTGCATTCATTTCGTTTCTAATATGCTATAGTACTATTTAAAAATTTGGTCTCCAGGAGGCTGCTTAATTGATCCAAATAATCAGCCTACAGAAATGCCATAACCTTGCTTTATGTAGGAATTTTTAAAGCATTACTGTATCTTTTTCAAAACTGCAATTAAAGATACTGTTCATTATAGTATTAGTTGTACCTTTTATGAGAATTCAAGTGCTAAAGTGATCCTAGAATGGTGTATCAAGAAACCTCTCTCTCCAGGTGAGATTTTATCCTTTAATCTAATAATAAAAACTAAGTAACCCTCACTTCTTTTCTTTTTATTTTTTCTTTTTGGCTCAGGGTATCTAGGAATTTAGCTTAGATCTAAACATCTTCAATTATCATTACTATCTTGTCCCAGTTTCTGGCACTCTATCTCATACAAATTTTAAACCGATTATCCTATATGTTTTAAACCCACTTTAAGTTGTCTAAATCCTTTTTTTTTTAATTTTAAAGATGGTATTAACAATTATCCCCTCATATGTGCCACTGCAGCACACACCCCTGGATAGTGAGCTCATGCATTATTTATTATTACCAGGAGAGTACAGCCCACTGCCCCACAGAAAGTAGGTACTCAATAAATATCTGTTCTATTAAGCTCTCAAATCCCTTCTTAAACCTGACCTTAGGTCCCACATCTCACTCTAAAATGCCCCAAATCACCTTCTTCCTTAAACCAGCTCGCTCTCCTAGATTTTGTATTATCTCGGATTACCTATTAAAATTTAGAAATTTCAAGGTCATCTATGCCTCACTCCTGTCAGTCACAAAGTTCTGATGCTTCTCCTTTGGAATGTTCCTTGTGCTGGACACCTCCTTCTAATCCTCATTGCCAGCGCCAGCCTCCAGATCATTATCAATCACACCTGGATTGTTACAACAGCTTTCCAGCAGAGAGGCATGAGAGACGGTAACTAAACTTTACTGAGCACCTGGCCTGGATTTTTCAATGCATTATTGTATTTAGTTACTCTAACAATGCTACAAATAGGTATTATTTTCTCTGTTTGGTAAATAGGAAAACAGAGCTCAAAGGAAATTGCCCAAGGTAACACAAATAGTAAAATGCAGAACTGGGATTTATACCTCACAATCATCCCCCTCTGCTTTACCGTGTCACACTTCTTAAAAAAAAAAAATCACTATTCCCCCTACTGTTTATTCCTGCAATCCGGACTCCTCTGACTGACTTTTAGGGATGGTTATAGCCCACTCCACCCTGTCTATCCAACCTTCTTGCCCTTGTTCCTCAGATTCATTCTTCACTGTCCTATAAACATATTATTCTGCTATTCCTGTACTACCAAGGGTATTCTCATACTATCAAGGATTTTTTTTGAACATTCACTAAGGTATTCTTCTCTTTTGCCCTTCCAAAGACAAGATATTTGTCCTGGTTGACTCAAGACATTTTTGTCCAGAAGGTGAGGGGATGTATTAAGGGGGAGGGATAAAAGATAAATTTCAGAGAAAGAGTACAAAAAAAACAAACAAACAAACAAAAAACAAGGTAATGTTCAGATTTTTGTAAGAAAAATGAGATTTTGTAAGAAGAATTTTGGAAAAGGGAAATTATCTAACAGAAAGACTTGCTCAATTTCATCATTTCCCTAATTCATCCTGAATGATTCTAATCATAGGAGCTTTCATCATGCAAACAGGATAGCTTTCCCACTTTGGACTGTAAAGCCATGATGCTTACTGTCCTGGTAGAAGAAAGAAAAAACAGAGAAGAAGTAAAAATTAAGATGTGATTCTAGAAAGTGAGGAAATACTGAGAACAGGGCCTTCTTGCCAGGTTTATTTTATTTGGAGATCTAACCAGCCCAGCCTGGTTGAGAAGTGGAATGGCGTGGGTCAAGAGCTTTCTCAAGGAACCCTCAGCTCCCATGTGGTGTAGGCCCTGCACTGAGAGCCAGAGAGCCTGCATGAAGGCTGGTGCCATGAGAAGAATGGAGGATGCTGCAGGCACTCAGCTCCATAGAGGAAACCAAGTGTGCCAGGGAGCACATCTGTGTTTCTAAGAAAGGCAAATCAGCCAAGATCAAGTTACTTCTGCTGGCAATCAGCACCCAAGTACACAAGGAACATCACCCAGAGACTAGAAAAGTTAGAAGACACCCCTTCAGGGACACATAAGTTCCCTTCCCCCTGTGTCCAGATGCTACAGAGAAAATCAGGAAAGAGGGGTGGCTTACCTGAGAGCTTGAATAATTTTATCCAAATGAGAGAACATTTATGAAAAACAACATTTACTTTTTAGTATCAAACTAAGATAAATGAGGTCAACCTTCAGCCTCTAAAAAGTGTGCTGAGTGGTGGCAGACAGGCAGTCCATAGAGAATCCAAACCTTTTTAGAGATTTCAAGGGAAGAACCAAAAACCAAAAGCCCCTTACACACTGGCTCAAGGTATAGCGACACATGGCACCAATTTACCTACATTACCCTGCCGTAATGTAGGGTAGACCTTCCTTCCTTGTCAACTCACAGAACTGCTTAGTTGCTTAATTGACTTAATTGCATAATTTATTGATTGCTCAATTCATTTATTAAATGAGAATAAGTGTCTGTGTAGTAAGCAGAAAACAAAAATTTTTAAGCTAATTTAAGCCACAGATTGGACATTGGTTATTTTTTCTTTCTTTCTCAGCAGGTGGAGGCTCAGGAGACTTTTGTTATAGGCAGATAGTAGAAGCTACATGTTGCTGCTCATCCAAGTCATGGGACATTTCTTTCTTCTTTTTCTTTTCTTTTCTTTCTTTTTTTGAAAATAGGGTCTTGCTGTGTCACCTAGGCTGGAGTGCAGTGGTATGATCATTGCTCACTACAACCTCAAACTCCTGGCCTCAAGTTTCTCGAGTAGTAGACTAAAGGCACATGTCATCATTCCCAGCTGATTTTTAATTTTTTTTTTTTTTTTTTTTGAGACAAAGCCTCAAGTTGTCACTCTGGGTAGAGTGCTGTGACATCACAGCTCACAGCAACCTCCAGCTCCTGGACTTAAGCGATTCTCTTGCCTTGGCCTCCCAAGTTACAGGGACTACAGGCACCCTCCACAACGACTGCTATTTTTTGGTTGTAGTTGTCATTGTTATTTGGCAGGCCTGGTGTATGTGGCTGCTGCCTTGGCCACTTGAGCTATAGGCACTGAGCCTGATTTTTAATTTTTTTGTAGAGATGGGGTCTTGCTATGTTGCCCAGGCTGATCTCAAACTCCTGGCTTCAAGCAATCCTCCCACCTTGACCTTTCAAAGTGCTGGGACTATAGGCATGAGCCACTGTGCCCAGCCCCCTTTTCTTCTATCACCAAACACATTCTTAATTTTGCTCTTCACCAATTCAAATTCCTCCTACCTTTCTACCACAGCCCAGTTTTCATTTTCGCTCAGAAAACAGAGGATCAAGTTTCATAGGACAATGCCTATATGCATTCTGTTTATTCTGAAATGTTGACTCTTTTGATTCTTTCTGAATCTATTCCTGACCATGTCAGCCTGAGCTCTTATAATATGGGTGGTCTGCCCAAAGTCTAGACTCTTAATTTTGTTTCATCTCCTTTATCTTTATCTCCTTGACTATTGTCTCCTGTGATAATGCATGTACTCAAGTTCAACTGAGAATAAGTGTTTTATGCTTCTATCTGAGGTTTAAAACTGTATATGTCATCTCTATAGCACTGAAGACAGTGTGGTATACTCTCAAAAACACTCATCAATTGATACTAATTCTGTAGATAAAAACATGGTCCAAATGGTAAGTAACTCCCTTAAGGTCACCAAGGGACAGAGAATTAGAAGATTTAGAGATCTGAGATCCTCCTCCCATTGCTCTCTACTTTAATATGCTATCTGTTTGGAACAAGAAAAATGAACAATAGGTTGTAAATCAAAACATCATTATTAAAATAGATGCTAAGCATTTGTGTTGGAACATTTTGGTTCTACAAAGAATAGCTATTCAAACATCCAAAATGGTTTTTTGGAGTCAGTCACAGCTCCTTAGCACTTTGCAATAAATGAGCGTCATTAAAGAAGTCACCTCAAATCCCTCACTGAAATGAGGTGAAGAATTAACCAACTCCTCAATTCAGGCAGAAAGCTGAGGACGCCACCACTGTGAGCTGAAGCAGTGAAAACAACGTCTGAAGTGTTCTGACGGAGCAGTTCACCACACTGCAGAACGTGGCTGTGCCAGCCGGCCAGGGTCAAGTCCATCATTTTGTAAAGGGCAAGAAGAACAGACGGAGCCACAAAGCCAAGGAGTGAGAAAAGCAGAGGAAGGGAAAAGTGTTAGAGAGCACCACCATCTTCCTTCTAGCATTGGAGACAGTGACAATTGGGAAGTGGTAACGAGGGTGAGAGGCAGCAGGCACTGACAGAGGATAAGAAAGTCATAGATGGAAAGTCAAAAAATAGAAAACCCCCTCGGCCCCCTGGTAAGAAGGCACCTGTCAGTGTGGCTGCTTCTGGAGACATCTGGCATCTATGCAGTAGGCCCATGTGTGTGCAGTTGGAAGGAGAGGCAACCTGACCAACAGCCTTGATAATACCATCAAACACGCACATTGGAACATCTCTCTCTCTCTCTTAAGAGTATCAGCATGCACGGCTAGGGAAAAGCAGCCCAGCAGTTCGAGTGTCCAGTAGTGAGTTGTCCTATGTCCCATCCTACCTCCTGCTAGCCTGCACTACCCAGCGCAATAACACATCATCACCGGTAACAACCAAACCAGCAAGATACGGTGCTTCTCTGAAGATAGAGAAAAGCACAGCTTTATTTCTAAAGATTCTTATCCCACAACAAATGAAAATGTAGAGATCCCAGCACTTACAAACCCAGAGAGATATTTAAGTCTACATTGTAATGCATTCCCTGAGAGTCACTATTGGCCCATGTTGTTAATATGTTCAGAACTGTTCACGTAAAATTACAATACATCTGTTAGATACACGTGAATTTTTGTGTTTGCCCCAGTGAGACAAGAAGCTGGTGTTTATTTAAGGAGGGAAACTCTGGTCTCCTATCTTCATCATTTTCTCTATCATTCTTCTCATGAAATATGAGCAGATCTTTGCAGCTAAAAGCAGAAAAACAAAAACTCATTTAACAGGATATTTCTACCTCTAAAAGTCCACCAGGAGCAGATGTGAGGACTTCTAGCCACTGCCTGCATGACTTCTTGGTCATACTTCTTAAACATATATATCCAAGATGGCATTCAAGCTAATGCCTTCTAGAGCTTTGATGTTTAAGTTTCCAGGAATCGTGTTTTGTGTATAACTCCATTAAACCAACTATTGCATTGCTTTATAATTATCAGTCTTCATGCCTGTCTTCTTGATGATACTATAACATCCTATACTTATCTCTTTATGCCTGACCTTTGGTATATAGTGAAGAATATCTGTTGGACAGATAAAAGCACATGGTATATAGTGAAGCACATGGTATATAGTGAAGAATATCTGTTGGACAGATAAAAGCACAGATAAAAGTACACATACTTAAACCATATCACTGAAGACCTAAGCAAAAAATTTCACCTCCATATGATAATGTGTGGAAGTCATGGTGAAGGGGAATTGGAGTGATCTTTCTTTAAAAATTAATAATCAGAAATTTAAAATGTAAACTATGACTCTTCTTTCAAGGCAGATTTCTGCTTAATAACATCAAATTCTTAGTTACACCACAAAAGTATCTGGTGCATTCTACATCTTTTGATTTTAATTATACATAAAGTTATGTTTTCTTAAGACAATCTAGGGGGAAACACTTAAACATTTAATAACATTTAATAATTAGTAATTAAGCATATCTTTTAAAACTCACTTCACAATGTTTTTTAAAACTTTTTTTTGTTATTTCAGGAAGGTTAGTAACCGTGAAATTAAAAGACATATGAATTCAGTCTATAATTGAACAAGAACTGAGAGAAAATTACCTCAAATAATAAAAAAGCTTGTACTGACCCAAGAGAAGTTCATATTTGGCTATTTAAATATATTAGTCACTATCAATTATGTATATTTTTAACCTCTAACATTATTAAAAGGAAGGGATCTGGCTTTCTATCATTATCAGCCATATCTAAAGTCGAAAGTCTGAGGATTTTAGAAGTTTGCTCCCACCTCATCCCCCTACAACCTACTTTTCAAGAGTCCACGTGCATCAGTCCTACCAGACAAAATGTATTTAAAATGCAAAACTTGTATAACATATTGACATTGTCAAGATCTTCCCTTAATGGGTCACACATTTGTGGACACTTAAATCTCATCTTTTAAAAAGGTCTAGTATCAAATCCATATTACCATCTATTATTGAATAGTGAAGAGAAAATAGGAGAGTTTTTTAACAGGGAAATTTTTGGACTGTATAATTGTAGATAAAATTCGTGGCTTAGATGCTCAAAGACAAAATGCTGTAGCAATCCTAATTGTTCTGATGATGTCACTCCCCTGCCCCTTATGCACAAGTGTAAAGTTGGCCATCCCACAGCCCACAACTCACACTCCTTCCTGTGTCTTCTCCCTGCACAGGCCACTAATATGGTTCCCCTTCTAGACCGATGTTGTGCAGTGTTGAGGGCAGTGTAGGGAAAGGACTGAGAAGCAAGACTGGCGGCCATGCAAAGGACCTCCCCTTCTCAGAAGATTGCTCCAGGCCCTCTTAACCCCAAGCCAGAAAGTTCAAAGTCGTCCTTCCTGCCAGGGGCCCAGGAACTTAGCAAAGCATTATCTTCCTTCTATTGCATTTCCTGAGGTATTTGATCGTCTACTGTAACTGGGGGTAAGGGTTTTGCAATAGGCAAAGGAAAAGCTCAAAGGTTAAGAATAATTTTAAGAGACAGAGAAAGGGGAGAAAGAGAGAGAGAAGCAGAGAGAGATTTGCTGTCCCAGTACAGTAATGAAAAATCCCTGAAATTCTGATTTACTCCCCCAAATGGTGGCCCAGTCCTGGACTAGGATGCTTTCACCATGTAGGTATTAAGAAAAGGAATAATCTTTAGTTCTATTTGGCAGGGGTCAATAGTGCATGGAGATATCCTCTTCTCCTCTTTGCCCCCATTCTTCTTCCTCCTACTTAGATCACAAACTCTCAAGTTGATCTGCCATCAGCAGCCAAACTGAAATTATGAATTAATTGGATCTCATAAATTAATTAGTACTAATTGATAGTTTCCTGTGTTGCTCCCCCCAGGAGTCAATATATTTTAGAATTTCTTTGAGGTTTAACCCAAAGGAGGCCACAGTGTGAAGAGATTTCAGATGACCTGGAGATGCTGTGTATTAGATGTCATCCCTCCACTTCAGCTTCTTAATTTATAATATAAAAGACTGGACTAGATAAAATTCTTTCTAACTCAGACATTCGATCATTCTCCAAAATATTCCATATTACCTAAATTTAGGGAGTGAAGATGATTTTAGGTGAGACCTTATCACACTATGTGGGTTACTATCTATGCCATGTGCCAAATGAGATCCATGGAAGTAAGAACACTCTGCCTTCTGCAATCTGGGTTCTGTTATAGAATATTGTCATCATTAAGCTTAAGTAAACATGTAAAACACAATCATAGGGATGTTTGGATTCAAAATGATTGAATAAAGATCTTTATCACCTCTTCTTTCCAACATTATGCCCCCCCAAATAAGAAGGAGAAAAAAGAATAGCAACACAAATTTCACCTTCCATGAAACCAAAAGACACGTGCAACCCTAAGCCCCAATATATAAAGATGGAAAGGAGATGAGTTAGAAGAACAGTAAATCTTTCAGTGGAAAGAAATAAATTCCAACTAGAATGCCTGCAATAAGAAGCAAGCTGATCCACTTTGATCTATGCCAAACAGGGTCCAGAAACTGAAGATAAAAGAAATTCCAGAAAGCAGAGATGAGGCTGGAGCCTAAAATAAGAGAATTGGCTGAAACTCTATATAAGGAGTGGGTAGAAACCTCCTCCCTAGATTTCTAACCCCTAACTGATCTGATTAAGTGACAAACCTCTCATATCCCTATGAGAAATATAGGATATGGACTCTCCAGAGACAGAGAAACTGAGGTGCTCTAGATAAGGGAATATCAGGCCCAGGGCAGGAACGGGAGGACCCCTACCCACATCCACCATACTAATAGCCAGGTTTTTTATTTCCTAATTCTTTTTCCCCTGAGATATATTTTTTAAACTGCATCCAATAACAAAGAATGCTACAGAAAAGGGAATACTCATAAAACAAGAAAGAGCTCTAAGGGATTAAAAATATAATAGGTAAAATGGAAATTCAGTGAAAGAGCTGAAAGACAGAGTCAAGAAAATATCTCAGAAAGAACACAAAAGATAAGCACTGGAAAACAAAGGAAAAGAGACACAAAAACTAAGGAATCAAACCAGGAAGTCTAACATACTAATAATAGAAATTACAGAAAAAAAGATGAATAAAAATAGTGTTTAAGAAATAATACACGTGAACTTCCCAGAACTAAAAGACAGAATCTCTAGATTTAAAGGGTTCATTAAATGTCCAGCTCAAGTAATGAGAAAAAAACCCAAGGCAAGGTATATCTTCAGGTGAGAACTAGTAAAGAGATAACTCTAAAAGCTTTCTGAAGAAAAAGAAAAATTAAAGACCACAGCCAGAGGAAGTAGGGGGCTATAGAAGGGTTATCTTCAGGAAAACACACAAACACAGTTGGAAACCTTTACTCCCCCAAAACAAGTAATTATCAAAAGAAAAGAAATGAGGTCATACCATATTACTTGGTTTAGCAGTGAACAGTGGTTATGGTCATAACAATGAAGAACTTAAATAAGATATTAACCAGAAATTTATTTTCTTTTTCTTCTTTCTCTCTCTCAGCAAAATCACCAAAATTGTTACAAACCATGTTGTGGGAGATAAGGGGAGAATAAGAGGTATATGTGAGCAAAAAATTCTCACCTGATAACATCAAAAATATGAATAACAAGATAGTAGGATGGGAGGGAGTTGAAAGTAGAGTCAAAAGGAATGGACAGCAAGAAAATGAGAGAAGTAAAGGACTGCCGGAGGCTTACCATTGTTTTATGTCCTTCAGCACTAACTATTTTTTTCCCCATCAGCGCAGTTGACTATCAAACTTTAAAAACTATAGGCATATATCATTTTGAGATTATATACACATATAGAAACAATTTAAAACAAACCAACAAACATGACAACTTTATATTGTACATAGCGAAATTGTTATTCTAGGGTATAAAACTGAATATAATGAACATTTTCAGATTATTAAAGGCCTCTAGTCTAATGCCTTGCTATGCTATTCTATAATTTGTGAAAAAAAACCTACCTCTTCCTTAATAATACCAGTCAGTCTGACTTGAATCCTCCAAGTCCAGACTCCTGTCCTTAGAGAGTCAACAGTCACTTGAAGAATGTCTGATTTCTAATCCGGGGGTTGGAGGAAGGTGCTACTTCCAATCGGATGCCCTTGCCAGTACACAGCACTGTTCTTAATCCCACAGCTAAACAAAGCCAAGACCAGTGCCACAGAAACTAACATACAACTAGATAATCTCTGTTACAAGGCACTGTGTACTCATTTCCAGCTCCCCTACCACAAGAGAAGCTTTATTATTGATTTGCTGGGTAACTGTTAGAAAATTATATCTCTGTGTACTGATTTCCTCATTTGCCAAACGATGACAATGATAAACACTGCTTGAAAGAGGTGTGATTCCCGTGAATGAGTATAAATGACTGCATGACAAATTATATAACCACAAATTGACTGCTTTTCTTATGACCAATTTTTGGCAGCACTTTCTCTGGAGTAACAACTGAACAGAATTCATTTTTAGACATCCTCCTCTTTTAAAGATAACATTGCTGAAGACAGCTAATGATTTTGTGCATATCTGTGAATACACACAGACTGATTCTTCTTACTAGTGGCTCGTCAGTTTTTCTCTTGATTTCCTGAGTTTGCCAAGCCTTTTCTTGAAATTGTTCTCTCTTGGCAGCCTTGCCATAGTACCACGCTGCTTCTTCTCTTTTTCTGTGTCCTTTACTTACTACTATTTCTCTTCACCCTCTAAAACAAAATTTTTTCCCTCAAAAAACTAACTTAGCTCCCTTTGTTTCTCCCCTCCCACTTCTTTGGATAGCTCCTCAACCCTCACAACTCTGTAACAATTTCCTTTAGACAGAAGACTCTCAAATTCTCCTGAACTCTAACTTTGTATGTCCATCTTCCTGCTTGACATCCGAATCAGAATTATCTTAAAAATTAGTTCCTTCTATTTGTTCTTTTAAACAATGATATTAACAATCTTAGTTATCTGGGTCAAAATTACCAAATTATCTCTGATCCTGCTTTCTCTTTAAACTCCTTATGCATAGGAATGGCGAAATCCCACAGACTCTATTTGTGTATTCTCTCTCCCAGTCTCTCCCCTTCCGATTCCACAGAAAGGGCACTATTGCAGATACTAATCTCAGCCTGGGCATCTACAATAACATCCTAATTTGTTTCTTCACATTTGGTTGATTGTCACTTCAATCCATCTTGCTCTCAGAGTGGCTTTGATTAAATTACTACTGCTTCAAAACAATCAGTGGCTCCCTATTGCCTCATCCTGGTATACAAGATCCATAAGCTCCAAACTAACATGTCCAGTCAAATTTCCTTGCTCCCTTACACATACTCTGTGTTCTCGACTAATATTCCCTAGACATGCCTAGCATTTTGGGAGGAGACAGCATTAATCCCATATGCTGCCCCCCTCTCCCTCCTCCAGTCTTTGCCTGTTATCCCAGCTATTCTTGAGGGTCCAGAAAGCTGTCCTTGATTTCCCCTATGTCTGTCCATTTCCTCTTTGCACTTGACCCTAGATCTCTCTATCTATACATCTTTAGATATATATGTATATATACACAATATCATTTTATTCTAACTTATAGCATAATTGCTCATGCCTAATCTCATTCCTACCCCTTCCTCAGGAGATTTTAAACTCCTGAGAGCAGGAAAATTGTCATACTCATACTCATGGCTTGTTGTACTTAGCCTGGATTTTGCACATTTACATGCTTGAGAATGTTTGAAATGAAACTAATGAGAACGGCCTTAAATCACCTTTTTGGAATTCATCAGATATATTTATATTTCAGATATAGCTGAAAATTTTCAAGAATGAAATCGTCTGTCTTAAGACATATAACTTGGCCCTAAGTTTGCAAACAGTTGAGATAAAGGAAGTCTTGGTTTGAATCAACGGTTGAATTAAAAGTTCTATCAAAAATTAAAAAAAATCTTCTTAGTGGTATAGAACATGACACTATTCCTCCTAAGTCAGTCTATTTAAAATTCCCAAATGGAATACTGGAAAACAGGATTACCTCAAGGAATTTTTTAGTAAAAGTGGGATTCTATCCTCAGCATCCCCCTGAATTTTAAATTCAATCACACTTTTCTGCCTACCAAAATAACCCTTCTGAATCCTGTCATGTTCACTTTTAAACAATATAAATAAGCACTGTTCATTATAGTGGCCACATGCTATTCAAAGGTGGTATAAAGAACTAATCTCTGATGCAGATATCAAGCTAGTCTCCAATAATACCAAGTGACAGCTTCAAATAAACATGAAGATCTGCTGTTCTGCCTCTAGAAAAAATATTTATCAACGTATCTCCTTAAAATGACTAGATCATCTTCATCTCTGCAAAATAAATACACCACGTTTACTTGTTGAATTATGTATAATTAGCAAATAGGAAAGATGATCTGTCAGCAGTTAGACTACAAGCCTACAAGAATTTGCCCAAGGGCTTTGTGTAATTGACCTCAAACTTTAAAAGGCAAAGTAATTTCTGCTCCGCCCTACTTTCTCAGATAAGACTGTTCAGGTGTCCCATTTAGTCCGGATTTAAGATAAAAGAAAAAAGAATTTTGAGAGAATCAAGAAACTGAGGTAGGTTACAAAAATCAATTTGGCAAAAGGAAAATGGACAACGTGTTAAAAACCTAAGGGAGGTGGGGAAGCGAGCGTCTTAATCCCAAAGGCTATACCTTCCCTCCATTTCCTGGGCCATTTCCACTCCTTACTAGCCTTCGGCAATAACTGAACCACGTCGAGTTGCGTCGCTCATTTTTAATCAGAACCCTTCCTTGCGGGTTCTACTCCCAGTCATTGATTGCTTCTATTTCTACAAGCCTGTGTGTCTAGGACTGGCGCTGCCTCTGGGCCAGCCGAGAGGGCGCGGTTCCGTGGGTCCCGGGGTAGCCCCAGAGGCCCCGGCCCCGAGCTGCGGGCAGCCCTTGGGCAGCAGGGGGCGCTGCCGAACCTCGGTCCCTACCGGGGAGAACCACCTCCCCCGCTCCGCGGGCTGGTGCCGCCCACCACCGTCTGACCTCAAGTTCTCTACCTAGTTCTCGGTGCGTTTTTCCTAAAAAAGACAGTAAGCTCCACGGCACGCCCAAGGTACGTGACAAGAAAAATACAGAGCATCTCACCCTATAAAACTGATCACCCTCTTTTTATCTTCTCTGCGTCTCACAACTGATTTAAAGGCTGTCTCGCAGATTGAAAATTAAGAAAAGTTGGTCTTTTTCACACACAAGAGCGCCGACTGTTCCTTGGTTAAAAAAGAAAATTAAAAGGGGGGGGTGGAAGAAGGAAAAAAGGGGGAGGAGAGAGGGAGGGGGAAAAAAGAGAAAGAAGAAAAGAAACAGCCATTGATCCAAAGCCGCCTGGGAACCGCAGCCAAAGTTACCACTAAAGCGACTCCCGCGGCTGCTCCGCGCCCACTTCCTCCCTCGGGGGACCCTGGGCTTCGGTTCCAGTTTAATCCCAATTGTGACTGAACCACAGGAAGACCAGACGTCCCGGCAGTCCACACCCTGTGTGCACTCTGTCACCTCCCTGCTCTCCACTTCTCTGCCTCCGCCCGAGCGTCGGAGGGACCCGAGTTCCCAGGGTGGTTTCTCACTGGGACAGGGAGGAGTTCGGGGTTCAAGTGCGCGCCTGGATCTGTGCACACCTTCCCCTTCCTTGGTCTCCCCGGGTAAGCTCGGAACCCCCAGGGTCCCTTTCCAAGCCCCCGGGGTGGTCGTGCGCGTGTCCCCGGCCAAAGGAGAGAGAGTGGCTGTTTGCTGGGATGCTCGTCTGGTGTCTGTGTGTCCGTCTGCAGACTGCGCTTTGCGCTAGACCAGAACAGAGACCCCGACACTCAGTGCCCTTCAATCCACTCCACCGAGCAGGACCTAGTGGGCAAGCCCCTGGGGGAGGTCTGCATCTGCACCCTCGAAGTCACCCATATCCAACTGGCCGCCCGTGCCGCGCGGGACTCGGAGGTCCGGGCGCGCCTTTCCGCCCCCCGCCCGCGCCGCCTTCCCGAGGTGCGGGCCGCGGCCCGGCCGGGTACTCACAGGTCGGGCCCCGAGGACGAGGGCGGCGGGCAGTAGCCGTGCGGCTCCCGCTGCCAGGGCGCCGAGCGCAGCTCGAGCCCCCCGTTGACGCCCCTCCAGCCCCGGCGGCGGCGCTGCGGCTCCGCGCCTTCGTCCTCGCCCTCGTCCTCCTCCTCCTCCGGCGCGGGGAAGGTCACCCTCGCTTGCTCCTTGCACTTCCTGACCTTGGTGGACATCGCGCCGGCTGCGGTCCGAGCCAGGGGGTGCCGGCCGCCGGCCTCCGCCGCCGGCGCGGCCGCGTGGTCTCCCCGCGGCGTCCCTTCCCCGCCTCCCGCGGCTCCCGCAGCCCCGGGCAGCCCGGAGCGGGAAGGCGGGAGGAGAGCGAGGCGCGGGCCGCGCCCGGGCGGTTAGAGGCGAGAGCCGAAGCCGAGCCCCAGCCGCCCACCATCAAACCGCGGGAGGGACCGCCGCGGCCGTGGCCGCGAGTAGGACGCCCGGGGCCGAGCGGGGCGCTGGTGCCGGTAAAGGTTCTCCAGCCCCGCGGCGGCGGCGGCGATGCCTCCTCTGTGCCGGGCTCCTGTCTCCGACAGCATCACTTACTAGGACAGCATCGTTACTCAGGGAGTAGGAGAGGGAGGGGTAGGACGAGGAGGTGGGAGAGTCAATTCCTTATCAGACAGAACTGGAGAGGAAGTCAGACCGGCAGGTGAAGAGTAAAGAAATCTGAAAAACTTGCCCCCCGCTGTCCTTTTTCTCTTCCAGAGATCCAGAGCCCTTCTGCATCTACAGATACAAGTTGCTTTCCTGAGGAAGGTAAAAGGGAATCCGCTGGCTCGTTTATCTTCCTGCAGTCGTATATACCCCATTCAGGCCTCTAGATGTGTTCAAAAAGCATCGCTTGTTCACTGTTACTCTCCGTAAGCCTTAGTTGAACCTGCAGAGGTTCAAGTACACTCCATTTATACCCCAGAATGGTAATGTTTTAGACGTGCATGATGCTTCATTTCTTTTCATGAATTTCGAAAACATCTAACAGGATTTATGTACTTTCCAAGAAAGACTTTTCAGCAAAATTTAAAGTCTTTTTTTAAAAAACTTAAAAAAAATGCATTTTAAAATTCAACAGCAGTCATTCTTCTGGGAAGAGTTACAGAATTTTAGTCAGCAAAATTCCCTAGAGATCACGAATCTATCCTTTTAGAAATAAGAAAGCCTAGTCCTAGAGAGACGGAGTAAACTACTCAAGGTAGGTGGGTAGTGAGAAATCTCAGATTAGACCCAGGAGAGTGTATTCCCCAGACTTTCTATTTCTTCAACTAGGCAGTTTTCCAGCAAGTCCAACTTGGAAGAATCACAAAAATGCCAGACATGCTATGATGAGATAAAATAAAATTTATTTATTTTTAACTGTACCCAATTTTACTGTACTTTTATGAGGAACAATTCTTCCCAAATTTAAACAAAACTCAAATAAGGAAGTATAGAGCCCCTTTGAATTTAATTCTTCAAAAGTAAATAAAAACATCGTGTATTTTATTAAAATGACAATAAGCCTACACGTTAAAGGAAGCAGTGACATATATCTGATACAGAAAAGTAAAAAACAAGTAAATATTGTCTAGTGCTTTAACAGTTATAAGTAACTTTCACTGGCTGGCACCCATGAAAGTGTTAAAATGTTCACAGTGTAAGTTACCAGCCCCACCCAGATCCCACCTCTGACATGTCTCTAAAGCAGGACTGCCCTTCTGCATCCCATATCACCACCTCAGTTCAGGTTTCCATGATCTTCCCTGTTACCCAGTCTGTCTGCAACCCACTTCCTCACCATTTTGTTCTCCACACTGCTGAGAAGACTTCAGCTCAAAGCAAGTCTGATCATGATTTTTTCTCTATAAAAGTCTCTGGTGGCTTCCCATCGCTCTCAGGTTAAAATCCAAATTTGGCAAAGCTAGCCCTTCATTGTCTGACCCCAGATCATCAGTCTCTCCTCCCACCTTCTCTCATACACATCCTAACTCCAGTTACCCTGCACTTCTCACTCATCACCTGATATTCTAGACACTTTCCTATTTTCCTGCCTTTGTCTATGGCATTCCTGAAGTGTCTCTCCCCCATCCACCTGTCAGACTTCTTATTTTCCCTAAAGACCTAGGTTACTTGTGGCCTCCAATCCGACAGCCCTCCTGAATCCCGGTGAAGTTCTCCTGGCCCATGATCCTTACCCACCCTGTGCATACAACAATCTTACCACTGATCACATCGTATTGAAACTCTTTATGTGCCTCTTTAAACTGTGAATTCCTTGATGCTGATTTGGGGTCTTATTTATATTGAGCTACTTGGAGGGGGGGTAGTTATCTTTCTGTCCTAACCATTTAGTTCAATACCTGACGTCCAGGGCAAGCTCAATAAATGCTTGTTGAATGAATTCATAAAGTCTATAATTTCTTTATGATTACATTGACAAATTCATGGAGTTCCTTTGCAGAGCTTTTGATGGGATAGGAACTCTACATAAATGCTCAGGTCACCTGGGTTTACTCTTACACACTGTATTGGTTTCCTGGGGCTGCCATAACAAAGTACTGGGTAGATTAAACAACAGCAGTATGATTTCTCATAATTCGGACTAGAAGTCTGAGTTCAAAGAGTCTCCAGGGTTGGTTTCTTCTGAAGCCTCTCTCCTGGGCTTGTAAATAGTTGCCTTCTTCTCTTCACATGGTCACCTCTTCTTATAAGAACATCACTCATACTGAATTAAGGTCCACCCTCACCACCTCATTCTACCTCAATTACTGTCAAAAGACCCTATTTCTAAATACAGTTACATTCTGATGTAGTATACTGGGGATAGGACTTAAACATGTGAATTTTAAGGGGATACAGTTCAGCCTAGAATAGAAGAACTGTCTGATGTCTAAGGAATAGAAGAAATCACAAAGAATAAAAATAGACATGAAGAGTAAAGATTAAACATTTCAATGCAAATAGGGCCGTCTGCAACATATTTAATAAGAAGAATTGTTGAGAAGTAATTCTTGCACCACAGCATGGAGGTTAAACTTTGCAATTTTCTGAAAGCAGTAAGAGCATGGAGAAGAGGTAGAATGTTCCAAATGGTATACATCTTTTTTTCTTTCTTACGAATAGAAGTTCTCTTATAAACGGATTTTGCTTTGCTTTTTAAAGTAAACTTAAGTGTTTAATTTTGTTAGCAGTATAAACTAATAAAATAGAAAATGCGCATATCAGAATAAGTGAACCCCCAAAACCACAATCCCTAAACTTATGATGTGGTAATTAACATTCTAGTGTCCTTCAGAAAGAATTTATGGTTTATGGTGTCTTAAAACTGTTTATTGCTAATGTTTGCAGTTCTCTTGCAAGACAGGAAGTTTCCTAAATAAAAACATGTGTTTTAAAAATTTCTTCAAGTCAGAAGTTTGGGACTCAAAATTTAACATAGAATAAGTTATAAATGATGGTTATATGTTCTGGACATTTATCTTAAATGTGTTTCAATGACAGTATAGGGAGGTATCTAAGAAAAAATACTGTAGGCCTCACCAAGAATCAAATCCCACCTCTGCTGTCCACAAGCTCTGTGACCCTGAGGAAGCCACTTCAACCTCTCTGAGCCTCAGTTTCTACCTTTGGAAAATTAAGGTATACTCAGAGTGCTTATTTTATAGGGCTGTTGTAAGGATTATGTGTTAATGGCTCTTAAAAACCATGCCTGGCATATAGTAGGTCCCATGAAAGTATTAGCTATTATTAGGTTACTACTGTGATCTAAGAAACAAAATAGAAGTCTGAAGTGTTGGTCCTGAGGCAAGATTTAGGATGTCTGATTGAGATTCCTCTCCAGAATAGCATTAGCTTAGTTGTATAACTGTTGACTGACTTTTCCATCTCTTCCAATGGTCTATAAGTTCTTTTGGGGTAGGGACAACATTTTATTTGACCTTGTCCCACCAGTGGAATCATAAATCTGGCAACTTAATGAGTGTTCAATAAATGGTAATAGTAATAACATCAGTGGCAGTGCCACCAGGAGACATATGATAAATATTTGTGAAATAAAGAGATCCAATAGTGAAGAGAAAGAAGAAGAGAGATTGCTTCCTCTGCTTTGGCACTGTGCCAACTCCAAGTAACATCTGAGAATGGCCAAATCTTCTCTTTGGCATCTCTGTGCTCTTTCTCTGCATCCTTTTCTATCTCACTGTGCCTATCTTCCCTGGCACCTATGGGCTTGGTGACATCATATTGCTTTAATCCTTCTACAATGTTATCTCTTAGACCTGCTGTACCACTAAAGTGTTCCATGCGTAATGATGACCATTCATTCTATCCCCGACCAGTCAAAATTACTTTTCCTTCAGGGTAGTTGCTCTCAGCTAGTTATTAAAGGGAAACTGCCTTACACAAATTCCCACTAATGTGAGTGAACACCTGAGTCCTTAATGCTCCAAGGGATACATTTTTCAAAGATTGCAATAACTCTCCATTTAGTGGAATTACTAGCTGTGTATAAAAGTGAAGTGAAAGGAAGATGCTTTTGGGGGGGTGGAGGGGCGAGGAGCTGCCAAGTAGCAAGGAAGACTTGGTGGAACACCCCTATAAGGTTTCTGACTTTCATCTCCCCCACTACTAAAGTTATAATTCCCAACCCATTTAAATTTTCCACCCTTTACTCTATCAACATCTATCAATAGCATTGTCAAGAAAAGCTCAATTTGAGGCAGGAGTGGAAAATGGGCTAAGTGGCAGATCTAGGGGCTTCACATACAGTCTCAATCTTGAGCAAATAGAGTCAGGAATCTGTAATTCAAAGACAATTCTCTATGAGGGCCTCACATGCGATATACATCTTGTGAACAGAGGCAATGGCTACCTCTGTTCTGGAATATCTTTTCAAGCACGTTGTATGGCAAAGAGCCTTGGAAGAAGGAGGTAGTGTCCTTCTCTGGAGCAAAGAGCAAATATGAAGTCTCACAATTAAGTTCGTAAACTCATCCTAGAAAAAGTGCTATATACCTCATTGCTGAATATCACTATGGTCACCTTCAAAGTACTCCTCTTCGGAAGCTCTGCACCAACATCAGTACCTAGTATATTCTTCAAAGCAATTTTGGAACTCTTTTTTGGAATGACCATCAGAGCTGTCATCTTTCAAGGTCTGACAATTAAGTTCGTGAACTTTCTACTGTGTGCTTATGTTGACGGCACTGTACAAACAACTTGGTAAGGTTTCATAAGCTGGGTCCCTGTCAACATGTGGCATTGTCTTGCTGAGTGATGTTCATTATTGCATGTTTTTGTGTGCCATATGACAACAGTTGTGATGGTCATTCTGAAAAAAAAAAAAAAAAAGTCCCAGAATTACTTTGAAGGGTAGATGAGGTGCTGGCTTTGGGGCACAGCTTCTTTTTTTTTTTTTTTTTTTTTTATTGCTGAGGATTCATTGAGGGTACAATAAGCCAGTTACACTGATTGCAATTGTTAGGTAAAGTCCCTCTTGCAATCATGTCTTGCCCCCATAAAGTGTGACACACACTAAGGCCCCACCCTCCTCCCTCCATCCCTCTTTCTGCTTCCCCCCCCATAAACTTAATTGTCATTAATTGTCCTCATATCAAGATTGAGTACATAGGATTCATGCTTCTCCATTTTTGTGATGCTTTACTAAGAATAATGTCTTCCACGTCCATCCAGGTTAATACGAAGGATGTAAAGTCTCCATTTTTTTAAATAGCTGAATAGTATTCCATGGTATACATATACCACAGCTTGTTAATCCATTCCTGGGTTGGTGGGCATTTAGGCTGTTTCCACATTTTGGCAATGGTAAATTGAGCTGCCATAAACAGTCTAGTAAAAGTGTCCTTATGATAAAAGGATTTTTTTCCTTCTGGGTAGATGCCCAGTAATGGGATTGCAGGATCGAATGGGAGGTCTAGGTTGAGTGCTTTGAGGTTTCTCCATACTTCCTTCCAGAAAGGTTGTACTAGTTTGCAGTCCCACCAGCAGTGTAAAAGTGTTCCCTTCTCTCCACATCCACGCCAGCATCTGCAGTTTTGAGATTTTGTGATGTGGGCCATTCTCACTGGGGTTAGATGATATCTCAGGGTTGTTTTGATTTGCATTTCTCTAATATATAGAGATGATGAACATTTTTTCATATGTTTGTTAGCCATTCGTCTGTCATCTTTAGAGAAAGTTCTATTCATGTCTCTTGCCCATTGATATAAGGGATTGTTGGCTTTTTTCATGTGGATTAATTTGAGTTCTCTATAGATCCTAGTTATCAAGCTTTTGTCTGATTGAAAATATGCGAATATCCTTTCCCATTGTGTAGGTTGTCTCTTTGCTTTGGTTATTGTGTCCTTAGCTGTACAGAAGCTTTTCAGTTTAATGAAGTCCCATTTGTTTATTTTTGATGTTGTTGCAATTGCCATGGCAGTCTTCTTCATGAAGTCTTCCCCCAGGCCAATATCTTCCAGTGTTTTTCCTATGCTTTCTTGGAGGATTTTTATTGTTTCATGCCTTAAATTTAAGTCCTTTATCCATCTTGAATCAATTTTTGTGAGTGGGGAAAGGTGTGGGTCCAGTTTCAGTCTTTTACATGTAGACATCCAGTTCTCCCAACACCATTTATTGAATAGGGAGTCTTTCCCCCAAGGTAAGTTCTTGTTTGGTTTATCAAAGATTAGGTGGTTGTAAGATGTTAGTTTCATTTCTTGGTGTTCAATTCGATTCCAAGTGTCTATGTCTCTGTTTTTGTGCCAGTACCATGCTGTTTTGACCACTATGGCTTTGTAGTACAGACTAAAATCTGGTATGCTGACGCCCCCAGCTTTATTTTTGTTACTAAGAACTGCCTTAGCTATACGGGGTTTTTTCCGGTTCCATACAAAACGCAGAATCATTTTTTCCAAATCTTGAAAGTACGATGTAGGTACTTTGATAGGAATGGCATTGAATAGGTAGATAGCTTTGGGAAGTATAGACATTTTAACAATGTTGATTCTTCCCATCCATGAGCATGGTATGTTCTTCCATTTGTTGATATCCTCTGCTATTTCCTTTCTGAGGATTTCATAGTTTTCTTTATAGAGGTCCTTCACCTCCTTCGTTAGGTATATTCCTAGGTATTTCATTTTCTTTGAAACTATGGTGAAGGGAGTTGTGTCCTTAATTAGCTTCTCATCTTGACTGTTATTGGTGTATACAAAGGCTACTGACTTGTGGACATTGATTTTATATCCTGAAACATTACTGTATTTTTTGATGACTTCTAGGAGTCTTGTGGTTGAGTCTTTGGGGTTCTCTAAGTATAAGATCATGTCGTCAGCATAGAGGGAGAGTTTGACCTCCTCTGCTCCCATTTGGATTCCCTTTATTTCCTTGTCTTGCCTAATTGTATTGGCTAGAACTTCCAGCACTACGTTGAATAGTAAAGGTGACAGAGGACAACCTTGTCTGGTTCCAGTTCTAAGAGGAAAAGCTTTCAGTTTTACTCCATTCAGTAAAATGTTGGCTGTGGGTTTGTCATAGATAGCTTCAATCAGTTTTAGAAATGGGGGCACAGCTTCTTAAGGGAGTACTTCAAACGTGACTGTACTGCTATATAGTACCTTTTTGAGGATGAGTGCACCAACTTAATTATTAGACTTTGTATATTTACTGTCCAGAATAATAAAGATAACACTCTCCCTTGGGCAAAGGTCAGGCAGGTTTATTGACTGTTATAAAAGATTCAGGCTACCTAAACTCAGGGCTCAGGGTTCTTCTCTTGCAATGCAACCCACAGCATGTGCACCTAGGTGTCACCCGGTCTTCTTCATGTCACTTTGTGGGAAATAGGACTCAGGGAACTGGCATAAGTGGTTCTACTTTCTGGCTACTGCTGTTGCTATGAGTAATAAACTGTGCTTCATTCCTAGCCTGGGAGTTTTGTGCCTTCTGTCAGCATTCATAAAACTGTGGCTGACTACCTTGTTAGCTTGCAATTGGGTAAAAGTCTTGAATCCTTCGCAGCTCTTGACAACTATTAAATTTTATAGATGAAAAAATTCATAGTTCTATACACCGCAGAAATCTCCAGGAGTAAATTAGGTACTTAAAGAGGTTGTAACAACTTTCCCGTGTGACTAAGTGCATTATTAATCATTTTTTCTATGCCCAAGCATTCTTTGGCCTACCTGTTAATATGATTTTGTACATGTTATTAGTCCTTGTACATGTTATTATCAATGCTCTCTACTAGTAGGATATAGATTTGATGAATGCTTGCAGTTTTTAAATTCACAATCTGAAAAGTTACTTAACTCCAAGACTTAGGTTGCTATTGTGTTTGGAGATTTGAAGAAAAGTAGGGATTAAGGCTTAGCATTCATTTCCTCAGCAGCTCTTTGTGAAAACATAACAAACATCAAATCTGTTCGGCCTCTATTTTTGGCAAGGTTGGCAATAACTCTACTTAATCCTAATCCCTATGATCCTTGCCGACTCATAAACTATATGTTCCTCAAATTTATGTTTCCTTCCTGGAGGGAGAAGAGGAGTATCAAGCACTCATAACAGGGAAACCATCAGAAGTGAGTCATATAAGTCGCCTGTCAGAAAGAGAAGTTGGGAAAATAGAGCAGGTCAGTTTTTCCAATCATGGTACTTTTTACCTTTAGTGAAATAAGCTAAAATGGTTTCTTATTTATATTAAGCCTATCCAGGCTGAATTCTTAGGACATATTTAAAATGTCAATTAGAAACAAGTGTAGAAACCAGGCATAGTGGTGTGGGCCTGGAATCTTAGATACTCTAGAGGCTGAGGCAGGAGGATCACTTGAGCCCGGGAGATCAAGATCAACCTGGGCAACATTGAGAATCCTCATTTCAAACAAACAAAAAAACTTAGTGTGATGCTTTTTACTTTTCCCATGCATTCAGCCCTTTATGTCAATTTTATTCAGTGCTACATGCACATTCTTAGGATGGGATCCCAAATGCAACCCTATTCTAAGGTCTGAATTGCTCAAAATAGAATTAAAATCATTGTTCGTTTCCATATTACCAGGTTAGTGAATAATCACTATACTTTGTTTTGTTTAAAAGCACAAGTGTCTACTCACCCCCAATGGATACAGAGGGACCTGACTAGCCAAGTGTCCCAAGTCCAACCAAATAGGAAGCTAGAGAAGGAAAGTGGAACTTACTTAAACACTCTGAACATACAAAGAACAATGTTTCCCATTACTGTAAGCCATGCCCTTCCTTCCGCACATTAGTCGGCTCTAATCTTCAAATGTAACTTCTTTATCCTGTAACTCTTAACATCAGACAGAAGTGTTAAGATAAAGAAAAACAAAAAAGACTAAAAAATAAAAAAATTCTCTGTTTCTTCTTATGTTCACCTGGAATAAGTTATCTTGGAAATGTTTGAAATACCCATATAGGATACTCGATGGTCTCATTTTGATGCAAATTTTGATTAAAAATTAAAATTAGGAGACATTCACACAACATAGAAATAGGTAACAACTTAAATTGTTAATACTTTTAGTATAACATAGTAATCATTATAGTGTCTTTAAGGATTTTAGGGATAAAGGAAAGGGAAGAGATTATACGGCTTAGAAAATCAAACACTATGTAGACTTTAAACATATTTTAAAGGACATAAAGTCTAATCTGATCACCTTAGAATGCTTGAATTCCTCCAAATGGTCCTGCCTAAATGTTCATACTTTTACATACATTAATATCTTCATTATGTAAATAGTTTTTTAAAACCCAGTTCACTTGGCTCTACAGATTATTTTTTAATATAATAAATCTTTTCTTAGAGGAGGTTTAAATGCCTGGAAAAAATTTTTGGTGTGGCTTACATCTTTCTTAATGGATTAAGTCCGTGAGTAACTGCCCTTATAGAGAACATTGTGATGGAGTAAGTGCCCTTAGTGATGGAGTAAGTGCTCCAAGGAGGATGTCAAATGATGTCAATCAATGAGCATCCTGAAAAGCACTGATGTTCAATGCCATCTATATCTGTAAGGACTGGAAAAGTCCAAATGGATCTGTAAACATCAAATACAGTAAACAATTGAGTCTTCATTGAAAATTTGTGCCTTTTGAATTCAAGCCTTGGCTATAACTCAATCAGAACTTCTGTTCTAATTATCCTTTGGGGATGGGGACAGAGGCAATCAATCAGCATCTATGTTGTCATAAGGTAAGAAAGGAGGCAGGTTATATCTTTTTGTATGCAATAGATGTAGGCTTGACTACTGAACAGAATGGTTGAAAACATAACTGGAAAGTGGAAGCTTTGAATCGTGGCTTAAAGGAGATTTATTCTGGAAAAGGAGCTTTGTCCAGTGGACTTTGTTGGTACCCAGTCAAGGTGGGTACCCCAGAAGGTGATACTTTCTGCAAAGCCCAGGTGGGTACCCTGGGTCATCCTACAGGTGGTCACTCCACATTAGGTGGGTACCAAAGGTGGGTACCCCAGAAGGTGATACTTTCTGCAGAGCCCCAGAACAGTAATAAAAGACCTGGTATCTATATCAAACAAGCAAGTCCTATACACCAAAGTATTTCTTATGAAAGTTAAACATTCATCTTACCTACTGAACAACAAAAAAGAATGTTTTTTAAAGGATATTTTGTTTGTTTTATGAGGACTTTTCCCCCCATTCAACTGTTTGGCTAGCAGCTTAAAATTCTGAAATCCCAAAGGAGAGACTTCTCACACATCAGAAAGGAGATGGCAGGCTCCCAAACCATAAATGGCTCCAATTTTCATGAAAAGTCAGCTTAGTGAATCACAGGTGGATTTTGACCAAAAATGCATTGAAGGGCCTATGCCACCAATAATACCTTATTTAAAAATAATCAGCTCATTCCTGGCTAGAAATAGTATGCATATGACAGCCAAATACACTAAAATATCAACAGACACATCTGGGGATAATTCAGCAGAAACCTAATGTCCAGAAATGAATTGATTTAGGCGGAACAATAAAAGCTCATAACGAGCAGCAAGAGTGCACTAAGGATTTATGTATTAGAACTGTTCCAGGGGAAAATGGAACAGTTTAGATAGAATAATGTTCTTGGAGAACATATGAGAAGATCTTATTTATGACTATAGACCTGCTTTCAGAACCTACTTTTACATAAATGCAGAATTGTGGAAAAAAATCACCAATACCTAAGAAAATGAAAAATCCCAAGGCTGCAATCTGAGCAAATGAAATGACCCTAAATGCAGAAAATATAAAGTAGTAGATCATTTTAGATAGGGTTGATTAAAATCTATACACTTGTTTTTTTTAGTTGTTGGGGATTCATTGAGGGTACAATAAGGTAGGTTACACTGATTGCAATTGTTAGGTAAAGTCCCTCTTGCAATCGTGTCTTGCCCCCAAGAGGTGTGGCACTTTATCTCCCAGAATCTCAAATCATCACCATCCTTAGCAGCAACAGCTATTCTCTTGTACTATTCCTTACTATTTAATGTGGAGTGATCACCTGTAGGATGACCCATAAACCTAAGGTAAACCCAAATACCTTGGATCTCTGCCACTTAAAATCCTTCCAAGTGTCCTCATTGCTTCCAGATAATGTCCTTTACTTAACACACTTGCAATGATCTGGCCCTGACCTCTTTCGCCAGATTTATTTCTTGCTATCTTTCCTTTGAAATTTTGTTTGTGTGTCTTCTACCTAGAATCCATTCATTCAAAAGAGTTAGTGAGCACCAACTATGTTCTACCTGACAAACTTTTCTATGTCTACCTGACAAACTTTTCATCCTTTAAGACTTAAAAATCTCCTCCTTAAAGTCTCCTTCAAGCCATTTTAGTCTTTAAATAATGCTGAATTTTACCTTGTACACAAATCTGGTCCAAACTGGAATCACATTGCAACTTTTTTTCAAGGGAGAAAACCCCAAACTATACAAGTGAATATATTCTATATCAAAAGTTTAACGAGGCCCAAAATATTCCAAGTAAAAACTAACGATGTTTTGCATCTTTTATGCCCTTGAATTCTACTCCCCTCACGTGGGTGGGGAACCTGTGGCCTTCTGATTTCAGGATTGTTCTTTCTTAAGAACCAAAGGAGGCAAGAAAAGTTTCATCTTTCTCTGTTCACCAATTTTAATAAAAGGATTTGATCTGTAAAATTTGGATTTAGTCAAAAGGCCACACTTAAGGACCAGAAGGTCACATGTGGCCTTAAGACTGCCAGTTTCTTACCCCTTCAGGGCTTTTAAAAATATACTTCTATATCTGTTTGGCAGTTTATTTATTTATTTATTTATTGTTAAACCATAGCTGTGTACATTTATTGTTAAACCATAGCTGTGCAATCATGGGGTACAATGTGCTGTTTTCATATACAATCTGTAATATTCTCATCAAACTATTCAACGTAGCCTTCATGGCATTTTCTTAGTTATTGTATGTAGACATTTGTATTCTGCCTTTAGCAAGTTTCGCCCCTACCCATTCTAAGATGCACCATAGGTGTGGCCCCACCCATTACCCTCCCTCCACCCTAACCTTTCCCCTCCCTTCCCCTTCCTTGGCCTTTTCCTCATGTTCTTGTGCTATAATTGGGTTATACCCTTCATGTGAAAGCTATAAATTAGCTTCATAGTACAGCTGAGTACATTGGATACTTTTTCTTCCATTCCTGAGATACTTTGTTGAGAAGAATATGTTCCAGCTCCATCCATGTAAACATGAAAGAGGTAAAGTCTCCATCTTTCTTTAAGGCTGCATAATATTCCATGGTATACATGTACCACAATTTGCTAGTCCATTCGTGGGTTGATGGGCACTTGGGCTTCTTCCATGACTTAGCAATTAAGAATTGAGCTGCAATAAACATTCTGGTACAGATGTCTTTGTTCTATTGTGATTTTTGATCTTCTGGGTACAAACCTAGTAAAGGAATTATAGGATCGAATGGCAGGTCTATTTTTAGGTCTCTAAGTATTCTCCAACATCCTTCCAGAAGGAACGTATTAGTGTGCATTCCCACCAGCAGTGTAGAAGTGTGCCCTTTTCTCCACATCCACGCCAACATCTCTGGTTTTGGGATTTTGTTATGTGGGCTACTCTTACTGGGGTTAGGTGATATCTCAAAGTAGTTTTGATTTGCATTTCTCTGATGATTAAGGATGATGAACTTTTTTTCATGTGTTTGTAGATCGTGCGTCTGTCTTCTTTAGAGAAGTTTCTCTTCAAGTCCCTTGCCCACCTGAGATGGGATCATGTGTTCTTTTCTTGCTAATATGGTTGAGTTCTCTGTGGATTCTGTTTATTAGACCTTTATTGGAGGTGTAACCTGCAAATATTTTCTCCCATTCTGAGGGCTGTCTGCTTGCTTTATTTACTATGTTCTTGGCTGTGCAGAAGCTTTTTAGTTTGATCAGGTCCCAGTAGTGTATTTTTGATACTGCTTCAATTGCCTGGGGAGTCCTCCTCATAAAATATTCACCCAGGCCGATTCCTTGAAGAGTTTTCCCTGTACTTTCTTCAAGTATTCTTATAGTTTCATGTCTTAAGTTTAAATCTTTTATCCAGTGAGAATCTATCTTAGTTAATGGTGAAAGGTGTGGGTCCAGTTTCAATCCTCTGCAGGTTGCCAGCCAGTTCACCCAGCACCATTTGTTAAATAGGGAATCTTTTCCCCAATGAATGTTTTTAATTGGCTTGTCAAAGAGCAAATAGTGGTAAGTAGCTAGATTCATCTCTTGGTTCTCTATTCTGTTCCAGACATCTACTTCTCTGTTTTTGTGCCAGTACCATGCTGTTTTGATCACTATCGATTTATAGTACAGTCTCAGGTCTGGTAGCATGATTCCTCCTGCTTTGTTTTTATTGCTGAGTAATGTTTTGGCTATTCAAGGTTTTTTCTGATTCCATATAAAGCGAAGTATTATTTTTTCAAGATCTTTAAAATATGACAATGCAGCTTTGATAGGAATTGCATTAAAATTATATATTGCTTTGGGTAGTATAGACGTTTTAACGATGTTGATTCTTCCCAGCCATGAGCATGGTATGTTTTTCCATTTGTTAACGTCTTCAGCTATTTCTTTTCTTAAAGTTTCATAATTCTCTTTATAGAGATCTTTCACATCCTTTGTTAGATAAACTCCCAAATATTTCATCTTATTTGGCACTGCTATGAAAGGAATAGAGTCCTTGACTATTTTTTCGGCTTGTTTATTGTTGGTATATACAAAGGCTACAGATTTATGGATGTTGATTTTGTAGCCTGGGACATTGCTGTATTCCTTAATCATTCTAAAAGTTTTGTAGTAGAATCCCTAGTGTTTTCCAGATATACAATCATGTCATCTGCGAACAGTGAAAGTTTTATCTCTTCTGACCCTATGTGGATACCCTTGATTGCCTTTTCTTCCCTAATTGCAATGGCTAAAACTTCCATTACAATGTTAAAGAGCAATGGAGACAATGGGCAACCTTGCCTGTTTCCTGATCTAAGTGGAAATGATTTCAATTTAACTCCATTCAATACGATATTGGCTGTGGGTTTGCAGTAGATGGCCTCTATTAGTTTAAGAAATGTCTCTTCTATGCCAATTTTCTTAAGTGTTCTGATCATGAAGCGATGCTGGATATTATCAAAAGCTTTTTCTGCATCAATTGAAAGAATCATATGGTCCTTATTTTTTAGTTTGTTTATGTGTTGAATTACATTTATAGATTTATGTATTTTGAACCAGCCTTGAGATGCTGGGATAAATCCCACTTGGTCATGGTGTATAATTTTTTTGATGTGTTGTTGGATTCTGTTTGTTAGGATCTTATTGAGTATTTCAGCATCAATATTCATTAGTGATTTTGGTCTATAATTTTCTTTTCTTGTTGGGTCTTTCCCTGGTTTGGTGATCAAGGTGATGTTTGCTTCATAGAATGTGTTGGGTAATAGTCCTTCTTTTTCTATATTTTGGAAGAGGTTTAGTAATATAGGTACTAGTTCTTTAAAGGTTTGATAGAATTCTGATGTAAAGCCATCTGGTCCTGGGCTTTTCTTTTTAGGGATATTTTGTATAGTTGATGCTATTTTAGAACTTGATATAGGCCTGTTCATTCTGGCTAAGTCTTGGTAGGTGGCGTACTTCCAAGTATTGGTCGATTTCTTTCAGATTTTCATATTTCTGAGAGCAGAGTTTCTTATAGTATTCGTTAAGGATTTTTTGAATTTCTGAGGGGTCTGTTGTTATTTCATCGTTACCATTTCTGATTGAGTAAATTAGAGATTTTATTCTTTTTTTCCTGGTTAGGTTGGCCAAAGTTTATCTATTTTATTGATCTTTTCAAAAAAACCAAGTTTTGGATTTATTGATGTGTTGTATAATTCTTTTGTTTTCAATTTCATTTAATTCTGCTCTGATTTTGGTGATTTCTTTTCTTCTGCTGGGTTTGGGGTTGGAGTGTTCTTCCTTCTCCAGTTGCTTGAGATGTCCCATTAAGTTATTAACTTCCTCTCTTTCTGTTTTCTTGAGGAAGGCTTTCAGTGCTATAAATTTCCCCCTTAGGACTGCCTTGCCGTATCCCAGAGGTTCTGGTAATTCGTGTCTTGATTATTGTTTTGTTCCAAAAATTTGGTGATTTCCTTCTTAATCTTGTCTATAACCCATCTATCCTTCAGCATGAGGTTATTTAGCCTTCATGTTTTTGTATGGGTATGCAGGTCCCTGTTGTTTTTGAGTTCAACTTTTATTCCATGATGGTCTGAGAAGATGCAAGGAATAATTTCTATTTCTTAAATTTTCTGAACTTAGATTTGTGGCCTAGGATGTGGTTGATTTTGGAGTATATTCTGTGGGCTGATGAAAAGAATGTGTATTCAGTTTTGTTGGGATGAAATGTTCTGTAGATGTCTGTTAAGTCCAGATGTTGAATGGTTGGGTTTAAATCTAAGATTTCTTTGCTTAGCTTCTTTTTGGAGGATCTATCCAGCACGGCTAAAGGGGTGTTAAAATCTCCAACTACTATGGAACTGGAGGAAATCAAGTTGCTCATGTCTGTTAGAGTTTCTTTTATAAATTGAAGTGCGTTCTGGTTGGGCGCATAAATATTAATAATTGAAATCTCATCATATGGAGTATTACCTTTAACAAATATGAAATGTCCATCCTTATCCTTCTTTATTTCGATTGGTTTAAAGCCTATTGCGTCTGCGAACAGGATTGCAATGCCTGCTTTTTTCTGCTTTCCATTTGCCTGGAGTACAGATGACCATCCCTTCACCTTGAGTCTATATTTTTCTTTTAATGTAAGATGGGATTTTTGTATGCAGCAGATATCTGGCTTGAGTTTTTGTATCAAGTCAGCCAACCTGTGCCTCTTTAGAGGACAATTTAAACCATTCACATTAATTGAAAATATTGAAAGCCTTTTGGGAGTCCGGTGGACATTTTTAATCCTTTTGTGACTGTGGAAGTTGGAATTTGATCAGAATTTTCTGGGTGGGTTTACTTTTGTGGTGGAAGACTATGCTGGTCTTTATGGAGGATATGTCAGAAAATATCCTGGAGAGCTGGTTTACTTATGGCAAATTTCTTCAACATGTGAATGTAATTGAAGTATTTAATTTTTCTGTCATAAATGAAATTCAGTTTATCTGGGAACAAAATCCTGGGTTGAAAGTTATTTTGTTTTTGGAGATTAAAAGTCAATGACCATCCTCTTCTAGCTTGAAAGGTTTCAGCAGAGAGATCTGCAGTTATTCTAATATTCTTCCCCTTGTAGGTGATGGTTTTCTTTCATATGGCTGCTTTCAGAATTTTCTCCTTCATATTAACTTTAGTGAAGTTGATTATGATGTGTCTGGGGGATGTCTTATTTGGCTTGAGTCATGCTGGAGTTCTGAAAGTGTCTGCTATCTGAATTTCAGAATCTCTTGGCATGTCTGGAAAGTTCTCCTTCATAATCTCATGGAGAAGAGACTCTGTGCCTTGTGAAGCCACTTTGTCGCTTTTGGGGATCCCTATAAGATGAATATTGGTTTTCTTCGAATTATCTCAGACGTCCCTGAAAGAGTGATCTGTTTTTGCCCTCCATTTCTCTTCCTCTTTGAGAGTTTGGAAGCAGTCAAAAGCTTTGTCTTCAATGTCTGAAATCCTTTCTTCTGCTTGCTCCATTCTGTTACTGAGGGATTCTACTGTGTTTCTCAGATCTTTGAGGGCTGCAACTTCTAGTATCAATGTGTCAAAATCTTTGGTCATTTGGTCTTTGAATTCATTGAATTCTTGAGATATCTTTTGGGTTACTGCTTGGAATTCTAATTCAATCTTATTTGCTATCCAGATTCCAAACTCGATTTCGGACATCTCAGCTATTAGCTTGTGCATAGGATCTTGTGCTATGTCTGCCCCATTGATCCTTGGGGCAGTTGTTCTACTCTGATTATTCATATTGCCAGAGTTTTTCTGTTGATTTTGCCTCATGATTGTTTTTCACCGTTGCCTCTGGCCCTCCTCAGAATTGGGGAGGTGTCTCTCCAAGATTAGACCCCAGTGGGATCACTCTATTGTTGCTGGATCTTTGTAGGGAGTGACCCTGTGTAGTGCTGCCCCAGCCAGGGGGTTCTGGTTTTGGCAGCAACTCCAGAGTGTGACACATCCAGATCCAGCAACAGGGTGGGGGTGGTGCACACAGTTTGGGAGTGCCTGGCACCCAGCAACTTTGGCACAGAGAGCCCAAGGCTCCAGCAGTCTCTGGCCAGGAGAAGGGCTCTCCTTAGAGGCAAGGAGGACTCTGGAGGGCACGTGGCTACCAGAGTCCCTGGCCAGACAAGCAGGCCGGTGTGGAGGCATGGAGGGTACAGGAGGGAGGACATGGGGTTGCGTGGCTCCCAGAGTTCTTGGTCAGGGCATGCGGAGGCCCAGTGGTCGCGGGTCAGGGGTTGAGGTGCAGCTCTTATCGAGGTCCAGGCAGGCACCCATTGCGGTTGTGGCTGGCACCAATCACGGTCGCGGTCGCAGCGCAGCTCTTACCTTGTATGGATTTTCTAAGTGAACAATGAACTTGTTTTATGGGGAGCAAGAATCCTCTGCCTGAACTTCTCTACTGTTTCTCGATCCATGGAAGACCAAGCATTCACAAAGGCTTCTGCTTTGTCTTGTGTAAGGTGGATGTTTTCTAACTGCTGCTTCTGGCTTCACATTGTGATATACTACCTGTTCTAAAATAAATGATATTGTTTCAAGAACCAGGTGGAGATCTTGTTACTCTAGAGAAAATGCATCTTGAAGTTTTTCTTCCTCTTCTTCACTGAAACTGCTCTCAGCCTTCGAGTTAAGTTTTTGAAGAATCCAAGTGGGCAACCGTGGAAATCTTCCTATATCTATCGCATTTATCAGTGATACTGTTTTTTTCATGCAAAGTCTGGCAAGATCATATCACCAGCAAAAAACTCCTGACCAAGGCCCATCTGATCTTAGGGCACCCACCCCATATACCACAGGTGGCAGGTTCAAACCTGGCCCCAGCCAAAAATTGCAATAAAAAAAATTAACTCCCTTGGGGGGCGCCTGTCTCTGTTTGGCAATTTAATATGTTGAAAAGCACAGAGCCCTGGAGCCAGGCTGCTTGGAACAGAATTCAAGTTCCATCTTTTTTTTTTGTTTGCAGTTTTTGGCTGGGGCTGGTTTGAACCCATCACCTCCAGCATTTGGGGCCAGTGCCCTATGCCTTTGAGGCACAGGCACCGCCCTCGAGTTCCACCTTTTAACATTTTGAGTGCTTGGGCAAATTATTTATTTTTTATGGGGCTGTTCCCTTATCCATAGAATAGCAATGATAATAGTGCACAGCTGATTAAGCAAATTAATACATAAAGCACCTACAGTTCTAGCATGTTGTAAGTTTTTTAGAAGTGTTTGTTATGTATGTTACACTGCATATAGCTTAATGTTACTTTTTAATATATATAAATGAAATTACACTATACTTACTGTTCTGCAACTTGTTTTTATTTTTCCTTAACAATATGTCTATCTCATAATACATATAGGACTTTATTTAATCATCCATCATTTAATTTGTTTGTAAGTTGATTGCCATAGGAGAATAATTCCCAGGAAAATGACTAAAATGTTTGAGTCAAAATATATATACACTTTATGTTTTCTTAAATACCCACAAATTGCCCTATATGAAGGGTGTAGTTATTTAAATTTCCATCAGCAGACTTTATTTAGTTTTTATTTACTTATTTATTTAGTTAGAGACAAGTTCTTGCTCTTTCCCAGGCTGGAGTTCAGTGATGGGATCATAGCTCACTGCTGCCTCAAATCCTTGGACTCAAGGAATCCTCCTGCCTTGGCCTCCCAAGTAGCTGGGACTCTAGGCACATGCCACCAGGCCCATGAAAAATAGGTAATTTTTCTATTTGTTTTTTACAGACAGGGTCTTGCTATGTTGCTGAGGCTGGTCTTGAACTCCTGGCCTCAGGCAATGTTCCTGCTTTGGCCTCCTAAAGTGCTGGGTTTATCGGCATGAGTCACCATGCCTGGCCTGACCCTTTACCTTTACATACACATTGCTCACCACAAAAACTCCAGATTCCTAACTACCTTTCCTTCCCATCAGCTCTGCCCATTTCTACTTTTAGTTCTATTTCCCACATGCTCATTACCAGACTCCTGAATTGATTTGCTGACAATGGACCTTGAGTTCCTAAAGAAACAACTCATCCTAATTCCATTGTTTCTTCAGCAACTCAAGGTCCATTGTCAGCAAAATCTGTTATACCTGCAACCACTTTTTTCTGAAAGTTCCCTTCATCTTCTTGCTCTATAGAAAACCTGGTTATCATTTGAGGATGCTTCTTTTCTTCCAGTCTTTCCAGTCTTTTCAAGTCAGGGCTGCTTTTTTTCCCTCTACACCCTTTTACGTTGATGGGCCTGAAATGACATTAAGTCTGTTTCTCTCTCTTTCTCTCTCTTTTCCCTGCTTCAAACTATTGTCAGCTTTCAATCTGACGTCACCAGATGATATTACCAATTTACTCTCATTGGTGCAGCCATCTCTTCCTGAGCCCCTCCTAATTTCTCTATGATTTTAGCTCAAACTCACTGTCACTCTCTCCAGCACTTTTCCTATCTTAAGTTTTGAAGATTCAGTATATATGTAGATGATCTTTCCAATACTCTGTCCTCTCTGTTTCTTGAATTCTTTTCCTGTAACTTGTCCTACATTCTACCTAAGTCAATACTCCATGACCATACCCTAGAATTTGTCATAACTACTACTTAAACCCCTCCCTAATCTCAATTCCATCTACCTCATTCTCTGACCTTACAGCACATTCTTCCTAGTAGTTCAACTCTAGCAATCTTCAGATCTTTCCAGAAACTCCTATCCATAAATCCTGCCCTTTTTCTCTACCTGCATGACCCCTTTCCTGGCTTAAATCCCTTGACCAGCATTACAACCATTCCCTGCATATTGCACTCAACTCCCTTGCTCCTTCTCCCTTTCACTGGTGAAATTAGTTCTGCCATGCTGCACCTCCACCTGCGCAGGTGGGTGAGGCTGGAGGAAACACACAATGGTGCTGCCAGACTGCACATTAAATCAGAAGAATGAAAGAATCCATTGCAGAAGAATCCATTGCAGAATGAAAGCAGTAGGGGATGGAGGTGAGTAGAAATATGTGAAGAATTATGTCTTATTTGGAGAAAGGATAACCTATAAGGTGACAGAAAAATATATACTTAAATATGTGTTATTTATGAGCAAACACTTTTGTTGTTATACATCCTTTTCCCGAGGATGAGGACTAGCACTCGGTGTATGTTTGAGAAATTTAATTTTGACCAGAACTTTTTTTGTTATATTGATACATTAGGTGAGGGTTATGATGATGACATGATCTAGGCACTTCTTAAATATATTTTTATCTAAACATCATCTTCTCTAAATTGTGATGATCTTAAGTCTTTGTTAAGCAATTTGGTTGTGTTTACAGGGCTAGATTGAAGTTTTAGTTGTGAGAATAACTCAGAGCAGAAGTCTTAGATTCTTTGTAAATCTCTCCATCCCCTGGCTTAAATCTATTTTATTTCTTTCCTTTTCCTGCTTCCTTTTATTACTCTTATTTTTGGCCCATATTTAAAGTATAGAACTATTTTGGGAGCAAGGGATCAAATTGGATAAAAGGCATATAGTAATAGTCCTTTTCCTAAAACTTCTTTTTATATAAATAACCTGATGTATTACCTCCAATAAAAGTTTTTGGATTAAAAAAAAGGTCACCAGTTACCAGGATGTGTAACCAATGAAGAGCAGAAAGAATTAGTCCATTAACTGATTCCTTTACATGGTATATTCTGAGTTATTTTTGAGTTTGTTTTTTATCATTTGTGTTGGCGATGGAATTAGTAAAACTGATGCTGGTATGTAACAGAGGATCCCAGCCTCATACTTTATTTATTTATTTATTTATTTTTTATTTTTTGAGACAGAGTCTCACTCTGTTGCCCCAGGCTAGAGTCTCACTCTGTTGCCCCATGGTGTTAGCCTCCCTCGCAGCAACATCAAACTCTTGGGCTCAAGTAGTGATCCTCCAGAGTAGCTGGGGCCCCCTCCACAACACTGGGCTAATTTTTTTATTTTTAGTAGAGACAGGGTCTCACTCATGTTCAGGCTGTTCTTGTACTCCTGAACTCAAGCAATCCACCTGCTTCCTCAGGCTCCCAGAGTGCTAGGATTACAGGGGTGAGCCACTTTGCTTGGCCCAGTCTCATACTTTATAATTAAATACTTAATTATAATCTAGAATTTTAGATTTTTAAAAAAGCCACATAGTTTTTTGCCTCTGACACAATCCACTATTGAAATTGATCAGTGATCATACTGGTATATGAGCATATTGAGCATTTAATTTATCTAGAATGCATTTGTCTTCAAACTTCCCTGAAATAGCAAAAATTCTTTCCCATGTTTCTTTTTAGTAATCCACTGACAAATGATAAATGATATAGGAAATAAATTCTAAGGCTTTTGTTTGCTCCACTGTTAAATGATTTCACCTGTAATCCCAGCTGTTCAAGAAGCTGCGGTTGGAGAATTGCTTGTACATAGTACAAGACCAGCCTGGGCAACATAGTGAGACCCCATCTAAATACCTCTCCCCCTTCCTGCACCCAGGAAACATGAAAAGTATCAGCTAGGTGTGGTGGCAAATGCTTGTAGCCCAAGTCACTCTGGAGGTTGAGGTGGGAAGATACCTTGAGCCCAAGAGTTGGAGGTTGCAGTGAGCTAGGATTGTGTCATTGCATTCCAGCCTGGTTAACAGAGTGTCTCTAAAAACAAACAAACAAACATACAAAAAAAAAATGGGAAGAGCAGAGAGAGGGAAGGAGCGAGGGGGGTGGGGTTTTGGTGTGTGATACGCCTTTTGGGGGCAAAACAAAATTGTAAGAGGGACTTTACCTAACAAATGCAATCAGTGTAACCTGATTTCTTGTACTCTCAATGAACCCCAACAATTAAAAAAAAAAAAAAAAGGAAAAAACCTCAAAGAATCTCTAAGAAAAGCAATTAGTTTAAAGCAGACATCATCATTTTTTTCCTTTAAAATCTCAACATTTATTTCTTAGTCACACTTCAGACCTCAAGAGATCAGTAATTTCTCATTGTGAATGTGTAAAATAAGCAATACATAATTGTCCAAACCCATTTAAATCCATTCTTTGTTTCTTGTTAAACGTCCTCCCTCATCAGAGCTCAATTATTTGATTAATTATTAATTGTACTGTGTATCTGATATAATCTGAACATGCATAGTCACAGAACGATTTGTAATAGAAAGAACTAGAAATAATAGGATTTGGTGTTTCTGTGCAATAGAATTCTGAGCTGCCACAAAAGGATGATATGAGGAAAAGTTGATGATACTTATTAATTAAAGATCTGTAGGCTACTGAACTTTATAACTTTATGCCATTTTTCCCCATAAACCAATATAGCAAAAAGACTATAAGAACTTAAGTTTATTTCTGAGTGCAGGAAGGGGGAGAGGTAGTTAGGATTTCTGATAATTTTTAAATTTCCCTTTAGTTTTTCTGTGATTTTCAAAGTTTCAACTATTTGCTATTTCTATTAATAGAAAAAAAAATTAAACCTAACTGTTCAAATTAAAATGCTTTTGTTTAATTTCATTATCTACATGATTAATTATAGGGACAGTTATTGCAAGGGGATCACTTCTCTGCTAACCCTACATGTGTTTATTCTGATACAACATGAATCTAACAAATCCATGCTTTTTTCTTTCCTATTTGTGCCCAAACCTGATTGTGTTTCACTAGTGACCAATCAGGTCACAGGTTTGGAGCCTCTTTGCTCCTTGACTGTAGGCCACTTGAGTAACATGTGAGAACTTTTCAGTGTACATTCATCGCTTCAATCCCTACTCTTTCTTTTAGATTTTCATTTAGATATAGGATATAAAACTTTCTTCCTTCTCTAATTTTTTGATGTGGATTGAACGATGGGAGAGGAGGAAAAGTCACATTTTTTTTTTACACTGGAGCTCTTGACATGTTTTGTAAGCTATAGAAAGAAAAGTACAATGAACTAATCAGTCATTTAGTTAATAGGTATTTACTGAGAAATACAGGAAAATGTACCAGCACCAAAGCACAGAGCTGCATGTCAGTGCAGTGGCAAAATAAAGAGGGATGAACCAAGGGCACCTTAATGTACTCCATGTAAGGACTTTAACTTTGGTTATTTTCCCACTTGGTATTTAACTGTGTTTGTTAATTCTTCTTATGGGAAGAATTGGGAAAGAATTATTACCATTCAGTGAAGCTAATTCTACTAGAAAGCTACTAGTGAAGCTAATTCTACTAGAAATTCTATTAGTAGCTTTCTAGTAGAATTATTACTATAGCTTATTACTTAGTAGCTTATTTCTATACTTTGTAATTCTGCTATCAAGCTACTATACATTACTTGGCAACATTAAGAAAAATAGTATTTTTACCTGTAATAACATACACTGATGGTTTAAATGTCCATCATTTGGTGAATGTTACCTATGGATAAGTACAGAAATAATTGTTGAATAGTATTCTTCTGTTACACTATATTGATTTTTCCAGATTTCTTTCCAGAGTGATTTTCAAAACCATATATGAGAATATGTATTTTTCCCTAGAGAGGACTTAAACACAGGATAAATTTAAAAGATACAATAAAAGCAGTAACAGGGTCTTAATGACATTTCTTCGTGACTAATAAGTGAAAATAATGCAGGGATAAATATTTCCCCACAGTACTTGTGAATTATATTTATCTAATGAATTTTTAATTTTTCCTCCTAATTATTGATCCCCTCCCTGTTTCCTGTGTTCCTTCCTCCCTCTCTTGCTCCCTTCTTGAAACTAAATTTCTACAGCTACTGCTGAAGAGTATATCTTTTCTCATTGCTTTAATAAATAAAAAGAAATTATAAATCATGTTTCCCGGGGACAAAACAAATATGGCTGCTAAAAGAAAAACAACAGTAGCTTCCTTATTGAAACAGAACTTTTCAACACCTCCTTTAAAAACTAAAAGCAATTTGTTTGAAATAAAATTTATATAACCATGAATGCTTTATTCAAGTAATATATTTGGTGTAAAAATGTTTTGAATCATTATTTTTCCATAATTTTGGAGAACTATTTCTATGAAATAAAGATCTTTATTAAAGCATGGCTTCACAACATCATACTCACTCTTACACAATGGTAAGCCTGTTAAAATGACATTCCTCATTTGAATGAATGCATTATCATTTACATAAAATAATATTTATTTAGCACCTTTTTATACCTAAAGCTAGAAATTCTGCTAATCAAGTTATTAATGGAATAAAGATAAACATTCTCCTAAGTGAATCCTTCTCTTCCCCAGGAGTCACTCATCACTGTTTATATTATTCACTTTATATTCAGCAAATTTTGAAGTAAATGAAGGATTTTTATTTGTATTATACAGCAGTTGCTTTTTCTCTGCCATTATATTTTTGGCCACAAAATATTCTTGAATATTCAGGTTATCTTTTTCCCTGAAAATGTCCTGAATATTTTTCTTAGACCCTAACTTTCCAAAGGACAGCAAGAAAAGAAAAGGAAAAATGTGTGATCTTTCCAAGAGTTCTCCCTGCCTCACACAGATCTGAGAAATAAACACCATAGCATGTCCTGAAGGGCTCAGGAGGAAAAGCGCTCTGCTGTCACAGAGTCAGTGTTCAAGCCAGGATCTCAGCGAGCGCTGTGCTGACACCTCATTTTATATGCGAGAAGCATGAGCTATGAAGAAGCCAACTGGCTTCTCCAAGGTCACGAGGCTGGTGAATTTGCTCAGACACCTGCCCTTCTCTCTCCTTTTCTCTTCCATCATCCTCCCACTCACCTGGATGAGAAAGCAAGTCACGGCAGCTGCCTGCCCCGTGGAGTTACCCCCCACTCCCGTCCGCGGTGCCTTTGGACTACGCCTTGGCTCCTGCCTCTCCTTTCTCTTCCTACCGCCTCGTCTTAGTTCCCGTACTCATCTTCTCTAGTCTGCGTTACTGCAAGTTTCCTGCTTGTTCTCCTGGGGTCTGTGTCCAGGTCTCTATGCCTCCCCAGCTCCCACTTCTTTGCCTCTCTGCTGCTAGAGTCATCTTTTCCATCCAGACCAGATCCCGTCACTCTTGCATCACCCTTTAAAGACTTCCTGTTACTCCCTGGATACAATCAAGTTATTTTTCTTTTCTCTTTCATTTTTAACGTTTCAGTTCAAATGAGGATGTGATTCAATATGTATCACGGGTATTATAACACAAAAGAAGATAAACAGTCTCTCTTCTCAAAGAGCTTATAGCTTTCTCAAGAAAATATGCATATATTTTAAAAGAATCATAATCCTTTTGATGTTTGAAAGGATTTCACATTAATCATCTAATTTGAATTTTATATGTGATTTCTCTATACCCAATATTTGCAAAATTGAAGGCCAGGGACTTTTTTCTTTTATATAGTATATGATATTTAAAAAGTAGCTATATGCAGTGTATATGAAGCATCATAAAACATGAACCCCTGCATACCCACTTGTGTTACTAAGAGTTCACCAGAGAAAAAGAACCAGTAGGAGACATATATTATCTATTATGAAGATAATTATTGTGAGAATGGGCTCAAATGGTTATGTCTGCAAACTGGAGACTGGGGAAGCATGATGATGAAATTCAGTCTAAGCCTGAAGGCCTGAGAATCAGAGTATAAATCCAAGCTGAGGGCTAGAAAAGACGGGGTGTCCCAGCTCATTCAGGGCAAGAAGCAAAAAGGGTGAATCCTGCCTCCACCCTTTGTTCTATTCATGCCCCCAATGCATTGGATGATGCCCACCCTCATGGGGAGGACATCCTACTTCACCGAGCCCAACAGTTCCAATGCTAATCTCATCCAGAAACAGTCCCACAGACACACCCAGAAATAGTGTTTAATCTGGGCTCGGAAACCAACACAGCACTCAAGTTAAGTACTAGACTATTACCAACACCGTTGAAGCCATGTGGGGTGCTGTTCCCCAGCTGAACCTTCAGTTTTATCTCCCTACCCCAAAATAGCCACTGACCTGAAAACCACATTTGTCGTTTTCCTGCTGTTTGGAAAAAAGGTTTAACGGCATATATATATTTCCTTAAATTATATATTTAGTTTTGCTTATTCTTAAACTTCATAAAAATGGCATCAAGACTTCCATAGCTTGCTTTTTTTCACTCAGCATTATGTTTCTAAGGTCCATCCATGTTTTTGTATGTAACAGTTGGACATTTATCTTCATTTTCATGTAATATACAATTTTGTGAATATCCTACTTTTATTTTTTACTTTCTTACTGATGGAATCTGGCTGTTTCTTTTTTATTTTTCTAGTACAAATATTATTGTTCCAAACATTTTTGCATAAACCACTTAACATACACAAGCGTGAACAGGTCTAAAGCAGCAACCTTCAGACTGGCCAAACTGTAACTCTGGGAGCCCAAGGTGTCCTCGGGCACAGAGAGTTTCAAGGGAATCTATTTTTATATCCTCAACTTCCTGCGTACTTATTCTTAAATTGATCTGTTTAGCTTAAGAGGGTGACTACTATCCAGAGCATGGTACCAGTTGTCCTTTTCCATCTCTCCTTTCACAATTAATTGTGCTTTTCTCACTTTGTAAAAGAAAGTTGAGTTTCTCACCTATCCTGTATCTTACTGTAATGATTTCACAGAATGACAAAGCCTTCAGAGTGACAAGGGGACAGGGCAACATAAAAAGTTTGGTGAGAGAAGTCTGCTTTAATCAAGACACCATAAACCTTCATGTCTATTCCCTCCTTATACCGTTCCTGTTAAGAACACTATTTGACCCAACTTGGATGTCCTAAATTCATCTAGGTGAGGTGGAGGGAATGAGGACAAGTCCTATTTAACAAAACCTCGTCGTCTTCATTCTGTGACAATTGTCAAGGAGTGTGTTCTTGAGGAAGAATCTTGGGGAAGAAAGGAAATAATTAACCTTATGTTTGTGTCTCTGTGTCTTTCGTCAGTGATGAAAAATTATCAGCCATTATCTCTTAGAGAACATTCTCTCTTATTCTTTGATTTCTCTTTTTCTGTAATTTAACTAGATGTTTGTTAAGCCTTCTTTCTCATTCTGTTCTCCACATCCCTTAATACCTCTTTCATATTTTTTCTCTCCTTATATTTTTTGTCACATTCTGGAAAACTTTACTCATTTGTTTAACTAATATTTATTTAGCACTCACAGGGTGGTAAGCACTGTTTTAGCCACTTGGATACCTCAGTGAACAAAACAAATACATCCCTGCACAGGAAGTGCTTATCTTTAAAGAGTGGGGGTATAGATAATAAATGATAAACATAGTAAGTAAATAAATTATGTGGAATGTAGAAAGTGATAAATGCCATGAGAAAAGAAAAAGTAGAATAAGGCTATTCTCTGTTTTTGTTGTTCATTTAACCTGTCGGTTAAGTTTTGATTCTATGCAATTACATTTCCAAATGTTCAACTTGGTTATTTTTCTAATCTGTTTGCTCATTTTTGGAAGTCTGTATTTCTTGCTCATTTTATCCTAAAAAATATTTATTTGTTTTTTGTGTGTTTTAGAGAAGGAGTCTCACTTTACCCCTCAGGCTGTAATGCAGTGGTGTGATCATAGCTCACTGTGACCTAGAACTACTGGGCAAAAGCGATTCTCCTGCTTCAGCCTCCTGAAGTGCAGGGATTATTGGAGTAATCCACTAAGCCCAGCATTCTAGCTTATTTTTAAAATCTTATACTTTACTGCTAAAATTATCTCATGCATAGTTATTTTATATTCTGTAATTAGTAATTACACTATTGAAAGTTTTGAGGAGTTCTATATTGTTGCTTGTTATTTCTGTTTACTCACACATACAGTGGCTTTTCCTTTGTGTGTCTGGTAATTTATTTGTGAATAATTTTTATTGCGATCTTGTATTGGATTGAATATAGTCTAAGGCAGGCTTCCTCAAACTTTTTAAACAGGGGGCCAATTCACTGTCCTTCAGACCATTGGAGGGCCGGACTATAGTTTAAAAAAAAAAAACTATGAACAAATTCCTATGCACACTGCACATACCTTATTTTGAAGTAAAAAAAACAAAATGGGAACAAATACAATCACACCGCTTCATGTGGCCCGTGGGCCACAGTTTGAGGACGCCTGGTCTAAGGGCATGAAGTAGGGTTATGTTTCTCCAAAGAAGATTTGGATTTTCTGCTATTGGGGTCCAAGAGACTCTGCTGATTTGGGATCCAGATTTAAATGTTGAAATCTCAGGTTAAGTTTATATCTGAGGTTTGGGGTTGTAAATGAGGCTTAATATTCTGATCCCAATGCTTAGATTAGTGATGGCTTACTTCTCACCATTTTCATTTCAACTCACTGTTCTATTTGAGCATGGGAGTCAAGGGGCCAGCCCTAGGCTATTTCTCTTGATTTTTTTGTGATTTGAGCAATTCTTTAAAAAGCATGATGTTTTCATAATTTACTGAGGAATTGGGAGTATTATAGGAAATCCTTCAGGGTTTCTAGTCTGCCATGATGCTAGAATTGGACTCAAACCCTAAGTTACCTTTCCAGTTCCTATCCTGGTACTTCTGACTCATTCAGCATCCTCCCCTCACTGCCTCCCACTCCTGAGGCTGGTACCTTACATTACCACACCTAGTGCCCACATGCCTTTGTTTGCCCTGTCGCTTTCATATTTATCCTTCTCCACTACCAAGAAATAAACTTCTGTACATCCTTTACTGCCTGGCAAAATCCTATCTGTCTTTTAAGTCTAGTACAAAGTCACCTGCTCTGAAAAGCTCCCCTAATTTTTATGCCTCACCTCTCCCAAGGCAGAATTAATTCCTCCCTGCTTTAGATGCTAATAACATTACCCCTGATAGTTGAGTAGAGCATGCAGCTTACTTAGGTAGAGATCAGCCTTCTAATTTGGTATTAAAGGAGACCATATTTTATTCATTTGTGTTTCCCTAATGCATAATGTGGCCAGTCAATAAATTTTTGAAAATTTAATGTAATTGTGGGAGTAATGATTGCAGCTTTGGTTGCTAAACTCTCAATTTACTTCTCTTAGGCATTCACAGCTCTTGAACATTGCTGTTATTGCCCAGAGAAGATTTCCTTGGCTTTAGATGTGGGGACTTTGTGTATATCCTTTGTTCTTCACATTTACAGAGAGTATTCTAATGGAGTTGTTTCTTTGTTGTACTTCCCTCTATCAATAATGTTTAAAATCTTTAAGAAAAAATTAGGATTCTCAGCATAAAACATTGGTGTTATGAAGAATGGCAGTAAAACATGTAATCATTTTTATTCAATTATAAGATTTCATTAGATATGGTCATTTATTTGGCTTTCCAATTTTTCAGAATGATTTAATTCTGAAGAATTTTGAAGGCTAGGAAAATGGTACTCTTTATTTTAAAAAAAGCACACATGTAAATTCTTTGTCGAGGCTACGTCTATAAAAGTTTTTCCCATATTTTCTTTTAGAATTCTTATAGTTTTGTGCCTTAGGTTTAAGTCTGTTATCCATCATAAATTAATTTTTGTGAGTGGCGAGAGGTGCAGATCTTGTTTCAATCTTCTACATGTGGCTAAACAATTTTCCCAGGACCATTTATTGAATAGGGATTCTTTTCCCCAGTGAATGTTATTATCTGCTTTGTCAAAGATCAGATGGCAATGTGAGGATGGTTTTATATCTGAGTCTTTTGTCTGATCCATGGGTCTGTGTCTCTGTTCTTGTGCCAGTACCATACTGTTTTGGTTACTATAGCCTTATAGCATAGCTTGAGATCTAGTAAAGTGATGCCTCTGATTTCTTCTTACTGCTTAAGGTTGCTTTGGCTATTTAGGGTATTTTCTGGTCCCATATGAAGCTTGGAAATATTTTTCCTAGATCTCCAAAAAATGATGTTAGTGTTTTAATGGAGATTGCATCAAATCTGTAGATCACTTTGAGTGGTTATAGACATTTTAACAAAGTTGATTTTGTGGATCCATGAGGATAACATGTTTTTCCATTTGTTTACATCCTCTATGATTTCCTTCATCACCTACTTATTGTCCCTGTAGAGGTCTTTTATCTCCTTGGTTAAATATATTCCTAGGTATTTTATTAAGAAAACCCCAAAGGTAATCACAGGAACAACAAAAATTAACAAATGGGACCTGAATAAATTAAAAAAACTTCTGTATAGCCAAGGAAATAATAAATAGAATTTTCTTCCTACAGAATGGGAGAAAATATTTGTATGCCATACATCTGATAAAGGGCTAATAACCAGAACCTATAAAGACCTCAAGCAAACCAGCAAGCAAAAAAAGTCAAACCACCTATAAAAATGTGGGCAAAAGATCTAAACAGAAGTTTTTCTTTCTTTCTTTTTTTTTTTTGAGACAGAGCCTCAAGCTGTCGCTCTGGGTAGAGTGCTGTGGAGTCACAGCTCACAGCAACCTCTAACTCGTGGGCTTAAGCAATTCTCTTGCCTCAGCCTCCTAAGTAGCTGGGACTACAGGTGCCCACCACAACACCTGGCTATTTTTTGCTTGTAGTTGTCATTGTTTGGCAAGCCCAGGCTGGATTTGAACCCACCAGCTCTGGTGTATGTGGCTGGCACCTTACCCACTTGAGCTATAGGCACCAAGCTACTTTCTTTTCAAAAGAAGGTAGAAAAATGGCCAATAAACATATGAAAAAATCCTCAACCTCTCTAATCATCAGGGAAATGCAAATGAAAACCATAATGAGATATCACATAACTTTCCAAAATAACAGATACTTGTGTGGATGCAGAGAGAGAGGAACTCTTATACGCTGTTGGTGGGACCCCAAATTAGTACAACCTCTAGGGAAGGTAGTGTGGAAGTACCTCAAAAAACTAAAAGTAGACCTACCATTTGATCCAGCAATCACACTACTGAGAATTTACTCAAAGGAAAAGAAGTAATTTTATCAAAAATACAAGTGCACTCAAATGTTTATTATAGAACAATTTACAATCGCAAAAATGTGGAATCAACTCAGTGCCCGTTAATACATGAGTGGATTAATAGAATGTGTTATATGTATACCATGGATTACATCTCAGATAAAAAACGATGAATTCATATCTCTTGTAAGAACCTGGATGGAACTGGAGACAAGTCTTCTAAGTGAAATATCACAAGAATGGAAAAGCACACAACACATGTACTCACCATTAAACTGGACCTAATAGATCAACATCCATGTGTACATATGTTACTAAAACTCAATGGAAAGCAAGCAGGTATAAAGGGGCAGGAGGGCAGGGTAAATTCACACCTCATTGGTACAATACACACCATTCAGGTGATGGGCACCCTTATAGCCTCAAAGCAATTCATGTAACTAAAGCATGTGTACCCCTGTAATATTCTGAAGTAAAACAATTATGCATGTAACATATGAATATATTTTAATGGCAAAAAATTATCCTAACAATACCAAAATATTTTGAGTAAAACCAAAAGTAAAAGCCCACTGGTTTCCCCACAGTACCACATCCCCCTCATGGATGCCTTACTAATAGTTTAGTGTGGGTATCATTCACATATGGAGATAGATGTTGATATAGATGCATTAGGTCACAATGTTATTTCCTTTAAGAGAGAAAAAAGTCAGATCATATGAAGTCTTTTTTTTCTATCACTGAGTATGCATTTGATGTCAGTAATAGCAAAACAAACAAATGTTCTGAGCCCAATACCAAAGTCTAGCCATAACATTTTAATTTTGCATTGGGACAGATCATGATGGGAATGGGTTATGTGAGGTTCATAGGAATAAGGAGAGAATTAATAGTGACTTTAATCATTAAAAACAACATTGCATCATGCTTAATTATTTATATAAAGTCATTATTCTCGCAAGTAGGCATGATTTTTTTCCACTGATATTTTATGGAAATTAGTTATAGTATTGCTTTTTAAACATCTAGAGGCCTGGCTTTAAATAGCTTGTAGATGCCTAACTACTATTAAAGAAACATTTTATTTTCTATAAAATTTACAAACAAATCTCTAAAAGCCTATCCTTTGATTTATAAAAAAATAACAAAACAGAACATAACTTATGACCAAGAATTTGCAAATAAAGTATGTTAAAAATATTTTTTTTCATTTAATCTCTGGGTGATGAATTTGTATCCTAATTATAGCATAGAATCTTGGAAGGAACTAGAAAGGACTTTGGAACTAACCAGGAGCATATCCTTCACCCAAACAGATGAGGAAAACCAGGCCCCAACAAGGTAGGACGTTTGATCCTCCACAGCGTCCTGCAGGAAGAGATTGAACCAGGGCCCCAGAAGTCCTGGGTTTGAATCACAGCTCTGCCACTCTGAGGCTCAGTTCCTTCTAAACTGGAATAAGAATAACTATGACATGGGAGTGCATTAAATGAGATTATTAAATGACATGAACTAGATGTCCCTACCTTTCTCTTATGCCTAAGTAGAGGAAATAGTCAATAAATGTTCTTTCCCTTCCCCATTCCGCCTTGTCTAAGGGTACAGATCAGGTTGTAGAAAAAAGAGGGGCATGAATCTAGATTACTTGACTTTTGGGCTTGTTGGCATCCTGCTAATTCCTTTCAGCCAAGCCCTGATGCTTGTCAATCTCTTTACAGATGTTATTTCCAATTTCTCAGCTGCATAGAAATCCCTTCACTGTGGGTGCTGACTGTGTTCTTAGCTGATGACAGAAAGTGGCCATCTCCTTTCCTTTGGCCTCAATGTAAAGTCTTCCTCCTAAAAGTCCCCTGTGGTCTGCTCTTTTCCTACTCAGATCCAGCTGTACTGAACCATACTCAGCTACTCTATTACTTTTGTGCATTTGCAGCAACCCCACTCATCTCTCACTATGGAAATTCATACCCATACATTTCATTTGTTCCAACTTGTATGTGATCCTTTCTGAGAGGGTGTACTTAACCTTAGAGTTAATGTTCCTTTTCATAGAACATATCCTAAAACCTGTGTAACAATGGATTATTAACATACTATGACTAAACCGGTGTAACAATGGATGATTAACATATGACTCCTCCACTCAGCTATCAAGTCCCTGAGTCTTGAAGAGACTGTGTCTTATTTATCTTGGTATCTGTAACAGCTTGCACATCCTTCACACTATGGTTTCATTTTTATTAATTGTTTAATTGAAGTAGAACATACATTCTAAAAGTACATAAATCAGATATGTACAGCTCAATGAACTTTCACAAATGAAACCCATGCTGTAACTAGCATCAATCAGGAACAGGTCATTAGTGCAGAATCCTTCCTCCTGCCCCCTTCCAGTCCTTACTCCTCTTATTTCTAATACAATAGAGTATTTTTGAACTTTATATAAACAGAATCATACAGTACATATCCTCCTTTGTATCTGTCTTCTTTGGCTCAATATCATGTTTGTAAAATTCTAAAATCTTTTTTTTAAATGGGTAATATTGCAGTATCTAAGATTTTAATCAATATATTTGAGATGTTTTCAACATCTCCACTTCAGAAAGACGGGAGCTATTATAAGGCATGAGTGAAATTCCTCTTTCATGGGCATGGTGATTGCCTGCTCAGTGATCTTTTTGTCATTTCTACCCACCCAATTTTGTTCAGGTGTCCACCCTCTGTGTAAAACCTTATGTGACTCATGGTGGGACGGTCCCAACTAGTAATTTTGGTCCCCCTTCCCAGAAATTGGCTCAGGAATGGGACTCTCCATCTCATCCATTCAGGCTGAAAAAGGGCTTCTGGGGAATCTTTCTGGAGTTTGTGGGTAACATTTTGCCAGCTACTCCAGGAGTTCTTACAGAAGCCACCCTGTCACTCCTTCTAAGGAACATACATTCATAGGAATGTATGTTCACGGCCTTCTAAGCCTACCTGTTACCTTTATCCTTGAGTATGAAGTCAATACAAAAATGAAGATAGAGCCAAGATTCTCATGGAAATGGGGCTAGCTACTGCATTAAGTGGTGCTTGAGCCTGTCCTACCCCTAAATTACTTACTATGTCATCCATAAAATTTTATTATTGCTTAATCTAGTTTGCACTGTTGAGATCTTTTTTAAAAAAATACAATTAAAGGTATTTCATCTGGTGCATCTCCTAAGGACTTGGATGATTTCCTGAAAGGCACATTTAACTGAATGACAGGCGGTGTGAAGGTTTAGTCTTGGGAAGGAGTGTAAGTCAGGAAGCAAGGGACAAAGTGGCATGGGGTGGAGGGCTCTACCTCCAACATGGGCTGTGATGAAAATCCCTCGAGAGTGTGCTATTCATTCCAGCATTGCTCACAGTACTGTGGGTTTCAGAGGCTCTGTGGGCACACTTTTGTAGACTGGAGGAATCAGGTAACAGCTCAACATTAGGGGTGATGGGGGCAATTGTGGCTGCATGTGCCAGCAGGTAGACAAGGTTTCCCTGGCCTCTGCAGTAGGGGAAAGGACAGTCAGAGCAACAAAGTGGTATCATCTTAGATGTCCCAAGGGCATTTCTTTAGAGGACGGGACTTGCTCTGACTGGCATGTTGCCAGATTTGGCAGTAGTACCTGTGCAGTATGACAAAGGTTCTCAAATAATGGACAGGAGTAACCATATTTCTGGTGTTTTCCCAGCACCAAGGTGTGACTTGGAAAGGGCCCTGGGGCTGAAGATACAGGTTTTCTGTTTCTGCTTTTCTCCTGGAAATAAGAGCAATTATATTGCCCACTAGGACTGAGAAAGCATGCCTGAGGGCACTGGAGTTCCCCTGGAGAGAGGACTTTCCACTGGGAAGGACATTCTACAATTCTGTGGGGTAGAGCTCAGAGCGATTGAAGCTGTATTTAGAGAATGTAGTTTTTTCTGCCCCCCAAGCTGGGGAAGTTGATCAGTTACATTTACACAGGGAAGCCAGGGAGACTTTATGAATAAGGTGGCATCTGATTTGACCTGTGAGGGACTGATAGAATTTATACTTGAAGTGATGGAGAGGCTATTTCTGTTAAAGGAACTGAAAGTACAAAGGCAGAAAGGGCAGGGAAGTACGGAGTGGATGCAGCAAAGAGTGAGTAGAACAGTCTGCTTTGCCACAGGAAGGACAGTGGGACAGAGAAGTCCTGTCGAGGTGGAAGAGAGTTGGGAATGCCCCCCCCAAAACGTTTGAATCTTTTTTTTTTATTGTTGGGGATTCATTGAGGGTACAATAAGCCAGGTTATACTGATTGCACTTGTTTGGCAAAGTCCCTCTTGCAATCGTGTCTTGCCCCCAAAAGGTGTGGCACACACCAAGGCTCCACCCCCCCTCCTTCCCTCGCTCTGATCTTCCTTTCCCCACCCCTCCCTCATTCTTTCTCTCTCTGCTCTCCCCTTCCCCCACCCCTACCGTGACCTTAATTGTCATTAATTGTCCTCATATCAAACAAGCTGTGGTATATGTACACCATGGAATACTATTCAGCCATTAAAAAAAATGGAGACTTTACATCCTTCATATTAACCTGGATGGAAGTGGAAGACATTATTCTTAGTAAAGCATCACAAGAATGGAGAAGCATGAATCCTATGTACTCAATTTTGAGACGTTTAGTCTTAAGGATTTTAAACATGTCAGTGATAAGACTGAAGTTGCCCTCCAGATGATTAAAATCAGGATGAACTAGAATAGGGAAGGTCAGGGAGTGAGGAGACCAAGTTGCAGCTAGACGCAGCAGAACAGAGGAAAGGAAATGAGGGCCTGAATTAGGGTTGTGGTGAGAAACTGTAGAGAAACTAGAGGATTTTTTCAGGTAAGCTTTACAGGTGCTGGTATCTGTGGGTGTGAGTATGGCAGGTTTAAGAGGAAACTGCATCATTGTCACAAAATCTGATCCTAGGGAGTGATAATGTTTTCATACCAAGTTACATTTTCCACAAAACTATCTTTCTAGTGAAATGATTCCTAATTTGCAGACTATTTGGGGAGTATATTTGTAGCATAAAGAAAAGAAATAAAAAAAAATGATAAAGTGTTACATGTAAAAACAATTAGCCTATAACAGACTCCTTTCTCTCATTGGGTTAACAGCAGTACTGTTTAGGACTAAGTGAAATTGTGTATCCCAGTAATAGTAATAGAAGGAGAGGTGTGTTTGGGGTTTCTTGCGCCCGCACTGTCTATCAGAACCTGCCAGAACTGGGCAGAGCCAAGCAACTAAGAACATATATATTTTTCCAAAGTTTTTCAGAATTTTGTTTACATTCATTCTGAAATGCATTCATTTTCTAAGCAAGGAAACTGAACTTGGATCATGACTCCAAAATATAATTATCTTTATTAGTAAAGAGAAAGAATGGTGAATGTGCTCCTTAAAGAATAGATGCCCCCCAAAAGCTTCCTTGATGAGAACAGATAACAATACCTTTTAAAGAAGTGTCTGGAAGGAATAACTTCATAATCGTCTCTTCCACAGGGAAGACCATAGACTCTTTATCATAGGACCTAGTGTCATGGTCATATTAGTTGTGCTTCCTAAGTTATCTATGTGGTAAATATCAAGAAAAGATTCTAACAAACAGAAAAGACCTAGAATGAGAAAAATCCCAATCAGTGATATTATGTTTAAAGCTGTTGTGGTAGGAAAGCCTGTCTTACATTAAGTTAGCTGGAAAATAAATAGCTCTTTAGAGAAAAAAGTACAAAAGGAAGGGTATCTACTCCTAAGGGTTATTTAGTTCATTTATTTAAGATTTGATTGAAGAATTGGGAGTAAGCTTAGAGAGAAATCTCAGTCCCAGAGATCCTAGATGATTTTAGATGACTCATGCCCTTCAATGATGTTGGATTCAAGAACATCACTGGGAACTTGAGATGGATCCCCAAGGCCCAGAACTTCTTCCTCAAGAAGAGGGTAGGGCTCACAATGACTTTTTAATTATGACTTTCATTGTTTAACAGACTGTTTATTTCTCTAGATTTGCATTGCTTTGGGTAATCTAAATGACAGGTCCAGTTTTTATAGCACGTAATAATTACAATGACTAGTTAATCTTCAGAGGATAACTGGGAATATCTGAATTGTATTTTACACTGTAGTAAATCTTGCATAGTACCAGAAAAGAGAAAGAGGCATTTAATGCAGAGCAATTAGTAACATCATAAAAATGAAGAGCATACTTAATGAGGCTGTGTGCCCCAAATTATCCTTCCAGTACCATTATTTGATTGTATAGGGAATGCTGGAAATTTCCCAAAAGGAAATGGAAATACAAGGATTCCATTTTTACTATACATCAAAGGGAGAAAAGAGCTCATCTGCTATGAGATTATGTTAGGAACAGATGGATTTTGAACCAAAACACGAAGGTAATATGCTTCTGGAAACTCAGGTCTGCACTGTGATTTAAAGTATTATAGCTGACTGAGCATGGTGGCTCATGCCTGTAATCCCAGCACTTGGGAGGCTGAGACAGGTGGATTGCCAGAGCTCACAGGTTCAAGACCAGTCTGAGCAAGAGCAAGACCCTGTCTTTAAAAAAAAAAAAAATAACCAGGCCTTGTGGCAGGTGCCTGTAGTCCCAAATACTTGGGAGGCTGAGGAAAGAGAATCGCTTAAGCCCAAGAGTTTGAGGTTGCTATGAGCTGTGACACCATGGCACTCTACTGAGGGCAACAAAGTAAGACTCTGTCTCAATAAATAAATAAATAAATAAAGCTTAATAGCTTATAGTAATCATGTTAGCAAAAAAAAAAAAAAAGAGTAATAAGCCTAAGCAATTATCATGAATTTACATTTAAGGATGTGAGTAAGGAAAAAAGGCATAAACCAGCTAAAATTCTCATTCAGGCCAGTTGTCCTTTAAATACAGTTGTCTTTAAATGTCTTTTAAGGGATCCTTAAAACTAAATTCATCACAAAAAGAATAGCAAAATATCATTATCCTGAGTCTGATCTGTAATTCAATAATAAAGGCTCTTATTTATAAAGAATAATCATTTCATTACTTGATTCCCTTTGTTAGCATACAGAAATTTATTAATGAATTGGAAATAACCCAAACCAGAAATTGTCATTTCCAAAACCAAGGAAATAGATTGAAGATTTCCATGGCCTTACTAGCTATATGCTTTAGATGTTTTTGCATGACAAACTGCCTCAAAACTTAATGGTTTAAAACAACCATTTATTTAGCTAATGGTACTGCAAGTCAGGTTGGCATTTTGGCTGGTCTGACCTGGGCTCATGTGTCTGCATGCAGCCATGTGCTATCTTGCTAACTCTGCTTCCAGGACTTGGCTGGCTGTCAGCTGGGACCTCTTGGCTCTCCTTGCTGTGATTTCTCAGCCTTCAGCAGGCTAGCCAGGGCTTGTGCTCTTGGTAGGGGCAATGGTCCAAGAGAAAAACTGGAAGTGTGCAAGGGTTCTTAAGGCCTGGGCTTATCACTGGCACAGATTCACTTCTGCTGAATTCTGTAAGCCAAAAATAGACCTGCTGAGATTCAAGATATGAGAAATTGACTACCTCTTGGTGAGAGGAGATGCAAAGTCACATTACAAAAGCGTGGATACAGGAAGGTTGTTAATTGGAAGCATCAAGAGATTAATCTATCATGCTAAAAACTCTTCTTCTAACACTTTAAAATATTTATTAAAGTGTACTTTTATTCTTATTTTACCAAGACATTTTATTCAGGTGTGAATATTGAATTTTATAAAATGCCTTTATTTTTTGCAGATTGTTGTGATAATCAGGGGTTGGAGTTTTTCTCCTAAACCGTGTGGTGGCTAACAGATTTCCTAATATTGCACTTTTCTTGCATGCCTGGAAAGAACCTCACTTGACTGTAGTTATTGTTCTTTTATTACAGTGATTAATCTCTTTGCTAGTATTAAGATTTCATCTCTTTATGAGCGATTTGTAGTTTTCTTTTTTGTTCTACCTTTGTTAGATTTTGGTATTAGAGTTATAACTCTCTGTCAGAGCAAAATTTCTAACATAACGCATTTTGTCCCAAAGAACATTATTCTGCAGGCTGCTAACATCTGGCCAGGTTTTTAATTCTACTCCATAACCCCTTCATTCTTTATCAGATGAACCACTCTGATTCTCCAAATTTTTCCAACCTCCTCAGGCCTCCAAACACACCTTGGTTTTTCTTATTTATAGTATGGTAGAGAGTTTCTGACACGGCCCCCTAGGATCCTCACTTCCTGGTATTTATGTCCTGTGTAATATCCTCACCTTGACTGTAGGCAGGACCCATGACTGGTTTCTAACTTATAGAACACAGTAAAGGTGATGGAATGCCACTTCTATGATTAGCTTACATATGATAGTGAGTTCTGTCTGATCAATAGCCTGTCTCCTTTACAAACTTGGATGAAACAAGTTGCCATGGTGCTTCACACAAGGGAAGGAAATGAGGGTAGCCTGCAGCCAACAGCCAGCCAAGAAATGAAGGCTTCGGTCCCACAACCCTTGAAGAACTGACATAGTCAGATCCTTCCCCAGTCTAGCCTTCAAATGAGACTTCAACCCTGGTCAAACTTTAATTGCAGCAAGTAGATGATGTAGCTAATGCACACCTGGATTCCTGACCCATAAAACTGAGAGGTAATAAATATGTTTTGTTTTGAGTCACTAAGCTTGTGGTAGTTTGTAAATCAGTAACTAAGAAGTAATACACATTGAATCATAGATTATCCAGATGAGAACAAACTAAAAAAATATATACATAGTTCAGCCTTCTAATGTATAATCCCCTCAAAGTGGATTATTCTTATGTTTAAATGACTCAAATGTTGGAAAACTTACTATTATAAAAGATAGTCCATTCCTACTTTCCTGGGAGCAAAATATAATAATAATAATAATAATAACAACAACAACAACAAATGGTCTACCTAGGCATGGTGGTGCATGCCTGTAGTCCCAGCTCCTCAGGAGGTTAAGGCGAAAAGATCCCTTGAGCCCAGAAGTTTGCAGTGAGCTATAATGACAAAATTGCACTCTACCTGGGATGATAGAGTGAGAGTCTATCACAAAACAAACAAACAAAAAAGATAATCTATTCCATATTGGGAAAATTATAATTTTTAGGAAATACTTTGTTTTAATAAGTTAAATATTTTATTCACAGCTTTTCATTCTTACCTAGATGTTATACCTGTTTCTTCTTCCACATAATAAACCTGAAATTATTTGAAGATAATTATGCAATTTATCATGAATGTTCTATTCTTGTTTATACTGTAATGAAACTATGAACACCATGAAAACAGGATCCAAAATCCTTATATAGTTTTGATGTCTCTAATTCTTATGACTGTCCCTGGCATAAGAGAAATGTTCAACAAATATTAGTGAAAAATTAAAATTGAATTATCACTGTTAAATATCCCCAGTTGGTCCAAAATGCCTACCTAATATGCTTTTATGCTCTCCCTCATCATCCTTGTCCTCATTTTTTTTTAGCAAGGAGCTCATAAATGACCTGAACCCTTAAAGTCTGGTTTAAGTAGTACAAAGAAACACGGTACGATCACAGATAGTAATTAATGAGCCCAAGACTGAAGCCACTGTTCACTCATCTTGGGCTCACTGTCAAAGAAACCTTTCGTGTTTTCCAAGATGAACTGTATTCACTCCTGTCACTCCTAATACACTTACCCTGCTTAATTTCTTCTTGTTCCATTTGTTACACCATGTCAAGAAGTTAAAATCTTCTTGTGTACTAATTTTATCACCTTAGGTAGTCTCCCTTTTTCCTAACTACATATTATCTATATTATCTATGCAATTAGGCTTATTTTTATATATCTAAGATTATAAAAGTTTGAATAATAGCATTAAGATATGGCCAAGACAAATCCATTTTTCTGGTTGATGTTCATTTATATATTGATATTCTTTGAGTATTATCCCTGTGCAAATTATGGCAATGACCTTTTGACTATTGTCTTTATCATTTTCTCCCTTAAATTTCTTCTTTACAAAGCAGCCAGAGGGACCTTTGTAAAACTTAAATCAGATTATGTCATTCTCCTCTGCTCACAACCTTTTAAGGTCTTTGGATTTACTACAGTGCAAATTTCTTACCATTGTATACAAGCTCCCACACAATTAGATCTCTGCACAATTCTCATCACATTGAAGATAGTCATTTCACTGACAACTATGATGGCAGGTTGTTATTCTTTTAAAGATAATCTGCCTTTTTCTTGAGAAGCTTTTAACAATTTCTTTCTGCTTTTGATTTTCTGATGTTTCACTCTAATTTATTTAAGGGTCAATTTCCTGGTATAGTTTTCCCTGCCTAATCTGAGAAGTATATGTTCCAAGACCTCCAGTGGATGCCTACAGCCACAGATAGTAACAAACCCTTCATATACTGTGCTTTCTCCTACATGTATATATGTAACCTGTGAGAAAGTTTAATTTATACATTAGGGATACTAAGAAATTAACAACAATAACTGACATGAATTTAGCACTCTTAGCATATGATTCTTTTTCTTTTATTATTAAGTGAAGAAATTTTACCTTTTCACTTAAAGGAAGTACGTTATGGCTTCTCTTTGGCATATCTAAATTGTCAGCATCACTACTCTTACCCTTTGGGTTCATTATTAAATAAAATAAGTATCACTTGAACATAAAACACTGAATACCAGGACAGTCGATCTGATAACTGGTGGGTAGCACACAGCCTGGTTACACTGGACAAAATGATAATTCATGTCTCAGGAGGGATAGAGTGAAATAGTATAAGACTTTATCATGCTGCTCATAACAACATGTGATTTAAAATTTATGAATTTTATGAATTGTTTCTTTCTTTCTTTTTTTTGAGATTGTCACACTGGGTAGAGTGCTTTGGCAACGCAGCTCACAGCAACCTCAAACTCTTGGGCTTAAGCCATTCTCTTGCCTCAGCCTTCCCAGTAGTTGGGACTACAGGCACCCACCACAACGCTAGGCTGTTTCTTCATTGTTGCAGTTGTCATTGTTGTTTTAGCTGGCCTGGGCCGAGTTCAAACCCGACAGCCTCAGTGTATGTGGCTGGCACCCTACCCACTGAGCTATGAGCGCTGCCTATGAATTGTTTCTGTCTAGAATTTTTCATTTAATATTTTCAGACTGTGGTTGACCACTACTGACTGAAACCACAGAAAATGAAACCATGTCTAAGGGAGGACTACTGTATTTATATTGTTTGAGATTCATCAGTTTTCTTAACTCTATAATTTGGTTGGGGGGCTCTGATTAGTTCTAGAAAATTCTTAGCCTTCATGTCTTCAAATATTGCCTCTGTGCTTCCTTCTAGAATACGAGTTAAAGTTAGATTAGACCTTTACATATTATTCTCTAATTCTTTCTTTTTCCACTATATTTTTCAGCTCTATGTCTTTTCATGCAATACTCAAGATAATTCTCCTAACCTATATTTCAGTTCATTAATTTCTCTTTAGCTTTTCATATAAACTGGTATCAAATACATTCATTGATTTTTTAAATTTTGCTTATATTTTTTATTTCTAGATCATCTATATTTTTTCAAATCCATTTTGCTATGTTTTATAATTTTGTTTCCTAAGGATGTCTTCAAGTTTTGTTTTTTTTTTTACTTCAACGAGGTCAGTATAGTTCTTTTATTGTCTGTCTTTGAAGTCTTTGTGGGTATTTTTGGTTATTGTTTCTGCTGGTTCCTACTTAAGTCTAGTTTCCTTATGTTTTCAATTTCCTTTGTGTGTAGAATGTTGTATTTGAAAAATTATTTGTGGAAACAGCTTGAGACCTACAAATAAAGGCTCACTAACCCCCAAAGAGAATTTTTGTTTCCATCTACTGGTCTTCTGGGGATCCTTGCATCTTTTTTTTTTTTTTTTTTTTTTTTGGTTTTTCTTTGGCCGGGGCTGGGTTTGAACCCGCCACCTCCGGCATATGGGACTGGCGCCCTACTCCTTGAGCCAGAGGCGCCGCCCGATCCTTGCATCTTAAACTAAGTATTGAGACAATGATTAAATCAGGAGCTTTAATTTTCTTCTGGGTTGTTTTACTTCTGGTTCATGCCTGTTCTGACTGTGCAACCCTATGGAGTAGAGTTTCTAGTTTATTGAGGAGAGGCCACTCTGTGACATCTCCCTTTTCTGGCAATGTCATCAAAACAAAGCTTCTGATTTACTCAGATAGGTAAATGTCTTTAAGGCAAAGGCAGTTTCTATGCCCACTTCACCTCTGTGTCCCTTTACCTTCAGAGTTATCACTTGCTCTTCACCTTTGGCCTTTGAAAAAATTATCTTTTTACCTCTTTGATGATTTTAAGATGTTTCTTTTAACTATTTTGGTTGTTTTCTGCAAAACTATTGATTCATTACACAGGAAACTGCTTCACTTCAAATCCTCACTCTGTTATTTGTAGCTATGTGACTTTGGACAATTTATTTAACCTCAATGTGCCTCAGTTTTCTCATCCATAAAATGAGGATACGAATAGTACCTACATTACAAGATTACACATAAGGAACAGTACTGGCACATAGAAAGTATTCAATAAATGTTAACAATTATTAATATTGTGATACCACCTTATTTATTTCCTGTAGACCACTTATCACTTTTTAAAATTATCTTCTTATATTTTATTGTTGTTGTTTTCTCTTTAGAACATAAGTTTCATGTTTTCTTATTTATTTATATTTTTATTTTAATTTTTTATTGTTAAATCATATCTGTGTACATTAGTGCAATCAAGGGGTACAAAGTGCTGGTTTCATATACAATCTAAAATATTCTCATCAAACTGTTCGACATAGCCTTCATGGCATTTTCTTAGTTACTGCATGTAGGCATTTGTATTCTGCATTTAGTAAGATTCACCTGTACCCATTCTAAGATGCACCATAGGTGTGGCTCCACTCATTACCTTCCCTCCACCAAAACCTCCCACCTCCCTTCCCCTTCCTTGGCCCTTTCCCCACAGTCTTGTGCTGTAGTTGGGTTATAGCCTTCATGTGAGAGCTATAATAAAGCTTCATAGCAGAGCTGAGTACAAAGGATACTTTTTCTTCCCTTTCTGAGATACTTTGCTAAGAAGAATATGTTCCAGCTCCATCCATGTAAACATGAAAGAGGTAAAGTCTCCATCTTTCTTTAAGGCTGCATAATATTCCATGGTATACATGTACCACAATTTGCTAGTCCATTCGTGGGTTGATGGGCACTTGGGCTTCTTCCATGACTTAGCAATTAAGAATTGAGCTGCAATAAACATTCTGGTACAGATGTCTTTGTTCTATTGTGATTTTTGATCTTCTGGGTACAAACCTAGTAAAGGAATTATAGGATCGAATGGCAGGTCTATTTTTAGGTCTCTAAGTATTCTCCAACATCCTTCCAGAAGGAACATATTAGTGTGCATTCCCACCAGCAGTGTAGAAGTGTGCCCTTTTCTCCACATCCACGCCAACATCTCTGGTTTTGGGATTTTGTTATGTGGGCTACTCTTACTGGGGTTAGGTGATATCTCAAAGTAGTTTTGATTTGCATTTCTCTGATGATTAAGGATGATGAGCTTTTTTTCATGTGTTTGTAGATCGTGCGTCTGTCTTCTTTAGAGAAGTTTCTCTTCAAGTCCCTTGCCCACCTGAGATGGGATCATGTGTTCTTTTCTTGCTAATATGGTTGAGTTCTCTGTGGATTCTGTTTATTAGACCTTTATCGGAGGTGTAACCTGCAAATATTTTCTCCCATTCTGAGGGCTGTCTGCTTGCTTTACTTACTATGTTCTTGGCTGTACAGAAGCTTTTTAGTTTGATCAGGTCCCAGTAGTGTATTTTTGACACTGCTTCAATTGCCTGGGGAGTCCTCCTCATAAAATATTCACCCAGGCCGATTCCTTGAAGAGTTTTCCCTGTACTTTCTTCAAGTATTTTTATAGTTTCATGTCTTAATTTTAAATCTTTTATCCAGTGAGAGTCTATCTTAACGGTGAAAGGTGAAAGGTGTGGGTCTAGTTTCAATCTTCTACAGGTTGCTTGCCAGTTCACTCAGCACCATTTGTTAAATAGGGAATCTTTTCCCCACTGAATGTTTTTAATTGGCTTATCAAAGATCAAATAACAGTAAGTAGCTGGATTAATCTCTTGATTCTCTTTTCTGTTCCAGACATCTACTTCTCTGCTTTTGTGCCAGTACCATGCTGTTTTGATCACTATGGATTTATAGTACAGTCTCAGGTCTGGTAGCGTGATTCCTCCTGCTTTGTTTTTATTGCTCAGTAATGTTTTGGCTATTCGAGGTTTTTTCTGATTCCATATAAAACAAAATATTATTTTTTCAAGATCCTTAAAATATGACAATGGAGATTTAATAGGAATTGCATTAAAATTGTATATTGCTTTGGGTAGTATGGACATTTTAACAATGTTGATTCTTCCCAGCCATGAGCATGGTATGTTTTTCCATCTATTAACATCTTCAGCTATTTCTTTTCTTAAGGTTTCATAGTTCTCTTTGTATAGATCTTTCACATCCTTTGTTAGGTATACTCCCAAATATTTCATCTTCTTTCACACCACTGTGAAAGGAATAGAGTCTTGACTGTTTTTTCGGCTTGGTTATTGTTGGTATATATAAAGGCTACAGATTTATGGGTGTTGATTGTGTAGCCTGAGACATTGCTGTATTCCTTGATCACGTCTAAACGTTTTGTAGTAGAATCCCTAGTGTTTTCCAGATATATGATCATATCATCTGCGAAGAGTGAAAGTTTGATCTCTTCTGACCCTATGTGGATACCCTTGATCGCCTTTTCTTCCCTAATTGCAATGGCTAAAACTTCCATTACAATGTTAAAGAGCAATGGAGACAATGGGCAACCTTGCCTGGTTCCTGATCTAAGTGGAAATGATTTCAATTTAACTCCATTCAATATGATATTGGCTGTGGGTTTGCTGTAGATGGCCTCTATTAGTTTCAGAAATCTTGGAGAGACACCTCCCCAACTCTGAGGACAGCCAGAGGCAATGGTGAAAAACAATCATGAGGAGAAATCAACAGAAAAACTCTGGCAATATGAATAATCAGAGTAGATCAACTCCCCCAAGGATCAATGGGGCAAACACAGCACAAGATCCCATGCACAAACAAATAGCTGAGATGTCATAAATCGAATTCAGAATCTGGATAGCAAATAAGATTGAATTAGAACTCCAAGCAGTAACCCAAAACATATCTCAAGAATTCAACAAATTCAAAGACCAAATGACCAAAGATTTTGACACATTGAGACAAGAAGTTGCATCCCTCAAAGATCTGAGAAATACAGTAGAATCCCTCAGTAACAGAATGGAGCAAGCAGAAGAAAGGATTTCTGACATTGAAGACGAAGTTTTCGAACGCTCCCAAACTCTCAAAGAGGATGAGAAATGGAGGGCAAAAACAGATCACTCTCTCAGAGAGCTCTGGGATAATTCAAAGAAAACCAATATTCGTCTTATAGGGATCCCCAAAAGCGACGAAGTGGCTTCACAAGGCACAGAGTCTCTTCTCCATGAGATTATGAAGGAGAACTTTCCAGACATGCCAAGAGATTCTGAAATTCAGATAGCAGACAGTTTCAGAACTCCAGCATGACTCAAACCGAATAAGACATCCCCCAGACACATCATAATCAATTTCACTAAAGTTAATATGAAGGAGAAAATTCTGAAAGCAGCCAGATGAAAGAAAACCATTACCTACAAGGGGAAGAATATTAGAATAACTGCAGATCTCTCTGCTGAAACCTTTCAAGCTAGAAGAGGATGGTCATTGACTTTTAATCTCCTAAAACAAAATAACTTTCAATACAGGATCCTATACCCAGCTAAACTGAGTTTCATTTATGATGGAGAAATTAAATACTTCACATGTTGAAGAAATTTGCGATAACTAAACCAGCTCTCCAGGATATTCTCAGACCTATCCTCCATAAAGACCAGCGTAATCCTCCACCACAAAAGTAAACTCACCCAGAAAATTTTGATCAAATTCCAACTTCCACAGTCACAAAAGGATGAAAAATGTCCACTGGACTCTTCAAAGGCTTATCAATATTCTCAATTAATGTGAATGGTTTAAACTGTCCTCTAAAGAGGCACAGGTTGGCTGACTGAATACAAAAACTCAAGCCAGATATCTGCTGCATACAAGAATCACATCTTACATTAAAAGACAAATATAGACACAAGGTGAAGGTATGGTCATCTATATTCCAGGCAAATGGAAAGCAGAAAAAAGCAGGCATTGCAATCCTGTTTGCATACGCAATAGGCTTTAAACCAACCAAAATAATTAAGGATAAGGATGGACACTCCTAACAAACAGAATCCAACAACACATCAAAAAAATTACACACCATAACCAAGTGGGATTTATCCCAGGGTCTCAAGGCTGGTTCAATATACGTAAATCTATAAATGTAATTCAACACATAAACAAACTAAAAAATAAGGACCATATGATTCTTTTAATTGATGCAGAAAAAGCTTTTGATAATATCCAGCATCCCTTCATGATCAGAACACTTAAGAAAATTGGTATGTTTTCTTATTTAGTAGTATAATTGAACACTATCATTAAAAATGAATAAATGGATATTCAAAAATTTCACTATAAAAACATCAGCTTTGACTCAATTTCAATAACTCACAAATTGGAAACAGGCCAGTTTATGTGAAAAAAATAAATAACCCAAAGTTTGTTCTGTAGCATATTCTTTTTATACATGAGTCAATTTAAAAGCCACCCTTATCCAAGAAAAGTGAGAGACCAGATTTTACAATTTAATTGCCAAAATCACATGGATATACAGCATGTTATTTCTATGTTTGAACAAGCATACCCCTCTTCAAATTTCAAAAACCAAGTTACTTTAGTTCAATCATCTTTAAAAATTTACATATGTATTCATTTGCCAAATGTCTCAATCTTTCATCATTTTTCACAATTCTAGAGACTCTTTTTTCCATGGAGCTATTACTGTGTTTACAGGGGTTAGGAAGATTCAGCATGTAATTTCTTACATTACAACCTTTTGATGAAACCACTGCATTATGCATTCTATTCAGTGCCAGGGAAAGGAACAAACTGTAAATACGTCTGATTGTGACTGCCTCTTTGTGGATGGAGGTAACATTTGGTTTATTATTTGGCAGGTGAAAAGTTTCCTATCATCTCTGTCTTCCCTCAACTCAAGAGTTTCAGGAAAATATGGATCAAATTAAACATGATACAGGGTTTGTCCTAAGAAATGCTTCTCACTCTCACTCAGGAACATCTCTGTTTTGTTCTTGGAAAAAACAGGCAGTGATTTCCTCTGCAAAGAACAGGGCAGAAATGAAGGTTTGGATATAGTTAGGGACACAGTTGTGGTGAAACCCGTGGAAATGGATGAGATGACTCAGGAAGATCAATGAAGCACCTCACCGAAAAGAGAAGAGGAGTGAAAGTAGAACCATGTGAGGCTGGGAGGGAAGGAATGTGAGGAGGGAAAGAAAGGTTGCAGTGAGCTATGACCAGGCCACTGCACTCCATCGCGGGTTACAGAGTGAGACCATGTCTCTTTTAAAAAAAAAAATTTTTTTTTTCCCCTTTGGCTAATAGGACTAAATTGCCAGTCTGTTTTGTATTTATTTTTATTTCTACAGGGAAGGAGGTTAACAGAACTCAAGAGCATGTGACATGAATGGCTACGTGGAAGTCCAACAGAAAGCTTAAGTTTTCTGAAGTTGCTTCCTTATCTTACTTTTTTTCATCATCTGATTAAAAATGTGTCCTTTTCGCCTTCTCTATTGCTTGAAGTCATTTCTGCCATGTATATAAGGTAAAGATTTTGAGTACAGTCACCTTTTACTTGATTTGTGTTGTTTACCATGTAGCACATCAGGTACCCCTGCCCTACTTCCCCGAGTTCAGCTAAGTTGTGAAGGCAAACAATTCTCTCCACCTACACGCAGCTGATGGCCACGCCCTGCTCAGTTCTGATTGGCTGAATCCAGTGGGGTTTGATTAGTGCCAACCTGTCAGAGGACGCATTCCCAAGGATAGATTGTGTTTATTCTTTATTTTTCTAAGTATTAAACAGTCGGGAAGATAAAAAAATGGAATTTCCTTGAAAACACCTTTTCTTAAAACGTGACCAAAAATACCTAACTATGTTGTCTAGTGGTGGCACTGATATGTATCAGTCAGATCTCTTTAAATTAAAAGCGACTGAATTAAACTGGATCAAATCAAAACGAGAATTTTTTTTTTTTTTTTGGTCCCCATAACTTTCAAAAGTCTGGGGACCTTTGAAAGGTCAGCTTAAATTCCACATTCTTACCAGGCCTTGCACGTGTCGGCAAAATAGACATTTACCAAACATTATCATCTATTTCTGAAAAGAGGAGAGAGACCTGCGGTGACTACTATGAGGAAAGCAGCCCTCTAAAAGAAAAATGGGAGAGACAGCAGAAAAGGGGAATAGGGAAAGGAGAAAAAAGGAGAGAGGAAAAATAGATTGAAAACAAACCAACAAAAAATAACTGTAAGCCAATATATGATTGTAAGGATTATTAAACAGCTACAAAGTTAAACACAACGTTTGCCTGGAGCAATTCCTGTAGGAAGCAATCACATTTGCCAATAAGCCTTGGGAGAATAAGCTGTCCACCTGTTTTGGCTTATCCCCAGGGAACAACTCTTTCTTGTCCTTTCTTGCCTTCTACTTTCTGTCTTTCACCCCTTCTGTTCTCTTTTTGACAGCTCACATCTGTACTGACAACTCTACATAAGTAGCTTCTGTCTTCCATCTTCCCTTGGCTTCTTTTGCTTCACTTCTGCACAGCAAAATTTATTTTCACAATCTTCCAAGGAAAAGAAAATAAAAAAGACACTCTCCCAAGCCCTTGGTGAGGTTATTTGATGCTCCAGAACTAAGACAGTCTCCATTAGCCCTTTGTTTGAAATTTATTGAGAATTACATGACATGAGAGCATTAAAGAACAGGGCCCTTCCCGGGCTGGGCTCTGTGCATTTGTAAAAGAAACTGGCCCCCAGCAGAAGTCTTCCCAACTGAGTATTCCTTCTCTTCACAGCCATCCTTTTAGAGGAAGCTGTTCCTATCCCCAATCCCAGGAGGGTAGATCAAGCCAATAATATATTCCCATCCCTTTTGTCAGCACCTGGTTTAGTCATGAATACCTGATATAATTCTGTCAACAGGACCTGATTTCATCTTTGATGAAAAGACACACGGGAAGAAACAGTTCTTTCCCCCTAATTATTATCATCTGCACATTAATGCCTGGCATTGCTGCAGGCATCTTACTAAATGAGGGACACTTTCCTGAAGTCAGCAAAATGGGAAGAAAAGGACCTATCAATCAGTAGTTGAATTAACTAGCCAAAAAGTTATTCCCACTTAAACTTTTTGGTATGTGAAATTGATTTTCATATTATTTAAGCCAATTGAGTTGGGGTTTTCTGCTTATAGTTAAAATCCTGCTTAATTAATATAACTTAGAATACACATACTTCTCATCAGCCCATGGAACTTACTTCAAAATCGATCACATCTTAGGTCACAAGTCTAAATTTAAAGGAATAGAAATTATTCCATGCATCTTCTCGGACCACCATGGAATAAAACTTGAGCTGAGTAACAACAGGAATCTGCATACTCATACAAAAACATGGAAGTTAAATAACCTTATGCTGAATGATATCTGGGTCAGAGATGAGATTAAGAAAGAAATCGCCAATTTTTTGGAACAAAACGACAATGAAGACACGAACTATCAGAACCTCTGGGACACCACAAAGGCAGTTCTAAGAGGGAAATTTATAGCACTGCAAGCCTTCCTCAAGAGAATGGAAAGAGAGGATTAACAACTTAATGGGACATCCCAAGCAACTGGAAAAGGAAGAACATTCCAACCCCAAACCCAGTAGAAGAAAAGAAATAACCAAAATTAGAGCAGAATTAAATGAAATTGAAAACAAAATAATACAACAGATCAATAAATCAAAAAGCTTGTTTTTCGAAAAGGTCAACAAAATAGATAAACCTTTGGCCAACCTAATCAGGAAAAAAAGAGTAAAATCTCTAATCTCATCAATCAGAAACAACAAAGATGAAATAACAACAGACTCCTCAGAAATCAAAAAAATCCTTAATGAATATTACAAGAAACTGTATTCTCAGAAATATGAAAATCTGAAGGAAATTGACCGATACTTGGAAGCACGTCACCTTCCAAGACTTCGCCAGAATCAAGTGGAAATGTTGAACAGGCCCATATCAAGTTCAGAAATAGCATCAACCATACAAAACCTCCCTAAAAAGAAAAGCCTGGGACCAGATGGTTTCATGTCAGAATTCTACCAAGCGTTTAAAGAGGAATTAGACTCAACCTGTTCCAAAAGGTAGAAAAGGAAGGAAGACTACCTAACACGTTCCATGAAGCAAACATCACCCTGATCCCCAAACCAGGAAAAGACCCGACAAGAAAAGAAAATTATAGACCGATATCACTAATGAATATAGATGCAAAAATATTCAACAAGATTCTAACAAACAGAATCCAGCAACACATCAGACAAATTATACATCACGACCAAGTTGGTTTTATTCCAGGGTCTCAAGGCTGGTTCAATATACGTAAATCTATAAATGTAATCCAGCACATAAACAAATTAAAAAACAAAGACCATGTGATTCTCTCAATCCATGCAGAAAAAGCTTTTGATAATATCCAGCATCCCTTCATGATCAGAACACCTAAGAAAATCGGTATAGAAGGGACATTTCTTAAACTGATAGAGACCATCTACAGCAAACCCACAGCCAATATCATACTGAATGGAGTTAAATTGGAATCATTTCCACTCAGATCAGGAACCAGACAAGGCTGCCCATTGTCTCCATTGCTTTTTAACATTGTAATGGATGTTTTAGCCACCGCAATTAGGGAAGAAAAGGTGATCAAGGGTATCCATATAGGGTCAGAAGAGATCAAACTTTTGCTCTTCGCAGATGATGTGATTGTATATCTGGAAAACACTAGGGACTCTACTACAAAACTCATAGAAGTGATCAAGGAATACAGCAGCGTCTCAGGTTACAAAATCAACATTCATAAATCAGTAGCCTTTCTATATACCAATAGTCAAGTTGAAAAAACAGTTAAGGACTCTATCCCATTCACAGTAGTGCCAAAGAAGATGAAATATTCGGGAATTATCTAACAAAGGACGTGAAAGATCTTTATAAAGAGAACTATGAAACTCTAAGAAAAGAAATAGCTGAAAATATTAACAAATGGAAAAACATACCATGCTCATGGCTGGGAAGAATCAACATTGTTAAAATGTCCAAACTACCCAAAGCAATATATAATTTCAATGCAATCCCTATTAAAGCTCCACTGTCATACTTTAAAGATCTTGAAAAAACAATACTTCATTTTATATGGAATCAGAAAAAAACTCAAATAGCCAAGACATTACTCAGAAATAAAAACAAAGCAGGAGGAATTACGCTACCAGACATCAGACTATACTACAAATCGATAGTGATCAAAACAGCATGGTATTGGCACAAAAATAGAGAAGTAGATGTCTGGAACAGAATAGAGAACCAAGAGATGAATCCAGCTACTTACTGTTATTTGATCTTTGACAAGCCAATTCAGTGGGGAAAAGATTCCCTATTTAACAAATGGTGCTGGGTGAACTGGCTGGCAACCTGTAGAAGACTGAAACTGGACTCACACCTTTCACCATTAACTAAGATAGACTCTCACTGGATCAAAGATTTAAACTTAAGACATGAAACTATAAAGATACTAGAGGAGAGTTCAGGGAAAACCCTTGAAGAAATCGGTCTGGGCGAGTATTTTATGAGGAGGACCCCCCAGGCAATTGAAGCAGCTTCAAAAATACACTACTGGGACCTGATCAAACTAAAAAGCTTCTGCACAGCCAAGAACACAGTAAGTAAAGCAAGCAAACAGCCCTCAGAATGGAGAAGATATTTGCAGGTTATGTCTCCAACAAAGGTTTAATAACCAGAATCCACAGAGAACTCAAACGCATTAGCAAGAATAGAACAAGGGATCCCATCACAGGCTGGGCAAGGGATTTGAAGAGAAACTTCTCTGAAGAAGACAGGTGCGCGGCCTTCCGACACATGAAAAAATGCTCATCATCTTTAATCATCAGAGAAATGCAAATCAAAACTACTTTGAGATACCATCTAACTCCAGTGAGACTAGCCTATATCACAAAATCCCAAGACCAGAGATGTTGGCGTGGATGTGGAGAAAAGGGAACACTTTTGCACTGCTGGTGGGAATGCAAATTAATACATTCCTTTTGGAAAGAGATATGGAGAACACTTAGAGATCTAAAAATAGATCTGCCATTCAATCCTGTAATCCCTCTACTGGGCATATACCCAGAAGACGTAAAATCACATCATAACAAAGATATTTGTACCAGAATGTTTATTGCAGCCCAATTCATAATTGCTAAGTCATGGAAGAAGCCCAAGTGCCCATCGATCCACGAATGGATTAATAAATTGTGGTATATGTACACCATGGAATATTATGCAGCCTTGAAGAAAGATGGAGACTTTACTTCTTTCATGTTTACATGGATGGAGCTGGAACATATTCTTCTTAGTAAAGTATCTCAAGAATGGAAGAAAAAGTACCCAATGTACTCAGCCCTACTATGAAACTAATTTAGGGTTTTCACATGAAAGCTATAACCCAGTTACAACCTAAGAATAGGGGGAAGGGGGAAAGGGAGGGGAGGGAGGGAGGAGGTAGGTAGAGGGAAGGGGATTGGTGGGATTACACCAGCGGTGCATCTTACAAGGGTATATGTGAAACTTGGTAAACGGTCTGTGAAGCTAGTGAATGATGCCCCATGATTATATCAATGTACACAGCTATGATTTAATAAAAAAAAGAAGAAGAAAAAAATTAATATAACTTAGTAAACAAAGATTCTTACATATAAGTACATTCTTATATAAAAACAGAAGAGGAAGAAAAAAAGAAGATAAAGAAAATTGTGGTGCAGTACAAAAAGTTAAGTCTTCCTCTTGAGTCTCTTTCTGTCTCTCTGGGTAGAATGCAATGTGGTTGTCATAGCTCACAGCAACCTCAAACTCCTGGACTCAAGTGATCCTCCTGCCTCAGCCTCCCAAGTACCTAGGACTGCAGGCATCTGCCACAACATCCAGCTCATTTTTCTATTTTTTATAGAGAGGGGGGTCTCACTCTTGCTCAGGCTGGACTCGAACTCCTGGCCTCAAGTGATCCTCCTGCCTCAGCCTCCCAGAGTGCTAGGATTACAGGCACGAGTTACCACCTGTAACTGGCCAGATAAAGCTTTGTAAAGGTTCATCTCATACAGTCCACTTTCTCTCTCCCTCTTGTAAGATGTTAAAGCAGATGCATGGACAGTCTAGAAACAGGAAGCAAAGAAACAAAACACATGAAATGAAATGCAAACTCAGATTTTAGAAACGCTTCTGGTAATAGAAACTTTCACTTACATACAAATAAGATTTGTTCACGGTAACATGTGAATAAGAGCTACCAACCCAGAAATAGAAACAATAAACCCTTGAATGTGCATTTTGGGGTCATTTTTGAAATTACCACCGTAAGTAATTTATATCTACTTCAAAAACTTAGTAGCATAGTAGACATAAACTAAAGGGAAATATTACTGAAGATACTGCCAAATAAATATATTCTGAAGTTGTTTGTTATGATCAGGATTCTGTCTATTGTAAGTAAGAGGAAAAGTAACTCAAGCTGACTTAAGCTTACATAATCAAGGACTCCAAGGTAAACTGCATCCTAGGCCAGCTGGATCCAGTCTCAAAGCGATTAAGGCTCTTTCTTTTTCCATCTCTTGGCTCTGTTGGTCCTTGAAAGATATGAGGTCTGACAATTAAGTTCACAAACTTATCCTAAAAAAGTCTACATACCCCATTGCTGAATATCATTATGGTCACCTTCAAGGTACTCCCCTTGGGAAGCTACACTCTGAGATTAGCACATAGTCCTCACTTCAAAGCAATTTTGGAACTCATTTTCTGGAAAGACCATGAAAGCTGAGATTGTATTACTCTTGGTATCCTCAATGCCATCAAAATGTTTTCCTTTCAATATTTCCTTTATCTTTGGGTAAAGAAAACACTCATTGTGGGGGGAGGGCATATCAGGTGAGTAGAGAGGGTGATCTAATCCAGTCATTTGTTTACTGGCTAAAAACTCCCTCACAGATAATGTCATGTGAGCTAGTGCATTGTCGTGATGCAAGATCCACACCTTTCTCACGCCAAGATTTTAAGTTGAGATTTTCCTGTTTCTCCATTGAAGTTTACTTGGTCTGCTATGCTTCTCACAGCCATTGATGCGCAATGTGATTAATTTTTGCAATGTTACTGGCCACCCTGACCTCTCTTCATGAGTGAGGCTTTCTCTCCCCTCAGAAACACATTTACTCCATTTGTATACTGCTATTTTCTTCATGGCATTATCTCTATAAACTTAGATTAAAATGTTCCTGATTTCACTTCCACTCTGGCCAAGTTTAATAAGAAATGTATGAATGTTTGTTTATTGCTCTAATTCAAGCTCCAACATTCTCACAATGGTATACGAGACATGCAATAACAGTAATGAACACCACTCAGAAGACACCATCACACATTGACATGAACAGAGATGTGAGACACCGATATACCAAGGATACGAAACCTTACTGAGTTGTTTGTACAGTGCTGCTAATGTATGTGCACAGGTTAAGTTCAAGAACTTAACAGTCAGACCTCATACAATACTCTAATTGAGTAGGTTTCCTCACACGCTCTGCCCTGCCACCAAGAGGAGTTCACTTATCCCAGCCACCTACATTGAGACTAAACAGGAGTGGCTTCCCAAGGAGAATGTGGGTTTTATCTTAAAAAAGGGAAAAGGATTCTTTCTGGCCATGCAAAAACAACAAGTGCATTACAATTATTATGCAACAAATTAATGTTGAAATTTTAGCTTTTGAATAGCAACTGTTTCAGGAAACAGTCATTCAAATTTCTAAGAATTCTGAATCTACTTGTTTATTCTGAAGTTAAGATTCTAAAATATCTGTTGTTTTGAGAATTAGGTGAAGATTTTAGTCCTTTTGTCTAATTATTCCAAAAGGAAATTTTATTCTAAATTGAAGTGGATTTGTGAATTCACACATGTCTAAACCTCAAGTGTAAATTGAAAAGGAATGAAATTGAAACTAGAGACATTATGGATATTACCAAATCAAAATGATGACAGATTAGAGATAACAAAACAAGCTTTCTCAGTGAAACTATCTATTACGCTCCATCAAAGTGGCAATTAAAAAACCCAGATATAAAGTCGTGTAACTTTGATTGGGTTCACACCAACGTTTCTGACTGCTCTTCAGAAAAGACAAGTTAGTGAGAGGGTTGACATCATATAGTAGAAAGCAGAAGGATGTTTCATCCTTTCTCCTAAACAGCTTGTATTAATATCTTTTAGTCACCGGATACTGAATGTACTGAGTTACTGACAAAATTTCAAAAAGTGGTTCCCGTGAAATGGAAGGCATACTTCAAATTTCTAACTGCACTTTTTATTTAATGTCAAGTTCAGGGATTCACCTTTTTAAGAACTAGATCTCCAGATCTGCATGAATTTGAGATTAACTCATTTTTATTGGCACAAGGACGAAGACATTCATTTCTTGTCCCAAAATAACAAGATATCCTTCATTTCAAATAGAGGTAACTTGAAAACATTTCAGTAATTTATAGATATTATGTAATTGTAAGACACCATGTTATTCTAAAGACTGAAGAAAAATTAGCTATTTAAGAGGTAGTTTATTTGAGTCAAAATTATGGCATTGCTTTGTAAGGAGTTGTCTTTGCATCTCATGCAAACCAAACTCCTTTTAAAGTTATCACCTGAAGGTTGTGCAATGTTATAGTCAGTGCAGATGGTAAGTTTTGGGACAGGAGTGAAGGTCATAACCTAGCCAAGAGATACTTAAAAAACCCAATTCACTCAATGTCATCCTTTTCCATCTTACTAAGCAGGAAGCATTCATCATCACAGTGTCTGATATTAACATATTACTAAGAGTAAAAAAGGTATCTAAAACTGAAATTGACTAAAATTTCTCCTCACAGAGCCTCTGGATAAAGGAGAAGGGAAGGGACCCCAAGCAAGGACCCCTCATCTGTGGAGTCTTTGGCCATTCAAGAGGGAGCTTGAGCAAGCAGCCGTGTTCTCTCCAACCCCATGAACAGTGGGAAGTACCCTAATTATTGTTGTTTGGGTTGTTTTAGCAGCAAATGAGGGAGGCAGAGCAAGAGATGAGCAACTTGATGGGAAGCTAGAGTTGGCGAAGTCCCAAGAGTCTTCAGAAGAACAAAGTTCAGCATTATACCTTAAGTTTTCCACCCTAGAAATCTGTCATGGAATCTTCTTACTGTATTTCTGAATTATTAGTAAAATTATTCCATATGTTGAAATGTACTGTATAATTATTTTTGAGGAGCAGGGTGTAGTAGGCATTCAAGAAAAAACAGCTCAAACTCCACATATAAGGTAGTGTGAATCCAAGAAATGGAGATAAGGCATTAGTGAGATGAGAGTTCTGTAGGGTGGGGAGACAGAGTTGCAACTATATCCCAAGGTTAGCACAGAAATCCTGGGATGGAGGCTTGAGTTGCTATCTGGATTACTAACATACTAATGGTTACTAACATATATTGAAAGATTTGCTACATGCCAGGCCCTGGGCTATGAATTTATATGTACTCTACAACCATCCCGCGTTGTTTTATTTCTTTTTGTCTTTGGGATGGAGAAATTGAGACAGAGGGACATTAAATAATTTGCCTAAGGTCGTAAGTGCTGCAGCTCACGGGAGAACAGAGATCTGTAACAGGAAAGCCCTTGTTCTTAACTACCAGCTTATAAGTGCTCTCTTGGCTGGGTCCCCATTGGCTCTGCAGTACTAGATGGCACTCTGATCCCCACTCCTTTCCTTTAGAATAAGTAATTTAGGCTGACTTTAAATGCTGCCCCCAATTTCTAGCTATTTTTATTTTTGAAAGAAATCACTTATTAAAACCTAGTTCGTTGTTGATTGCCTAGTAGCTGTGGAAGGAAAAAGAGATATAATACATTATTCCTAACCTTATGAAAATTATAATCAAGTTGTAGATATTATATGTTTTAAAATAGAAAGAAAAAGCAACATATGCCGTTCTAAACTAAAAACCAAAAGACTCAGCTAATGTGGGGCTCTATAAAGTCACAGAGTAAGAAAGGTTCTACAGAATTCCTGGGTCAGTTCTTCAGAAGCCATGTGGGTTTGAGCAAGTGATGGGACCTCTCTCAGTCACAGCTGCCTCACTGGCAGTAGGGGGCTGGTGAGACTGCTTTCTCCACTACAGCACTGCTGGGAGTCTTAAGTGAGATGGCAAATGGAAAACTGCAAAAAGTTATAAACTCTAGTTATTTTCTAGAATTCTACTGCAAATAGGACTGGCCTCCAGTTATTTAAAAATGGCTCGTCTTACATTAAAGGGCAAATGCCAGAAGGTAAGGCTATAATCAGTACATTCAAACAAAGCATCTGTCATTCTGAAGCACCCTTTTCCCTGTCACTTTGTGAGAATTATTGGCAGGAGAGCAGGCAGCAACTATAATGAGGAATGTTATTGCCAGCAAGGCCGGCAAAGCCAGCAAGGCCCGCCAGGGCAACCCAGTCAACCCAAGCCCCACCCTCCCCCCTCACCATCCTCTCCTCTATTGGCTGTGGAGCCAGCCCAGTTTCACACCCTGGCTATTTCTCAAATACACCCTTTTTCTGGGCTCCTTCACCACTGCCCAGCTTCAGGCCCTGGCCACCTCTGGCCTGGCACTTTAATAGCCCATCAATCCACTTCCCAGGCCTCCCTCAACATTTTCTTTCTGAAATGCAAATGTGATCATGTTGTTCTCCAGTTTAAGTCTCCAGACTGTCTTCCCAGTGCCAGGAGAGAATGTAAGTTTAAGCTCACTAAACCCCTCATAATCAGCTTTCACCTCTTTGCCATTCTCCAGTTGTGCCCTACAGCCCAGCTTGACTCTATCTTGCAGCTCTTAAATAAGCCACAGCTGGTCACACCAGCACTCCTCTGCATTCGCTCTTCCCTCTTGCTTTCCTGATGGTTTGGTTTCTATCCTTCAGCCCTGGAGCAGCCACTTCTTCACAGCCTTCTTCCCCACCTTCTCCCGTCCTAGGCTCATGGTAGAGTTAGGGGTTCTGTCTGAGCCATGAGTGCATGATGCGTGCCACTCTTACAGAATTTCCCACAGGTAGTGCAATTGTTTATTTTTCTATCTCCCCCCACTAGATTATAAACTCCCCAAGGGTAGGGATGTCCTCAAATTTGAATCCCTAACGCCTTATACATAACAGCTCCTTCATAATTGAAGGAACAGATGTATTAATGCTGACTTAAAAGTTCCTCATATTAGTGCCATTTTAAAAAGTGACTACATTAGCAATATATTATAGAAGCACAGCTTGCTTGTAATTTTCTATCTTATGTACTCAGCATGGAAATTTTTACAATCAGAATAACTGAAGTCGTAATCATTTAAAGTAGGTGTCACTAGCTAAATGGATTCTTGTGCTTAGACAAATGTAAGAGAGTGCAGTGATTAACAGGAAAATCCTACCAAGATATTTCTTTATCCTCATTTTCAGGTCAAATTCCCCTCTTTCGGAACCTGCAGTAAAGTTGTAACTATTAATTATGCCATTACTAGCTGTTGCCATCAGCCTATCGACAATGTCAAAAACACGTAACTGTGAAAGCCAGCAGGGGTGAAAAAAGCATGGAAAATGGAATGTTTCCGTAGGGAAACTCTCTAAATTTCAGTGCCCAGGGACCATTATCTGGTAAACACATTTGTCTGACTGTGGGTATAAGCCCAAACATTCATTTATAGTGGGCGGGGTGGAGGAGGTCAGTGTGGGACATAACTACTTTAACTGCTTTTTTTCTGTGTAATGGCAAATATCAGAGGATTCTGTAGGAAAAGTAATTGAAGTACATTAAGCAGACTCAGTCTCAGGAAATTGCAATCTACATTGCACTAGTGATAACACGGAGGGGCATGACACCCAAATTGGTCTGGCTTTCTATGTCAGTGGGATTTTTTTCTTAAGGAAAATTGGTGGCCTTTTCCCTGCCCTCCTATTTTTTTCAGAGGCCTCCTTAAATAGTGTATATTTGTATCACAGTCCTTGAGTCACATTTTGCTCCCTTATGAAGGCTGGGATTATTGCTCTTTTTAAAAAGAACAGAGGAGCCCTGCAGGTGAAAGGTCAGGGCAGTGTGATGTCTTTTGCTTTTCATCAACTCTTTCAGTACTGTGGCCTGTGCCCTCGTCATCCTGTGACTGGATCATTGCAACTGCCTCACACACCTCCAGGCAGCTCAGCCCACCTCTTGCTCTAGCCTTTGCTGGGTCACCCAACTCTGCCCAGGGTCACTTTGCAGCACCTCACACATGGTACAATGAGCACCTCTCACTTAACACCCTGGGGATCAGTGTGGGATGTCTGTGGGACCAGCTGGGCCTCTCACTTGCAGCCTGACAGTGTGTATGTGTGAGGTAAGGGTAGCAAAATGCTCCTTTCTTCAATCCCTCAGGCAGCTAGATCTGCTGTGGTCTGTGGAGGGTGCCGTCAGCATCAAGCCTCACTTGCCCACAGGGGTAACCAACTGGACAGGCACTGTTGTATCGGCTGTCTTCTCTCCTTATTTTACTCTACTCAGATCTCTTCTCAAAATGCACTACCTTCACGCAAACCTTATCTGAGAGCTCTGCTTTCTGGGGACACTCAGGCTAAGCCAGCCTCCTAAGTAGTCTGTATCAGACACACTTACGCAATCGTTACTAAATACAATGGGTTGAAATACACTTTTTAATTTGCAATAACAAATCTCAAGTTTTTACTTCTGCTTTGTAATGGGAGGTAGAGTGAAATACTTAGTCTACTCAAGATAACTCAGCTACTTTTGGTTAAAAAGTCTCTTTAGATTATAATAGCTCATTTCCTTTAGCAGTTAAGCTTGGCCATTCTGGATTCTCCACCTCCTCTTCTCCTGCACTTCTTTTCAGAGGCCAGGTAAATTCTCAGACACTTAACATTTCATCCTGGCAACTTCCTCTTCCCTTAACTGGTATTGCCTTTCTGTTCCTAGGTCAATAATCTAGAATCTCATGGTCTAGTAATAGTTAAGATGTTGTAGGGGGAAAAAGTTACAAAAAAGAAAAATACTGATTAGGGATGTAAGGAGGTTAAAGGGACTACAGGAAGGTGGCAAAGAATTATGGCCTCTGGACAAGAAAGTTGGAACAGGCCCTGATGCAAAATGAGAAATTTGGGGGGAGGGGGGTGGTGTGACCTAGTTAACCAAAGATGTGCTGTCCCTGTAAAGTATAACTTCTAGCCTGTGACCTATGACCTCTATGACCTATGATCATAAAACAAAGATAAGGATCTCCCATCACAGAATAATGCACACCATGATTTCCACAAGCATCGTGAGACTAACAGACACTGCCATACCATCATGAGTAAAACGACAATAATTATTAATATGGAGTAAAGGAAATTGGGTTTTTGTGACAGCTGAGGAAGTCCACAACCAACGAAACCAGGATGGCATGCCTGAAGGGCCAAGGGTAACCAGTGGGAATTCTTAGAGATAAATGTAGGAGGAATTGGGATAAAAGTACTTATATTGTTGTATTTCCTTTGTGTGGCATCTCCTCTCTCTTGTAAGGGGGACCCTTTTCCACTCTCCTGGAAAAGTCTATGCCTATCTCTGCTTTCCTTTAAATAAAAATCACACTTCTTTCTTCGCTAGAATGTAATCCCAGCTGCCTCATTTTCTACCCCCTCAGTTTCTTGCTCTCCCTTTGACTCAGCTGAACTTGCTAGTTCTGCGGGGCGAACTGATCCAGGTACATGAAACAGCTCAGAGGTGAACGCTCACCTCTAACATTATGGCTAAAAATATCATAAGGATATTGTCCTCTTCAAGTCTTTCCCCTCCTTCCAATCAGTCTTCATACTAATGTTGACTAGCACCATTTTTACCAAATCCATTATCTACAAAGGAACAAACAATGGTTTCTAACTGACTACCTATGACAACTACAGCTGCACTTAAATGTAGTGTCAATATTCCTTGAAGTGAAGGAGGTTGTAGGGGGTACAAAACTTGGGGTAATGCTAAGAGGGGAAAGTGGGCACTCTCGAGATGGCCAGTGATAGCCATTAAAGTTTGCCACTGTGATACTCTCTTCTTCACATGATCTCCTACAACAAAAACAATGCCTGGTTCTACAATGTAAGTTTGCTTTGGGGCACACAGGTAAACTATATTTCCCATGTTCTTTGCTTTTAGGTTGGGGCTGGCTTATCACACTCAGGACTACAGAATGTGAGCAGAAGTGGTTTACACCACTGCGAAGTTTGGCACATAAGGAACTTAGGCTCACAATCTTCCATTCACTCATTTTGTTCCCTAGAAAACTTGGAAGCCACACATGGCATATGTCCACATCAAAAGACAGAATAAGCTTAGGGCCATGAATGGCTAAGTGCAGGCGAACCCCTTCTTCTCCCCCAACTCTCACCCCTACCATATTGGAAGGGGATATGAATAACTCTGTTAATTCTGACATTATTGGCTGCTGCTATTAGTATAACAACAATGCCAAAAATATGTACCTGTGAAAACTAGCAAGGGCGAAAGGAACATGGAAAAAGAATGTTTCAGAATGAGTAACTCTCTGAGGGAAGAATTCTAGAGCCTTTAGATGATACAGATTAATCGTATCAAGCTCCTGAGATTTGGAGATGCAGCTAGCTTTATTTATACTCATATATCCCTCTGTATTGTGCATTGAAGTCCCTCAGCCTAAAATGGATGCTTTCTTTCCTCTATTTTTTCTAACCAAAATCATACCAATGTTTAAAGACTCAGCTAAAGTCCTACCTGATCTGATCCAAACTTTTTTTTTAACTCCAATGAAGTATAATTTAATTGCAATATGATCCAAACTTTTCAATGACCACTACAGCTCATGGTGACCTCCTAGCATACTTGCTGTATGAGGTCTGCCAATTAACTTCACAAACTCATCCTAGAAAAAAATTCTATATACCTCCTTGCTGAATATCATTGCAGTTACCGTGAAAGCACTCCTCTAGGGAAGCTATGCACTGATGCCAGCACCTAATCCACTTTCCCAAGCAATTTTAGAACTCTTTTCCTGGAATGGCCATCAGAGCTGTATGTAGCCTTATTACCCTTGGTGTCCTGAATGTCATCAAAATGTCTTCCTTTCGGGGGTGGTGCCTGTGGCTCAGTGAGTAGGGTGCCGGCCCCATATACTGAGGGTGGCAGGTTAGAACCTGGCCCTGGCCAAAATGCAGCAAAAAAATAGTCAGGCATTGCGGCGGGCACCTGTAGTCCCAGCTACTCAGGAGACTGAGGCAAGAGAATCACCTAAACCCAAGAGCTGTAGGTTGCTGTGAGCTGTGACATGATGGCACTCTACCGAGGATGACAAAGTGAGACTCTGTCCCTAAAAAAAAAAAAAAAAACTAAAAACTAAAAAAAACTTCCTTTCAATATTTCCTTCATCTTTAGGCAAAGAAAACACTCATTGGGGAGCAGATCAGGTAAGTAGGAAAGGTGTTCCAATACAATTATTTATTTACTGGCTAAAAACTCCCTCGCATACTGTGCCCTGTGAGCTGGCGCATTGTCATGATGCAAGAGCGACACCTTTCTCATGCCAATATTTTCAGTTAAGATTTTCCTGTTTCTCCATCTATTGATGTTTACTTGGTCTCCTATGCTCCTTGCAGTCAGCCAACAATTTTGACTCATGATTCAAAGAATTTTTGCAAATTGTTTTCATTTCTGCTCATTATTGGCCACCCTGATCTCTCTTCACCAGTAAGGCTTTCTCTCTCCTCAGAAATACATTTAATCCATTTGTACACTTCTGTTTTTTTCACATTATTCCCATTAACTTGAACTAGCATATCCCTGATTTCACTTCCACTCTTGCCAAGTTTAACAAGAAATTTGTTAATGTTTCTTCTTTGCTCTAATTTAAGCTCTGACAGCCTCATGATGGCATACAAAAAACATGCAGTAACAATACTGAAGGCCACTCAGCAAGACACCACCACACACTGACATGAACACAGCTATGAGACACTAATATACCAAGGATATAAAACTTTACCAAGCTGTTTACAGTGCTGCCAAGGTAAGCATATGGTGGCAAGTTCACAAACTTTATTGTCAGACCTTTGTATATTGTAATTATTATTATTAAGCCCCCAAAGCAATTATCACCTCTTTGTTTAATAGGCAAACCAGGAATGAAAAGTCAGATGTCACAGAAGGCCTTCAATGTCTATAAATGTCATAGTATGATCCTAGTATAAGCTGAATATAAGAATCCAACCCAAATAATTCTGGCTCACAGGTACAATAACAAATTCTCTGAGGATATACTTAATGCCTATACATAAATGAGCTGTTCAAAGCCACATTCAATTTCCTTTTTTCCTCAAGGGATAATTAATGTTAGCATTTCCTCTGCCTCTCCCCTAAATGCAAATTAAGCAATACCCCAAATTGTGAAAGACAGGATTAGAATATGAGATCTTTCTGAAATTCCCTATACTATTCATTTTATCTCCCCATATTTAGCTGTTCATTTGAAACAAAAGTCAGCAGGTTTAGTACAATCTTTGCTGGATTTTACAAGTCTACTTTTATAATAATAATAATAAAACACTTCTTTGCATTTCTGAATCTCCTCTTTCTGACACAAGATATTATGCAGTAATATCCATCTCTTTTTTTTCTTTCTCTCATTGTGATGGAAGAACAAGCTGCCAATGTTTCTCATTCAGGGAATCTCTAGGTAGCCATGATTTATTTTGCAATTAAGCAAAAGGGCTTGGGAAGAATTATTTTAAATGTAAAGACTAAGAACTATAAGATCTTACATCAAGTATATATTCTAATATTTTATGCAAGTTATTGCTTGAGAATGCTGGAAATCATTTTTCTAAAAATGCTGGGTGTAAATTTCAATGTGATTGCAATGTGCTGGCTTTACAGTGCAAATATCTCTCAACTCTGCTATTCATTTGGGAAGGCTTAGCGCTAGCAATTTGCTTTTCTGGCCAGTCAATGTACTTTTCATTCTGAGCTAGAGAAAATACCTCTGTGATTGTAGAGTTCATGCCCTCCAGTCTTTAGTTTCTTCCCCATTGAAGCTACTTGTATAGAGATTCTGCTAGTTGTAACAGAGGCTCTAACATCACAGAGCATTCAGTATCATCCTTTTCAAGTCCCAAGAACAACATATTAATGATGAAGAGTAAATTTTCTAGCCTTTCAAAAATAACTTGAAATAACATATTAATCTGGAACAAATATTTAAAAAGCAAAGAAACATTTTATGGACAATCTGTTATTCTTGCATTTTTATTTCTTGACAGCCATAATTAAACCTATGGCTGACAGGAAGAAAGGCCAGGTACTAGGATACAAATACATTGGTTCAGATATTTTCCACCTTTAAAACTCTAATGTGAGAATTGCCTCTTAGCATGTGGTTTAAGTTTATTTAAAAAATAGCCACCATTAAGGAAAAACTGTTTCTCAAAGCCACAGGCATTCCATGGTGGCATCTCAGGATGCCCAAAGTGGGCTGCATGTGGGGGCTTTTCTCCCTTTCTCTTCTTTGAGCCCAGTAGTTTTTCTTTTTGTTTGTTTTACATTTGGATTTCTATATAAAATTTACAATTAAAAAATAGATTCTGAAAGAAAGCCCATAAAAAATTCTCTGAAGGATGTAATCAATCTATGGATCAATCGGCGTTTATGTTCCTCCAAAATGTCATGTCGGGGAAACTGTGCAGAGGACATTTGCTATTCTGTTGGCTGCCTGGGACCTAGTCCCTTTCCTAGCAGCACCTTGATTTCTTTGGGGAGGACTACATCTCTCCCACTGTGTGTGATACTTCTGGATGGTGAATGTGATACTTCTGGATGGTGAATCTGGGGACTTCCCTTCACAGGAATGAAATGACCTAATCCTTCCTCTCAAAGCCCCAGGACAGCAAGGGGGTGAGCTGTTAACCTGTGCCCCATCAGTCAGATGGTCCCTCCTAACAGCTTTGAATCTGGAGGAGGTGACATAACACAAGACCACAGTTAGCTCTGCAGATCTTACAGTGGTGTCCTGCTCTGTCAGAAGATCTTACTGGAGTCCCTCCTTGTTGGTCTCGCAGAGCTATCTTGGTGCCTGCCAAGCTTTCCAGCAATTTAGTGAGTCCCTACTAATCCTTCCACCTACACATGCCTTTTTGCCCTGTGTGTCTTCATTTTTCCTGCCTTGATCTTCCCTACTTTCTTGGGGACCAGACCACAAACTGCTTTGTGGCAACCCTCCACTAATGTTTAACTGTTTCTTGGGATACATGTTTCTCTTCTTCTACAGGTTTTGGAGGCTCCCCTACACGCTATCCCTTTCTAGTCCAGTACCAGCACTAACCCCTCCCTCTTTTCAGTTTGCTCTCCTGTGTCAGTGCTGATATCCCAGGGTGTTCCTGACCATCTATACAGTGAGTTCCCCCAGCAATGGTATGAAAGTATGTAGGTCTCACTTGTCTGGAGAGTGAGGAACACCTGCCAGAAAGACGAAAGTAGAGGAAGGTAAGAAATAACACAGGTATCAGGAATACAGTGTATCAAGACTCAGACTGAAAGACAGGAAGAGGCACAAAATCCAGATACACAGATGTTGCGAACCAGCGCAGGGAAGGGAAGTGAACCAGAGTGGAATTGGTGGGGACTTGAGAAAAACAGAGCATAAGAGATGGAAACAAAGGATGGGATCGGAAGGTTTGACTGAGCTGATGGCTGCAGCCAGCCCCAAAGCACCAAATCAGCTTTATTTTATAGTATATGTACAGTGTTGTTCAGAGGGAAGTAGCATACACAATATGGGAAAATAGCATAAACAAAAGACATAATTTTGGTCTTACAGTACAATTGGCAAATATAAATGACTTTAATAAAGACAAATCATCATGTTAACGGTTTCTATTCAAATTCATTAACATATGACAAGAAGTAAGAAGGGCAAGATTATGAGGATCTCAGCATAGTTGACAAAACAAAGGAAGAGTGACTCCTGGCAGAGGGAGCATGAAGAAAGGAATATGGCTGTTTCGGGAATGGGCAGAAGCAGTTGGGGGTTCATTCTCTGAATGTTCCCCAGGCTGTGAGGGCCCTGCCATCTCACAGCCCACTCTCCACACACAGACATTTAGGAAAAATTGCCTCTATGATGAGAAAATTATTGTAGGTGAGTTCTGGTGTGCATATGGACTTTTGTTACTCTCTGCAGTGACCACTACCACCACCCAAATAAAACAATGTGGATTTCAATGCAAATTCTGTTTGGTCTTCATCAAGACATGCTACCATTTTATTAACACAATAGGGATAATAGGACTTTCCTGATATGTTTAATAATAATAATAATAATAACTGCTATTTTTTGGAGACAGAATCTCACTCTGTAACCCAAAGCTAGAGTGTCATGATGTCAGCTCAGGTCACAGCAACCTCAAACTCCTGAGTTAAAGTCATCTGCCTGTCTCAGCCTCCCAAAGTTGCTGAGACTATAGGCACCCACCACAACACTGGCTATTTTTTTCCTATTTTTAACAGAGATAGGGTCTGACTCTTGCTCAGGTTGGTCTTAAACTCCTGACCTCAAGAGATCCTCCTGCCTTGGCCTCCCAGAGTGCTAGGACTACAGGCATAAGCAACCATACGTAGACCATAATAACTGTCATTTATTGAGTTCCTACTGTAATCCAAGTAAAGTGCTTCAAGTATATAGAGAATTGACCATGAGGGAGGTTAAAAAACTCACCCAAGATCACTTGGCAAGTAAATGGTAAAGCTGAGGTTTGACTTTGTCAAATCAGAGCACAAGTTCTTAATCACTCAGCATCTTGTCCCTAAATGCTATTCAGTTGGACTTATGCTCTGGACATAGCTCTACAGACAACTATGCCTTCTGATTCCAAACCTCCTACCAGGCTTAAGGAAAGAGTTCAATAAGTAGGTGTTGAATAAACAAGTATGCCATGGAATACTATTCAGCCATTAAAAAGATGGAGACTTTACATCTTTTGTATTAACCTGGATGGAGTTGAAGCACATTCTTCTTAGTAAAGTATCACAAGAATGGAAAAGCAAGTATCCAATGTACTCAATACTAACATGAAGCCAGTAGATGATCTAATACATGCCCACATAAAAGAAAAACTTGATTCAATTCAAGTTGGGTGGAAGCGGAACAAGAAAGGGGGAGCGGGGAGGAGGGGAAAGGATTGGGGTGCTCCCACTTAATAGGCACAATGTAAAGGTGTATGGCACACCTTTTGGTGTGGGCCACAACAAGAAGAGGGACTCTACCTAACAAATGCAAATATTATAACCTCACATTAACCTGAAATTAAAAAAAGGAAAAAACGCAAAAGCACAAAGGAGCCTGTTAGCACAACTCTTAGTTTAAGAATAAGCATAGTGGCCAATGTTTGCTCACTACTGTACACATCCTTCTAGGAAGTGCTCCTTTCCCTATTCTACCATATGCAAATAGAAGCTGCCAATTGGGTACAGACTCCACTCTCATGCCTCCTCTGATTGGCCTGGGTGGTGAAAATAAACCACACCCTGCTTAGAACTGACTGGAACAGGTTTGGACTCCCCTGAGATAATCTCAAGCCAGGCCAATCAGAGAGAGTCTTCCCAGGCCCCCATGTTGAAACTGGGGAGCAGATTCTAGTCTCCATCTCCCTCTGGTGGTGAGACTAGGAGATATTAATATGTAGCATAATAGCAGCTGGTGGTCATATTTCCATGAGATGAGTCTGAGACTACCAGGTCTGACAATTAAGTTCTGTGCTCAGAACTGATGAAAATAGTTACAAGAATTCATCAAAATGTGTGTTGAAACTGTCAGCTACCTGGGAGAAGCATAGCAGACCAAGTAGACACCCATAAGAAAACAGGAAAATCTTAACTGAAAAATCTTGGCTTGAGAAAGATGTGTGCAAAAATGGGCTCTTGTATCATGACAATGTACCAGCTCAGATGGCTCTGTCTGTGAGGGATTTTTTAGCCAGTAAACAAATAACTGTATTGGAACACCTTCCCTACTTCATCTGCTCCCCAATGACATTTTTTTCTTGGCCCAAAGATAAAGGATATGTTGAATGGAAGATATTTTGACAACATCCAGAACATCAAGAGTAATACAATGACAGCTTTGATGGCCATTCCAGGAAAAGAGTTCCAAGACTGCTTTGAAGGGTGGCCTAGGCACTGGCATCAGTGCTAGCTTCCCAAGGAAAGTACTTCCAAGGTGACCAGAGTGAGGTTTGTAGCACTTTTTCTAAGATGAGTTCACAAACTAAATTGCCGAATCTCATATACAGCTGACCTGTAAACAGAAACTGAAAGATTGAAAGACAGAGGAAAGAGAGAGTTAAGGATAGTGAGAACAGCAGGATTTGAGACCTCGTATCAATTTTTTCTCAAGACCAGCTCTATCCTTACCCTCACATTGCTTTAATAACCAATCCAAGTTGGGTTTAGTCACTTCAACCAAAATAGTTTGACCAAGACAGTGGGTTTATAAAAATTCTCACTAACAAAAAAAAAAAAAAAAAAAAAAAATTCTCACTAACACATTAAGTCCATGTTTATCCTGAGAGGAAGGAGAAAATCTTCTATCTCTGCATATGGCATATGCTTCTCCATCTCTAAACTTAGACTGTGCAGCCCTAGAAGGGAGTGGTGAAAATTGACAGAGCTGAGAAACAAATTTTAGGAATAATTCACCAATAACAGTCTTGTTATCTTGTCACCCTTACCAATTGTCAAGACTTATTTTGTAAGGAGGCTTTCCTGACCATTAGGTAGCATGAAAAAAATTTTTTATGGTACCACATATTTCTTTTTTTTTTTTTTGATACAGAATCTCACTATGTCGCCCTCTGTAGACTGCCGTGGCTCACAGCTTACAGCAACCTCTAACTCTTGGGCTTAAGCGATTCTCTTGCCTCAGCCTCCCAAGTTGCTTTTGCTACAGGTGCCCACCACAATGCCTGTAGAATTTTGTTGCAATTCTCATTGCTGCTTTAGCTGATCCAGGCTGGGTTCGAACTTGCCAGCCTCAGTGTATGTGACCGGAGCTCTAACCACTGAGATATGGGCACCAAACATGTACCACATATTTCGATAGGATAGCTGATAATAAAGTTTTTATTCTGAAGAACTCTGGAGCACATAGATAGAGGCTGTCATTTGTCATGAAGAAGTAAACTGAGTTTAATTTAGTTCACCATTAAAATATTCTATAATAATAAAATAATTTTATGATATTACTATTAATTATTAATTTTTAGAATAGATTTATTAGAAGGTAACACTTGACATTATAAAAAAATACATCATGGAACTGCTTCAAGCATTTGGTTTTAGAGAGCATTAGATACTGCCCTGACAATTTACAAAATCTCCCCTTATCAACAAAGCAAAGGTCATAGTGCATCTTCATCTTTTCAATTCACATACAATTTACTAAGAAATATGTTTATTATGCCCTTTCTCTATACCCTAAGCCAAGTTGCCCACAAGCCTGCTTCCACCCACACAAAGGCACCATATAGGACAGTGGTGGCCCTCCTATAAACAAATCAGTTCTGTCTAGCACCTAAAAACTCTTTGGAAAGAAAGGCTTTGTTCTGAAACACAAGATAGAAAAGTAACAGAAGTCAAATTTTCCCTATAAAAATTAAGCAGGTAAGTACTTATTGAACTAAATGAATACACTATAAAATAAGAAGGGTAATGATTTTCTTGATAATCTGTCAAAAGGAGGGGAGAGACAAGATGGCGGACTGAAGCCAGCTTTCAACAGAGGCTCCCGTCCAGAAGGAGAGTTAAGGGACAGGAATTTAGTAAGTATCCTGGTGGATTTGAGCCGCAGCAAGAGAGAAGGTTGAAGAATGCACATCAACACCGCTGATCTCAAGGACGCAAACAAAAGCAAAACAGCTCCCTTCTGGATATTCTGAAGCCACACCCCCTGTCTCCCTGGGCAACCAGAGGAGGCCACCAGTGAGCAAAGGATTTGCCTGATGCTGCTTACAAACCCGGGAAGCTTCCAGGGCAGGGCCGACACAGAGAGGTAATCAGACACAAACCTCCAGCAGCAAAGACGTTTGAACTCAGAACAGCCCGTCTTCTGTAGGCGATTTTAGCAGAAACAGAGACAGAACCCCGCGAAGTTGTCTGTCTGTTCTGTTCTGTTCTGTTAGCAACATCAATCAGGGATGGGGCTAAGCCTGAGTGAATACCTCCCTCCCACCACATGCATCAAGCACTCAAAGATGTCAGGCCCCATCTCCTCCTGCTAGATAGCGGCAGACTGCAGGAGCCTGGCAGACTTCCTTGCAATTCAGGCAGGTGCAACCCCCTGGAATATCTGTTCACTACAGGTAACTGGATTAGCCATCTGCAGAGATACCAGTTACTGGGTCCGACGCAGGGGCAAAGTGGGGAAAGAGACATCAACCTTCCCAGACTGATCTATTTGCTAGGTGGCTCCTCCTGACTCCACGCAGCACTGGAGTAAGCCATATCAGAGGAGTCACCAGACCCCTGTGATCCAGTTCCCAGAGACCTCTTGAACTCTCCCACCTGAGACAGGTGCCGATTGAGACAATTGATTTGGACCTTTTGAACAGAACTAATAGACTGAGGACTTTTCAGGTGGTGCCTTGGGTATGCAGTTGTAGGAAGGTTTGATTTTCCTTTTCCAACTGGTACCAGAGGTGGGCGGGCGGGGTGACTTAATTGCTAGTTTTTCCACACAGCTGAGACTTCAAGCCAGAGTAAATGTTACAATAGGATCGAACAGAAACCAGCTGAAAACAAGACAGAACCACTTAGCCCCCCCCCCACAAGACAGGGCCCCAGTTTCTCAGGCCACAACACTGTACGGGCCCTTGATAAAGCCCCAGGGGAAAAATAAAAGGGAGTAAAATAACCATGGGGCGGAATCAGTGGAAAAACTCTGGTAACATGAATAACCAGAATAGATCAACCCCACCAAGAAAAGATACGGCAGATGTGATTGAAGATCCCATTCATAAACAACTGGCTGAGATGTCAGAAATTGAATTCAGAATTTGGAATGCAGACAAGATTAATAAAATGTAATTAGGAATTCGAGGAGAAATTCAAAAGTTGTCTCAAGAATTTAACGAATTTAAAGACAAAACCACCAAAGACTTAGACACACTGAAGCAAGAATTTACAGCCCTCAAAGATATGAAAAATACAATAGAATCCCTCAGCAACAGAATGGAGCAAGCAGAAGAAAGGATTTCTGACATTGAAGATAAAGTCTTTGAACGCTCCCAATATCTCAAACAGGAAGAGAAATGGAGAGCAAGAAGAGATCACTCACTCAGAGAACTCTCAGATAATTCGAAGAAAAGCAATATATGAATAACTGGGATTTTGGAGAATGATGAAGTGGCCTCGAAGGACACAGAGGCCCTTCTGCATGAAATTATGAAAGAAAATTTTCCAGACATGCCTAGAGAATCTGAAATTCAGATAGCAGACAGCTTCAGAACCCCAGCACGATTCAACCCCAATAAGTCATCCCCCAGGCATATCATAATTAGCTTCACTAAAGTTAACATGAAAGAGAAGATTCTCAAAGCAGCCCGGTGAAAGAAAACTATTATGTACAAAGGAAAGAATATTAGAATAACTGCAGATGTCTCTGCTGAAACTTTTCAAGCCAGAAGAGGCTGGTCATCAACTTTTAATCTCCTAAAGCAAAATAACTTTCAACCACGGATCTTGTATCCAGCTAAACTGAGTTTCATTTATGATGGAGAAATTAAATACTTCAATGACATTCATATGTTGAAAAAATTTGCCATAAGTAAACCAGCTCTTCAGGATATTCTCAGACCTATCCTCCACAATGACCAACCCAATCCTATACCACAAAAGTAAACTCACTCAGAAACTTCGGATCAAACTCCAACTTCCACACTGGCGAAAGGATTAAAAATGTCCACTGGACCTTTCAAAAACTCGATACCCACAATTCCACCAGACTTATCAATATTCTCCATTAATGTGAACAGCTTAAACTGTCCTCTAAAGAGGCGTAGGTTAGCTGACTGGATACAAAAACTCAAGCCAGATATTTGTTGTATACAAGAGTCACATCTTAACTTAAAAGACAAATACAGACTCAGGGTGAAAGGATGGTCATCCATATTTCAGGCAAATGGTAATCAGAAAAAAGCAGGTGTTGCAATTTTATTTGCAGATACAGTAGGCTTTAAACCATCAAAAGTAAGGAAGGTCAAGAATGGTCACTTCATATTTGTTAAGGGTAATACTCATTATGATGAGATCTCAATTATTAATATCTATGCACCCAACCAGAATGCACCTCAATTTATAAGAGAAACTCTAACAGACATGAGCAACTTGATTTCCTCCAGCTCCATTATCGTCGGAGATTTCAACACTCCCTTGGCAGTGTTGGATCGATCCTCCAGAAAGAAGCTGAGCAAAGAAATCTTAGATTTAAACCTAACCATCCAATATTTAGATTTAGCAGACATTTACAGAACATTTCATCCCAACAAAACTGAATACACATACTTCTCATCAGCCCACAGAACTTACTCCAAAATTGACCACATTTTAGGTCACAAGTCTAACCTCAGTAAATTTAAAGGAATAGAAATTATTCCTTGCATCTTCTCGGACCACCATGGAATAAAACTTGAGCTGAGTAACAACAGGAATCTGCATACTCATACAAAAACATGGAATTTAAATAACCTTATGCTGAATGATAGCTGGGTCAGAGATGAGATCAAGAAAGAAATCGCCAATTTCTTGGAACAAAACGACAATGAAGACACAAACTATCAGAACCTCTGGGACACCGCAAAGGCAGTTCTAAGAGGAAAATTTATAGCACCGCAAGCCTTCCTCAAGAGAATGGAAAGAGAGGACGTTAACAACTTAATGGGACATCTCAAGCAACTGGAAAAGGAAGAACATTCCAACCCCAAACCCAGTAGAAGAAAAGAAATAACCAAAATTAGAGCAGAATTAAATGAAATTGAAAACAAAATAATACAACAGATCAATAAATCAAAAAGCTGGTTTTTCGAAAAGGTCAACAAAATAGATAAACCTCTGGCCAACCTAATCAGAAAAAAAAGAGTAAAATCTCTAATATCATCAATCAGAAACAACAAAGACGAAATAACAACAGACTCATCAGAAATCCAAAAAATCCTTAATGAATATTACAAGAAACTTTATTCTCAGAAATATGAAAATCTGAAGGAAATTGACCAATACTTGGAAGCATACCACCTTCCAAGACTTAGCCAGAATCAAGTGGAAATGTTGAACAGACCCATATCAAGTTCAGAAATAGCATCAACTATACAAAACCTCCCTAAAAAGACAAGCCGGGACCAGATGGTTTCACGTCAGAATTCTACCAAACCTTTAAAGAGGAATTAGTACCTATATTACTCAACCTGTTCCAAAATGTAGAAAAAGAAGGAAGACTACCCAACACGTTCTATGAAGCAAACATCACCCTGATCCCCAAACCAGGAAAAGACCCAACAAGAAAAGAAAATTATAGACCAATATCACAAATGTATATAGATGCAAAAATATTCAACAAGATCCTAACAAACAGAATCCAGCAACACATCAAACAAATTATACATCATGACCAAGTCGGTTTTATCCCAGGGTCTCAAGACTGGTTCAATATACGTAAATCTATAAATGTAATCCAGCACATAAACAAATTAAAAAACAAAGACCATATGATTCTCTCAATTGATGCAGAAAAAGCTTTTGATAATATCCAGTGTTCTGATCCTTCATGATCAGAACACTCAAGAAAATTGGTCCAGAAGGGACTTTTCTTAAACTGGTAGAGGCCATCTACAGCAAACCCACAGCCAATATCATATTGAATGGAGTTAAATTGGAATCATTTCCACTCAGATCAGGAACCAGACAAGGCTGCCCATTATCTCCACTGCTTTTCAACATTGTAATGGAAGTTTTAGCCACCGCAATTAGGCAAGAAAAGGCGATCAAGGGTATCCATATAGGGTCAGAAGAGATCAAACTTTTGCTCTTCGCAGATGATATGATTGTGTATCTGGAAAACACTAGGGACTCTACTACAAAACTCCTAGAAGTGATCAAGGAATACAGCAGCGTCTCAGGTTACAAAATCAACATCCATAAATCAGTAGCCAACAACAGTCAAGTTGAAAAAGTAGTTAAGGACTCTATCCCACTCACAGTAGTGCCAAAGAAGATGAAATATTTGGGAATTTACCTAACAAAAGACGTGAAAGATCTCTATAAAGAGAACTATGAAACTCTAAGAAAAGAAATAGCTGAAAATGTTAACAAATGGAAAAACATACCATGCTCATGGCTGGGAAGAATCAACATTATCAAAATGTCCATACTACCCAAAGCAATATATAATTTCAACGCACTCCCTATTAAAGCTCCATTGTCATATTTTAAAGATCTTGAAAAAACAATACTTCGTTTTATATGGAATCAGAAAAAACCTCGAATAGCCAAGACATTACTCAGAAATAAAAACAAAACAGGAGGAATCACACTACCAGACCTCACCTCAGACTTTACTACAAATCGATAGTGATCAAAACAGCATGGTACTGGCACAAAAACAGAGAAGTAGATGTCTGGAACAGAATAGAGAACCAAGAGATGAATCCAGCTACTTACCACTATTTGATCTTTGACAAGCCAATTAAAAACATTCAGTGGGGAAAAGATTCCCTATTTAACAAATGGTGCTGGGTGAACTGGTTGGCAACCTGCAGAAAACTGAAATTGGATCCACACCTTTCACCATTAACTAAGATAAACTGTCATTGGATTAAAGATTTAAACTTAAGACATGAAACTATAAAAATACTAGAGGAGAGTGCAGGGAAAACCCTTGAAGAAATTGGTTTGGGCAAGTATTTTATGAGAGAACCCCCCGGGCAATTGAAGCAGCTTCAAAAATACACTACTGGGACTTGATCAAACTAAAAAGCTTCTGCACAGCCAAGAACACAGTAAGTAAAGCAAACAAACAGCCCTCAGAATGGGAGAAGATATCTCTGACAAAGTTTAATAACCAGAATCCACAGAGAACTCAAACGCATCAGCAAGAAAAAAACAAGGGATCCCATCGCAGGCTGGGCAAGGGATTTGAAGAGAAACTTCTCTGAAGAAGACAGGCGTGTGGCCTTCAGTCATATGAAAAAATGCTCATCATCTTTAATCATCAGAGAAATGCAAATCAAAACTACTTTGAGATATCATCTAACTCCAGTGAGACTAGCCTATATCACAAAATCTCAAGACCAGAGATGTTGGCGTGGATGTGGAGAAAAGGGAACACTTTTGCACTGCTGGTGGGAATGCAAATTAATACATTCCTTTTGGAAAGATATATGGAGAACACTCAGAGATCTAAAAATAGATCTGCCATTCAATCCTGTAATCCCTCTACTGGGCATATACCCAGAAGACCAAAAATCACATCATAACAAAGATATTTGTACCAAAATGTTTATTGCAGCTCAATTCATAATTGCTAAGTCATGGAAGAAGCCCAAGTGCCCATCGATCCACGAATGGATTAATAAATTGTGGTACATGTACACCATGGAATATTATGCAGCCTTAAAGAAAGATGGAGACTTTACCTCTTTCATGTTTACATGGATGGAGCTGGAACATATTCTTCTTAGTAAAGTATCTCAAGAATGGAAGAAAAAATACCCAAAGTACTCAGCCCTACTATGAAACTAATTTGGGGCTCTCACATGAAAGCTATAACCCAGTTACAACCTAACAATAGGGGGAAGTGGGAAAGGGACGGGAGGGAGGGGGGTGGCGGGTTGAGGGAGGGGGATCGGTGGGATCATACCTGTGGTGCATCTTACAGGGGTATTTACGAAACTTGGTAAATGTAGAATGTAAATGTTTTGGCACAGTAACTGAGATAATGCCAGGAAGGCTATGTTAACCATTGTGATGAAAATGTGTCAAATGGTCTATGAAGCGAGTGTATGATGCCCCATGATCATATCAATGTATACAGTTATGATTTAATAAAAAAATAAATAAAAAAGATAATCTGCCAAAAGGAAAGTGATAGCAAATGCCTTCTCCTATTTCCTTTCACAGCTTACGTTTGCCTAATGTTTGTCCACGCTACCCAGTAGCATTAGTCATGATTGTGTCATCATGCTCTTTTCAAATAGGGACACAAAAAGAGGGAGACAATTCTTTTAACTTTTAACACATTTACTGCCATGTGAGTTGCATTTAACTTACTCTAGGTTTTTTTTTTTTTTTTTGTAGAGACAGAGTCTCACTTTGTCACCCTCAGTAGAGTGCTGTGGTGTCACAGAGCTCACAGCAACTCCTGGACTTAGGCGATTCTCCTGCCTCAGCCTCCAGAGCAGCTGGGACTACAGGCACCCACCACAACGCCCGGCTATTTTTTTGTTGCATTTGGCTGGGGCTGGATTTGAACCCACCACCCTCGATATATGGGGCCAGCGCCCTACCCACTGAGCCTTAGGCAATGCCCAACTTACTCTAGTTTTGAGGCTGGGGCCTTGTGATGTATATATAACTCACACGTCTTTTGGCCTATTTTGACCGTGAGGAAAATTTTGTTTTTTTCTAGTGTGGCAATGTGTTAAAAAGTTCTTACGTACTATCAATGTTTCCCTTCTCCATCTCCATCTTCATAACTGCCCTGAATCACTTCATGGCACCCAAGACCAATAGGGAAATAATTTCAGGGATGCACATAAGCATTTCCCCATCCACCAGGGTTGCAGTTTATCAACCTTGACAACAAATTCCTCTCCATGGTTCACCATGGTTTGCTTTTTTATGCCACAGAAAAGTTCTGGACATGCATACAGTGCTTTCTATAAATAACAGCTACACATTCCAGCTTTCGAAGGAGCACATTCTGCTAAACATAGACTGGAGACAAGTAATCCCTGTTTTTCTTGCTGTATATCATGGGTGCTAATTCAGGCTGAGTTTTCTTTATTCCTTCTCAGATTGGCCTTGGTTATTTTGGGTCTTTCCAAAAAGGTCACTATGTTGCTTTTAGTACTTCATAGTTTATACCCAGGCCAGCAGTGTCTGCAGTCAAGGGATTCTGCAGCCACAGCTGCATTCACCATTAGCTGGAAGGACCACTGTGTTGTTAGATAGTCTCATGGATATTCTAAAAACAAAACGCAGAGATTTGGGAGTCTCTTGGCACTTGCAAGAGCCAGAAGCCATTTGAAGGTTGAAGTTTGGATATTACTGTCCTAGAACTTCCCCCAAATGAGGCAGGAAGACAGACAACTTGGCATGAATAGTCACAGCTAGCCCACAAACTCTATGGAATATGTGACCAACACAAAAGGCTTAACAAGTGACTGTTCATTCCTCCCAGCCAAGGCCAATCCATGGGGATAAACTGGATGTTATGGGATGCAACTGGGTCAAATCTTTTCTTGCTTTTGGCTTGCTCATTTTTGATTTTACTTTTTTTCAAACCCAATGCAGATCTGGTCTCATACACAGTTTTAATGCCATCCTATGCCATTCTGCACCAGAAGTATGAGCTGGAAGTCTTCTGGAACTACTTGTTACTGGATCTTTACTTTAAATTATTTCTATAAGACCCTGTTCCTTCCTCTCTATAACCTCCCATTTAGCTCTAAAATGCCAGTAGGCCCATCAGTCACACCAAATCCACCACTGAAGTATTTGTGGTCTGCGCAGTACTTTTCAGCTTACAAAATGTGATGTCATATTTCTTCCATCATCAGTCCCCAGAATAACACCATGGGCAGAATTGTCATTTCCATTTCAGAATTGAGGGAACTGAAACCAAGCTGGTAATGTGAGTTATGAGGTCTGCAGAGGAGATCCAGAACCCAAATCCCAACCTAGTGCTCTTTCTGTTTTAACCGGAGTGTCTGGTGTCTTTTGTCTTTAGAACTCTTGTAGCTTGGTGTGCTGGAGAGGCCGCTGGATCTGAGCACCAGGACTCCTGCGGGTTGCTCTTTTTCAGCAGGGGAACTTGCAGTGGTTGCTGAATATCTAAGGAGCCTTAGTTTCCTTTCCTCTAAAATGAAGTCCCTCTTATCTCTAAGGCTCTGTGATCCAATGATAAGCAAATAAGGCCAACAGGAATCTTTCTTTTCTTCAAGTGCAAGTGTGATATGTACATTTTACATGCAGAGGAAAATAGAAGAGCTGAATACTTTTTTTTCTCTCTCTCTTACTTCCTCTCTGTCTTCATTTTTTTTCTTTTACCATTTCCTTAGTCTGCTACCTTCAGTGAATTATTTACTGATGTTCAAGTCCTTGTTTTTGTCAGCTGCTAAGTGAAGAAAATGGTGCTCTTCCTGCATGGTTTTATTGAACCTTACAGCTTGCCTTCATCAAGTAAGCCTTCGGATAGCATGTCCAGGTAGCATACCGAAGTTGATAGAGTGCTGGATTGACATGATTTTTTTTCCTTCTGATTTTATGATCTTCCTATAGAATTTTATTGGCTTCTATGTTTATGTTAAGCATAAAGATGCCAAGATTTTTTTCATTTTCACAAACAGAGAAAAAGAAGACTTTCTTGGGCAATTTTCACCTAGGGCTACACATCTACCTTTACTGTTCAATCAGAGGTCCTTCTAGTCTTTTCCCTGGACCAATTGCATCAGTATCAACTAAAAATATGCTAGTGATGCAAATTCTCAGACCCCACCTAGGACCTGCTGAGTCAGAAGCTTTGGGACTGAGGATGTGAATCTGGTTTAAAACTCTCCAGAGAAGTCTGCTCTACTCCAAAGTTTGGCAACTACAAATTGGGTTATTGTCTTATTAAGACATTTTTAACTCCTAAGTTCCTCAGCATGGTTCTGGGAGTGAAACCATTGAGAATATCTGTTATTGGAATGTAAGAAACTTCACAGGAGGCCAGTAAGGCATAGTTGTCACCAGACAATAACAATCAGCTATGTTGTAACATTCTGTTATCTTTCCTTACCTGGGACATACACTATTAATGTCCTTCATACATTTTAAAGATGTATTAAATCTTAGTCTATTGATTAGCATCAATAGATATTATAAAACTTACAAACATAACCTTAAGATACTGTTGATAACAAACTATGTTTGAACCTAAGTTCAGTTCCACTGGGGTTGGTCATTTTTCTGTAATGACCTCATTGTGCTGTTGCTACATAGTTAATCCAATTTTATCTCACAGTTCTTGAGTGATCTTGGGCCTATAAGATCTATCCTGCTAAATATTTCATCACATTGGAAACTCCTATTCCACAAAATTTTATAAAAGGCTAAACTTTATTACCTGGAGGAAAAAGTACCCTCCCTGAGGCACTAGGTCTGCTTTGTTTATTTAGTTAGTAGCAGAACTCTTTTCTGGAAAAGACACTCTGTTTTGATCAGCACTGTAATTTGCAAGGTTAACACTTACAAGCTTCCTAAATGCGGAGAACCAGGCTGAATTCAATACAAATATATTATTCATCTTTAGATGGCACAACTTGGGGTTATGCTGCTTAATGTCTGTGTGATTTCAAGCAAATTATTTAACCTCTAAGAACTCTGATTTTCCCTTCTGCAAAGTAGGAACATTATTTCTATCATGGGGACTCAGAGCCAGAATTCAGACTCTGGAAGAAAATTTCATTTGTTTTTAATGCAACTCAAATCTTTCCCTTCCCTAAGTTTTTCATTCTTTGAGAGGAAACCCAAGGGCTTTCTCCTCCCGTTTGTCATAGGAGATTATGGCATTTTGATATCTCTGTTGCAGACTTAGGTGTGAATCCCAAATTGTAACATTTACTAGCCATGGGCCTTCGGGTAATTTACTTTAACCTTTTAAGGTTTATCCTTTATCTATGAGGTGGTAATAACAACACCTATGCTATGGGGTTGAGATGTAAACCTGTATACCGTGTATTCTGGTTAGCCTGGCACATAATATTATCACTGCAATTATTGTTAGAAATCTCCTTCCTAGCATACCTCAAGCTTGATGCTGTGTCCTCTGTTTGGACCAGAATAGTCATTGCTTTTTTTTATTATAATGAGACAAAAATTATGAGACTCAATTTCCTTTACTTTTTTCATTATTAAACTCAGTGCAAAGCTGTATCTGGCTATTTCCCACACTGTTTGTAGCATACTTCTTGCCAATTACAATGGGATTTCTTAATTGATGATTCTGAACTCTGAAACTAGATGGTTCATTTATGGGTAGATGACCGAGGGCTCTGTCTCAGAGCTTGGAGCTTGGAGCCAATCCCATGCAGACAATTGGGTGGCTTCTCTCAGAACAGAAATTATGGGCCATGGTATAGGTAACAAAATTTTTTTGCCTTACATTGAAAGAGAACTTCCTCTCCCCTCTACTTTTCATGGAGATAAAAGCATGATTCCTAAACAAAGTGGTTTTGGGCGGGGGGCGGGGGCTCTGCTAAAGGTAGAAGTTCTCTGTCATTGTAGATAGGTGGTATGCATACCTTACTTAAGAACAACAGGTTGTAATTGTGGTGCATCAATTCCATTTCTTACCAGTAAAAGGATAAATCTTTACATGTAAGTGTCAGAGGGTCTTAGGTCCTTTGCAGGGTTTTTCCTGAGGGCTTCTCTTCATAATTCTTGCAAGCTTATTCTGAAAATAATAATGTGTATATGTACATGTATAATACTTAGGAAGTACTAGTTCTCTTTTTTTTTAAATTTCAGGTTAATGTGAGGGTACAAACAAGTTGGTTACAATGTTCACATCTGTTAGGTAGAGTCCCTCTTGCTGTTGTGCCCCGCACCGAAGAGGTGTGCCATATTCCCTCACATTGTCCCCATTAAGTGGGAACACACCGATTCCCCTCTTTTCCTCCATTCTCCCCTCTCCCGTATGCCCCCTTCCCTAAACTGGAATTGAATTGAGTTTTTCTCTTATGTGAGTGTGTATTAGATTGTCTACTGGTTTCATATTAGTACTGAGTACACGGGATACTTGCTTTTCTATTCTTGTGATACTTTACTAAGAAGAATGTGCTTCAACTCCATCCAGGCTAATGCAAAAGAATTAGTAAAGTCTCCATCTTTTTATGGCTGAATAGTATTCCATGGTTAATGTTAATCCATTCCTAAGTTGGTGGGCATTTAGATTGTTTCCACATCTTGGCAGGTCAGTTTACAATCACTTAGCTCTCTTCTCTATATAATCCAGGATCCTCAAACAGGAACAGGGAAAGACTATTTACAAAAGCATAAGCTGGGTGAAGTGGGAGATGCAGGGGATGGGGAAGTATCTGGTGGCAGCAACAGCAGGGCCATTACCACCCCTGGGCCTAAGAGGCAGGAGGAGGGAGCAGTTAAGCCAGAAAGAGAGCTTATCTTCAGTAGGAAAATGCAGAAGACACCTGCAAAGCTAGGCTCTTCCAACCTGGCTCCATGGTGCCTCCCAAAGCTGCCTCCCATTGGCCTACTGCTGCCATCTAAAAAGTCAGGTATTCATATCCTGGGGCTACTGTACCACAATCTGGGTGGCTTAAAATGACAAAACTTTATCGTATCACCCATCTGGAGGCTAGAAGTCCAAAATCAAGGTGTCATTGAGGCCATTCTCCATCTTAAAATTGTAGTGCTGTGGTTCTCAAACCCCAGGCTGCAGACATATGTGGCCTGTTAGGAACCAGGCCACACAACAGGAGAGTGAGTGAAGCTTCATCTGTATTTACAGTCGCTCCCCATGGCTGGCATCACTGCCTGAGCTCTGCCTTGTGTCAGATCAGCAACAGCATTAGATTCTCATAGAAGCATGAACCCTGCTGTAACAAGGGATCTAAATTGTGCTTTGTATAAGAATCTAATGCCTGATGATCTGAGATAAATATAATGCACTTAAATCATCCCTAAATCCTCTCCTCCCACTCCCCACTCTCACCCTCCTCCATCCCTGTCCTCGGAAAATGGACCCTGGTGCCAAAAAGGTTGGGAACCACTGCTATCGAGGAATCCTTCCTTGCCTCTCCCTAGATTCTGGTGGGTTCCTGGAAATCTTTGGCCTTCCTTGGCTTGTAGATGCATTGCTCTCATCCTTCGTTTTGTACATTCTTCGTGGATGTAACCTCATCTTAACCAAGCACATCTGCAATGACTCCAGATAATATCATATTCTGAGGTCTTAGGGATTAGAACTTCAACATATCTTTCTTCAAGGGACACAACTGAACCTCTACTAGTCAGTGTTCCAGACTACAGGCAGATGGAGAAGGGTGAATATTGGATGGGGAGGAAGAGAGAATTAGCATGCTTTCCTTTCATCATGTCCTCCTTGGTTCATACTCCTACATGTCCCAAACTTTGACCTCTCTTCTTAAGCTTTATTTTGCTTTTTATTAAAGTATGAGGTTTATGGTACACAAACAATAAGAACATAGCTTGAGAAATGTCTAAAATTCAACAGATTTATGTAAACAGCATCTGGATCAAGATACAATATTAGCACCACAGAATATCCCACTCACTCCTATATGGTCATGACCTCCCCCAGGACAACCATCACTCTGGCTTCTAACACCCAGACTCACATTGCCTCTTTTTCAACATCACACCACATAAGTGGAGTCATACAATAAGCACGCCTTTGTGCCTTTCTTCACACAACATTGTGTTCTAAGCATCATCTGTGTTGTTATGTTTAGTTGTACATCATTCATTTTCATTCCATTATGGGAATATGCCACAATTTATTTATCATTTCACTGTTGACAGGTACTCAAATAGATTCCAGTTGGGGGAATCTGATGAATTGTGTTGCTATGAACATGCTCATACATATCTTTCAGTGAAAAGTATTTGCTGGTAAGTGTTTACGTTTATTTATTTATTTATTTATTTATTTTTTTGAGACAGAGTCTCACTCTGTTGCCCAGGCCAGAGTGCCATGGCATCAGCCTCGCTCACATTCCTAGGTTCAAAAGATCCACCTTCCTCAGCCTCTGGAGTAGCTGGGAGTATAGGTGCCCACCACATTGCCTGACTAAAATTTTCTATTTTTAATAGAGATGCGGTCTTTCTTTGCTCAAGTTGGTCTCAAAGTCCTGAGCTCAAGTGATCCTCCCACCTTGGCCTCCCAAAGTGGTAGGATTACAGGTGAAAACCACCTTGCCTGGCCTGTGCTCATGACTTTTTGACAAATATCCTAGGCAGAATTATTTGCATCCTCTTTGATGGTCTCAAAGTGAGCACTCATTACATGAGTATGGGCATGTCTGTCTCCTCCCTACCCCATAATGTGATGATGGCAGCTGAAAAGACATGGGCATCTGGTGCTACCAGGGTGGGTGTAGTTATGATGCTAAGTAAGGAGAAGAGAGACTAGGTGAAACTGAGCTGTGAGCTGGATCTGATTGGCAGTTTTGAATCCTTGTGAGTCTGTGAGCTCTATGAGGGCAAAGATTCTGCTTTTCATATCTTAGAGTGTGCCTGCTACATACTTAGTACCTAATCAGTTTGTTGATCAATGAGTGGATGAATGAACAAAGAGGAAAGCAGAAACACCAACAATTAGGACCAGAGGATGGACTAAGGTCTGATGAGAGGCAGCTCACCTCCAGAAGTCTGACATCCTGGTGTCACCTTGTGTTACCATCTCCTGGCCTACACCTGCTCACCCTCAAGGTCCTCACATTTAGGTCTCTGCAGAGCTCATTTTGTCTTTTCGGTAGTGTCGTCACTATCCAGGTTCTTCTGACCATGGCCTTTATGCACATTAGGAATTCTTTCCGATTCTTTAGTATTTCAAATCTTTCTTTTTCCCTTTAAATTTAGACATGACTCAAGTTTTCTTTACCCAAAATACAGTCTTATTTTATGAATTGATGATTTACATTTATTGCTCCCATTCTATCTTTTCTCCAAACTTACAGCTGTTCTCTAAATTCTCCAAGAATGCCAAGGCCTCCACATTCTCCTGGAACCCGAGCTTCCCAACCTTGGGGTTCATCATAGTTACTGTCTCTGGGAACTGTACTCATCTTTTTCCTTACTCAGTCAGCTGTCTCTATTGATTCAATATTTCCCCTTTAATGTCTTTCTTACCTATTCCATAGTTACTATGATAATCACCTCATACCTGTGTTCACAGCAGCCTCTTAGCTGGTCTCCTTATCTCCATTCCCCCACTATTTCAATTTATCCTTCATACAGAGAATAGTTTTCATCACCTGCCCATGAAATGAGAACTGCCAACAGATCCAGCTCACAGCTCAGTTTCACCTAGTCTCGCTTCTCCTTACTTAGCATCATAACTACACCCACTCTGGTAGAACCAGCTGCCCACATCTTTTCATTTCAGCTGTCACCATCACATCTTTGATTGCTCCTCATTTGACAAGAGCTCTGAATTTCCAGTATGAAGCAGACTGGATTCTAAACTGGCTTTCTAATAACAAGGTAGAGACAATCCCCTAATACAAGATAGGAAGGGTATTTGACTAGCATTTGCTATTTGGATCGCATTGTTATCTTTAATCTACAAAACTTTTAAAACTTAGGATTCAGGTGGTCAAGCAGGTATTTTGCAACCCTAAAAAGTGTATGCTAATGCTGCAAGTTCTGCTTCACACACAAGCATATTCACACAATTAGATCATGAGTTAAATTTTAATCACATCAATCATTTACAAATTATGTGGGTTCAAAGTGTGAAAAATAGCCCAATTCCTTTTTTTTACTTTGAGATAGACTCTCACTCAGTACCCTGGGTAGAGTGCCATGGCATCATAGCTCTCAGCAACCTCAAACTCTTGGGCTCAAGAGATCCTCATCTCAGCCTCCCAAATAGCCTCCCAGGTGCTTGCCACAACAACTGGTTAGTTTTTCTATTTTTAGTAGAGATGAGATCTTGCTTTGCTTAAGCTGGTCTCTAACTCCTAAGCTCAGGCGATCCACCCACCTTGGCTCCCCAGAGTGCTAGGATTACAGGCATGAGCTACTGTGTCTGGCCAAATAGCCTTATTTCTAAGCTAAGTATGTTGGAAATCAAGCCACTTAACAGTGCCCAAGCAGGTAATCATTTGAAAGTAAATTCATAGCTCACTTAGCTACAATGTAAAATAAGACATCATTTGTATTTCTGCAAAATGACTTCAGCCTTAAAACCCAAAGGTTAGAACTCAATGATATTTTGTCAGAACACGTTTTAATTTTTACAGCAGAAACAAGACTACTGCCATTGTACTATTTATGGTAGCCAATTATCTCTTTATAAAAAGAGGTTTCATATAACCTATTTTAGGAAAAAGAGTGAAGAATCTATTTTGGCTTTTACTGTCCAGAGATTTTGCTCCTTCATCTTATATGATAGTTATAATCAGAGTGGAGTTTTTGTGCATGGCTTGATTCAGAGGAAGTTACTGTAATTCAGAGAGGATATTAATCTCTGCCAGTCACTAGTATGAATATAGCTCAAGATTGGTCAATGATTCCTTGTACTGTTTCCAGGAATAGATTAGAATAAAGCCTAGTGGGGGCAGGGATGGCTCGGCCATCTCAGGGCAGTAGCTTTGCTTCGTGAATACTAGAAGAAAAATTCAGGTTATGCACATTTGCTATTACTTGACTGTGTGGCCAAACATTGCTTTGTGGGTTTCTTGTCAATGAAGCCAAGGATGTTCCAGGGTGTCAATTTGATCCCTTGCTTTATCAAAATGTCATCCTAATAATCTCCATCTTAGTTTTAGTCTCAGCTATGCAAATGCTCCCGAATTTTCTGTCTTCAGTCTTCAGAGGGCTGTGTTAGAATTGTAGCCAGTGACGAGGAAGACATAGAGACATGCTGAACCAGCTTTGGAAAAGGAGAGCTTGGCTTTCTGAGTATTAAATTGATCTTTCACAGATTCTCGACTGAACTGAAATTTCTACATGTGAATGTAAAATAAGTTGAAGTTTTAGCTAAAGAATTGAAGTATTCTTCTAAGGCTACTGTGTAAAACTCTCCCTTCTTGTTAAAAAAAAAAATCAATTGTAAGAAGCAGAAAGAGGGAGGGAGGGGGATGGGGCTTTAGTGTGTGTCACACTTTATGGGGGCAAGACATGATTGCAAGAGGGACTTTACCAACAATTGCAATCAGTGTAACTGGCTTATTGTACCCTCAATGAATCCCCAACAATAAAAAAAAAAAAATCTATTGTATTATAACTAGCTAATTGCTTTATTAATAAGGATAGTGGCATACAAGATTTTTATAAGTAATATATTAACATTCAAACAATAATTATTATAAATCTTAACAAGTGGGAACCTTATGGCCCAGATAGTGAGATGAAAGTTTCTATAAGGCATCATGGGTAAGTAAGCTCACAGAAGGCCCAGCAGTGCACAGTGATGTTACTAGATGAAAGACATAACATAATATCTATAAACAGAATCCTGGGCCTTCTCAGTTATTTATAAACTCTGTGTGGGATTGTGATAAAGATACTTTTCCACTGCTTGAATCTAAATACCTTAAGAGTTTGTCTCTTTATTAATCATTGACATCATAGATAATGCGTCCTAATACATATGCTTTCTATGGGGGGTGCCACTGTAGCCAAAATACTTCACAATGTATATTTAGATTCTGTAGAAGTAGTTCAATATAAGCATGGACCTAGTTTATAGCCTGTAGCCATCGTAGGTCCATTCATCAAAAGTCAATCCGTTGAAATTGCAATTTATTACATAGCCAATTTGCCAAAAATCATTGTAATATCTGAATAGGAATTTTAGTTGCTGATTATAAAACACTCAATATTCGTGCTGATATGCCATTTGAAGAATTAGGGGGAAAAACTAACTAAAAATGCTTAAAGTTTGAAGAAATAGGAAATGTCACCCAAGAATCAGTCCACAAGTCATAAGAAATGCTAAAAGTTTGGTTTCAAACAAGGGGTCATTGGAATATGTAGACTTAGAGACAGTTTGTTAAAAGACTTACTGGGAAAATTTTATAAAGGGATGGAAGAGCAGGAGGATACCCTGAGGGAGTACTATAATGGAACATGTGAGTAGTCTGAGTGGAAAATAAATGAACTAGAGTGTGACAGGAGAAACCACATCACCTCAAATGTTGGCTACTAGTTGTTAAGAAAGAGTTGCATGTTGATAGGCTACCTCAGAAACTGGGAAAAATATCTCTAAAATGCTGTGTTACTGGGAAAATGTAAAATGGAATTCAATGAAATTCCTAAATAACCTTATTGATTTTTCTCAATTTGAAGAGTTTCACAGTGTAGCAAACTATGTAGTTGGTTTCGTTTGTGTTTTCCTGAACATTGCAACAGAATTAATATAACTCAATAACAAGGATGCCTCATCCCTTGGCATCTATGTTGTGAGCTGATGTACCCAATGAATAATGGAATTGCTATTTGCATTCCAATGCAGATACTTCTGTGCAGGGTAGTGGCTGTCCTAGAAACTCAGAAGTCCAATTTTGGCTGCTTGGTGCTGTCAATAAATTCCCATAGGCCCAGATAATTTGATGATACCAGCTATCAGAACTGTCAATGCCACTTTCTTAGTTATTATTAGTAATATTTATTATTGTTATGTAATATTCATAGCAGTTCCTCATATGTTAGCCAAACAATGGTGGAAATGTATTGGCAGCATCCAGGAAGCCCAACCCACAGGAGACTATGGGTGGCCTAGAGGAGGGAAGCTACCTTGGGCACACACTAAACAAGGTGGTTCGAGGACCACATTTTCTTTTTTACCCATCATTAACACAATGAGAAGTCACATCTGCAAAGCCTTTTCTTTTAAAGTGAAAATGTAGAAACCATTTGACAAGCAAAATAAGAAAATGAATTGATTGCTTTTATTTCCTCCCCTAGGATTTTGGGTTTATTAAAGGGGCAGAGAGCAGAAGAATGTATTTGAGGGGAACATTTTCAGATCAAAAGTGAGATAAGTGGTCTGAATGTTGGGAATTCTGTTAAGACGGGAAAAGAAAGTAGATGCTGTTTCACTTAACAATGTAACAAAAAGCTAAGTAACTAGTCATACATATCACAAAACATAAAGCACCTTCTACTTCCCTATACCCTCCATGATAGGTCAATGAAAAGAAAGCCAATGGATGACTTTCTCTCAAAAAAAAAAAAAACCCAGAATGCAGAATATACTCATAATCTACTCTCTTTTTATTTTGCTAGAATAAAGGAGATGCAATTTTGTATAGACTTAAAAATGAACAAAGTAATGGAAACGAGAGTAGTCTACTGTAAAAAAGAAGCCAAACAGGAGAAAAATTCAGTTATTTTTGGACTTTTGAAGAACCCCTGAGACAGGACAGACTGTAACCTCTCTGTAGACATAGCTCAGATCTGTGAGAATCTCTGCCCTTGCATATGAATTATAAGCAGCACTGATCAAAGTCTGCAAATATGAGAATTGCACAGTATCAGTCTCCCCAATGAGCTTTGTTGTCTAATTACAGAAAACAGAAACAAAGACATAAAAAGGCCCAGGACACTGAAAAACTTGTAACGACTGTCACTGATGGCATCTGCCTCTATTTCACTCTGATAGATCCCGTGGTCCCTGCCACAGACCCTTTCGTGATCTAGAACCCCGCCCCACCTTTCCTCAAGAGTCTCAATAACTGTATAGCATCAGACTAGGTCTCCAGCAGAGACCTGCAGAGTGAGGCAGAGAGACTGAACAGGAGGCTCGTGTCATGGAGCTTGGTATTGCTGGGGGATCATAAGACCAGAGAAACTATCATTTCCTGGGATATATCTTTCTAGGATACAAGCACTTGATATTTTGGTGTTTATGAAATTATCTCACAGAGAGAAGGAAAGCAATTATCTACCAGAGTAATTTCAAATAACAGCATTTTAAAACTCAGGGTAACAAAAACCCAGGGTAAAGTGGAATCCATTAATGAGTCAACATGACAAACAGAGAAATGAACACACTCTTCTAAAGCGATGAGAAAGTGTGTATGAAATGCCTCTATAATATGCACAACACTTTACAGATTAAGAAAGTCCTGTAAAATCTGATTCCATCCCTATGGGAAATTAGGATTTATATTTTATTTGTTTATAAAAGCCTCTTAAGTATGCATAATAGGTATGTTTATGAGTGAATGTGTTTATATGCAGTGGTGTGCTGGTACATCAGATCTCCTAAAAATAAAAATAAAAAACACCAAATGAATGCCAATTTTTAGTGCTTGCCAATTTCAGTGGTGTAAATACTCCCACCATGACCATCGCCAGATGCAGAATGGAGAAGAGATGTGCACAGTTTTCTCATGAGCCTGTACAAGGCAGCTCCACAAATTATTGGTGTCCCAGATCTCTGGAGAAGAAAGGCCAGCCAGTCAGGCTACCATCCGGAAGGCTTTAAGGGGGGAAGGTAGGATTTAAGTAGGCCTGGTTTATTCCCTGCCTCTGCCTCTTTTTTTTTTTTGAGACAGAGTGTCACTTTGTCACCCTTGGTAGAGTGCCGTGGCATCATAGTTCCCAGCAACCTCAAACTCCTGGGCTTAAGCAATTCACTTGCCTCAGCCTCCCAAGTAGTTGGGACAACAGGCACCTGCCCTGCCACAACGCCCAGCTATTTTTAGAGATGAGGTCTCACTCTGGCTCAGGCTGATCTTGACCCTGTGAGCTCAGGCAATCCACCCACCTTAGCCTCCCAAGCGCTGGGATTACAGGCATGGGCCGCCATGCCCGGCCTGCCTGTGCCTCTTCACACTCTAGCCTAGCCTGTGACTATAGCAGATAACTCAATAAAGAAACGTTTGCTGGATAATAAAAACAATTGTTTAGGTTGAAAGGAAAGAGAAGGTTTTTCTGGGGAAAGTTTTTTTCTTAAAAAGCAAAAACAAAGACGAAGAGAACAAAATATAGCAATGAGTCACTTAACAGTGGGGATGTGTTCTAAAAAATGCACCACCAGGTGATTTCATCGCTGTGTGAACATTATGGAGTATACGCAAATATTGTGTCCTACCCACCGAGGGTATGTGGTATGGCCTAATGGTCCTAGACCACAAACCTGTACAGCATGTCACTGTAGGCGATTGTAACATAATGGTGAATATTTGTGTTTCTGAACATAGAAAAGATACAGTAAAAACATGGTGTTATGTTTTTACTGCACCACCATTGTCTATACAGTTTGTTGTTGGCCAAATTATCATAGGAAGCACATGACTAGATGACCAAATGGTAACATCTAGTAAAGCTGGTGATAGATGCATACATATAGTTATTATGTATTTCATTTTCTGCTTTCTTTTGTATATTTGATATATTTTATAATTTAAAAATATTTAAATTTTTAAAAACCAAGAGAAAATGGGAATTATGTGAACAAAGGCACAGAAGTAGGAATGAATGCGAGCTGGTCACTTTGATCAAAGTGAGTATGGCCGGGAATAGCAAAAATTCGGGGTTGAATGTAAGAACACAGATAAATGGGAATCTCGCCCCAGTTAACTGCTGTTTTTCACACTTCTTTTTAAATGATGCTAAAGAACTCTCTTCTTTCCCCTTAAGACTCATAATTCATTTGTTAAATTTTGGATTTCTGTATTTGTGGAGAAGAATTATTAACACTAATCAAATTTAAATTAGATGGGGGAAAGAAACACTTAATCTTATTCATAGGGGAATGGACAGCTTAAATAAATACACTTGTTATGTGAAATTAAATCAATGGCATTAAGTAGTGTTTATTAATGCAGCTGCCTCTACACTGGACATACTCCAAGTTATCCAGCTCCTTTTCCCTGTTTTAAAGGGATACATATTCTGACGCGGTCTCAAATAGTGTACAGTTGGAAAAATATATAGAATGACATAAAGCCTTTGGAATTACAGTTCAATATTCCATCATCACATAATACAAAGAATAAATCATACGTAAATATACACTGTGTTGTAAGTCTTTTGTTGATAAACAGAAAAAGAACAAAATATAATAATTATTGCAAGCTTTCGTTCAAGGCGCTGGAAATAATATAGAGAAGGGCATTCTTCACTCTGCTTTGTGTATTTCACATCGCTGTGTTAGCATCTTGTAGTATTAAATAAAACCTTAGAAAATAACTTGGAACACTAAAGCTCTCCAAAAACATTCACTATATCTTCAGTGCATTCTACACAATGCGCTCAGCACCCTGTAGACATGCCGTCACATCACAGTAATAGGAAAACAACAGCAAATGCTTGCTCAACACACAGGATTTCTACAGTTGAGAATAAGACTGACAATATTTTTAGGCCCTTCTTCTAAATCTGTATAAATGATCTACATTAGAACATATGTTAAAATAGAGGCTCTCATGGAGGCTATCTATTGAGAAAATGGGATCACAAATCCGTCATAAGAAACAATTTTCAAAAAGGGGAATTGATAAAAAGTGTAGCAAGTTACATATAATTGGTACATATGTTATACACAGTCTGCTGTGTTTAATAGTCATTCAGGGCATGTTGTACTATTCTCCTGCATTTTCCTTATAGACATCTTAGTCTGAGCTGAATCTCATTAAATTCTTTCTCTAATTCCCATCAGTATCTTCATACATAGTTATTTCCCCCCTGTTAGACTTTCTGAGTTTGCCTTTATTAAAGTTTTAGAATATCTCAAGGAATAAAACATATGCTAGTTATCATGGGATTTTGCCATTCACATGGTTTTCCTCCTACCAAAAATTAAATAATAAAAATTATAAAAAGGAAAAAGCTTTTCTTCCCATTCTGTTCTACTTCGCTTACCAAGTTCTGATGTTTTTTCTAGCCACCATTTATTTTCCTTCTTCCTTGTATTGACAACCTTCAGAGATACCCAGGAATGATTCCCTAGTAAGTTTCTCTCAGCTGATGTGTTTAGCTACTTTTGTTTCATTGATATTTAAATGTAGTTTCCAGAAATACAGATTTAAGTGCAGTACTCCCGATGTGGTTTAATAATAGGTCATGTTATATGACATGAGTGTTTTCCTGATTGCTAAAATGCAGTATTGTGTTCTCAGCACAGTAGGGTACCAAAGTTTTCCCAATCATCTCTCCTTCAATTCCAGGCTCTCTTCAACCTGTTCAATGGTTTGTATCCTTATTTTCAATAATAGTTCCTTGAACATATAATCTGCATATTAGATGCTTTCCTTTCACTTATACTTTTCTAGTATTTGTGCATTTTTAAATCTTTTTATCAAATACCTATTCTGTACCTCCATTTTTTTTATTGTTGGGGATTCATTGAGGATACAATAAGCCAGGTTACACTGATTGCAATTGTAAGGCAAAGTGTACCTCCATTTTAACAGCTCTATATTTGTTAAGATAAGATTGAGTCAGATATTTTATTGATCTTGGCATTGCTAAGATTCAGATTTTGGTGCATCCTCTGAGGACTGGACAAAAGATAATCTAGAAATTATGCACATTTAAATGAAAATAACATATCTAAATTAAGATGTAGAATTTAGGATTTCATACTAATGAAATGTTTTACATGGCTTTTTATTTTATTTCTTGATGTATCTTTCAAACAAAAGGATGATACACGTATATGAGTTTTGAGACTTGAAGATGTGGAAATAGTTAAGCAGTAACTTTTCAAACAGCCAGAACACCTTTAAATTCAGGCTTCTCAGGCTTGGCGCCCGTAGCTCAGTGGTTAGGGGACTGGTGACATGCAACAGGTTTGAACCCGCCGGGGCCTGCTAAACAACAATGACAACAATAACAAAAAAAATAGCTGGGTGTTGTGGCAGGCACCTGTAGTCCCAGCTACTTGGGCGGCTGAGGCAAGAGAATTGCTTGAAAGCCCAAGAGTTTGAGTTTGCTAGTGAGCTGTGACACTATGGCACTCTACCTAGGGTGACATAGTGAGACTCTGTCTCACAAAAAATAAAAATTAAAATTAATTAATTAATTAATTAATTCAGGCTTCTCAGAAATCTTACATCTTTAACCTCCACTTTTTGGATATGTTTAAATAATGCCAAAATAAATATATTTTTTACATAAGGTAGGTAGTAATCACTCATTGGAAATTCTAGTTTAAGAGGGAGTTCAAGATGGTACATTTTTGATATTAAGGAATTAAAATTTATTTTAAGATTTCATTTTAATGATAAACTTCTATTCTTATTATTATACTAAAGTAGCATGACTTATATATTGCAAAAATTACAGAGAAAAACACTTAGAAAAAAGTCAGTTAAGAAATTTCCAGTAAAGTTCAGTAATAAAATCCCTCTAGCTTCATCCAGATCCATGTCCACAATAATATTCATAAGTATTTGCCTACATTCCCTAATTTGTATTTCTAGCCCAGACCTGTCCTCCAGGTCCAGGATACATGTAGATTTGATAGCACCATTTGGATGTCTCAAAGAAATGTCACAGTTTATACACTCTCAGCTGAACCTAAAGTTGTCCTCCCCAGACCTGAGCCTTCTCCAGTGGTTCTGTCTGCAGGGGTGGACAGCACCACCATCTAAGTAGCAGTGCAGAGCAGAATCTAGGGGTCAATCTGGGCACCTTCTCTCTTTTTTCCACATCTATCTAATGAATCACTCAGTTCTGTTGATTTTTATCTCTTAAATAATCTTTACACTCTGTGAATCATAACTTTCATCCACTTGAACCACAGTCACCATCATTTCTTCTTATCAATAGGAATGACTAACTATCCAAGTTTGCCCAGAAATAAGGGGGTTCCCAGAATAAACTGCAACAATCCTAACCAAACCAAGATAAGTAAGTATGTTGCCCTAATTATTGACCTTCTTTCTTCCACTTTTGCCTTCCTGAAATCCATTCCTATGCTCAAGCCAGAGTGATTTATTTAAAATGAAAATTAACACAGTGTAAGGGCTCAACTGTAACTTAAACTTTAGCTAACAAATGCAAAAATGTAACCTAATCATTTGTACTCTCATAATAATTGAAATAAATTAAAAAGAACTAAAAAATAAAATGCCAAAACAATAAAGAAAATGAAAATTAAGAGCATGAGATCTTACTTCACACCTATAAGAATGTCTAAGTGTTGGTGAGAAAACAGTGGAACTGAAACTGTCATACACTGATTATGGGAAATTTCTTATTAAAAATATATAATTTGGAACATAAAACCCACTTTGGAGAACTGTTTGACAGTTTGATTCAAAATTAAGCATACACTTACCACTTATCATCCACTGTTATGTTTATCAAAAAAATATATATCCCCCCAAAACAAATGTTCATGGTGGTCTTATTCACGATAGCCCAAGAGTGGGAACAAGGCAAATGTCCCTCAACAGATTAATGGATTAGCAACTTGAGATTTTCCCAAAGAACTGAATACTATTCAGCAAACACAAACAACCCCCCCCCAATAATTGATATATGCAACAACATGGATGAATCTCAAAAACTTGCTGGTAAAAGAAACTAGTCATAAGGTAAGATTCCATTTACATGTAATTATAGAATAGACGAGAATAGGATATACAGTGACAGAAGGCAGATCAGTGGCTTCCTGAGGCTGGTGTGTGTGGGGGGTGTCACTGGTACTAGAAAGGACATGAGAGAACTTTCTGGAAGCAATATTTATATTTTGCTTTTCATGGTGGTTACAAGCATACATTCATAAAAGTTTATCAAACTGTATACTGAAAGTGGATACATTTTATTGCATGTAAATATTTGGGGATTAAAAAAAATAAAAGTAAATAATTTTTTAAAACCCCAAGAACAAAAAACATATAAATCTGATCATGTCACCCTCCTATTTAAAGTACTTCAAAGGCTTCCTATTGCTTTTGGAATAAACATCAACATCGTACCATCTGGCCCCACCTGCTGCCTCTCTGCTCCCATCTCATGCCACTTCCCCTACACTTTCTATGATCCAGCTCCATACGTCTTTTTTTAGGGGGTCCATCATTGCATCTTCTACCCTCTTCTCCTTCTGCCCGGAATATTCCCCATTCCCTGGTTCTTCAGAGTTAGTTAAAACCTACTGATTCTTCAAGTAGAAACAAAACTGCCACTTCCTCAGGGAAGCCTTCCCTGACCTCACAGATTGCATAGTGTCTGCCTAGGATACACTCCCATTGCACCTTCTTTGTAATAAAAGACTCTTTATAGCATTTATTGTAATTTGTATTTATATATCTGTGGGACATTTTGACCGTCTACCTTCCCCTTACACTTAAAGCGCCAGGAGGATAAGACTGTCTGTTCTTCTCAGAGTTGTATCCCCAGGACTTACATAATTCTGGGCTAGAGTAAATCCAGTAAATATTTGCTAATTGAATAGATGCTCCATTATAAGTGATAACCATTGCTCCTAGGTTATAATAGAATGGTATCCCCATCAGTCTTGTTACTTAAATTCAAATTGATTCTTGAAGAATTTCAGTTGACAATTTAATGCTTATGCAAATCTCACATTAACATTTTTTCACCAAAACAAAGCAAGTGATTTGGTTATCTACTTGTTCTATAAGTTCCCAGAACATCAAAAACTTAAACCAGCCATAGAATTTACAAAATCACATTACTGTCATACTGTTAATTATTTTTAGATCTTGGATTATTAAATAAAATATCTATTTCTACTATAATTCACTGAAATTTGTCTTTGCCAATATAATCTGAAATGAAGTTTACTTTATAAAAATTGAAATATGTTCTTAAAAATACATAGTATACTCTTTTAATAAAGAAGAAATATCAAAGTCATTCTATGAGTACCTCAACAGAACCATTATGCCCTTTTAGGAAATCATCTCATAAAAGCTTTTTATGATACTGATCTCAGTAACCTTTTGAACACATTATAGTTAATGGTTGTAAAATATTTCCTTGTGGATCTTTCTTTATGTTTTATTGTTAGCTATTCTCAGAAAAGTAAAGCATTTTTCTTTATGGATTTGCAAACTATCTGAATAAGGAAAAGTAAAATATTTTTAACTAATAATAAAAGGCTTTATTAGATCTCTTTTGGGCATGTAAATGACTCTGCGACTTACTCCACAAAACTAAAAATTACTCTCATGTGTACGATGACAGTTGGCCATAATCTCTTGTCAAAATACTTGTTATGGCAAAAACAAATTCATTCTATGTTGGAGAAGGTGAAACCTTCAGTCTTTGTTGAATTCATGTTGGTAAGTTACTCATGATTAGTACAGTGTGTTTTCAGGAAAAATAGCAACAAAAAATAAAAATCAATAATATGTTTTCATTTTTCATCTCAGTTGCAGGAAACTAGAGCCAAATTCATTTCCCAAGTTTCCTGCTCTTTTCAGGTGCCCAGGAGCATTTGTTTTTATGGGTCACTTTTACTTTCTTATACCCTAAGGAAAAATCCATTTTCCAATTCTTGGATAGACATGATAAATTTCTATAGAAGATTTAATCCATTATTTACTTAGCAAAAAATATTAAACAACAAATTTAGAATACTTTTGGATATTTGCAAATCATTAGTGAATTGATCTCTTAATGAGACAGTACAGGAGGTGAACAGCTTAAATCTGCTTACAGTGCTGAACAAAAGCTTTAAAAATAAGTAACACCCAGCTTCAATATAAGGTAATTCTGCATCCTTTAATAGGACATGATAACCATTGGAGCAGGGGTCCTCTGGCCCCAAAGCCAGTACAAATTGTACATGGACAAGATAGAGCCCAAATTTGACTACTCATAGATTGTTTTGCCTCAGTTTAATGCTAAAAAACTCATGCCCATGGCTTGGTGCCTGTAGCTCAGCAGCTAGGGCACCAGCCACATACACTGGAGCTGGCGGGTTCGAATCCAGCCCAGGCCAACTACAACCAAATAATAGCCAGGCATTGTGGCAGGTGCCTGTAGTCCCAGCTACTTGGGAGGCTGAGGCAAGAGAATTGCTTAAGCCCAAGAGTTTGAGGTTGCTGTGAGCTGTGATGCCACAACATTCTACCAAAGGTGACATAGTGAGACTCTGTCTCAAAAAAAAAAAAAAAAACCCTCATGCCCAAGGGTGGAGATTTAACATACTGAGATATGCTCTGTATGTAGAAGTATGATCACAAAATGGCCAGCTTCCAACAAAACCACCTCTACGTGCTATGCTTTCAGTGCTAGTGCCAAACTTTCTCTGGCTGCCCTTTGAAAGTTCCCCAGATCTTTGTTGGGTCAGCCAGTCAGTCTGGTTGCTCCATAACAAGTACTGTCTCCCTTTTGTTTAAGCAAAATTGTTCCTCCCCTATAAAGTCTTGCCTGTATAAATTTCTTTTTTGGTCTCTTGCCAATTTGTATTGATTTGAGGACCAAGGACCATGAGGTTAGTAACATTAAGATCATCTGGAGGGCTTGTACAACCATATGGTCAACCAAGCACATCCTTTGAATAGGAAGAGGTTCAATAATTGTTGCTCCAAGTGAGTGAAGTTATATTATAAGAAAATTTGGAAGTGATTTTTATCATCTATCTTCTAGTTAGAGCCCAAAAGTCCATCATCTATACTACATTTATGCTTTCTGATTTAGCTAACAAATCCAGGTGGCAGCTGCGTTTTTAAAATGAGAAGGTAATTGGTCTGAACAGAAGGAAAACAAAAATGATTTTTGGAACTTTAAATTAAATTTAAAATGAACTGCTCTGCTGTGATTGGGATCAAGGCCCTAAAAAGACATGCTGTAGTGAATGAAAATGTTTTTAAAACCTAGGACTACATCATCCTGCTTACTGAACTCTCAAAATCAACACAAGACCAACAATTCTTCTCTAATTTTTATTCAGTGAACTGCTTAAAGTGCTTTTAATAAAAATTGTAGATGATCACAAGTATCAGAAGAATTTCCTGGTCTTAAAATTCTGCCACGTGGGCCCATATTCAAATGGAATCTAACTCCATTGGTAAAACTCATAACTGGCCAAATGCCTCTCTTGTTTTTATTGGCAATTGTCAGTAATTTCCCACTTCTATTAATTTTTTATCTTATAATTATTTTCTTAGTTTTAGAGTAACTTTAGTTTATGGAATCATTAAAACATATTCTTATCAATAAGCCATAGATTCCCACTACCCACCCCAAACCCATCATTAACACACATGTTTTAAGTTCTGACCTGAAAAACAAGGCCTCTCTTCCAGATATGCACATAAATAAAGCCATTTCCATCAGACCCAGAAAATCCCAGACACAGATTTTAACCTTGGTACTTACATACAATTCACGCCTATGGATTAGCGGTCACAGTCAGCACAAGTTAACAGACAGCAAGAATCTATCCTCCAGTTTTTCTAACATTTCTGGAAAGAGATGAATTTTCAGATTCCAAATTTATATGACAGTGAGGTCAGGATTATTTTCTCTCTGTTTCTCTTTCCCTCTCTCTCTCTCTCTCTGGGTGTTAATTATTCATTGAAAAGCTTTTTAAAGACACAGTTTAATATTTCTTTTTGTTGTTGTTGTTGGCCACCTTTTCAATATTTCTTTATGACTCAGTGTTAATAAAATTGCAAGTTATAATTGGAGTCCTTGATTCCTTATCGTTGCACTTTTACATTTCTAAATTAGTTTAAATTGATATAAGCAGTTTTCTGGAAATGGGAGAATGCACGATTCCTTGTACATTAAGGAATTGTACCATTAGCACAACTTGCCTCGGCATTAGTCCTATGCTCCTGCCGGGTTGATGTTGCCCTACCCACTTTCTCATCTCAACATTTGCCCAGGTTTAGGCAGGAATAGCACATAGAATTACAAAGAAACCAGGAATATTTGGCCCAGAATTTGAAGTTGAAATGTGTCCTTTACTGAAACTACATAGAAATAGCCAAGTTTGATTACAGAGGAGTCCTCACGTATAGCACGTCTGAGATTTCATTAAGTATTGTTCGGGATGCAGTTAATGTTATTACTGTAATACAAACATCAAAGAAAATCAGATCACACACTCAGGGAAATCATTCCCTGCTGGAAATCCTATTAGCTGTCTTCAATTATGCTGTGCTTTTCCTCATTCAGAAGGCTGTGTCAGCCTCATTATCTGATCTCTAAATCGCTGCTTAATGAAAGTGCACACATTTGAAACTCATCAAATTAAGCAAAATAAAATTTGAATCTTGTGCTTGTTGGAGTTTTAGATCACAGCAATATCAAAATTATCCTGATTTCAAGAAGTGTGTCTACGGACAGGAGTGAAGGAGATAAAATGTAGGATGGAAGCAGAATTCAAAAGACAGCCTTTCTGATGGGAAGGCATTATAGATGTTTCTTTCAGGATTAGCATCTCTTTTTTTAAAAGAACAATTTAGAATTTGTTAAATTCCCTCCATCATATTTTTTCTAAAAGGAAAACACAGCACACAATACCTGTATCCCTTTTTGTTTTCACTCCGGTTATGACAAATATTAAACGTATGGAAAAGTAGAGACACTAGCATGATGAACACACACCCATCACCTTTACAAAATAGTTATTATTATTGTGGCACATTCATTTTATAAATTTAAAGCATTTTAAAATAAGTCCCGGAAACCATGAATTTCACCCTGAATACTTCAATACATGTATGCATCCCCCCAAATCAGGATATTTTCCTGAAATTTACAATCTCATCATTACACCTTATTAAAGTATTAAAGGAATTCTTTATTAGCATTTAATTTCCAGATAATATTCAACTTCCCTCAATTGTCCTTGAGAATTTGTTTATTCAAACCAGGAAATGCATTTACTCTTAAATAATTAAAGTGTGACTTTAACTTACACATATGTGTAAGTTTCTTTGTAAATTTTAAGGATGAATTTGTAACTTTTATTGTACTTAAAATGCGGCCAAAGAAAGACATTCAGGCATTCTCAGTTTGACTATATCCAACATTTCCTAGAATTTAGTTTAACATGTTTTTGCCCTTTTTGTTTAATTTCTACAAAATTGTTATAAGAATCCAAACATGGGAGGTGGAGCAAGATGGCAGCCTTCCTTGCATCTGGGCACCGTGAGTCTGGGGAGATAGGACTCCAGGCATCTCTGGCTGGTGGGATCTGCCTATCATCACCCCTAAGAGGATACAGGGAGTCAGTGAGAGACTTCTGGACACCAAGAGGAGGACTAAAACAGTGGAAAACCGGCAAGTGGTCGTGTGTCTTCAATCCATCTAAACCCGCCCGCAACTTCCACAGGCACAAGAACTTAAAGAGCAAGAGGAAGTGAAAGGAAAATTAGGGCAAGGAAACAGATAAAAGAAATCACTCATGAGGAAGAATCAGCAGAAAACTCCAGGCAACATGAAGAACCAGTCCAGAACAACCCCGCCAAGTGACCATGAGGTAGCTACTGCAGAGGATTCCACCTATAAAGAAATGTTAGGAATGACAGAAAGGGAATTTAGAATACACATGAAAGAAATGATGGAAACAATGAAGGAAACTGCTAATAAAGTGGAAAATAACCAAAAGGAAATTCAAAAACAGAATCAAATCAGAGATGAACCATATGAAGAATATAAAAAGGATATAGCAGAGCTGAAGGAAATGAAACAGTCAATCAGGGAACTTAAAGATGCAATGGAAAGTATCAGCAACAGGTTAGACCATGCAGAAGAAAGAATTTCAGAGGTAGAAGACAAAGTTTTTGAGATAACTCAGATAGTAAAAGAGGCAGAAAAGAAGAGAGAGAAAGCAGAATGTTCACTGTCAGAATTATGGGACTTTATGAAGCATTCCAACATACGCGTTATAGGAATTCCAGAAGGGGAAGAAGAATGCCCCAGAGGAATGGAAGCCATACTAGAGAATATTATAAAAGAAAATTTCCCAAATATCACCAAAGATTCTGACACACTGCTTTCAGAGGGCTATCGGACCCCAGGTCGCCTCAACTCTAACTGAGCTTCTCCAAGACACATTGCGATGAACCTGTCCAAAGTCAAGACAAAAGAAAAGATTCTGCAAGCTGCCAGGAGTAAGCGCCAGTTGACCTACAGGGGCAAATCCATCAGAGTGACCGCAGACTTCTCTAACGAAACTTTCCAAGCAAGGAGACAATGGTCATCTACCTTTAATCTACTTAAACAGAACAATTTCCAGCACAGAATTCTGTACCCTGCTAAGTTAAGCTTCAAAATTGACGGAGAAATCAAATCATTTACAGATATACAAACATTGAGGAAATTCGCCACAACAAGACCAGCTCTACAGGAAATAATTCAACCTGTTCTGCACACTAACCACCACAATGGATCAGCAGCAAAGTAAGATCTCAGAAATTAAAGGACAGAACCTAACCTCCACACTGATGCAAAAGATAAAACTAAACAATGGACTCTCACAAAGTAAGACGAATAGAATACTACCACACTTATAAGTTATCTCAATAAATGTTAATGGCTTGAATTCCCCACTGAAGAGACATAGATTGGTTGACTGGATTAAAAAACACAAGCCATCCATGTGCTGTCTGCAAGAAACACACCTGGCTTCAAAAGACAAATTAAAGCTCCGAGTCAAAGGTTGGAAGACAATTTTTCAGGCAAATGGAATTCAGAAGAAAAGAGGAGTTGCAATCTTATTTTCAGATACATGTGGATTTAAAGCAACTAAAGTCAAAAAAGACAAAGATGGTCACTTTATATTGGTCAAGGGAAAAATACAACAAGAAGACATTTCAATTCTAAATATCTATGCACCCAATTTAAATGCTCCCAGATCCTTGAAACAGACCTTACTCAGTCTGAGCAATATGATATCTGATAATACCATCATAACAGGGGACCTTAACACTCCTCTTACAAAGCTGGACAGATCCTCTAAACAGAAATTAAACAAGGATATAAGAGACTTAGACCCTAGAACAACTGTGCTTGATAGATGCATATAGAACACTCCATCCCAAAGATAAAGAATATACATTCTTCTCATAACCCCATGGAACATTCTCCAAAATTGATCATATCCTGGGACACAAAACAAATATCAACAGAATCAAAAGAATTGAAATTTTACCTTGTATCTTCTCAGACCATAAGGCACTAAAGGTGGAACTCAACTCTAACAAAAATGCTCGACCCCACCCAAAGGCATGGAAATTAAACAATCTTCTGTTGAATAACAGATGGGTGCAGGAAGAAATAAAACAGGAAATCATTAACTTCCTTGAGCATAACAACAATGAAGACACAAGCTACCAAAACCTGTGGGATACGGCAAAAGCAGTTTTCAGAGGAAAATTCATCGCTTTAGATGCCTACATTTGAAAAACAGAAAGAGAGCACATCAACAATCTCACAAGCCATCTTATGGAATTGGAAAAAGAAGAACAATCTAAGCCTAAACTCAGTAGAAGAAAAGAAATATCCAAAATCAAATCAGAGATCAATGAAATTGAAAACAAAAGAATCATTCAGAAAATTAATGAAACAAGGAGTTGGTTTTTTGAAAAAATAAATAAAATAGATAAACCATTGGCCAGACTAATGAGGAATAGAAAAGTAAAATCTCTAGTAACCTCAATCAGAAATGATAAAGGGGAAATAACAACTGATCCCACAGAGATACAAGAGATCATCTCTGAATACTACCAGAAACTCTATGCCCAGAAATTTGACAATGTGAAAGAAATGGATCAATATTTGGAATCACACCCTCTCCCTAGACTCAGCCAGGAAGAAATAGAGCTCCTGAACAGACCAATCTCAAGCACTGAGATCGAAGAAACAATAAAAAATCTTCCAACCAAAAAAATGCCCTGGTCCAGATGGCTTCACTCCAGAATTCTATCAAACCTTCAAGGAAGAGCTTATTCCTGTACTGCAGAAATTATTCCAAAAAATTAAGGAAGAAGGAATCTTCCCCAACACATTCTATGAAGCAAACATCACCCTGATACCAAAACCAGGAAAAGACCCAAACAAAAAGGAGAATTTCAGACCAATCTCACTCATGAATATAGACACAAAAATTCTCAACAAAATCCTAGCCAATAGCTTACAGCTTATCATCAAAAAAGTCATTCATCATGATCAAGTAGGCTTCATCCCAGGGATGCAAGGCTGGTTTAACATACACAAGTCTATAAACGTTATCCACCATATTAACAGAGGCAAAAATAAAGATCACATGATTCTGTCAATAGATGCAGAAAAAGCATTTGATAAAATCCAGCATCCTTTTCTAATTAGAACACTGAAGAGTATAGGCATAGATGGCACATTTCTAAAACTGATTGAAGCTATCTATGACAAACCCACAGCCAATATTTTACTGAATGGAGTAAAACTGAAAGCTTTTCCTCTTAGAACTGGAACCAGACAAGGTTGTCCTCTGTCACCTTTACTATTCAATGTAGTGCTGGAATTTCTAGCCAATACAATTAGGCAAGACAAGGAAATAAAAGGAATCCAAATGGGAGCAGAGGATGTCAAACTCTCCCTCTTTGCTGACAACATGATCTTATACTTAGAGAACCCCAAAGACTCAACCACAAGACTCCTAGAAGTCATCAAAAAATACAGTAATGTTTCAGGATATAAAATCAATGTCCACAAGTCAGTAGCCTTTGTGTACACCAATAACAGTCAAGATGAGAAGCTAATTAAGGACACAACTCCCTTCACCATAGTTTCAAAGAAAATGAAATACCTAGGAGTATACCTAATGAAGGAGGTGAAGGACCTCTATGAAGAAAACTATGAAATCCTCAGAAAGGAAATAGCAGAGGATATTAACAAATGGAAGAACATACCATGCTCATGGATGGGAAGAATCAACATTGTTAAAATGTCTATACTTCCCAAAGCAATCTACCTATTCAATGCCATTCCTATCAAAATACCAACATCGTACTTTCAAGATTTGGAAAAAATGATTCTGCATTTTATGGAACCAGAAAAAAACCCGTATAGCTAAGGCAGTTCTCTGTAACAAAAATAAAGCTGGGGGCATCAGCATACCAGATTTTAGTCTGTACTACAAAGCCATAGTGCTCAAGACAGCATGGTACTAGCACAAAAACAGAGACATAGACACTTGGAATCGAATTGAAAACCAAGAAATGAAACTAACATTTTATAACCACCTAATCTTTGATAAACCAAACAAGAACATACCTTGGGGGAAAGACTCCCTATTCAATAAATGGTGTTGGGAGAACTGGATGTCTACATGTAAAAGATTGAAACTGGACCCACACCTTTCCCCACTCACAAAAATTGATTCAAGATGGATAAAGGACTTAAACCTAAGGCATGAAACAATAAAAATCCTCCAAGAAAGCATAGGAAAAACACTGGAAGATATTGGCCTGGGGAAAGACTTCATGAAGAAGACTGCCATGGCAATTGCAACAACAACAAAAATAAACAAATGGGACTTCATTAAACTGAAAAGCTTCTGTACAGCTAAGGAGACAATAACCAAAGCAAAGAGACAACCTACACAATGGGAAAGGATATTTGCATATTTTCAATCAGACAAAAGCTTGATAACTAGGATCTATAGAGAACTCAAATTAATCCACATGAAAAAAGCCAACAATCCCTTATATCAATGGGCAAGAGACATGAATAGAACCTTCTCTAAAGACGACAGACGAATGGCTAACAAACACATGAAAAAATGTTCATCATCTCTATATATTAGAGAAATGCAAATCAAAACAACCCTGAGATATCATCTAACCCCAGTGAGAATGGCCCACATCACAAAATCTCAAAACTGCAGATGCTGGCGTGGATGTGGAGAGAAGGGAACACTTTTACACTGCTGGTGGGACTGCAAACTAGTACAACCTTTCTGGAAGGAAGTATGGAGAAACCTCAAAGCACTCAAGCTAGACCTCCCATTTGATCCTGCAATCCCATTACTGGGTATCTACCCAGAAGGAAAGAAATCCTTTTATCATAAGGACCCTTGTACTAGACTGTTTATTGCAGCTCAATTTACAATCGCCAAAATGTGGAAACAGCCTAAATGCCCACCAACCCAGGAATGGATTAACAAGCTGTGGTATATGTATACCATGGAATACTATTCAGCCATAAAAAAAATGGAGACTTTACATCCTTCGTATTAACCTGGATGGACATGGAAGACATTATTCTTAGTAAAGCATCACAAGAATGGAGAAGCATGAATCCTATGTACTCAATTTTGATATGAGGACAATTAATGACAATTATGGTTATGGGGGGGAAACAGAAAGAGGGAAGGAGGGAGGTGGGTGGGGCCTTGGTGTGTGTCACACTTTATGGGGGCAAGACATGATTGCAAGAGGGACTTTACCTAACAATTGCAATCAGTGTAACCTGGCTTATTGTACCCTCAATGAATCCCCAACGATAAAAAAAAAAAAAAAAAGGAATCCAAACATGAGTGGAAATATTTTCCACTGCTAAACAAATGGGAAAACTTTCTCACTGTCTCAAAAATCATAGCACATATATAGAAACAAATGTCACGAGTAAAACAACTTGAATGTTAAAACCTGATAATCAACCACGTCACTCTCATGTATGCAAAATATTGGTCATGAAAATAGTTTTATTAACCCAGTGAGTCTTGTAACCCAGTGAGCTCCTACTAATTTTATTGGCGAGTATAGAAAGAAGCTATATATAATACTCAGATGGCTTCTCTGTGCTTCACTGAGGACTTACCAGGGATGGCCAGAGGCTAGCTAGATGGTGCCTCAGATCTGTGGGACACTTGTATATGCATCTTGCCAGCCAGGCAAGGGCTGGTTATTAGGGAGAAATCAGATATGTCACCCCACAGGGCCTTCCTAGTGGCCCCCCAAGAGAAGGGAATGTGAATAACTTATTTGGGAGAGGAGTCCAGAACATATCTTGCCTTCTGCTTCACCACAGTGTGGCATTCACTGGTGTGGAGCACCTGACCAAGGCAAGCCTGGGACCATGCTATACAAGTGACAAAGTTTTTCATCCAAGTAACTAAGTCCTCAACATTGATCCACCCATTGTGTCCATAGTTTTGCACCTTGCACGTACAGTAGAACCTTTGTAGGGTGGACCACCCAAGGGACTATACTATACTGGTCAATATATGGAGGTGTTCAACATAAGGAACTAGGCCTACTGTACTGATACATACATGTGGTGCATGTCCAGGCTATGAAAATTAGGTCAACTTAAGGAGGTGGTCAGTGTAGGGAGGTGGTCAACTATGCAGGTTTTTCTGTACATACAGAGGGTGCCATAAATATGCATACACATTTTACGAAAGGAAAAAACCGTATTAAATATAATTGTAATACTCAATATAAACCAGTAATGTTTATCTTGTATATTGTATCTTGTATCTCTTGTAATTGCAGAAGTCAAACATGACTCAATTACTACAATTTGAATACAGTTTTTTTTTTTAAATGTGTATACTTTTTAAGAAAGTGCAGCCTCTGTATGAAACCATGTTTTGCAAATAACACCGACAAGGATATCCAAATTAAGGTTTTAGCCAGTGAGATCATTTATCTAATTGTAATACTGCACTGATGATACTGGTTATAAGGCAGAAAAAAAGCATTTGCTATTAATTTGTGCAAAACAAGAATTTCCTCCAGAAAAGTTGTTTGAGTTTTAAAGTGCTCCTCAATAAGGAAATCCTGCTAGTACAATAATAGCTTCCAAGCTCGAGTTCCTGATGACTTCTATAAGTGTCCCTAAAGTTGAGAAAAATAAGGGCAACATTATGAGTTTTTATATTAAGTTAAATTTATAAAATTTAGAGAACTTATCTCTAGTCTGAGATGATCTTTTCATTTTGTGTGTGTGTGTTTTTTGATTCAACATTTTTCTTCTTTCATAAGATGATGATAATAGTATTTTAATGGCCTTGGCAAAATTTAAACGTTCATAATCCCATGTGATTTTTACACTTAACAAGTATATATTTGTGTTTTGGTTATCTATTGCTGTGTAATAAAACACCCCAAAGCTTAGAATTCTCAAGCAATAATCCTTTAGTTGTTCATGATTCTGCAACTTAAAGTAGGATCTCGTGGTGTCTCTGCTCCACATGATAGTTAAGGGGTTCACCTGGGGCTAGAGAGCTCCAAGGGAGAGTGATGGCTATCAGCTGGGAGCTCAAGCAGGTTGTGGGGCTGTCACTCCTGTAGATAGTTGGTGTGAACATGCAACAGAATTTGGTCAGATGAGATGTAATGGAAAATTTATTGAGGTAAGGAAGAATCTTTTAGGAAGAGTTAATTCACTCCTAAAAGTGATACACAGAACACTATCATTTTTTGTTCTGGTAGATATTTCCACATCTGCAGGTGATGATGCCAGAAACTGACAGTCATCATTAAACCATGTTGGCAATTAAAACAAGAATAAAGCTGCCTGCACACTGAGGTTGGCAGTACATAAAATGGAAGGTCCTTAATGGTGTTCTGAGCTGCCCAAATTAACCATCCTTAGGGAGCTGCCCCACCTATGAACCAGTTACATGAAATAAACGTTCTTTACTCTTTAAATCCATAGAGTCAGAGTTTGTTTTGTTTTGTTTTTCCTTTTACTTACAGCCAAAAACATCTTAGCTGATAATTCATGTTTTGTTGCTTAGGTAAACATTTGCATAAAGAATAATTAAGAAACTAAAATAAACTAACAAGTGTCTAGAATGAGGATAATTTGGCAATACTGAGTGACAAGAACAAATTAACATACAAGAGGTAGATTCGAAATGTTTTTTTACAAAGATAGTCCTTATTAATTATACCAAATAGAGTTGGATCACATCCCTTTGTAATTTCTTTAATCCTTCTGTTTGGTCTAGAAAAAAATTCTCAGTTTAATTCTAGAATGTCTTTAAAATCTAATATTTTCTATCTGAAATGTTTAGCAAAGAGAGAGCAGTCCTCAAACTCAAAGCCAAAGGCAGACACTGGTATTAATTGGAATTTAGTAATATCATTTTGCTTTAGTTAAACTTCTATATTTACATTCTATTAATGGCAAATGATACTGTATTTCTATATATAGTAACAATTAAAGTTTCTATTTTTAAAGTAAAATTATTTAATTTAAAGATACATTTCAAGTAAATATTAGTGCAGCTGAGGCATATTATAGATAACATAAAAATTATGAAGTGGCCCAGGGATGCCTGTAGTTTTGGAGAATACTAGCCTGGGATGTTTGATAAACTCCTAGAGTAGAGACGATGCAAAAATCACACCATGGCCATCTGGCTGAAATGTTGCTTTCCAATGCAATTATTTATAGGGATGTCTTCTATATTTCGTCTCAGATGGATTTTCCAAGATGGCACGCCCACCAACTCCCCTGCACTTCCACAGCTGTGTCCTTATCTTGATCTTAAGTGATCAGTCTCTCTGGATTTTGATGCCTACATGGCAGAGAATGAGAGTGTCATGCCTTTGCTCAGATTTTCTTTTTGTTATTATCAGCACTTCCCCCGCCTTATATGCCCATCCTTCACCCTGTTCAAGCACTTAGGAATTCCAGACCTTTACGAATTCTGATCCCTTTGAACGAGGGATCTTTGTGTGTGTGTCTACTCCAACTCTACCCACCAAAGTTCTGTCCATCCATCAAGGTCCAGCTCAAAAGCCACTTTTTGTTTGGAGCCTTCTCAAATTTTGCTGCGATGGGAATAATCTCTTCTCCACAGCACATGTCTAAAGCTGCGATGGGAATAATCTCTTCTCCACAGCACATGTCTAAAGCTCTGATGGAAACATACTTTACAACTTGCCTTGAGGATTGAGTACATAGGGAGCTCCTTGAGAATAAGGACTTCATTTTAATTGTCTTTGTCTTATTAGCAAATACCTAAAATGTATTTGTTATATTACATTGATCTAGAACCAAATCATGAAATTAAATTAGTTTGAAATAATCCAATGATTATTTTAAAATACCATTCTGTCATTTTTGTAATGCTTCCATTTTTCCTTATGTTTGTTTTATCTAAAAAATGGGTCTGCAGTAATGAAAGGGATCTTGAAGCATTATGTCATAATAAAAGGGCCCTATTGTAGCCATCCAAGGGCAAATTTATTTCATTTTGGAAGACTTCCAGAAAATGTTGAGATATCTTTCTTTGAAACCCATCCCAAATTTTTACATCTTGTATTTACAGGAAGTTTTTCCACACATTAAATCTAAACCACTCCAAGCTTCAGTTTAACTTGTTTCTTATTTTTTTAGTTTCATAGTCTCTACAGGAAACAGCTGGTCACCATCTTCTTAATCTGTTCCTATCACAATAAAAATCCAGCATGCCTAAATGTTTTTTGGAAAGCACACACAATTTTATTTTTTAATGGAGTCAGTAGGCATTTTTAACTACCAGGGTAAGTCGTTGATTTACATTTTTCTTTTTTAGTGAGTATGGTGCACTCCTTTAAATGGGAGATCCTAAGATTATCACTGACATTTATTGAGCACATCTTATAGTATTTATCAGAGGATAAATTCAGAGAGAGAATTTAGCGTGATGTATTTGAGGAGGGAAAATGGATTAATGCTACTTTGTAGATAAAAATGTCAAATTAACGAATTCAAGGGAATGTCCACAGGTCACCAGATGATTAGAAAGAAACTGCACACGTTTACATTTTTTTTTTTTTTTTGTGATCCCAGAAGTCCACAAGTACCCAGCTGGAATTTGGTCTAAGGAGAAGAGAGTTCCACTGAATATCACCGGGCATGCATCATTTCTGGGCACCCTGCCAGCAGGACCAATTGCCTATAGGGATAATGAGAAAAAAATGTATGCAAATGAAGTAAACAGGACTTAGAGGTGGAGTCCGACATAGTATGCTTTGAAGGAAGATCTGGGAGGGAGAGAAAGGATGGATTCAGTAGAGAAGAAATCTGAGTTATATACAAGACAGTTAAACTACAGATGTACTCTCAGGAGACCTTGGGGAAAGCATGTATCTGTTATTGCGCCCACTGGTGGAAACCAATGTTGATAGCTAAAAAAGGACATACCTGCATACTGTTTTTTCTCTTCTAACCACTGGGGTCACTAACTTCCAACAGAAATGTGGGAAAGCTCAGCCTCCTGGTAACTGCTGTAATTTTTTTTGGGTTTAATGCAATTGAAACAGCTTGAAGCTTAGATCACTTTACGTGTTCAGAAAAGTTGGAACATGGGTGGCGCCTGCGGCTCAGTGAGTAGGGCGCTGGTCTCATATACGGAGGGTGGCGCGTTAGAACCTGGCCCCGGCCAAACTGCAACAACAACAAAAATAGCTGGGCATTGTGGCGGGACTGTAGTCCCAGCTACTAGGGAGGCTGAAGCAAGAGAATCCCCTAAACCCAAGGGCTGGAGGTTGCTGTGAGCTGTGATGCCACAGCACTCTACTGAGGGTGACAAAATGAGACTCTGTCTCTAAAAAAAAAAGAAAGAAAGAAAAGTTGGAACATCCCAGAGAAAGAGCAGAAAGAGTAGAAATGAGAGTCAAAACACGTTAGCAATAAAAAAAGAAAGCATACTGATACACAGAAATAGGAATGTGATCTATCATCTGTGACTTGACAAAGTCATAAACAGGCCTTCAAAAATCACACTGCTTTTATATTTTAAATTTGCTTCAGATTTTACCTAACCATTGTAGATAAACAATTATTATGTGTTTGTAGTCAATATCTTAAAACATTTATTGAGCACATCTTTTCAGAAGAGTTGACAGATGTAAAGCTCTTAGAATAATGCCCAGCACATAGGACTCAGGTGAGCTTACCATTCTTCTTGTTAGCTCTCACTAACACAAAGCTTGGGCTAGATACAGGACACAGACCAGAGGACCAAGAAACGTCCTTGAGCTCTTGGAGATTTAAATCTAAGGGCTCCACAGAAGGCAAATATACCCTGTTTCCCTGAAAATAAGACAGTGTCTTATTTTAAGGTGTGCTCCCAAAGATGCACTAGGTCTTATTTTCAGGGGACGTCTTATCTTTCCTGTAAGTAGGTCTTATTTTCGGAGGATGTCTTATTTTCAGGGAAACAGGGTATAACTTCTTTACATACACTCTACTATAGGAGTCCTCAAAGCATTGAGCTTGACATCTGCCCATTTTTTCCCATCATCCATCACTCTAAAAGCTTGGACAGAGGTTCTCCCAAGACTGAGGAGGTCAGGGGCCTCTCCTCCTCCTTAGTAATATGTACAACCATCTTTCTTGCAACACACACACACACACAAACATGCTCACACGTGCTTGTGCATTCTCCAGGAAATTGCTAATCACAAGACATTGGGAAGATAGTAGAAAAATGTTTTATTTGAATAGTACTTGTTTTTTTAATGTAATATTTGAATGATGTAAATATAACAGTTAGGGGAAAATACATAAATTTGCTAGGTGGTGCTTCAAAGATAGCCTAATTTTCACAAATACTTTTCACTTTCCAAGGGGCAGCATCAAGTCACTTTCCCCACTAAGACAGAGCTCACATTTTCCAGAATATCTGAGGTTGATAATCTGAGAAGTAATTCCCAGTCATATATCTCAATGAAAATAAGATAATAAAAATCTCAAGTTCTTGGGGCTAATGGATTTGGACATGCAGTTAGTTTATGGCTTTAAAGCTTATTTAATATCAAGACATTATTTTTTAATGTGTAGCACATCCAGACAGAAATAAATTTTGTTAGCCACCATCCCGAGTGTAATATAGGAGGTGCCACAGAGCACTGATTCACAGCAGTATCAAATTGGTTCTCTGGAGCAGAGTGGCTGTGCAACAGTTGGAACAGGGTTGGTGGCACTAGGCCTAGCAGGTTTTTTCAGCTGGGCTTGAGGTAAGAAAGGGTAAAGGATCGTCCATAGGTGAGAAAAAGAAGTCTACTGAAGGGGCGGAGAATTCCCCAAGGAGAGCTTATATAAAATTGTTCTTCTGACCTCAACCTCTGAGGTCCCACGAAGAATCTTAACATCTAGTGGCTCTACCACCAGGACAGGCCCTCTAAAAGTAACCCTCATGAACAATTCTAAGTCAAGGCTGTCTTTCCATATGGTCTCACAGCTAAGTCACCACTTTCCAAGGGCATTTGCATCACCTATGGAAAACAATATTGAGATGTCTTTGACAGTTGATCCCATCATTCCCCCTGCACAAAAGTTGCTGCACCAGCACATAACCAAGGTAACTGCTGAGCTTCTTTTCATTGCCAAGTAGACATGATGTCACTGCCGACAAAGCAGAGCACACAAAGTATCTCTTCACAGCACCACTACAGGTTGAGACCACTCTAATAAAGTCTACTTGCCTAGATGAGAACCCCTTCTCTTTTTGGGTAGCCAAGATTTGAAGGAGATATTCTGTGACCTGTGCCACTGGTATACATAGTATAATGAAAAAAAAAAAAATCCTGAGAACTGAGATGTCTTCTTTGTGAATCTAGAAGAACTTCACAGTGGTGTGGGCCAGAGGCATACTTTGTGTGTATAATGGACTGATAGACAAATTAATCTTGGTAAAAAGTTATTTCATCTCTTGTTTTTATTTGCCAGTAACAGTGTTCTGCTGGCATAGATTATTACCTTTTTCTGGTTCTTTCGTCTGTTTTATTCTAATGGATCCCATAAATCACTCTCCTAACACCTAATCAGAGACAAAGTGAAGAGGAAGAGAGTATTAGCTACGCAAATGAGAGTTTTGGGGAGGAGTGATATTCCTCTGAAGAAGAGGACCCTGTGGTACCCAACTTCTTGCCTCTTCAGAGTCTTGTCTATCAGGTTAAGTGCCTTTTAAAATATTCTACAACTTGAAAACTTTTAAATCCTAACTTGCACCAGTCTATATACCTCAAGAACTATGTCTAAGATTCTCCCATTACTTCCATTCTGTTACCAAACGAACTGATTTCTGAATGGCCTCCCCAGGCTTCTTGCGGAGTCCCACCTTTTTTAATTGTGGGGTTTTCATGACTAGTTCCATAATTCACTTTTGTATGGTTAAATTTCAGGTTGTAGTTGTGCCCTTCACTCAGGAAGTGTATAATATACCTATGCAATGTACCTGTTTGTGAGAATTTGCCCAACTCTTTCCTTTCACTTACTTGAATTTAATTGAGTTTTTCTTTTCTCACATGAGCATGTATTTGTTAATCTACTGGTTCTAATTAAGTACTGAGGACATAGGATGCTTGTTTTTCCATTCTTGTGATCCTTTGCTTAGAAGAATATTCTCCAAATCCATCCAAGTTGTTACAAAGATATGACATCTCTGTCTTTTTATGGCTTAATAGTATTCCATAGTATACATACACCACAGTTTATTAATTCATTCATGTGTTGAAGGGCACCTGGGTTGTTTCCACACCTTTGCAATTGTGAATTGTGCTGCTATCAGCATTCAAGTCCAAATGTCCTTATGGGAAAATGACCCATCTTTTGAAAAGCCCCTTGTAAGTCCCAGCCGGTTCTAGAGATCATGCCACTCTAAATGGAGCACTGCAATTTGCCACCAGTTAAGCTGAATGTTGACAGAGTCATTCCCATACCTGATACCTAAAACATCCCCAATTCATGTGTTTCTAGTTGTTGCTATGGCTGGCTAACTAAAATAGTTTAGGAAACAACAGACGCTGAACTCATTGTCACAACTTACTTTTTTTTTTTTAAGACGGAGTCTTTTCCTGTCACTCAGGCCAGTGGCACTATCATAGCTCACAGCAACCTCATACTTCTGGGCTCAAGCAATCCTCCTGCTGTAGCCTTTTGAGTAACTGGGAGTATAGGTGGGCATCACCATGCCTGACTAATTAGGAAAAAAAACCACTTTGTATAGAGATGGGGTCTTGCTATGTTGCTCCAGCTGATCTGGAAATTCCTGGGCTCAAGCTATCCTCCTGCCTCAGCCTCTCAAAGTGCTAGGGTTATAGATGTGGGCCAGCATGCCGAGCCCATATGACTTACTCTTACATTAACTTTCAAAAGGCGGTTTACAAACTCTGAACTGCATCACATAACCATTTGTTCGGATATCTCTGATGTTGCTAATTGAGAAAGAGATACAAAGTTAACCATGTCGTAGTTCACACTGGAGAAACTATACCTTTTCAACCAAACTGAACTATGCTGAGCCCTAGCAAGCCAAAGTACTACCAAGTACTGATTATATATACCCAAGGATCCTGTAACTCAACTCTAGACCATGTCCCTTGTGGGCATACTGTCTGACAAACCCTGCAGATAAAATGAGAACTTCAATAGAGAATTCGTCAAAGAGACCATAATACAAAAGATAAGTTGAATATTATCCACACTCAGTTCTCTCCACCTGACCCACCTTAATTAACCCTGCCTTTCTGAATGGATTTTAACTAGATTTCTAGTTAAAGGAAGATATGGGAAGGAAAAAGTAGACCACCAACCCTTTTGTTACCCAACCTTCATAACAGCCATTACGGAAAACAGGAAATTGGCTACCCCCAAGAATACCTTTCTGAGCATACTCTTCTCTGCTGTTCATTTCTAGAGAAGTGAATTAAACTGAATAACTACACAAAGGAACATGGTGGGAATATGGATTTCTTTCCTAGGTTTTGTATAGATATGCCATATATGGTACCTTTTAGGGCCTACTATTTTTGTGGGGGGAATGTAGTTTCCAACCTAGTGTAAACTACTCTAAACCTATTGAAGTACTCTGTACCAGCAATTATAGCATGAGCATTCTAGATCCTAGGTTCCCACTAGGCTATCTCTGGCTAAACTGGCCTGTAAGATCATCCCTGTGGGTTAAAGACTATAGAATATATTTTCTGAATCTTGGCACTCAGACTTTTGTCAAGAGAAAATATGATACATTCCAAAAGATAATGGGAAAGGATTAAGAGAACATTTAGGCTTTCAGTACTAACTGCTAATGGATTAAAATATTTTATATGTATAAAATTTCTTGGGGCAGAAGTTTACACACTTTCCACATCCATTGCAAACTTTCCAGGAATGCTTCTACTTTCAAGGACACTTATAGAAAATCTTAGCCTAATATGATCTGAAGTTAAAGGTTTCAACTGCATTGTTTTTCTAAGGAGAGTAGCTTTGGCTGTTCTTCTGGCTGAATAAGGAAGAATAAGTGCCCTTGTAAATGGGTTTATTTAAGTGAGCCAAATTTAGAAATCGACATATATAAAATAAATGCACGAGACCATTAAATCTTTTCACATATTGTTCAGTAAAGTGAAATCTCTATGTGGTCCTGGTTGACTGGCATCTAAAGGGAATCACAAAACAGACTATTAAGAGTAAATCCAATATCCTCTTCCCTCTCTTAGTTGTGCCTTTTCCTATTCTCCATAAGTAAGTGCTGTGTACAAGGTGGCATCAAAAAATTGAGGCAGTGATGGAATCACAAATTCTGTAAATATATAGCAATTTTAAAGAGAGAAAAGAATATTTCTAACCTAGTATTTCTGCTGAGCCTTAGTTGTCCTGTTTTAAGGAAAAAGGAAAGAACTGTAGTAGGTAGAAAAAAATAATTTGTTAGTAAAAATTACTGACCCGAAACCAAATTTTACTGTTTGTGTAAGTGAATGTATCAGAAACTGTTCCTATGTAGATGTTCCATGAAATTCACTTTTTAAATGTTACACATACCTGTTTCTTTTCTTTTTTTTTTCTTTAATGGAGAAGGGTATAGAGGTAGAAGAGGTAGAAAAGAAGTCTGAAAATTCAAATATATTGCTTATGTAAAAAAAAAAAAAGAGGTTCTTTAATTCAGGCCTAAATGAGGATGGCAAAATGGCTATTCAGAATAAATGAACTCAAACTCTGGAATGAGAATCAGATACAATTTACTATACAGTTACTTTGGATTCTAATATTTTTAATGAATACCAGTACCACACAGAGGCACAGTCTGTGTTCCTCTGAAAGCAGAGCCCAAGGCAAGAACTGTGGTTCAGGTTGTTTATCTGGGAGGTGAGGCAAGAAGCGGGAGTGCGACAGGGAGGGAGACCCCGCTGTGGGTGGCATGTTATAGAGGTCACTGCTGTGAGCATAATATACTCGATTCCACTGGGAATCTACAGAATGTCTTCCAGAGTTGTCCACTTGCAGACAGCAGTTTGGAACATTTATTCTCTTGTGTCCCCTATTGTTTCAGGGTTGCCTCCAAGGCCATTGAGATCTCCAAACTCTGCTGCTTATGCTTCCAGGAAAGAAGAGGAAACTACCTCCTACAGACAAGGTTGTGACAGAGACAACCTTGTCCATGGCAGATGCCACTTGATATCAAAGGCAGGCCGAGGGGATGGGGAGACACAGCACCAAGAAGGGCAGCTGCAGAGCTCTTCCACCCATCAGTGGCTCCTCCCCACTGAGCACTGGATGATGTCATATGCAGGGCCTCCCTTCTCAGCCTTGCATATCCCACAGTATCCACTATAAGTTATTTGCCTCTTTCTTCAATCTTCTCTCTGCTCTCACTCTCTGCTTATATCCTTGCTCAAAATGCAGTCTTTGGGTTCCTCCTAATTTTCTGTTAAGTAAAATCAACAGAAGTCTTCTTATTCTTTCAAGACACTCTGTGAAATGCTGATTTCCTACTTCAATAATGGCTAAAGGAGTCCATGGCTAGCTCTCTATTTGAAGAATGTCCTTTGGTTGTGTGTCAGCTTTATTCTTTTTTGCTACATACAGCATATTTCATGCCCTGGGAAATGCAGGCATATGAAGGTGGGGTTTTAAATCCCAGTATCCCAAGAAGCTTTACTTTCATGGGATCCAAGCTGAGAGTAGATTTTCCTCTCTGGGAAGCTCTAGAACAATGCTTGAAGTCCCTAGTAACATACAGGGACTTCTGTTAATCTTAGTTAACAGAAAATTAGGAGGAACCCAAAGACTATGTCCTAGTAACATACAGGGGAGGGGTGCAACCACTTAACTATTTCATGCCCATCATTGTGTGGACTACAATTGCATAAAAGCTTATGTGAACAATTTTCAGCAGGAAAGATTTTTGTGAAATTCCTAAGAGTTATATTACTACAATCCTTAGCTTCTTATGTTATCTTAGAATAAGGCCCAGAACTTTGCTTTTTTAAACAATGCCAAGTCCAGTGGCTCTCAACAGGTAGCAATTTTGTTCCCCTCTCCAAGAGATACTTGACAAATGTCTGGGTCATTTTCGATTGTCATGACTTTGCAGTGAGGTTACTGGCATCTAGTGGGTAGAGGCCAGGGATGCTGCTAAATGATTCACAATGCATAGGACAGCACCCCTTTCCCAACAACAAAGAATCATCAGGTCCAAAATGTCAGTATTGCCAACGTTGAGAAACTCTGGTCTAGAAACAAGGACATTTTACCTCCATTAACTTTTTGAAAGATTAACACAAACTTCCTTCGTGACTTTATGCAAATCATTTAACCTTTCCTGGCCTTGTTTTTTTCTGTGTTGGGGAGGACACTGTACTACATAATCCCTAATGTCTTTTCCAACTCTGACATTATATGATTCTATGATTCTGCTCTTTCCATTGCTACTTTATTCTCCTTAAATTGTTGATCAATCTGTTGTTGGAAAAATTAAATGTAAATAAGAACTGATTCTTTAACATTTACTCTCAGCAGTAGAAAATTAATTATTGAGACAGAAATATTACTCCTATTGAGAGAGAAATATTACTGATTTAACTTTGCTGGATGATGAATATTAATATACGTAAAAGATTAAAGTGTAGCACATTTAAGATGAGTAAGAGATAATTTTTCCTTTCCCAGTCTTATTACCCTTAGGCTATGAGTATTAATGAGCTCTGTGGGTGGTCCCAAGACAGATTCAGAAGGTGTCAGCATGAAGCAGAAACAAGTCTGAGAAAGCATTACTCCAGGACTATTATCCTAATTGTCTATGTGCCTGTGTAGGGGTATACTTAGGGAGACACCCTGAAAACATCAAACAAATCCTTTTCTTTCTACTTAAAAAAATACATGTTCCTCAAAAGAAAAAAGAAAAATTGCCCCAGGAAGTGCCATTAAATTCTGTAACTATGCACCGATATGAATGCAGAGATTATTTCTTTCTGTTAGAAAACCCAGAAGGTGTCCTTACTACCCAAAGTGATTTACAGATTCAAGGCAATCCTCACCCAAATACCAATATCATGTTGCACACATCTATAAAAAATAATTCTACATTTTATTTGGGACCCGAAAAGAGCCTGAATAGCCAAAGCAATCTTAAGCAAAAGGAACAAATCTGGAGGCATCACATTATCAGACTCCAAACTATACTACAAGGCTATAGAAACCAAAACAGCATGGCATTGGCACAAAAGTAGAGACATAGACAATGGATGAGAACCAAAAACCCGAACATAAAACCATCTGTGTATGGACAAGTGATCTTTGGCAAAGTAGATAACAATATATGAGAGCTGGCCAGAAAGTATCCAGCCATGTTCTATGAAAAATAGAGCTATACATGGCTGGATACTTTTTGGACAGCTTTTGTATAACTCAAGAGATCAAATAAGGAAGACGGGCAAGAAGGAGGAGGGAATGGGTAAAAACATACTTAATCAGTACAACAAACACTATCCGGGTGACAAGCACCCTTATAACCCTGACTCAAGCATTAAAAAAATGACCCATGTAACCAAAAACATTTATACCCCTGTAATACTTGGAAATAATAATAATAAAAAAAAGAAAATCCAGAAGATGAAAAAGGTTACCTAAGAGGGTGTCCCTGTAGTTCTTACTGATAATTTCTAGAATATAAAAGATAAAGAAATAAGACTTTGAGATTGTGAATGAGTCCAATATAAGGAGGAATTAAGAAATATGGTAAATGGTAGATCCCAATTTTCTAGTATGAGATAGCTTCTCTTCACAACCAAATTCTTCACCACAGCACTTAACAGGTACATATGGAAGAAAATTAAACTAGGCTCAACATTGCCTTTTCATTCTCCAAGTCACCATTGTCCCTGCTCCTACTTAAGCTCTTAGAAATGATGAATGCTTTCACATTATTCCTGAGTGCAATTTTGCCCCTTCCCAAGAGTCTCAGCAATGCACTAAAACATAACAAAATACCTTCAATCAGTTTTAGAAATGTGCCACCTATGCCTATACTCTTCAGTGTTCTAATTAGAAAAGGATGCTGGATTTTATCAAATGCTTTTTCTGCATCTATTGAGAGGATCATGTGATCTTTATTTTTGCCTCTGTTAATATGGTGGATAGCTATCTATGACAAACCCACAGCCAATATTTTACTGAATGGAGTAAAACTCAAAGCTTTTCCTCTTAGAACTGGAACCAGACAAGGTTGTCCTCTGTCACCTTTACTATTCAACATAGTGCTGGAAGTTCTAGCCAATACAATTAGGCAAGACAAGGAAATAAAGGGATTCCAAATGGGAGCAGAGGAGGTCAAACTCTCCCTCTTTGCTGATGACATGATCTTATACTTAGAGAACCCCAAAGACTCAACCACAAGACTCCTAGAAGTCATCAAAAAATACACTAATGTTTCAGGATATAAAATCAATGTCAACTAGTCAGTAGCCTTTGTATACGTCAATAACAGTCAAGATGAGAAGCTAATTAAGGACACAACTCCCTTCACCATAGTTTCAAAGAAAATGAAATACCTAGGAATATACCTAACGAAGGAGGTGAAGGACCTCTATAAAGAAAACTATGAAATCCTCAGAAAGGAAATAGCAGAGGATATTAACAAATGGAAGAACATACCATGCTCATGGACAGGAAGAATCAACATTGTTAAAATGTCTATACTTCCCAAAGCAATCTACCTATTCAATGCCATTCCTATCAAAATACCAACATCGTACTTTTAAGATTTGGAAAAAATGATTCTGCATTTTGTATGGAACCGGAAAAAAACCCGTATAGCTAAGGCAGTTCTTAGTAATAAAAATAAAGCTGGGGGCATCAGCATACCGATTTTAGTCTGTACTACAAAGCCATAGTGCTCAAGACAGCATGGTACTGGCATAAAAATAGAGACATAGATACTTGGAATTGAATTGAAAACCAAGAAATGAAACTAACATCTTACAACCACCTAATCTTCGATAAACCAAACAAGAACTTACCTTGGGGGAAAGACTCCCTACTCAATAAATGGTGTTGGTAGAACTGGATGTCTACATGTAAAAGACTGAAACTGGACCCACACCTTTCCCCACTCACAAAAATTGATTCAAGATGGATAAAGGACTTAAATTTAAGGCATGAAACAATAAAAATCCTCCAAGAAAGCATAGGAAAAACACTGGAAGATATTGGCCTGGGGAAAGACTTCATGAAGAAGACTGCCATGGCAATTGCAACAACACCAAAAATAAACAAATGGGACTTCATTAAACTGAAAAGCTTCTGTACAGCTAAGGAGACAATAACCAAAGCAAAGAGACAACCTATACAATGGGAAAGGATATTTGCATATTTTCAATCAGACAAAAGCTTGATAACTAGGATCTATAGAGAACTCAAATTAATCCACATGAAAAAAGCCAACAATCCCATGTATCAATGGGCAAGAGACATGAATAGAACCTTCTCTAAAGATGACAGAAGAATGGCTAACAAAAATATGAAAAATGTTCATCATCTCTATATATTAGAGAAATGCAAATCAAAACAACCCTGAGATATCATCTAACCCCAGTGAGAATGGCCCACATCACAAAATCTCAAAACTGTAGATGCTGGCATGGATGTGGAGAGAAGGGAACACTTTTACACTGCTGGTGGGACTGCAAACTAGTACAACCTTTCTGGAAGGAAGTATGGAGAAACCTCAAAGTACTCAAGCTAGACCTCCCATTTGATCCTGCAATCCCATTACTGGGCATCTACCCAGAAGGAAAGAAATCCTTTTATCATAAGGACACTTGTACTAGACTGTTTATTGCAGCTCAATTTACAATCGCCAAAATGTGGAAACAGCCTAAATGCCCACCAACCCTGGAATGGATTAACAAGCTGTGGTATATGTACACCATGGAATACTATTCAGCCATTAAAAAAAATGGAGACTTTACATCCTTCGTATTAACCTGGATGGAAGTGGAAGACATTATTCTTAGTAAAGCATCACAGGAATGGAGAAGCATGAATCCTATGTACTCAATTTTGATATGAGGACAATTAATGACAATTGAGGCTATGGTGGGGAAGCAGAAAGAGGGACGGAGGGAGGTGGGTGGGGCCTTGGTGTGTGTCACACTTTATGGGGGCAAGACATGATTGCAAGAGGGACTTTGCCTAACAATTGCAATCAGTGTAACCTGGCTTATTGTACCCTCAATGAATCCCCAACAATAAAAGAAAAAAAAAAAAACCATAACAAAATACCCCTATTGGATTAAGCCAGGCACTTCACATGTGCTGCTTTCTTCCCTGCCCTCATCTGGGTTTCTTAAAGCCCATATGTGAACATTAAACTATCAGCTCCACAAGGTCATGAAATCCTGTGAAATTGTAAGATGTGAAAAAATTTTGACAGTGCCTAACGCCAGCTAAAACTATTAAAATAAATTTTAAGAGGGATAAATGTAACATCCTACATTAGGTCTAAAATGAAAAACCAGACCAGATATATGGGATGGAAATAAATTTTCATGGCAATCCACATGGAAAAACCCTAAAGATATTAGTGGCCATAAATCTCCATGTGACCATAAAATATAAGACTGATTAATATCTATGCATTCAGCCCTATATTATAAATAGAAAACCAGCACCCACTGAATGGAGATAATCGCTATCCTAGTCAAATTTGCATCCTGTTCAAGGATTCTCATTTTAAGAGGGAGACTGGAAAATGGCCAACAATCTTAATACAGTGTAAAAAGAAGAACTGTAAGCAGGCTGGGGATGTTTACCCTATAAAGCAAGTGACCACAGGGAGTTATAAAAGCTATCCCTCATTAGTAGGCCCTCCAGGGCTGACACATGGAAGGGTAGAAGCTAATCTGGCCTTGCTTCAGGGAGCAGAACTCTGGTCAGTAGAGGATATAGGGTGGTAGAAGACTTTTGCCTTAAATGGAGAATTATTTATGAATTAAAAATTCCCAACTATTCAATTAACTACTTCCTGAAGTGGAAATTCCCTGTTATTAGAATAGAATAAGCAAAGACTGTTTAACCACGAGTTAGGCCAACAAACACAAGGTTCATATGGACTAGACACTTCTAAAATCCATTCTAACCCTAAGGAATGCATTTATTATTAACAGTCATCTGTAATTGTGACTGCCTGACTTAGAGAGCTAATAAAAATAGAAGTTAGCCCAGACTCTGGAGCCAAGTATGTGGGTTCAACTTCTACAGGCCTGCTGCCCCCTTAATTAGGTGACCTGGAGCAAAAGTACTTAACCTCTCTGAATTTCAGTTTCCTCCTCAGTAAAATGGGGATGCTTAAAAGTACTCATCTCATAGGCGATTTGAAAATTGATTTACTTAATAACCATAAGGCACATAGAGCAATTCTAGGCACACAGCAATCATCTAATTTTTAGAACTATGACTAAAGTTCCCAGAACAAATAAATAATTTGTTTAACTGCTTCTCCATGCAGTCCCTCTCACCAATTTCAGACTTACTTTAGGAACTCAACCTGCATTTCATCTGTTTTCCACAGGATGACAGATGGCATTCAGATGGAATTCAATTTTCTTTGAGCCAAATTATAAAATGTGTACTAGTGTTTTCTTGTCCAACTAAGTTAAACACACATTTACTGCCATCTTGACAGTCAAATCCTGACAGAGGAAGAGAGCTGCTTGAACTCACACGTTTTCAGGAAGATGAGCAGATCTCAGGGCCACTGAGCAGTGGCCGCCACCTCTGTTATGAGAGCTAACCCTGCTCAGAATAAGTCATCCTTGAATTTGTAAATTTAGATATTCTGTCAAAAGTGGCTAAAATTGTATCAAACCACACGAACTGAGGATAAGCCTTCATCTTGCTGTTCGACCAAAAGTGATTGAAATTATAAAATAGTAATGACCTTCCAAATGGTTGAAGTTATCTTATCTTTCAGCAAACCATAAACTAATTTTTAATAGCCACAATTGAGATACATTTTTAACTTTTAGGGACCCTGCTACTATTTTCTGCTCACATAAATCTTCCTATTTCTTGGGCTATTCTCTTTTAGATACAATTTTCTTATGAAATATTCTGCTCCATTATTCTACTGAATCAACAATATATCCCACAATATCTACTTTCTGCTCTATTCTAAGATACCAAAGCACAAAGACTCCTATGCAGCTCTTCCATAATCTCTTCAAATGAGGTGACATTACTGACACTTCCTTTGATGTTATTAGTAAATGCCCCCACATACGTGATGGGTGAATAGGAAATGTTGAATGAAGAGGCTGCTAAAGACCAAGTTGCCAGAAGTGTCAGATCTTGTCTGCAGTTGGACTAAATATAGAAAGGGTGGAGGGGGTGGAGGTGAATGGAATCCTGCATGAGATTTATAAGTTATGTGTGAAAAAAATTAGTCAGTGTCATCTCTTTAATTGCTTTGATTCTTTGTAAATTAAAAGTAATCTTGAAGTGAAAAACAGTGGTTATAACCTGGTATCAATATATTATCAATGCTAATCATTAACTTTCCTACTTAGGATATCAGGATAATTTTTTATAAAAGAAGAATATAAAGAGATGCATGCCTAAATAAAGGAGTTTCATTTTTAAATGTAGCAAGGAGTAGTTCATGGCAATACAGCAAACTTGGAGAAGGTAATTGAAAAACAATGACAAATATAAATAATTGCTATCACAACAATAATATAAATGAAACATTATGACAGTGAAAGTAACGTAAACACTTCCAATAACAGCATTTTCAGAATTCGTAAGATTTTAATTTAGAGTATTAAATCTCTTCATAATAAATTGGGACTAAAGTAGATGTTGGACCATCATGTGCTTTTTCTTGAGAAGCACAGATTTCTAGTATTGCTGATTTCTGTGGTAAGTGCTCCCACCATGGCTAATTTCAAGCTGCTACTGTGACATTGCTAAATGTGGAGGTGGGAAGAGATGTGCACAGTCAGCTCTCATGAGCTGGTGCAGCTGAAAAAATGGAAGTCATTCACTGGGTGTCATTCCAGATCTCAACTGATAGTGTTAAGCTTATTATTTGGAGCTGATGAAATATACTTCTACAGCAGGCTTTCGAGTTAAAATGAGAATGTTCCCAATATGTGGAGTTATAGTTGAATATGTAACCACCATAAGGTTTATGTTAGGTTGACAAGGGTTCTGCAGTAAGATGGCCTAGGTAGGGGTACCAGAGGTATGAGACTGTGGGTAAGGCACTCAACCTTTCTTTGGTGCTAGTAACAGTACTTACTTTTATTGCTATAATTGGCTTAGCACAGTACACAAGAAAGTGATTGGTAGTATTAGAACAAATATGAGACTACTTCGCGTTTACAAAATTCATCTTGGAAATATTGACAGCTCTAGGTCAATAGAGCTGTCAATAGCTCTGCTGTCTCCAAATTCTTTTTTTTTTTACTTTTTTTTTTTTTTATTTTTGGGGATTCATTGAGGGTACAATAAGCCAGTTACACTGATTACAATTGTTAGGTAAAGTCCCTCTTGCAATCATGTCTTGCCCCCATAAAGTGTGACACACACTAAGGCACCACCCCCCTCCCTCCATCCCTCTTTCTGCTTCCCCCCCATTACCTTAATTGTCATTAATTGTCCTCATATCAAGATTGAGTACATAGGATTCATGCTTCTCCATTCTTGTGATGCTTTACTAAGAATAATGTCTTCCACGTCCATCCAGGTTAATACGAAGGATGTAAAGTCTCCATTTTTTTTAATGGCTGAATAGTATTCCATGGTATACATATACCACAGCTTGTTAATCCATTCCTGGGTTGGTGGGCATTTAGGCTGTTTCCACATTTTGGCGATTGTAAATTGAGCTGCAATAAACAGTCTAGTACAAGTGTCCTTATGATAAAAGGATTTCTTTCCTTCTGGGTAGATGCCCAGTAATGGGATTGCAGGATCGAATGGGAGGTCTAGGTTGAGTGCTTTGAGGTTTCTCCATACTTCCTTCCAGAAAGGTTGTACTAGTTTGCAGTCCCACCAGCAATGTAAAAGTGTTCCCTTCTCTCCACATCCACGCCAGCATCTGCAGTTTTGAGATTTTGTGATATGGGCCATTCTCACTGGGGTTAGATGATATCTCAGGGATGTTTTGATTTGCATTTCTCTAATATATAGAGATGATGAACATTTTTTCATGTGTTTGTTAGCCATTCGTCTGTCGTCTTTAGAGAAAGTTCTATTCATGTCTCTTGCCCATTGATATAAGGGATTGTTGGCTTTTTTCATGTGGATTAATTTGAGTTCTCTATAGATCCTGGTTATCAAGCTTTTGTCTGATTGAAAATATGCAAATATCCTTTCCCATTGTGTGGGTTGTCTCTTTGCTTTGGTTATTGTCACCTTAGCTGTACAGAAGCTTTTCAGTTTAATGAAGTCCCATTTGTTTATTTTTGTTGTTGTTGCAATTGCCATGGCAGTCCTCTTCATGAAGTCTTCCCCCAGGCCAATATCTTCCAGTGTTTTGCCTATGCTTTCTTTGAGGATTTTTATTGTTTCATGCCTTAAATTTAAGTCCTTTATCCATCTTGAATCAATTTTTGTGAGTGGGGAAAGGTGTGGGTCCAGTTTCAGTCTTTTACATGTAGACATCCAGTTCTCCCAACACCATTTATCGAATAGGGAGTTTTTCCCCCAAGGTAAGTTCTTGTTTGGTTTATCGAAGATTAGGTGGTTGTAAGATGTTAGTTTCATTTCTTGGTTTTCAATTCGATTCCAAGTGTCTATGTCTCTGTTTTTGTGCCAGTACCATGCTGTCTTGAGTACTATGGCTTTGTAGTACAGACTAAAATCTGGTATGCTGATGCCCCCAGCTTTATTTTTGTTACTAAGAACTGCCTTAGCTATACGGGGTTTTTTCTGGTTCCATACAAAACGCAGAATCATTTTTTCCAAATCTTGAAAGTACGATGTAGGTACTTTGATAGGAATGGCATTGAATAGGTAGATTGCTTTGGGAAGTATAGACATTTTAACAATGTTGATTTTTCCCATCCATGAGCATGGTATGTTCTTCCATTTGTTAATATCCTCTGCTATTTCCTTTCTGAGGAGTTCATAGTTTTCTTTATAGAGGTCCTTCACCTCCTTCGTTAGGTATATTCCTAGGTATTTCATTTTCTTTGAAACTATGGTGCAGGGAGTTGTGTCCTTAATTAGCTTCTCATCTTGACTGTTATTGGTGCATACAAAGGCTACTGACTTGTGGACATTGATTTTATATCCTGAAACATTAGTGTATTTTTTGATGACTTCTAGGAGTCTTGTGGTTGAGTCTTTGGGGTTCTCTAAGTATAAGATCATGTCGTCAGCAAAGAGGGAGAGTTTGACCTCCTCTGCTCCCATTTGGATTCCCTTTATTTCCTTGTCTTGCCTAATTGTATTGGCTAGAACTTCCAGCACTATGTTGAATAGTAAAGGTGACAGAGGACAACCTTGTCTGGTTCCAGTTCTAAGAGGAAAAGCTTTCAGTTTAACTCCATTCAGTAAAATATTGGCTGTGGGTTTGTCATAGATAGCTTCAATCAGTTTTAGAAATGTGCCACCTATGCCTATACTCTTCAGTGTTCTAATTAGAAAAGGATGCTGGATTTTATCAAATGCTTTTTCTGCATCTATCGAGAGGATCATGTGATCTTTATTTTTGCCTCTGTTAATATGGTGGATAACGTTTATGGACTTGCGTATGTTAAACCAGCCTTGCATCCCTGGGATGAAGCCTACTTGATCATGATGAATGACTTTTTTGATGATAAGCTGTAATCTATTGGCTAGGATTTTGTTGAGAATTTTTCCATCTATATTCATCAGTGAGATTGGTCTGAAATTCTCCTTTTTGTTTGGGTCTTTTCCTGGTTTTGGTATCAGGGTGATGTTTGCTTCATAGAATGTGTTGGGGAAGATTCCTTCTTCCTCAATTTTTTGGAATAATTTCTGCAGTACAGGAATAAGCTCTTCCTTGAAGGTTTGATACAATTCTGGAGTGAAGCCATCTGGACCAGGGCATTTTTTAGTTGGAAGCTTTTTTATTGTTTCTTTGATCTCAGTGCTTGAAATTGGTCTGTTCAGGAGGTCTATTTCTTCCTGGCTAAGTCTAGGGAGAGGGTGTGATTCCAAATATTGATCCATTTCCTTCACATTGTCAAATTTCTGGGCATAGAGTTTCTGGTACTATTCAGAGATGATCTCTTGTATCTCTATGGGATCAGTTGTTATTTCCCCTTTATCGTTTCTGATTGAGGTTACTAGAGATTTTACTTTTCTTTTTCTAGTAAGTCTGGCCAATGGTTTATCTATTTTATTTATTTTTTCAAAAAACCAACTCCTTGTTTCATTAATTTTCTGAATGATTCTTTTGTTTTCAATTTCATTGATCTCTGATTTGATTTTGGATATTTGTTTTCTTCTACTGAGTTTAGGCTTAGATTGTTCTTCTTTTTCCAATTCCATAAGATCTCTTGTGAGACTGTTGATGTGCTCTCTTTCTGTTTTTCGAATGTAGGCATCTAAAGCGATGAATTTTCCTCTCAAAACTGCTTTTGCAGTATCCCACAGGTTTTGGTAGTTGTGTCTTCATTGTTGTTATGCTCAAGGAAGTTAATGATTTCCTGTTTTATTTCTTCCTGCACCCATCTGTTATTCAACAGAAGATTGTTTAATTTCCATGCCTTTGGGTGGGGTCAAGCATTTTTGTTAGAGTTGAGTTCCACCTTTAGTGCCTTATGGTCTGAAAAGATACAAGGTAAAATTTCAATTCTTTTGATTCTGTTGATATTTGTTTTGTGTCCCAGGATATGATCAATTTTGGAGAATGTTCCATGGGGTGATGAGAAGAATGTATATTCTTTATCTTTGGGATGGAGTGTTCTATATGCGTCTATCAAGCATAGTTGTTCTAGGGTCTCATTTAAATCTCTTATATCTTTGTTTAATTTCTGTTTAGAGGATCTGTCCAACTCTGTAAGAGGTGTGTTAAAGTCCCCTGTTATGATGGTATTATCAGATATCATATTGCTCAGACTGAGTAAGGTCTGCTTCAAGAATCTGGGAGCATTTAAATTGGGTGCATAAATATTTAGAATTGAAATGTCTTCTTGTTGTATTTTTCCCTTGACCAATATAAAGTGACCATCTTTGTCTTTTTTGACTTTAGTTGCTTTAAATCCACATGTATCTGAAAATAAGATTGCAACTCCTCTTTTCTTCTGAATTCCATTTGCCTGAAAAATTGTCTTCCATCTCTTGACTCGGAGCTTTAATTTGTCTTTTGAAGCCAGGTGTGTTTCTTGCAGACAGCAAATGGATGGCTTGTGTTTTTTAATCCAGTCAACCAATCTATGTCTCTTCAGTGGGGAATTCAAGCCATTAACATTTATGGAGATAATTGATAAGTGTGGTAGTATTCTATTCGTCTTATTTGGTGAGAGTCCATTGCTTAGTTTTATCTTTTGCATCAGTGTGGAGGTTAGGCTCTGTCCTTTGATTTCTGAGTTCTTACTTTGCTGCTGATCCATTGTGGTGGTCAGTGTGCAGAACAGGTTGAAGGATTTCCTGTAGAGCTGGTCTTGTTGTGGCGAATTTCCTCAATGTTTGTATATCCATAAATGATTTGATTTCTCCATCAATTTTGAAGCTTAGCTTAGCAGGGTACAGAATTCTGGGCTGAAAATTGTTCTGTTTAAGTAGATTAAAGGTAGATGACCATTGTCTTCTTGCTTGGAAAGTTTCATTAGAGAAGTCTGCGGTCACTCTGATGGATTTGCCCCTGTAGGTCAACTGGCGCTTACTCCTGGCAGCTTGCAGAATCTTTTCTTTTGTCTTGACTTTGGACAGGTTCATCACAATGTGTCTTGGAGAAGCTTGGTTAGAGTTGAGGCGACCTGGGGTCCGATATCCCTCTGAAAGCAGTGTGTCAGAATCTTTGGTGATGTTTGGGAAATTTTCTTTTATAATATTCTCTAGTATGGCTTCCATTCCTCTGGGGCATTCTTCATCCCCTTCTGGAATTCCTATAACTCGTATGTTGGAACGCTTCATAAAGTCCCATAATTCTGACAGTGAACTTTCTGCTTTCTCTCTCTTCTTTTCTGCCTCTTTTACTATCTGAGTTATCTCAAAAACTTTGTCTTCTACCTCTGAAATTCTTTCTTCTGCATGGTCTAACCTGTTGCTGATACTTTCCATTGCATCTTTAAGTTCCCTGATTGACTGTTTCATTTCCTTCAGCTCTGCTATATCCTTTTTATATTCTTCATATGGTTCATCTCTGATTTGATTCTGTTTTTGGATTTCCTTTTGGTTATTTTCCACTTTATTAGCAGTTTCCTTCATTGTTTCCATCATTTCTTTCATTGTTTTCAACATGTGTATTCTAAATTCCCTTTCTGTCATTCCTAACATTTCTGTATAGGTGGAATCCTCTGCAGTAGCTACCTCATGTTCCCTTGGCGGGGTTGTTCTAGACTGGTTCTTCATGTTGCCTGGAGTTTTCTGCTGATTCTTCCTCATGAGTGATTTCTTTTATCTGTTTCCTTGCCCTAATTTTCCTTTCACTTCCTCTTGCTCTTTAAGATCTTGTGCCTGTGGACTAAGGGTTACAGGACCAGAAGGGTGAGAAGATTGAAGAGCAAAAAAGGGATGAAAGAAAGGAGGACCGAGTGATAAGAAAAAAAAAAAGAAAGGTAGAGAAAGGAGAGGGGGTGGGGATAAGGAATATTGACAAAAAGAAGAGAGGCACAGAAAGAGGGAGACAGGGCAATATAGGTGTACAGTAGGGTACTTTGACACAACCTTAAAAAACCCCACCTTCTGGGGGTGCCCCAGTTGGGTGGTTCCCTTGAGGTCAGCAGCTCTTTGCTAACCTGATCAGACACAGTACCCGACCTCCACCAAGTAGAGAGGAAAGACAAAAATGCTATAAATCAAACCAAAACAAGCAAACAGAAAACTTTACGGGGATACAATGGGGTGAAAAACCAAATGATAGCGGTAGAAACACTAGCAAAAATGAAGTTGTAGTTATTAAAAAAGGCAGCAGTGGGAAATTATAATTAAACTAGAAAAATTGAGAAAGAAAAAGGGATCTGTATGGAAAAAATTGAAATTAAAAAACAAAAGAACATCAACAACGTCAAAATAAACAAACAAAAAAAAAAAGAAAAGAAAAAATACACAACCAAAAACAAAGCAGTTTGTATATGTTATTGAATATTGTCTGGGCAACACGTGGTCTTATGGGGTATGAGATGTTAGTCACAGTTCTGATACGACTGGAGGCAGCTGATTTCTCAAACCCCAGCATGTAGACACCCTAAATCTCTCTTCAGCCCACTTAAAAGGCACTTTGAACTTGTAAACTTGCTGAGCAGAAGCTTTCCCAGCTTTCTTGCTGGAATCACTGCTGAAGTGGCTATCCACTTACCCAGGGTGCAAAAACCGGTCTCACTCTGCCCCTGAGGGTTAGGGCTGCAAGGCGGCTCAGACCCCACCCTTAGGCTACTTGGTTGCTGGGTTACCAGCTCCCACCCGTTTCTAGCTCTGCGACCCTGAGGGCGGAGCTTGCCGGGGCAGATCACTGACAATGGATCCGTGTGACCCACCGCCAAACACTATTAGCTCCTCTGGCTCAGCGGCTCAGACTGGGGCCCTAGACAACGGCCAAGTTCTCCGCACTCCTGCTCAGGCCTTCCCCAAGGCAGTTCAACTCAGTGCCAAGTCCAAGGACATCAAAACAGTTCACAGGTAAGGCCTTTCTGGTTTGTAGTCTCGCTGCTACTGAACTTACAGTTGTGGGCGGGTTTAGACGGATTGAACACACGCGACCACTTGCCAGTTTTCCACTGTTTTAGTCCTCCTCTTGGGGTCCAGAAGTCTCTCGCTGACTCCCTATAGCCTCATAGGAGTGATGATAGGCAGTTCCCGCCAGCCAGAGATGCCTGGAGTCCTATCTCCCCCAACTCACGGTGCCCAGATGCAAGGAAGCTGTTACTCGGTTGCCATCTTGCTCCGCCTCCCTGTCTCCAAATTCTTTTCTTTCTCTGCATTAGGGTCCTCGCCTGGAAACATTCTGCAAACCATTTACCCTACTCTTAACTCTGAGCCTTTCTCCAATACAATCAAGTCAAAAATATTCTAAATCAAAATCTTACGAATTCTGAAAATGCAGTTAATTGGAAGTGTTTATGTTACTTTCACTGTCATAATGTTTCATTTATATTATTGTTGTGATAGCAATTGTTTATATTTGTCATTGTTTTTCAAATACCTTCTCCAAGTTTGCTGTATTGCCATGAACTACTCCTTGTTATATTTAAAAATGAAACTCCTTTATTTAGGCATGCATCTCTTCAAGAAAACCCAATGCAGGAAATTAAAATTAAATACATTTTGGAGTGATTATTTCCTTTACAAAGTGTATTCACTTTAATGAAACTGTTTCTTTAAATATCTAGCTTATTTATTCATTTAACAACTATTGAGCACTATGATGTGTCGGACACTGTTCTTTTGCTAGAAACGGTATAGGATGATGGGAAAAAAGGTTCTTGCCATTTTTTAACATAGAACATACTATGCAATCTTATATGAATTTAAAATGGAACCCATTTAAAGAGAAATTACTTCAAAAATACAGAGGTGTATAGATTGAATACATCAAGACACATACAGTAGAAAAAACCTTAGGCCACAAATTCAATTTTGCAAATATTTGACTATATTTTGTTTTGATTTTTCAGCTTAACCCCTAATTCCACTTGAATAGCAGGACTTTAACCTTGTCAATTCATAGGTTCCCATGCTCCCCTAACCTTCTAAGGACTGGGTCTCAGAGTGGGGACCTCTGTAATGCTAGAGGGCATGTGAGAAGGTGGAATTGTATCCATGCAGGTCACCACTGAGATGCTTTTTTTTTTTTTTTTTTTATTTGTCTGCATGGCCCTTTCAGGACCACCAAAAGCCAGATCACACTAGATCACAGTTTCAGAATGCAGAAGTATTTCTATTGTTGTCTTGCCACATGAGTCAGAAATTTCTATAAAGCTGCCTATGGCCCATGTACCTAAAAGCCCACGCACTCTTTCCCTATCTGGGTCTTTTTGCTGCCACCCTGGGACTCTGCCCAGAAGCAAAGAGACTTTTGTTTTCTTTTGGGCCAGGTTTCTACTCTGTGGTATTCCTCTCCTTTCTCTTCCCCTCCCCAAACACACACACACTTTCACACATTAGGCAATGAAAATAGGATCTCCTTGAAATGGAGAAACTATCTTGAAGGAGAAAAATTCAGCTAATACTGCAAAACCATCATGCCATGTACATTGTCCATATGCATATAGTACCTATGACAAAGTTTTTGTGAACCAAAATGCTTCCAGGACACCAAAAAGTGAGTTGCATAACCTGAAACATAAAAAGGGATAAGTAATAAACACACATCTCTGTATCTCTCTTTCACTTCGCCTCTGCTTTAAAATAATATTCACAAAAATTTCATCATGAAGAACTACAGACATTCCTGAAGAACCCTAGAATAAAGTACATCTTAAAAGAGCAAGAGATCAAAACAACATGAAAAGTTCCCTCCTCCCCAAAATGAATTTTAAATAAAATCATAAAAGTTAAAAACACAAATATTAAAACAAAAGACAAAACCAAACAACAATCCAGAAGACAAAACTGTTTCTAAATGCTGCTCTATGTGAGTGCGAGTTACAATGTCACCTCTTCCCATGGGCTCCCACCAGCTTTTTTTTTTTTTTTCATGCAACCAAAGGGCCTATGTAAGGCCTTTATGCGATTCTAAATATATTCAAAACTCTGAAGCAAAACCTTTCTAAAAATGGTTTCAACCCCAGAAAAAAAGTACAGCAGATTTTTTTTTTAAGCTCTCCAGCCACAGTGCTATAATAGACTGTGACCCTGACCAATGCCCAGGCTGAGAACTGGGTGGTACTAGACTCTAAGGCCAGGGTAAGCTCTTGGTGGTCTGTGTGTAAAATCAAAATCTGATCTACTTTATCCTGGACTCTGAGGTCTCAGTCACTGAGTCTTAAATTCCTCATAGCAGACCCTAACACCACTGATCTACTTCAATCAAGCAAAATGAAACTGACTGAACATTCTGTATAAAACCACATTTAATCAGCTGAGAATAAGCCAAACAGTATTATTATAGTTGCACTAGAAGATTGTTACTAAACATGAGGTTCAAGGCAAGAAGATTCAATTCCACAGAATGGCAAATGTGGTGGGGTACAGACCTAGGGCTTTCTGGGACTGAGTGAACCTTGACCACTGCAGATGTCAGACTCCCAACAGAACATTTCAGCTTTTTGTCCTGTAAAATGAAAAATTATGCATGACAGTTAAATATCCATTTTGTAATCATTAAGAAACTCCTAATGATTTTAAAGCTCTGCTCCTTGTAAGTCTGATTTCTTGGTAAACTGAAACTGGGACAAAATGGCTTTTCTCAAATGGCCCAGTTTCCTCCTCCAGTTAGAAGAGGATCATGTCTAATGTGCTTTGGGTGGACCCCTCGCCTTTAGGAGGTAATCCTAAAGGATGCACTTGGTCTTGCTGGTGTGGGTCCCGGAATCCTTCACGCTGCCCTGAGGTGATCCTGACAGGCAGTCCATGCCAACACCTCTGGCTAGGCTCTAAGGATCTGTGTAATCACATGCTGGTGGTGGGAAGGTGGGGTGTCAGTTCACAGAAGGCTTTTCCATTGTTTTCCCTTCATTAGCCCCTACGTGTCTAACCGCTGCTGGTAGTACTTGGGGGGGTCTTCGCATCTTTAATCCTAACCCCAGGCATTTGTTTGGACAAAGGAGTACAGGTCTGAAAGAGGCAGCAAGGGTTACTGTCACCTCACTCACTTTCCCCTGTTGTCATTGAAAGGGCATTTCCCGTCTCCCCACCAACAGGCCTCTCCATTCTTCAGTATCTCTTAGGAAGTCACTGACTTCTATGCATTTAGAACCTTTACATTTCTGCACCCACAAAAAGAAGAAAAGAAAGGGAAATTCCTATTATAATATTCATTTAGCACTTCAGATGTGCCACACACTGTGCTTAGGGGCTGTGCTTAGCTCTTTTATTCCTCACATCACTACAGAATGTGATAGTGAGGAATAGTGAGTATCCAATTTCAATTTCACAGAGAAGAAAAATTAGGTTTCCGGAAAGATTGGGTGACTTCTCCAAGGTCATATGGCTCACTGGTGGTCGTCTATGACTTGGGCCTGGAATTGGGGCCCCAGAGTCCTTTTCCCAATGAATGACACACCTGCTGCTGACTCCTCTTTTTAGGAAATGAAGAGGAAAGGGAGAGGATCCTAGAAGGTGCGACCACCAGGGACATTTGCTGGCTCTCTTCCTTTTCTTTTTTATCATTTGGTTTAAGCCCACAATCACTGAGCTCTTTTTGAGACACCACGTTAGCCTCTTGGGATACAGACAATATAATGTACCCTATTCTGCCTCCTCTCTCTCCTTTACTCCTCCCCCCTCTCCTTTCTCCATCTTCCTCTCTTCCCCTAAAAAAAAAGAAAGAAAAAAGACAAAAAAGGAGGGAGTAAAGATAATGTAACTTATTTGTCCATATATGAATATAGGATGCTTTAGTTATCTTTTTACACTTTACAGAAATGAGGCAAAGTCTGGCTAACATAGAGTAGAACACCTTTAAAAATAATAAAATCATATGCTCCTAATTATAGTCTAAAAAACAATTATTCATCCAAATTAAATGGTTTCTTCAGGGCTGCCATCACTATTGTTTTCTTTTTTTAGATTTGTTTTTAAGGAGGACTAATACACATACAGCAAATGCATAGATAATAATTGCAACTTTGAGGCATTTTAACAAATTGTACACATCTTCCATGACTACCTTTTAACATAAAATAAATTTCAAACTCACATAATTTAGGACGTCCTCATTAATTTTTTTATCCCATTTGTTGAGTAACTACTGTGTGCCAGGCTCTTTTCAAGGAGACAGACCAGTGAATAAAACAGATGTTACTGCCATCACAGTGCTAACAGTATTCTAGACAATAAGGAAATAAGTAAATTCAAAATATGTCTGGAGACGACAAGCACAATGAAGAACAACGAAGGGAACCGAGTTTTACAGGGTCAGAGAGATTGTGCTATTTTAGTAGGATATTCAGAAAAGGCCTCACTGGTGAGGAGACATTTGAGCAAAGGTCTGGAGGCCATAAGGCATGCAGATGTCTTGAGGATAAGAGTTTCATGCAGAGGGAACAGCCAATAGAAAGGCTCTGCATTTCATGTTTTCTATGTATAAGGCTTGGCAAGAAGGCCAGTGTGGATGAAGGAGAGTTAAAGGACCCACAGGCAGCTGGTGGAAGAGCCTGTGCAGCCTGGCAGGCCATAACAGGAACGTGTGATTTTATTCTGGGTGAGATGGGAAGCCTTTAAATGGTATTAAGGGGATATGTGACATCATCTAACCTACTTTTTACGAGGATCTCTCTGGGTAGTGTGTGGCGAATTAAATGAAAGAGAACAGGGAGAAGGCAGGAAGCTGTAGAAATAATCCCCAAGAAAGATGATGTTTGTTGGGACCTGTGCGGCAGCAGGTGATGGAAAGTAGCTGAACTGTAAGCAGATTTTAAAGGAAAGGTCAACATGATTTGATAATGGATGAGAAATGATGTAAGAGAACCTTCAAGGTCATCCCAGCAGCTTTTGGGCGCAATCATTATACACGTAAACCCAATTAAAAATGGCTTAAACAGAATATTTAGTAGCTTAAATAAGGTAAGGGATCATTCTTTCCATCTTTCTATTTAACTATCCGCATGTCTATTCGTTTCTCACCTGATCAGAGATGAACTAGTAGGTCTAAGAGCTCTATCTTCACTCATCAACCTCCAGAGGAGAGAAAGCCTTCCATATTCTTGAAAATCTCTATCAGTGACAATACCTTTCCCAGAAGCCCATGTCAGATTCCTCTCACGTTTCATTTGCCAGAATTGGGTTACATTTCCACCCTGAAGCCAATCATTAGCAAAGGAAATACAATGACTGGCTTAATCAAAAGGGATGCTTTACCCAAATCATGTGGGAAAGATGGTTAAACAGGAATTTAGAAAAGAGAAAAATAGAATGAGCTGTTATCACACAGGAAAGAGAGGCAAGTTCACAGGGTAGTTTGTGGAGAGTTGGAGGGGCCTGTGGTAAGAATGGCCAGAATAACAAACACACAAAAATCAGGTGCTTGGAGAAAAGTGAGGGTACTGTTGTAGAGAGGAGGGTATTAGAGAACATTGTTAAATTATACTGGGATGTGGCTATTTATTTTGGAAGCTTTCGAAAAATAGGTAGACTTGGTTCAAAACTTTTGAGGGAAGTGATATCTTGCTTTAAAGAAGATAAACATAATAGAGAAAGAAATGCAACAGAAATGATGATGCATGGTCTGAGTGTGAGAGGAAGAATTAACAGTGTTTCAGAAGGAAAGATTAGAACACATAAAATCTGACTTTCAATTAAGAGTTAGAAAGACACATAGTATATGGTAAGGAATTCAGGCTCAGACAGGGATCAAACAGAGTTGGATTAGAACCTCTGCACACCTCTTCCTACCTGTATGATTTTTAGAAAATAATTTGTACTCTCTGCTCTGGTTTTCTCTTCTGTAATATAATCTAGACCATGGAATCATTGGAAGGATTAAGTGAGAAAATGAGTACACAGCAGTACTTAATACAATGTTTGGGAGATAATATATAACCAGTAATTAATCATTATTTTAATAAATACATTATTTTATTATTAATCAGCAACAAAATTCTGGACAAACCATTAATTCAAAGCACTAGGAGTTCACAAACTTCTAGAAAATGGTCACTGTAAACTAATGTGGGTTTTTTCATCCCTGCTTTTTCTTGGAATGAGTTTCCTTTGTTTTTTTGATCGAGTGACTTAAATTATAGATTCTATTCAATCCAATGTATTTTCAACTTTAAATTCTAAACACATATAGAATTAAAATCAAGATTTCTGCCCTCTCCCACTTAAAAATAAAAATCATTAGCATACTTGTACTTCACTTTGCTCCCTCCCTCTCTTTTCTATCAAGTATATTGATCTGACCTGAATACAGATTGCCCCCTGTATCCAGGGGTTCCACAGGAGCAGATTCAATCAATTGTGGTTCTAAAATATTTGAAAAAGTTAAAAATAAAAAATAACAACACAACTAAAAAATGCAGTGTAACAATCACTTACATAGCATTTACATTGTATTAAGTATTACAAGTAAACTAGAGATGATTTAAAGTGTACAGGAGGATGTGCATAGGTCATATGCAAATGCAGTACTATGCATCTGAGGATTTGGGTATTTGTGAGAGTTATTGGAACCAATCCCACCAGAGGGATTGACTGTATCTTATTCCAGATATTTAAGTGTTCAAATCCCCTCTTGTTTACACTTGATAATGGCCATTTACTAATTTCTTTATTCACATTGCTTCTTATATCCCAATCATTCTTACTACTCTTTTTTTCTTCTTCCTAGAGAACATGTCCTGGTAACTATTTGAGGAAGATTCTGGGAGTGAGACTCTGAATCTTTGCATGTCTGGAAATGTCATTATTCCCACTTCGTTTAGGTATAATAGAATTCTGTGGTCAATGTCATTTTCCCTCAAATCCATTTAAAAACTATTCTTATTTGTGTGCCATTGCATACATATTTTTCTTTTGTACACATATGTGTGTACATGTACACACAAAAATAATATGTGTCGTATTGAATTTGTAGTAAAATTTAAAATAATAAAAAATATCAAGAATAAATACTAAATTATGAATAAAACAGACGCCCTTATAAGCAGGACACACCTTGAAAAGTGTAATATTACCTACAATGTTAAAGCAGTCTAGGCGTGCCTCGCTCCTCATCTCATTCCCTTCTCACAGTCACCACTCCCACAAATAGTCCGGAAATTTTTCATTTGTGTTTACTGTTGCAATACATTTTCCTTCTTCCTTCCCTCCCTTCCTCCCTTTCTTTTTCTTCCAACAGACTCTCATTGTGTCACCCAAGCTATAATACAGGAGTACAGTGGCCCAATCATAGCTCACTGTAGCCTCAAAGTCCTGGGCCAAAGTGATCCTCCCTCCTCAGCCTCTCCAGTATCTGGTCCTACAGGAAGCACCAGCATACCCAGCTATTTTTTTTTTTCTTATTTTTTGGAGACTGAGATCTCACTATGTTGCCCAGGTTGGTCACAAACTCCTAGCCTCAAATGATCATCCCTTGCACTTTGTTCATAGTGTTACCATAAATGTATACATCTCTAAACAATCTACAATAGAACCTCTGTAAGTTGATCACCCAAGGGGCTATAACAAACCGGTCAACATACAAAGGCGTTCAATATAAAGTACTAGGCTTACTTCACTGATAAATACATGTTGCACATGTCCAGTCTATGAAAATTAGATCGACTTAAGGAGGTGGTCAATTTAGGAAAGTGGTCAACTATGGAGGTTCTATTGTATTTAATTTTATCTGGTTTTAGACTTTATAAAAATGCCCTATATATTTTTCCATCACTGTTTTTTTACAGTTACGTTTTTGTAAAAGACATGCAGTTCATTCAATCAAGTGCTTCATTCTGTAATAGATACTGCTGTATGAATAGGCCTCAATTTACATATTCTTTCTATTCTGGGGCATTCATGTTGTCCCTCCCTCCCTTCCTTCCCTTTTTTTCTTTCTTTTTTAAGAGACAGGGCCTTGCCCTGTCACGTAGGCTGGAGTGGAGAGCAGTATATATTTTGTGTTTCGGTGTTAATAAAATTGGCTTTTCTTTTGGCAGGTTTTGGTCGGGGCCGGCCTTGAACACACCACCTCCGGCATATGGGGCCGGTGCCCTACTCCTTTGAACCACAGGCGCCACTTCTTTTTTTTTTGCCTTTTTCATTCTTTCCTTGTCTGGTTTTTGTAACAAGTTTATACCAGTTTTATAAAATGTTTCATTGCTATCTTTCACCCAGTGTTGTTGATGAGAAATCTGGCATCAGTCTTCTAGTCTCTCCTTAAGACTTTTCTCTTTGGGCCCTTCCACCGCAGCAGCCATCAGAATTTCCAGCTGCTGTTCACAGCCACGGCTCTGCGCTACCCAATGGCCATGGGTCTCAACAAGGGCCACAAGGTGACCAAGAACGTGAGCAAACCGAAGCACAGCCACCGCCCCGGGCGCCTCGCCAAACACGCGAAGTTCGTCCGGTACGTGATTGGAGACGTGCGGGGCAAAGCGGTGTGCTGTGGACTTGCTCAAGGTCTCCAGGGACAAACGGGCCCTCAAGTTCATCAAGAAAAGCGTGGGCCTGGCTGCCGGGAGGAAAGCAGCTGCCAAGAAGGACTGAACCACTCTCCCCTCTGTGCCCAGTAAAACTTTGATAGATCAACAAACAAAAAAGATTTTCTCTTTGGAATTTGTTAGGATTTTCACTTATTTCTTGATGCTCTAAAATTTTGTTATCCTATGTTTCTTTTTTTTTTTAATTTTTTTATTAAATCATAACTGTATACAATGATATGATTATGGGGCATCATACACTCACTTCATAAACCATTTGACACATTTTTATCACAGTGGTTAACATAGCCTTTCCGGCGTTATCTCAGTTACTGTGCCAAAACATTTACATTCTACATTTACCAAGTTTCGCAAATACCCCTGTAATATGCACCACAGGTGTGATCCCACCGATTCCCCTCCCTCTACCCACCCCCCCCTTTCCCACTTCCCCCTATTGTTAAGTTGTAGCTGGGTTATAGCTTTCATGTGAGAGTCCCAAATTAGTTTCATAGTAGGGCTGTGTACATTGGGTATTTTTTCTTCCATTCTTGGGATACTTTACTAAGAAGAATATGTTCCAGCTCCATCCATGTAAACATGAAAGAGGTAAAGTCTCCATCTTTCTTTAAGGCTGCATAGTATTCCATGGTATACATATACCACAATTTATTAATCCATTCGTGGATCGATGGGCACTTGGGCTTTTTCCATGACTTAGCTATTATGAATTGGGCTGCAATAAACATTCTGGTACAAATATCTTTGTTATGTTGTGATTTTTGGTCTTCTGGGTATATGCCCAGCAGAGGAATTACAGGATTGAATGGCAGATCTATTTTTAGATCTCTGAGTGTTCTCCATATATCTTTCCAAAAGGAATGTATTAATTTGCATTCCCACCAGCAGTGCAGAAGTGTTCCCTTTTCTCCACATCCACGCCAACATCTCTGGTCTTGAGATTTTGTGATATAGGCTAGTCTCATTGGAGTTAGATGATATCTCAAAGTAGTTTTGATTTGCATTTCTCTGATGATTAAAGATGATGAGCATTTTTTCATATGTCTGAAGGCCGTGCGCCTGTCTTCTTCAGAGAAGTTTCTCTTCAAATCCCTTGCCCAGCCTGCGATGGGATCCCTTGTTTTTTTCTTGCTGATGCGTTTGAGTTCTCTGTGGATTCTGGTTATTAAACCTTTGTCAGAGTTATACCCTGCAAATATCTTCTCCCATTCTGAGGGCTGTCTGCTTGCTCTGCTTACTGTGTTCTTAGCTGCGCAGAAGCTTTTTAGTTTGATCAAGTCCCAGTAGTGTATTTTTGAAGCTGCTTCAATTGCCCGGGGGGTTCTCCTCATGAAATACTCACCCAGACCAATTTCTTCAAGGGTTTTCCCTGCATTCTCCTCTAGTATTTTTATAGTTTCATGTCTTAAGTTTAAATCTTTAATCCAGTGAGAGTCTATCTTAGTTAATGGTGAAAGGTGTGGGTCCAATTTCAGTCTTCTGCAGGTTGCCAGCCAGTTCACCCAGCACCATTTGTTAAATAGGGAATCTTTTCCCCACTGAATGTTTTTAATTGGCTTGTCAAAAATCAAATAGCGGTAAGTAGCTGGATTCATCTCTTGGTTCTCTATTCTATTCCAGATATCTACTTCTCTGTTTTTGTGCCAATACCATGCTGTTTTGATCACTATCGATTTGTAGTAAAGTCTGAGGTCTGGTAGTGTGATTCCTCCTGTTTTGTTTTTATTTCTGAGTAATGTCTTGGCTATTCGAGGTTTTTTCTGATTCCATATAAAACGAAGTAATGTTTTTTCAAGATCTTTAAAATATGACAGTGGAGCTTTAATAGGGAGTGCGTTGAAATTATATATTGCTTTGTGTAGTATGGACATTTTGATAATGTTGATTCTTCCTAGCCATGAGCATGGTATGTTTTTCCATTTGTTAACATTTTCAGCTATTTCTTTTCTTAGAGTTTCATAGTTCTCTTTATAGAGATCTTTCACGTCTTTTGTTAGGTAAATTCCCAAATATTTCATCTTCTTTGGCACTACTGTGAATGGGATAGAGTCCTTAACTGCTTTTTCAATTTGACTGTTGTTGGTGTATATAAAGGCTACCGATTTATGAATGTTGATTTTGTAACCTGAGACGCTGCTGTATTCCTTGATCACTTCTAGGAGTTTTGTAGTAGAGTCCCTAGTGTTTTCCAGATACACAATCATATCATCTGCGAAGAGCGAGAGTTTGATCTCTTCTGACCCTATATGGATACCCTTGATGGCCTTTTCTTCCCTAATTGCGGTGGCTAAAACTTCCATTACAATGTTGAAAAGCAATGGAGACAATGGGCAGCCTTGTCTGGTTCCTGATCTGAGTGGAAATGATTCCAATTTAACTCCATTCAATATGATATTGGCTGTGGGTTTGCTGTAGATAGCCTCTATCAGTTTAAGAAAAGTCCCTTCTAGACCAATTTTCTTGAGTGTTCTGATCATGAAGGGATGCTGGATATTATCAAAAGCTTTTTCTGCATCAATTGAGAGAATCATATGGTCTTTGTTTTTTAATTTGTTTATGTGCTGAATTACATTTATAGATTTACGTATATTGAACCAGCCTTGAGACCCTGGGATAAAACCAACTTGGTCATGATGTATAATTTGTTTGATGTGTTGTTGGATTCTGTTTGTTAGGATCTTGTTGAATATTTTTGCATCTATATTCATTAGTGATATTGGTCTATAATTTTCTTTTCTTGTTGGGTCTTTTCCTGGTTTGGGGATCAGGGTAATATTTGCTTCATAGAACGTGTTGGGTAGTCTTCCTTCTTTTTCTACATTTTGGAACAGGTTGAGTAATATAGGTACTAATTCCTCTTTAAAGGTTTGGTAGAATTCAGACGTGAAACCATCTGGTCCCGGGCTTTTCTTTTTAGGGAGGTTTTGTATAGTTGATGCTATTTCTGAACTTGATATGGGTCTGTTCAACATTTCCACTTGATTCTGGTTAAGTCTTGGAAGGTGGCGTGCTTCCAAGTATCGGTCTATTTCCTTCAGATTTTCATATTTCTGAGAATAAAGTTTCTTGTAATATTCATTAAGGATTTTTTGGATTTCTGATGAGTCTGTTGTTATTTCGTCTTTGTTGTTTCTGATTGATGATATTAGAGATTTTACTCTTTTTTTCCTGATTAGGTTGGCCAGAGGTTTATCTATTTTATTGAGCTTTTCAAAAAACCAGCTTTTTGATTTATTGATCTGTTGTATTATTCTTTTGTTTTCAATTTCATTTAATTCTGCTCTAATTTTGGTTATTTCTTTTCTTCTACTGGGTTTGGGGTTGGAATGTTCTTCCTTTTCCAGTTGCGTGAGATGTCCCATTAAGTTGTTAACTTCCTCTCTTTCCGTTCTCTTGAGGAAGGCTTGCAGTGCTATAAATTTCCCTCTTAGAACTGCCTTTGCAGTGTCCCAGAGGTTCTGATAGCTTGTGTCTTCATTGTCGTTTTGTTCCAAAAAATTGGTGATTTCTTTCTTAATCTCATCTCCGACCCAGCTATCATTCAGCATAAGGTTATTTAACTTCCATGTTTTTGTATGGGTATGCAGATTCCTGTTGTTACTCAATTCAAGTTTTATTCCATGATGGTCCGAGAAGGTGCATGGAATAATTTCTATTCCTTTAAATTTACTGAGGTTAGACTTGTGACCTAAAATGTGATCAATTTTGGAGTAAGTTCCGTGGGCTGATGAGAAGTATGTGTATTCAGTTTTGTTGGGATGAAATGTTCTGTAGATGTCTGCTAAATCTAAATATTGGATGGTTAGGTTTAAATCTAAGATTTCTTTGCTCAGCTTCTTTCTGGAGGATCGATCCAACACTGCCAAGGGAGTGTTGAAATCTCCAACGATTATGGAGCTGGAGGAAATCAAGTTACTCATGTCTGTTAGAGTTTCTCTTATAAATTGAGGTGCATTCTGGTTGGGTGCATAGATATTAATAATTGAGATCTCGTCATATTGAGTATTACCCTTAACAAATATGAAGTGACCATTCTTGTCCTTCCTTACTTTTGATGGTTTAAAGCCTACTGTATCTGCAAATAAAATTGCAACACCTGCTTTTTTCTGATTACCATTTGCCTGAAATATGGATGACCATCCTTTCACCCTGAGTCTGTATTTGTCTTTTAAGTTGAGATGTGACTCTTGTATGCAACAAATATCTGGCTTGAGTTTTTGAATCCAGTCAGCTAACCTATGCCTCTTTAGAGGACAGTTTAAGCCATTCACATTGATGGAGAGTATTGATAAGTCTGGTGGAATTTTGGGTATCGAGTTTTTCAAAGGTCCAGTGGACATTTTTAATCCTTTCGCCAGTGTGGAAGTTGGAGTTTGATCCGAAGTTTCTGAGTGAGTTTACTTTTGTGGTATAGGATTGGGTTGGTCATTGTGGAGGATAGGTCTGAGAACATCCTGAAGAGCTGGTTTACTTATGGCAAATTTTTTCAACATATGAATGTCATTGAAGTATTTAATTTCTCCATCATAGATGAAACTCAGTTTAGCTGGATACAAGATCCTGGGTTGAAAGTTTTTTTGCTTTAGGAGATTAAAAGTTGATGACCAGCCTCTTCTGGCTTGAAAAGTTTCAGCAGAGAGATCTGCAGTTATTCTAATATTCTTACCTTTGTACGTTATAGTTTTCTTTCGCCGGGCTGCTTTGAGAATCTTCTCTTTCATGTTAACTTTAGTGAAGCTAATTATGATATGTCTGGGAGATGGCTTATTGGGGTTGAATCGTGCTGGGGTTCTGAAGCTGTCTGCTATCTGAATTTCAGATTCTCTAGGCATGTCTGGAAAATTTTCTTTCATAATTTCATGTAGAAGGGCCTCTGTGTCCTTGGCAGCCACTTCATCATTCTCCGAAATTCCTATAACCCTTATGTTGTTTTTTTTCGAATTATCTGAGAGCTCTCTGAGTGAGTGATCCGTTTTTGCTCTCCATTTCTCTTCCTCTTTGAGAGATTGGGAGCGTTCGAAGACTTTATCTTCAATGTCAGAAATCCTTTCTTCTGCTTGCTCCATTCTGTTACTGAGGGATTCTACTGTATTTTTCATATCTTTGAGGGCTGTAAGTTCTTGTTTCAGTGTGTCTAAGTCTTTGGTAGTTTTGTCTTTAAATTCGTTAAATTCTTGAGACAATTTTTGAATTTCTCCTCGAATTCCTAATTCCATTTTATTAATCTTGTCTACAAACCAAATTCTGAATTCGACTTCTGACATCTCAGCCAGTTGTTTATGAATGGGATCTTCAATCACATCTGCCGTATCTTTTCTTGGGGGGGTTGATCTATTCTGGTTATTCATGTTACCAGAGTTTTTCCGCTGATTCCACCCCATGGTTTACTCCCTTTGGTTTTTCCCCTAGGGTTTTATCGAGGGCCCGTACAGTGTTGTGGCCTGAGAAACTGGGGCCCTGTCTGGTGTGGTGGAGCAAAGTGGTTCTGTCTTGTTTTCAGCTGGTTTCTGTTCGATCCTATTGCAACTTCTACTCTGGCTTGAAGTCTCAGCTGTGTGGAAAAATCAGCAATTAAGTCACCCCGCCTGCCTACCTCTGGCCCCAGTTGGAAAAGGAGAATCAAACCTTCCTACAATCGCACACCCAGGGCACCGCCTGAAGAGTCCTCAGTCTATTAGCCCAGTTCAAAAGGTCCGAATCAACTGTCTCAATCGGCACTTATCTCGGGTGGAAGGGTTCAAAAGGTCTCTGGGAACTGGATCACAGGGGCCTGGTGACTCCTCTGACACGGCTCACCCCAGTGCAGCGTGGAGTCAGGAGGAGCCACCCAGCAAACAGAGCAGTCTGGGAAGGTTGACGTCTCCTTCCCCACTTTGCCCCTCCGTCGGACCCAGTCACTGGTATCTCTGCAGATGGCTAACCCAGTTGCCTGCAGTGAACAGACACTCCAGGGGTTTGCACCTGCCTGAATCGCAAGGAAGTCTGCCAGGCCCCCGCAGACTGCCGCTATCTAGCAGGGGGATATGGGGCCTGACATCTTTGAGTGTTTGATGCAGGTGATGGGAAGGAGGTGTTCACTCAGGCTTAGCCCCGTCCCTGATGCATGCTGCTAACAGAACAGAACAGAACAGACAACTTTGTGAGTTTCTGTCTCTGTTCCTGTCATCGCCTACAGGAGACGGGCTGTTTTGAGTTCAAACGTCTTTGCTGCTGGAGAATTGCGTCTGAACACCTCTCTGGGTCGGCCCCGCCCTGGAGGCTTCCGGGTTTGTGAGCCGTGTCACCCGGTGGCCTCCTCTGGTTGCCCAGGGAGACAGGGGGTGTGGCCTCAGAATATCCAGAAGTGAGCGTTCTGCCGTTAAAGAAAAAACGGCTGTTGATCTACCTCCAGGGAACTGCTGCTCTGGTGTGGGCACTCAGGCTACCCTTTTCTCCTCTGTCCCGCGCCCCAGAGTCAGCACTGAGCGGCCGCAGTTTGTGCTGGGTCCACACCCCTTAAGAGATCCCCCAAGAATCAGAACTCTTGGGGGATGGGCCCCCAGACCCCGATTGGGAGTGGGGCTGGGGGAAGCTAGAGTTTCATTCAGTTTCACGCAATACTACGGTCCGGGGAGGGCTCCTGCACTGCACCACAGGGAAGTGTCGCCAAGGCTTGATTTCCCCTCAGCAGAGTGCCCGCTCCTCGCTCACGTGTCCCAGAGTCAGCGCTGACCTGACGCAGCTCAGGCACTGTGCACTCCCCTCGAGAAATTACCCAAGGAGCCGAACTCCTGGGGGATAGGCCCTCAGACCCCGAGTGAGAGTAGGGGTTCTCAGCTCTCAGCGGGGAGGCCAGAGTCTGATTCAGTCTTGGGCCCCGTATGCCCGGGGAGGGTTGCTGCACTACACCGCAGGGAAGTGCCGCGAGGCGTGACTCCCCCTCAGCCCGGTGCCCTCTCCTCACTCGGCGCGCCTCAGAGTCAATGCTGACCAGTCGCAACTCGGGGACTGTCCACTCCCCTTGAGAAATCACCCAAGGATCCGAAGTCCTGGGGGACAGGCCTCCAGACCTCAGTGGGCGGGAGGGGAGCGCCGGGGATTCAGGGTTGCCGGCAAAGGATTCCCAAAGTTTTATTCAGCCCTATGTCCGGCAGGAGAACGCCACGGCACCCCAGTAGGGGAGGTAGGTCCAGTTTTTAGAAGGTCTCTCCCGTGGAGTGTAGTGGGAGGGCCTTTAATTTCTGCCCGCTTGTTCAATTGTGGGGCTCTAGAGCCGGTCTCATGGGGGAGGGGGACTCCCGTCCGCTTGGTGGTGGATTTTGTACCTTTTGTTTGCGTCCTTGTGATCACAACTTGCCTCAGTGGTGTTGATGTGCGTTCTTCAGCCTTTTCTCTTGGTGAGGCTCAAGTCCACCAGGATACTTACTAAATTCCTGTCCCTTAACTCTCCTTCTGGACGGGAGCCTTTGTTGAAAGCTGGCTTCAGTCCGCCATCTTGTCTCTCCCCCCCCCCCGTTATCCTATGTTTCAATGAAGGTTTTTTTGTTCTTGGCCGTGGTGTTTTGTGTAGTTTGTAGCACTCAGTGGGTTCTTTTAGTTTGAGAACACAAATCTTGCTTCATCCCAAGAATTCTCTTGTGCTACCTCCCTCTCCTGCCCCTCTGTCCTAGGCCAAAGTTGGGATGTTTGGAGCTTGACTATAACATTAGGCACCCTATTACCAGGCACCCTTTCCATGTATAGATAACAACATCAGAAAGGGTTCTTAACTTTTTTTGTCTTCAGATTTAAGATCTTTTTATCCCTTTACTGCATCTGGGAGAATGTTGAGGCTTGATCTTAAGCTCATTAATTCATTCTTCAGTTGTATCTATTCTATTCAAGCTATCTATTATTATTTTCTAATTTAACAACCAGTCTTTAAAAGATATGTGATCTCTAATTAATTCTTTATAAATGTGGTTAGCCTTGGATCTTCCTGGCAATTTCAAACTGACAGAGAAAAAGTTGAATCAGCAAAAACTAAAACAAAACATGAGAAGGCAAGAAGGTGGGGGTGGGGGCAGGGAGAAGAAACAGCTAAAAATTATGGTAAGCAGCAAGCACAGAGTAAAATTGGAGGAGTGATCCTGAAGATAATCAGTAAATCACACTATAAATGTGACAGCTTATTAGAAGAAAGAGACTCTAAGACTGTATGAAATAAATTCAGCTACAAGTTATTTACAAGAGATATATTTATACAAAAATAATTCAGGGGGTTTGAAAATAAAGATATAAAATAGATATAGCAAAGTGTGGATGCTGAAAATTATACTTACCATTCATTGCTATTTCAACCTTGATTAAAATTAAGTTGACACCAGAGGCCACAAGTTTCAAATGGCAGTTTAGTCAGGAACCTTGAAACCAAAGAGACAATTTGCCATAGATACTATGAAAATGAATGCAAAGTGGTGAACTAGCATTACCTCCTGTAACAGGAATACATGTAAAAAATGAAAATGTTTACAAAACATTTATATTAAGAACACTAAGAAAATAAACATAAGTTAAGTCCAGGATCCTTTCTTGTCAGATTTATGCTTATTGTATATCTTGCCAACCTAAAATTGAGTTTCTAAGTTTATTTACAACAAAGGGCAAAGAGCTTTCTGACAGTGTTATTTTAATCATCCCAAAGATGGTTGACCTGTGACCTTGAGAACATGAGACCTAGTGCAGTTTGCTATAGAAACAGATTTTTTAGAATGTTTGTCATAGAAAACCAACCAGGCTTGCTCACTGCGAATTTTCTGGTTTAAGAATATATTTTAGTCACCAATAAATAAACTGGGATAAGTAATCTACTACTGGTACCTCATTATTGCTGTTAGAACTAAGCCAACGTGAGCATAACAACAATGAAGACACAAGCTACCAAAACCTGTGGGATACTGCAAAAGCAGTTTTGAGAGGAAAATTTATCGCTTTAGATGCCTACATTCGAAAAACAGAAAGAGAGCACATCAACAATCTCACAAGCTATCTTCTAGAATTGGAAAAAGAAGAACAATCTAAGCCTAAACTCAGTAGAAGAAAACAAATATCCAAAATCAAATCAGAGATCAATGAAATTGAAAACAAAAGAATCATTCAGAAAATTAATGAATTAAGGAGTTGGTTTTTTGAAAAAATAAATAAAATAGATAAACCATTGGTCAGACTAACTAGAAATAGAAAAGTAAAATCTCTAGTAACCTCAATCAGAAATGATAAAGAGGAAATAACAACTGATCCCACAGAGATACAAGAGATCACCTCTGAATACTACCAGAAACTCTATGCCCAGAAATTTGACAATGTGAAGGAAATGGATCAATATTTGGAATCACACCCTCTCCCTAGACTTAGCCAGGAAGGAATAGACCTCCTGAACAGACCAATTTCAAGCACTGAGATTAAAGAAACAATAAAAATCTTCCAACCAAAAAATGCCCTGGTCCAGATGGCTTCATTCCAGAATTGTATCAAACCTTCAAGGAAGAGCTTATTCCTGTACTGCAGAAATTATTCCAAAAAATTGAGGAAGAAGGAGTCTTCCCCAACACATTCTATGAAGCAAACATCACCCTGATACCAAAACCAGGAAAAGACCCAAACAAAAAGGAGAATTTCAGACCAATCTCACTCATGAACATAGATGCAAAAATTCTCAACAAAATCCTAGCCAATAGATTACAGCTTATCATCAAAAAAGTCATTCATCATGATCAAGTAGGCTTCATCCCAGGGATGCAAGGCTGGTTTAACATACGCAAGTCCATAAATGTTATCCACCATATTAACAGAGGCAAAAATAAAGATCATATGATCCTCTCAATAGATGCAGAAAAAGCATTTGATAAAATGCAGCATCCTTTTCTAATTAGAACACTGAAGAGTATAGGCATAGGTGGCACATTTCTAAAACTGACCGAAGCTATCTATGACAAACCCACAGCTAATATTTTACTGAATGGAGTAAAACTGAAAGCTTTTCCTCTTAGAACTGGAACCAGACAAGGTTGTCCTCTGTCACCTTTACTATTCAATGTAGTGCTGGAAGTTCTAGCCAATAGAATTAGGCAAGACAAGGAAATAAAGGGATTCCAATGGGAGCAGAGGAGGTCAAACTCTCCCTCTTTGCTGATGACATGATCTTATACTTAGAGAACCCCAAAGACTCAACCACAAGAAGTCATCCAACTTCTAGTCTTCCATCCTAGAAGTCATCAAAAAATACAGTAATGTTTCAGGATATAAAATCAATGTCCACAAGTCAGTAGCCTTTGTATACACCAATAACAGTCAAGATGAGAAGCTAATTAAGGACACAACTCCCTTCACCATAGTTTCAAAGAAAATGAAATACCTAGGAATATACCTAACGAAGGAGGTGAAGGACCTCTATAAAGAAAACTATGAAATCCTCAGAAAGGAAATAGCAGAGGATATTAACAAATGGAAGAACATACCATGCTCATGGATGGGAAGAATCAACATTGTTAAAATGTCTATACTTCCCAAAGCAATCTACCTATTCAATGCCATTCCTATCAAAATACCAACATCGTACTTTCAAGATTTGGAAAAAATGATTCTGCATTTTATGGAACCGGAAAAAAACCCATATAGCTAAGGCACTTCTTAGTAATAAAAATAAAGCTGGGGGCATCAGCATACCAGATTTTAGTCTGTACTACAAAGCCATAGTGGTCAAGACATCATGGTACTGGCACAAAAATAGAGACATAGACACTTGGAATCGAATTGAAAACCAAGAAATGAAACTAACATCTTACAACCACCTAATCTTCGATAAACCAAACAAGAACATACCTTGGGAGAAAGACTCCCTATTCAATAAATGGTGTTGGGAGAACTGGATGTCTACATGTAAAAGACTGAAACTGGACCCACACCTTTCCCCACTCACAAAAATTGATTCAAGATGGATAAAGAGCTTAAATTTAAGGCATGAAACAATAAAAATCCTCCAAGAAAGCATAGGAAAAACACTGGAAGATATTGGCCTGGGGAAAGACTTCATGAAGAAGACTGCCATGGCAATTGCAACAACACCAAAAATAAACAAATGGGACTTCATTAAACTGAAAAGCTTCTGTACAGCTAAGGACACAATAACCAAAGCAAAGAGACAACCTATACAATGGGAAAGGATATTTGCATATTTTCAATCAGACAAAAGCTTGATAACTAGGATCTATAGAGAACTCAAATTAATCCACATGAAAAAAGCCAACAATCCCATATATCAGTGGGCAAGAGACATGAATAGAACCTTCTCTAAAGATGACAGACGAATGGCTAACAAAAATATGAAAAAATGTTCATCATCTCTATATATTAGAGAAATGCAAATCAAAACAACCCTGAGATATCATCTAACCCCAGTGAGAATGGCCCACATCACAAAATCTCAAAACTGCAGATGCTGGCGTGGATATGGAGAGAAGGGAACACTTTTACACTGCTGGTGGGACTGCAAACTAGTACAACCTTTCTGGAAGGAAGTATGGAGAAACCTCAAAGTACTCAAGCTAGACCTCCCATTTGATCCTGCAATCCCATTACTGGGCATCTACCCAGAAGGAAAGAAATCCTTTTATCATAAGGACACTTGTACTAGACTGTTTATTGCAGCTCAATTTACAATCGCCAAAATGTGGAAACAGCCTAAATGCCCACCAACCCAGGAATGGATTAACAAGCTGTGGTATATGTACACCATGGAATACTATTCAGCCATTAAAAAAAATGGAGACTTTACATCCTTCGTATTAACCTGGATGGACGTGGAAGACATTATTCTTAGTAAAGCATCACAAAAATGGAGAAGCATGAATCCTATGTACTCCATTTTGATATGAGGACAATTAATGACAAATAAGGTTATGGGGGGAAGGAAAAGCAGACAGAGGGATGGAGGGAGGGGGGTGGGGCCTTGGTGTGTGTCACACTTTATGGGGGCAAGACATGATTGCAAGAGGGACTTTGCCTAACAATTGCAATCAGTGTAACCTGACTTATTGTACCCTCAATGAATCCCCAACGATAAAAAAAAAAAGAACTAAGCCAACCATTGTGATAAAGTCTGTAAAGATTTTCTCAGGACTTATAATATAGATGAAGGCAGTCCTTTTTTTTCTTACAAGAAAATAAGTAACTGTTTTAAACAAGTAAAGGCATAATTTTATAAGTAAGTAAATAAATGATGCAGATTAATTTTAAAATATTTTATTATTTTTAAAAGTATAAATAGATAATATATATACAAGGTTCCACTTTTAATAACTGTATATGATGATGCATCAAGGTTTGTCTCAGGCTTCAGAATTTAGCCAACACTTGTGCTTTGGCTTTTGCACAGCCCTCAGTATCACGAAAGCTGAGAAACTAAACACCTACTTCAATGTCATTTATTATTCTCCCCTAGAAAGGTTACTAAAATTGATGTTCATAAAGCAAAAAAGCTGAAATAAGATGAAAAATGCAGAAGCAATTTGTTATCCTGAAAGCCAGTTTTGTTGTTCTAATGCTGGATTTCTAGACCCAATATTTAATGACTAGTCTTTTTCTGAAGTGAATGCATTAAGAATACAAAATATAAGAGAGGAAAACAGTCTGAAGTCTATATATAGACTTGGTGAGATTGCTTCATTCAAAGTGCACTATCACCATTTTCTAAACCTCCAAGTCCAGGAGTTGAGGAGATACATCTTTATTTTAGATCAAGGAAAAAGACAAAATTAGTAGCACATGGCCATAGCACTATCAGAAGGACCTTACATTGCTATACCTGGCTAAAAGGGGCTGTTGTTCCTGTACTAACTTCAGTTGGAAGAATGGAAGTATTTGGTATTTAAAATGTCCAATATAAAATCCCATAGCAGCTGGCTATGCTAAAAAAGAATGATGTCTCTGAACTACAATGTCAAATTTTTCAAATGGGACTAATATACTTCAATGGTAAAATAGTAATTATAACCAAAAATTTATATGCGTTCTTGTATCCCAAAAGGTTGTTTTCTGATGGTGATATTTGGGTACAGACTTGAGCTTAGTCACCTATTTATTGATTTCTAACATTCAACCATTCAGCATTGAGCCAAATGTATAGTCAAGTACATGCCTAGTTTTCTCTTTACTCTTTCAGTATTTGTTTATGCAAAAAAAAAAAGCAATATATTCTTATTTTTCTTTTTCTAACATGAAAGGTAGCATAAATACCATTCTGTATTTTAATACAGTAGGCAGTCCCTGAGTTACAAACATTTGACTTATGTATAACTTGCACTTACAATCAGGGGCTATTACAGTAAGTTCCCATGTTATGAACATCCAACTGACATTCGACCTGCTCTTATGAACAGAGGCTGTTGCAGGTAATAGGTAAATGTATCTGCTCCAACTTACATACAAATTCAACTTAAGAACAAATATACAGAATCTATCTATTGGTAACCTGGGGACTACCTGTACACCAACTTCAAAACACAATTTTTCTATGACAAAAATACACACACCGACTCAAAGAAAGTAGTTATAGACAATTCATATCAGACATAGTCAAATTCAATGTGAAAAGTCTTACAGTGGCAAAAAAGTTATTTCATGTGTAAAGAATGCACATTAAATAAAATAAAATAATAAAATAACCATGAACTTTTAAGTTTCTCTAAATACGTAGCTTTAAAATATGTTAAGTAAAAATTGACAAAGCTACAAGGAATAATAGGCAAATCCACAATCTTGCAATGACATTTTAACATAACTCTCTCAGTAAAGAACATATAATGTAAACAAAATACAGTGGAATCTCTTTAAGTTGACCACTCAAGAGAGTGTAACAAACTGGCCAACGTATAAAGGTTGTCAACATAAGGAACTAGGTCTACTGTACTGATATTGGTTTACTATGAAAATTTTGAGACAGATTGTATTATTGTTCATGATTTCACTTCCAAGAAACACAATCAACAGCATTTCTGATTAATCCATGCAAAGTTCAATTTGCTCAGTGTATTGGTATTGCTGGGAGGGCTTCATTTGTTTCCATTTGTGTAGATGTCACATTTCTTGATTTTTATTTATCTCAAAACTTTTGTAATGACCCATACATACATGTGGTACATATCAGTCTATGAAAATTAGGTCAACTTAAGGAGGTGGTTGATATAGGGAGGTGGTCAACTATGGAGATTCTACTATACATGCATGAATTTAGATAATTTGGATGATGCAGTTAACAAGCTTACTGTATATAGAAAGAAAACATTATAACCCAGCAAAGAATAAACATTCTTTCAAACACATTTGGATCATCCTCTCAAATTGATCTTATATTAACAAAGTCTCAACAAATTCCAAAGATTTATACTACATAGGCCACATTTACTGGCCACAATGCAATACAATTAGAAATCTGCAATAAAAATATATCCAGAAAACCAGAAAATCCACATCCACAAATTAAATTAATAAAACATCTAAGTATTAGCTGAGAGAAGCAATCATTAAAAGTTCTAATGATTCTGAACAAAACAACCCAAAAGTTCTAAATATTCCAAGAAAGATTTTAAATAAATGAACTAAGCTTTTGACTCGAGAAACAAATGTGTGTGAGAAATAAGGAGAAATAAATGAAAGAAAACTAAAATTTAACCAGTAGCTAAAAGAGAAAAAAGTAACATGAAGAACAAAAAATGGGAAATTACTGTAAATATAAGAAAAAATTTAAATTGGAAGAGAGTAACACATTCACTTTTATGCCAATAAATTTGAGAAAATGATGATTTTATAGGAAAATATAAATTTTTAAAATGGCTTAAGGAGATAAGAAAATCTGAGCAATAGAAATTGAAATAATTATCTGCCTCCCCAACTCTTCCCAGTGGCACCAGGCCCAGGAAATTCTGTACATTTCTACCAAACCTCTAAAGGAACAGATAGTTCTTAGACAACTGTTTTAAAGTATCAATAGATGTGGGAAACTATGAAACTCATTTTATGGGGCATAACCCTGATTAAAAATACCTCTCAAAGAAATAATAATCAAAGGTGTAAAATATGTAAAAAGTAAAAATTGTTTGTAAAACAATATAGTTGTAAAAATATGTAAAAAGTAAAAATTGAATTTTATAAAGTATTAAAAATAGAATTAGTGTCTCTTAAAAATAGGACAAGTAGGGTTTGTTCCAGGAATGCGAGTCAGCTTCAGCATTAGGGAAGATATAAACTAACGGAACTCTAAAAGAGGAGATTAAAGGAAAATTTATATAAACTTCTCAAGAGAAGCTCAAAACAATTTTGATTAAATTCAATATCCACTTATGAAATAAACTATTGTAAAACTAGAAAACACCCCTAACTTGATAAAGATTAGCTGTCAAAACCCATCAGGAAACATCATATTTAATTCTGAAACTATGCCAAGATTAAAATTAAGTAAGGCACTCACCTCAGGAGTAGCATTTAAGGGGTCTCCCAAAACCTCAGTTATCAACATAAATAATATTTCAAGGCAATATTTAAAAAATAAATATTAATCCATAAAATCCACGAAGGCCTTAAAATATCAAAATCTTAAAGAGCAGTGCCATGGATGGCCATATGAATGTCTGAGGCAAAAGGAAAAAATTCTTTGTTTCTGTATACATACTCTCATGTGTATACATGTTTTTTAATGGCTAATGTTTTTCCAGAACATTACAGTAGTTCAAAAAATATTGAAAAGGGAAAAATAAGGTGATTAAAAGTCATTATTTTTAAAGTTTAAATATATTGCTTATACTTAAACCAGAATTTATTGTAATTTATCTTTCTTATTTTTCATGGAATCATACTTATCAGTAATATCTTCAAACTCTTGTTTTTTAGCTTTTCTCATTTTCAATTGAGAGCATAGCCATCTTCAACAATTTCTGTTGACTAAGTGACAATATTAAATAACCACGAGTGGGGAAAAATAGGATGTAGGATTTCTGAATTAATAGAAGGAAAAAGCATTTGAGGAAAAATTGAATTATTACAGTAAAGTTAGAAAACATGGAGAGGCAAGAGAACTCAAAAATAGCCATCAAATAAGATGACAAGAATCGGGTCAAATATTAATTATATATTAACTATAAAATGTTCGATTTCTCATTTAACAAAAATTATCAGATTGAGTAACCAAGGCTTCATGTATGTACTATTTGCAAGAGATATGCTTATATCTAAAGACTCTCAAACATTGTCAGTTTAATGACTAGGAATATCAGATAAATGTAGACAAAAATGAGAACAAGGTGGCAATATTAAAACTAAAAAAAGTAGGGTTCAAAGGAAAATACATAAAATGGGGCTAAGGTATAAAATCTAAAAGGAAATTATTGTAGCAGTGAAATATCAAGCAAAAGTTTTTTAAAACAGCAAAGAATTTTAAATTCATACTAAACCATACTTACAGAGGGAGATTTTAATAAGCACAATTCTTCCAAAATTTAATGCATCGAGTATTCCAAAACACTTTAAAATGCAGAACTATTAAGTGACACCATTAAGAAGCTTGATTTGATTGATATATTTAAACTCTACAGAAAATAAATCTTCTACTCACATGCCCATAAGACATATATAACAAATGGTCATGAAGAAAATGATTAATTCTCAGACCAAGCAGGCTGCATTCTCTTACCACAAAGAATAAGACTAGAAGCTTACAATAAAAAATTACTAAGCACACAAGACTGGAATTTACTAATACTGTATACAACTTGTGGATTACAGAAAACAAAACAAAACTAAAATCACAAACTACTACCCACATATTTGGGTATCGTGTGCCATGCACTCTTCTAGGTAAGGGACTAGGACACTGAACAAATCAGAGTTGCTCAGGGGGTTTCAAACTGTCATGGGGAAGACAAACAATAAGCAAACAAACTAGTAACTGTGTGTAAAAAGTACTGAAAAGTTCAATGAAGAATAGTAAAACAGTACTCAAAGACAGTAATGGCCGATCAGGGAAAGCCTGTCTGAGGATGGAGTTAACATCTGCTCTGGGCCCAATAAAGTGGAGTAAGCAAACAGGCGCACTCTTAAGAGAAGGAGGCAGCTAGTGCAACCCTCCGGAATGGGAAGCCAGTAGATTAGAGTGACCGGAACAGCAGGCAAGGGGAGGCCGGCCAGAGAGGAGACAGAGGGCAGATACGAAGCTATGGGTATATTTTGAGGTGTGGGGTAATGAGATGTGATTTATATTTGTAAAAAGAACTGTCTTATTCTGCAGCCTTAAAGAAAGATGGAGACGTTGCCTCTTTCATGTTTACATGGAGCTGGAACATATTCTTCTTAGTACAGTATCTCAAGAATGGAAGAAAAAGTATCCAATGTACTCAGCCCTACTATGAAACTAATTTATGGCTTTCACATGAAAGCTATAACCCAGTTATAACCTAAGAATAGGGGGAAGGGGGAAAGGGAGGGGAGGGAGGGGGAGGTGGGGGGAGTGAGGGGGAGTGGCGGGATTACACCTGGGTGCATCTTACAAGGGTACATGTGAAACTTAGTAAATGTAGAATATAAATGTCTTAACACAATAACTAAGAAAATGCCAGGAAGGCTATGTTAACCAGTGTGATGAAAATATGTCAAACGGTCTATAAAACCAGTGTATGGTGCCCCATGATCGCATTAATGTACACAGCTATGATTTAAGAAAAAAAAAAAAAAAAAAGAAGAAGAAGAAGAACTGTCTGAGGCCGGGCATGGTGGCTCACACCTGTAATCCCAGCACTCTGTGAGGCCAAGGCTGGTGGGTTGCCTGAGCTCAGGACTTTGAGACCAGCCTGAGCAAGAGCAAGACCCTGTCTTTAAAAAAAAAAAGCAGGGCATTGTAGTGGGTGCCTCCAGTCCCAGACACTCTGGAGACTGAGGCAGGAGGATCGCTTGAGCCCAGGAGTCGCAGTTTGCAGTGAGCTATGATTGCACCACTGCACTCTAACTCAAGCAACAGAGTGACATCTGTCTCTTTAATTTTAAAAAATTAAAAATAAAAATTAGCTACATTGATAATAAGTATGTTAAAATATATAAAATGGAAAGCTACACATTTATTGACAGATAAAAAGAACTCATATTTGTATACAAAGAAATACCTGTATTTGTGATCAATTCACATAAATTTTAAGTCTATGTTTTGAAAATGAACAATTAGAACTTTGATTTTTTTTTTTCAGATTAATATGAGGGTACAAACGATTAGGTTACATTGTTTGCATTTGTTAGGTAAAATTGTAGATGAGCCCTTCACCAGGGATTGTGCTGTATACCCTCACATGTGCCCATTAGGTAAGAGCTTACCAAACCCCCCCCCCCTTTCCCTTTCCATGCTCCCTTTTCCCTCCTCCCAACTCCTCTGCCTTGAATTTAATTGTATTTTTCTCTTGTATGGACATATAATTGTTTACATGTTGGTTTCATATTAGCATTGTATATATTAAATACTTGCTTTCCATTCTTGTGATACTTTACTAAGAAGAATGTTCTTCAATTCCATCCAGGTAAATACAAAAGCTGTAAAGTCTCCATCTTTTTATGGGTGAATAGTATTTCATGGTGCACATATACCACAGTTTATTAATCCATTCATGGGTTGATGGGTACTTGGGTTGAATTGTGAATTGAGCTGTGATAAACATTCTAGTGCAAATGTCCTTATGATAAATTTATTTTATTTCTTTTGGGTAGATATCTAGTAATGAGATTACAGGATCAAATGAAAGGTTTACTTTTAACTCTTTGAGGAGAATCCTGAATTTTTAGTATCTTTATTTTGTGGGGCCACAGTTTAGACAATGATGTAACTCTGACCTCTTTTCTGATGTTTCTGATATTTCTGAAGACTCTTCTCTCCTGAGATAAAAGAAGCAGTAATTGAAAAGTAATCTCCCAAATTAATATTTTTAGAATTTCATGATTAATTCTTCTTACTAACAAACCCACAACTTTCCCCACCCTCTCCTGCAGCTCTGGCTCCTAATCAGACACCAATGGTTGAAGGGCGTATTAGAGTTTCCAGATTTAGCAAATAAATACATTGAAAGGATGCCCAATTAGATTTTTAAAAATAATAATAGAATTTTTCATTTATGAAGACTTTACAATGCTTTCCTAAGTACTTTGCATACATTATTTGATATTGGATTCTAACAATACCTATGAGGTAATTGTTGTTATTATTATTATACCCATTTTACACAGAAGAAAAAAATGAAATATCAGAGGTTAAATAATTTGCTAAAGATCACGGCTAATAAAAGCAACACCAAAATTCAAACCCATACTATTAACTCTTAACCCTTCTGCTCTATAGCAGATTCAATGAGTGGGAAAGCAGAAGCAGCTGGTGCAGTACCTGGCACCCTAAGGCTAATTCCAGATTTTAAATTTTGAAGTGTGTCCCTCTGAAGCCCTGACTATCCACAAGATTACAGACTTTTCAGTGTGAAGTTTTCTTGTCTTGTGCAAATTTCAGCTATGATTTTTGTTTACATAGTGGATTTGAGATACCTGGTTTTTAGAACTCTTATATAAGGATATAACTTCTTAAGTGTGAATATGATATAATTAAATTTCATTTGATTCATTTCCATCACCAAAATAAATACACAAATCTATAAGTGGTTAGCTAGAACAAGTAGGAAAATGAATGAGTGTTTTCTAGAGGCATTCGTTAATAAAAAAGAATTGCAGCAGAAGTGTTTCCAGGGCCTGGAGGAACAGTAAGTGCTCCTTTTCAAAGTGCATTGAGAATAAAATTAGAAAATGTGTCCTCAGGTAGCATAAAATGTTTATGTACTAACCATCAAATTATAAAGGCTTGAGTTTCTCAGGGCTCATATTTAGGAATTTTAATAATCACTAATTTGGAAAAAAAGTGTCCTTCTTGTATATGAACTGGTTCTGCAAACATACACCATGACACTTAAAGGAAAGAACATGAGTTTTCATTACACTGAGACCTGAATTCAAGCCTAGGGTCTACTCTTACTAGCAATATGTTTTTTTAATTATGATCTCTTCATATTTCTAATTTTGACATTTTTCAAACCCACAGAAAAGTTGAAAGAAAATAACTCATATACTCCTCATCCAGATTCACTGTCAACATCTTCAGACACACAGACACTCTCTCTTCTCTCTCTCTTTCTCTCTTTCCTTTTCCCAACTCATTTGATTGACGACCACAGACATCATGACAGTTCATCTCCAGAGACCTCAGTTTGCATCTCTAAAGTTCAAGAACATTCTAGTAACCAAGCACAGTACTGTTGTTGTACCTAAGAAAACCAACATGTATTCAATGACATCATTCAACCTACAGATCATACTCAAATTCCTCTAATTATCTAAACAATGTCTATTGTAGCTCCCCATTCCAGCCGCATCCAATATCAACCAAGGCTCATACATTAAATTTTGGTTTTTGGTGGGGTCTAATTTTGCTCCTTCAATTGAGAAAGGTTCTCCAGCTCCCTGGATTTATTTCACAACATGGAATTTTTTGAAGAGTCCCGGCCAAATGTCCTGGGAGATGGTAGCACATTCTCAACTTTTCAGATTCTTTCTCTGTGGAGAATTTCCTTCTGAACTGCTCTGTGGTGATGTCACATCCCTCTCCACGTCACATCAGGAGGTACAGAATGCCATGATGTCTTGCTGTCCCAACACTGGCACTTCTCATTATAAAGGCACATTTTCTCTTTGGTAATTGGTAAGTAATTTGTGAGATGATCATTTGAAGTGATGAAAACATTCTGTGTCTGAATTCTATACTCCCTGGTTTAACCAATTGTTAATAATTGAGGCCTGACTCAGTTATTATTTCCATGTTACAAAATGAGGATTTTCTAATTTTATCATTCCTTCCACATTTATTAGCTGTCATTCTACTATAAAGAAGAGCTTTCCCTTTCTCTCTCCCCATCTCTCTTCTCAGATCACCATAAACTGATGATTCATTTTTTAAAATTCAGTGTCTTATAATCCATTACCATCATTTTTCTTTTTGATGCTGAAATTGTCCCAAATTTGGTCAGCGGGTAGCCCTTCATGCTGGCTCTTGGGTCCTTTTGACATGGCCTCATTAATCTTTGAGTACTTTGTTGCTTTCTGGAACAAGATGTTCCAAGCTCACTTTGTACTTGCACTTTTCTTGACTCAGCCCTAGACTCTTCCATTTCTCCAAGGAGTCCTGATTCCTATTAATGAAAAATAATTTTTGGCTATCAAGATCTGGATTCTAGATACAATTAGGGTACTATTTCTTCTAAGCTCTTTCACTAAATGTATATGTATGTATGTATGTATCTTTAAATCATGAGCTAATACAATATGGACAGTTAGAATCCAACACTATAGGATTCTTTCTCATCATCTCTTTCTTTGTATTTCCTTCTCCCTCAGTGAAATCAACTCAGATTTTCATCGACATCAAAATATTTCCTTATTAGTTCTATCCTAACAAACCCAGAAAATAGTCTCAGAAATACAGCACCAATACTACCATAATAAATCATAAGAAATCTAGTAAGTAAAATTTTAAAGTTACCTGTAACATTTTTATCTCTCTCTCTAGAGAGTGTGTCTTTATCTCTCTACCATCTACAGAGTATGTTTAAAAGCTACCTGAAATAATTCTTTTCTCTATGTGGGTAGGTTTATAACTTCATATACTGCTAAATTAATTTATTTCTGTTTATATTCCATTTTAGTGTTTCATTTTTCATACTTTAGTTTTATTTTTTGAATATATACAATATTGATAAGTTTTACAAGTTGAAAGTTATGAAAAGATACATTCAAAGAAGTCTCGGTCTCAGTCAAAATCCCTCTACCTTGATCTCAACACATATGGATAGGCAGATAAATTATCTACATGTTATCTAGCTATTGATGTTTATTCTTGGTTCATCTCCTTTTTTGCACAAAAGGTAGCATATTATGTACATTCTTTTGTTTCTTGCTTTCTTCAGTTAACAATGGTACCATATCAATTCATAAATATCTTTCTCATTCTTTTCATAGCTATAGGTCACTCCATTATCTAGTCAATATTTTAGGAGGTGGAAATTTGGGTTAATATATATTTTGCTATTATTAATACAAATAATACCATAATAAATAAACTTGTACATATATTGTTTTGAATTTATGGAGTTATATACTAAGAATAAATTCCTAGTGGAATTTCTAGACCATAAAGCAAATACCTATATGGTTTTGTTAGAAGTTGCCAAATTCTGCTTCACAGGTGTCATCATATTTTGCATTCTCACTAGCAATGATGAAAGTTTCTTTTTCCCTAATGTTTCTAATGGAGTATGTTGTCAAAGTACCAAATTCATAGGTAAGAATGATAAATTAAAAAATACTTTAAATTCAGAAGTGCAATCATGAGAAAATTACTGAGCCTCTCTGAGCCTTAGTTTCCTAGTTAAGATGAAAATGCCCATCTTAAAAGGTTGTTCTGATAACCAAATATGTAACATATAAACATACAGATACATAAAATCCATGACTTGGCATATAATAAATGCTTAGCAAGTGGAATTTTTATTAATATTATGTATTTAGTAGGCAATAAATTTCTATTCTAATAAATACTCCGTGCTAACTAACATAGAAAACTATCATCCCTGTAGAGAATAATACAGTTGGAGACACTATTGTCATTAAAGGAAAAATGATTTTGTCTCATATTCCGTCGTTAATTGCTTGGCAGTGACCTCCAGAGTGTTACATTAATAATGATTCAAATGACAAGTCTTTGTTTAGCAGGTAAGAGTACTTGATTGACAAGTTATACCTACTACAGGCATGAATATAAGGAATACATACATATTTCCTATCAATGATTTGGTTCAAGCTGGGTTTTTTCTATTAAAAAAAACATATAAGCTGGGTTTTTTATAGTTGAGGCACTGAGGACAAAGAGATTAGGATATTTTACAGATGGTATAGTAAGTTAACATCAAGGACAAAATTAAAAACTAAAATTCTTAACTTTGGGTGTCATCCTTTTTCTATTACACCATCGGCATGTGCCCTCTCTCAACCTCTCTCTCTTTTTTCTCTCTTATTTGCTTGCAAGTGCACACACACACACACAGAAACATATCCTCATACTTTTGAGCTAATTATAACACAATTTAGCCCTCTTTTTCTGAAGAAGATTCTAGCCTAATAGTGCATTAGTGCATATAGATTTCACATTTGTAAAATTTAACCATTATATGGATGAGGCTTGGGGATTGCCTTGTGTTGCCTTGTGGTGTTCAAGTTGCGGAAAGTAGCACTCCTACTGGGGGTGGGGGCGCGGGGGGATTCTTCTGTGTAGCTTGATCACTTACCAATTAAGTTCCTTTTCACAGAAAGAAAGTAAGCTTTAGCATCAAAAAAGGGGAAAGGGTCCTGACATTCAGATCTGGCTGCATAATATAAATAGAAAACCAAAGAGTAAGCAGATTTTCAAATGGATAAAAAAAATCCAGGCATCTTTATAGGCCACTGAATCATTGATTCTATTGTTCATTTTTACTTTTCCAAAGCGTGAGGTAAGCAGAGGCAATAAGCCGATGTGAACACTGTGAAGAGACATGTAGCAGGGACGTAAAGGGTTACTTGAGCAACAGGCCAGCTGCAGAGGCAGAAAGTAGAAAACAAAATGACAAGTATTCCTACAAAGTAATACATCAAGTGCAAATGAATATACAGTTACGCCTTTTCAAGCCATCACTTATCTAGCCATCTCAGTTCTGGAACACAGCCTTAAATCCTGGATATGCAAAACAGTTTCTGAATAATAAAAATACAAGTCAGAAAATGTGTGCACTTCACCAGAACCATGTGATAATTTAGTAACAATACTAAATATTCTAAGGACTTTGATTTTTTTTTTCTTGAGAGACAAAAGAAGGAACTGCAGGGTTTTGAGCAGAGGAATAGCATGAACTAACTCCCTCTGGAAGGGTCACTTTGCCTCCTCTGCTGAGAATGGACTGTGGAGGAGGGGTACAGGTAAAAGCAGGGAGACCTGTTGAGAGGTTATTGCAATGATCCTGGCAAGAGATGACATACTTGGACCCGAATGGAAAGAGAGGTCAGTAAGAATTAGTCAGATTCAGGATGTATGTTTCAGATCGAGCCCACAGGGTTTACTGTTGGAATAGACCTGGGAGAGATACAGAGGAGTGAAGGATGACTCCAAATGTTTTGTTGGACAACTGTAAACATGGTATTGCTAATAAATAAAATGGGAGGGAATGTGGGGGGGGCAGTTCAAACAGAAAGACTGATGCTTTTCGATGATGGTGCTCTGCACTGGCATCAAGGAAAAAATTATATTCAGTAGACTTGGTTATAAAAGGCAGAACAAATAGGTGATATATCTTTACAGAAAATTTTCCTTTAAAAAAACGATAGGTGTCTAAATGCTGGCAATTCAAGAAATAAACATAAGTCTAAAAATTTTTCCTTATGGAGAACAAATGATTCCCTCAAAAGGTTATAAAAATGAAGCATTATGTTTTCATCACTAAGAGCTTAGGGGGCACAGTACTGGAACAATCAGATTTATTTTTTTAACATAATTTTTTTTAATTTCAAAATATTAAGGGGGTGCAAAATGAGGAATAATCAGATTTAATTGGACTAATTTGGGGAAAGTCTTCAGGAGTAGTAGCTAAGGTTTAATCCAGAAGAAAAGAAGGCAGAAGGAGAAGGGACCTGTAGGACCTTGTCAGGAATCTTAGAAATGGAGGGACTCTCCTACCTGAAGAGTTCAAGAAGCCTCCAGTTAAAATCCAATTCTGTTGATTAGGGGAGGAACTAGGAAACCGAACAGAGCTCTGAGGGGTTGGAGAGAAAGAGGTCAGTTGAACAGGGGACTCAGAAAGTAAGAAAAAGAATAAATGATTAGGCATCAGAAGTTCTGAGGCCCCACTAACTTGATGGGCAAGTGTCCATTTCCTCCCCAGTGGAGTTGACCAAATTGTGTCAAAGGCACCTTTACGCCCCAATTAAAATTCTCTAATTTTAAATGTGACTTCTTCAAGCCTGGAAAGGATTATTATTCAGAAGATATTAACCAACTGTTCATCACCTCCAATAAGTACCGGATGTGAGGAAACAGAGGGATAGGTTACTTCTAACAAAATTTATTGCTTGTTATTAAATCCCAGAATGAGGTCCTGAGAACAATCTGCCACCAGATTAAACTTAAGCACCACTTTGATGTGTCACTGGCCTTTGCCAAACTCCCATGGCTTTTCGTTGCTACCAGCTCAAGTCTCACCTGCTCAGACCTCTGTGATCTGGCCCCACTGTGTCTGGGCAGGCTCATTGTCCACCCCTCCTGTCCACATGCATAAAGGTTCCATCAGTTTGGCTGCCCATCAGTCTCCAAATACACAGCACTCATGGAAGTAACACTCCTGGAATGCCTCTCAGCCTGCTTGCCCTTCCCCCATTCTTTCCAAGACCCAGTGTCTTAGTCTGTTTTCTATTGTTTATAACAGGATACATGAAACTGAGTAATTCATAAAGAAAAGGAATTTAATTCTCATAGCTATGAAGGCTGAGAAGTCCAAGGTTGAGGGGCCACATCTGGCAAGAGCCTACCTGCTGATGGAGACCTTGCAGAGTCCCTAGATGACAGCAGAAGGCCTCACATGGTGAGGGGCCTTAGCCTGGTGTTTCAACTCCCTCTTCCCCTTCATGTAAAGACAATCCCACCCCCAAGATAACCCGTTAATGAATTAATGGATTAATTCACTTATGAGGGCAGAGACCTGATGGCCCAATCACTTTTTCAAGGCTCCACCTTTCAGCACTGCCACATTAGGGATTAAGTTTCTACAGGGGTTTCAGAGGAAATAAACATCCAAACCATATCACCTTTCCAAATACCCAGGCTAAGTGATCAATTTATTTTACTACTTATCTAGCACTTATATCCTGCCTTGTGGCTTCATTATCTGTGAACACTCATTGATCATCTCTCGTGAACATAATATACATATTCCTCACAGTATCTCAGTACAGCTTAGTAGCTATGAACAGATGAGTGGATATGCTTTTGATACTTTTAGAAAATAAGGCAGAATGCTTTCACATCAGTTTGGAATAGTATAAAGTCCTGATTAAGAAGCAGGGAGAAGATTTAAAAACATGGTTAATGTTCCCTAGTTCCCAGTTTGATAAGCCTGTTCACTCTTCTTGTTGGGTATCCAACAAAACAGAGTTTATGGTTATGTACTGATTAGCTCCAGATATGTACTGGTTAGCTCCAAATATTGACTTTGATGAAATGTTTTTTATTTTATAGAAAACCAGCAAAAAGTAAAGAAAAAAACCAGAAGCACTAAAGTACATTATTTTAGGGTGTCTATGAATTCTAGTCACCAAATACTACATTTACAATATATCCAGCAATTGAGGATCTTATGTCTGAGTATATTAGCTGAAATTTGGAAATGAGAGTGAGGAGGAAAGGCAGGTAGAGTAAAAAAGGGCTGGAGAGAGAGAGAAGAGCAAGGTGAAGCTTCCTGGAAGACATAAAAGAAATAATTTAGTGCCAAATGATGGACTGAATTAGAAATTTGCTGCTTTACAAACTATAATCTAAAATATGAATATACTCCACAAAATGCAAGAAACAGTTGATTAAAAATTGTGAAAGTGCTCTTATTTTACTCTGGGAATTAAAAAATGAAAAAGACTCATGAAGATCTTGGTAGCGATGACAACAAAATTATATGTCGTTAGTGAATAGCAATGAAATAGGGAGACAGAAATGTGCATCTTACCCATAGGCAAATTGATTCAGCTTATTGATTGTAACAAATACATGCTTAACTGCATGGCAGTAACATACATTAAATTAAGTTCCATTGGCCTGCAATTTAGGATTCCTGCACCAAGATATTTCTATTCCAATCACTTGAATGTGTTGCAATTCCCCAGTGTTCGGTGTTTTATAGATCTCTGTGTTCAATGTGGTCATTTATGTTCCCTTTGTAATAATTTACTCAGAATGGATGGTCACTTGGTAAAATCATCTTGTCAGAAAAAATACTAATATTAACAACCTGATTTGATGCAGACGAATATAATGCCATTATAAACATACATCAACTTTCCTCTCTTTTCATGAGGCTTTGAATTCCTAACTGTATATGGCTCAGACCTTTGATTTAGAAAGGAAAAAAGAAGATAAAAACACTCTTGTATGATAGTTGTTTTAAAAACTGGATTTCCAGCATTCCTCTCTTGAAATTAGTCCAACACATTTTCATCATAGATAGGAAGCTTTAAATTCCTACCTAAGCAAAATGTTCCATTCTTATTTTCCTCTTTTTCTTCTCAGTTCAATCTCTTAAATTAACTAATGGACAAAACACAATGTTTTATGCACCAAAGATAGCATCCGAATTGGAACGAGGAAGGAAACTAAAATATTCAGTTTCAAATAACCAAATTACCTTTCTACGCTGTTACTCTTAGAAGAATTTTTTTGTCCAAAGAGGGAGTCTTATGTTTAGACTGATTTTGAGTTTTTGATGTTGTTTCATCTAAAGCTTAGGTGTTTCTCCTTGTTATCTGATGGGATAATAATAGAACTGTTTTCTTTGTTGTTGTTGTTATTTCTAGAGTCAGGAAGTGGAGAAGGGATGAAGAGAGAGGGAAGAACAATGTGAACCGTTCTGAAAGATATGAGAAAGAATTTAGTGCCAAATAATGAGCTAAATTGAAAATTTACCACCTGCTGTCCAGGCTGCAATATAATGGTACAATAATAACTCACTGCAACCTCCAACTTCCAGGTTCAAGGGATCCTCCTGGCTCAGCATCCTGAGTACCTGGGACCACAGGTGCACACTGTCATGCCTGGCTAAATTTTTAAATTTTTTGTAGAGACAGTGTCACTATGTTACCAACATTTGTCTCTAACTCCTGGCCTTAAGCAATCCTCCCATCTGAGCCTCTCAAAGGACTGAAATTAGAGGCATGAGCCACCACATCCAGCAGATAGAATTATTTGAAGGCTACAAAATAAATACTGAAACATTATCCTAATCTTGTAAAAGTAGTTATTTACTTATTTTACTGACTGTTTACATATCATAGTGTATGACTGTGTAAACACAGTGCTTATATTAGATTTCATGGTAATTAAAATAATTTAGTGTTAGATTAATTTCCCATCAGAGTTAACCTTCCCCTTAAGTAAATACCCCTGGCACTTGGGTGTCTATCCAGCTTATGCATAGACTGCCTTGCTTCCCAGTAATTTGGAAAGGCTTGGGGAAAGTAGGGAGCCCCACCGGGAATTAAGCAAACTCAACAACTAAGCAGCCCAAAGACGCTCAGCTAGGTTGGAAGTTTGATAAGACATAGGCTAAGAGATGTTTTCCTAATGAAGAAAAGAAGAAGAAATGATGGATAGAAATTATTACCCAACCATAGTAACTGACAGGGGTCTGTCAACTAAGAGAGGCCAGTGAATTGCCTACATAAAGGGGAGAGGAGGCTTGAGGAAGAAAGACATTGCTTATAAGAAAATCTAGCAAGGATATTAAGAGAGAAGGAGGGGAGGACAGAGAGGAGGGCCTGGAAAAGAGCGTTCTTTCAATAAGTGTTTAAGCCTTGTGTATTATATATTAACTGGATCAATGCAAGTCAAATTCTATATGTGTTAATTAATTAATGTTTATTTAATTGAGGTTAAAGTGATTAAAAAATGAAAGAAAAAAATTCTAGGCACTTGTCAGTTCTTTGGGTAATTTTAATAATTTTACTTTTATATGATTTAATGCTATCACTTAGACAAATATTTATAGTTTTGGAAGAACCAAATTAGAAAGTTTCTGTGTTCTACTCACTTAAAGCCTGATACTTATGATGATGGCTTAGTTCAGTTGAGAGCCCTTGATCAGTAAGCTTGAATATTTGGTCTCCTCAGTGCAAAGTGTCACTTTACTCAGTGATCTGGCTTGAAGCTAGGATGCCAGAGCCTGGGATGGATGGATCTGCTGTTAGGCATCAAGGCTTTTAGTCTTCTAAATTACTATGCTTGGACTCTATCAACTTAGGCTACTTAGGGAGGTTCCCATAGGTGCCCTGTTACTGATTTTTGCTCAGTTTTGCCCTAAACTTTATTTAATAGAGTGAACATCTTCTGCCTGCTAGAGCAGTCTTCCTCACAATAAAAACCCAATTCTGTTTCTCCTAATAAAATTTTAATGTATCTTTTATTATATCCCATGACCCAGCAGGGACAGAAAAGTTAAGAGTAACAAAATGGGATAGAATGAGAAATACCATGAAATGTAGATTAAGGAGTCAAGCTGCAAACAGGGCTGCAGATCCAACTTCAAATGACAGGAAATTCAGCCAAGTGACAGTGCACTGTATCCAGAGATGATAGTTCTGGCAGGCACTAGCTGTCATCAGGAAAAAGAAGAATTAAGAAAAGGAGGAAGAGGTGGGTATCAACTGCATCTACATGTATAACGTTCCTTTTTCCATAAAAGGAAAAACATCTAATGCCAACCATACAGCAAACTGAACATTCGTTAAATCTGGGTAGTGGGTGTGTGCGTATAATAAAACAGTGGTTCTCAAGATGTGGTCTCCAGATCAGCAGCACCAGTGTCACCTGGAAACTCTCTAGAAATACAAATTCTCGGGCCCTACCCCAACTTACTGAATCTGAAACTCTGGGGATAGTATCCAACAACTTGTGTTTTCACAAGCCCTCCAGGTGATTCTGGTACACACTAAAGTTTCAGAACCATTGTAACCATTGCAGAGTATTCTTTGTACATGTAATTTGTTCTTTTAAAGTGTTGCAGTGGTGATGTGGGAAGGAGTCCTGATGGGGGTGTTGGTGGAGGGCAGCCCTGGAAGAGGTCCGACAGGCCTAGCCATAAGGCAGAGTTCTAGGAATACGGTCTTGGTGCCTTGCAGAGTGAAGGATGGGGTTGGCAAGGGCTGGGTTAGAACAAGCCAGACAAGACTGGAAGGTAAGACTATCATCTAAAAGGAGTGGGACAGCTTCTATGGAAAACTGCATAAAGATTTCTTGAAGAACTAAAAGTGGACCTCCCTTTTTACACAAAGGCAAAGAAGTCATTTTATCAAAAAATACCTGCACTTGTATGTTTATCACAGCACTATTTGTAATAGCAGAGAAACAGAATCGATCTAAGTGTCCATCAAGGGATGATTAAGAAGAAAATATGGTCTCTATACACAAAGAAATTCTATTCAGCCACACACAAAAATGAAATTGTTTTTTTTTTTTGCAGCAACATAGATGGAACTAGAGGACATTGTCTTAAGAGAAAAACTCAGAGACAGGAAGATAAATATTGTAGGCTGTCTTGAGTGAGGGCTAAATAATGTGTACACATGGACATAGAGCATGGGATGACAGACAGTGGAGTCTCCCAAGGTTGGGGAAGTGGGAGGGGTGTGAATGATGAGAAATTACTTAGTGGGAAGAATGTATGTTATTTGGATGATAGATACACTGAAAGCCCAGACTTCACCACTATGCAAAACATCCATGTAACGATATTGTACCTGTACCCCTTAATAAGTTTATATAAATAAAAATAAATAAAAGGAATGGTTCTGGTCAAGTTAACTAAGATGAAGTCTTGGGACAAGATAAGAAGGCAAGGACCTTGCTAGCCAAAGACATCAAGTGGAGAATTAGACTCAGAACGTGGCAGGAGGCTGGTATTACCAAGCAGGGGTCCACATAAGCACTGGGCTGAGAGTTACAGCAAGGCCAAAGTGGTGCTGAAATGCCCAGGCCGCTAAGCTAATTCCCCTTCTTTCCTGCCTTCTTCCCTTCCCACCTAGGGCACACCAAAGGCAAAACTACAGGTGGGGGCTGAGCGGCTTTGCCGCAATTGGCCAAGAGTGAGGCAGGTTGGTGACCTTAGACAAAACTTCACCTTGTGACAAAAGCCCTCCTGTCTTCTTGCCTATTTCAGACCTGAGTAAAAAAGAACACAGTTAACTTTTAAGAATGTATTTTAACATAAATTCAACTGCATAAAATGTGACACATGTTTTTAATTTTTTTTTTTTTTTTTTTTGAGACAGAGCCTTAAGCTGTTGCCCTGGGTAGAGTGCCATGGCACTACAGCTCACAGCAACCTCCAACTCCTGGGCTCAAGCGAGTCTCCTGCCTCTGCCTCCCAAGTAGCTGAGACTATAGGCACCCGCCACAACGCCTGGCTATTTTTTGGTTGCAGCCATCATCGTTGTTTGGTGGTCCCCGGGGCTGGATTCGAACCCACCAGCTCAGGTGTATGTGGCTGGCGCCTTAGCCGCTTCAGACACAGACGCCAAGCCGTGACACGTATTTTTAAATGCACAGAATAAAAGCTTTTCAACAAGCACAACGAAGAATTAAATTTTCACAAAGCTTCCAATCTTCAGATTTGGCCTGAATTAACCCAGATGTTTTTCCTGTCTTTAGAGTTTCCCTTATGTCACCCTTCTCTTACATACCCCCTCTTTCATCCTAGAAAGTTCTTAAAGCTCCTGGAGTTTAAATGTGCTGACCTAGAGCTCCCTGCCAAGACATTAGTACTAATGGCCCAGGCTGAAGAGGTTGCTGTATTAAGACATCAGTGCTTGATGCTTGAGTCACATTTACCTTGCTCAAGGATCTGTTATTATTTTGCCTCAGACAGTGGATGCTGAGAAGGAAAAAATATAGAGAGAGCCTAAACTCTAACTTTTTTTTTTAACTCTAATCCCATGATAAGACAAGAACTCTAACTTTTTAACATTGCTTTTGAATTTAGTACAACTCATTACTTCAACCCACTGAAGTTTATAGAAACTGGCTGAATTAAGTGTTTTATTTCCTTGAAGAGATTTATTTAGCATGTCCCTATGGAAATGTTTGCTTTACAATTCCTTCATTTACAAAAGTATAGGAATAACACCATATCTCCTCATGGGGATCTCTAAAATCTTTAAGAAATCTATTAAAAGGCAAACTACTCTCATTATATTATGTTTGAATTATCATGAAGGTACTCACTTCAGTATCTTCCCTTTCATACAGCCGTAAAAATTCCCAGGAAGCATGCCATATGAAGTTAAAAGATCCAGAGAAAGTGAAAACTTTTCAAAATGAAAATTCTAATTTGATGGTAATAAAAATTATTCTGAACACAAATTTAAAATTAGTAGGTATGGTAGGCTGAATAATGCTCCTCCAAAGATAGCTACACCTACATCATCAGGACCTGTGAATATGTGAGGTTACCTGACACAAGGAATGAAGATTGGTAATAAGTGGACTTTAAACTAGGGAAATTATAGATTTTCCACCTTACTCCAGTGGAATCGTCGGGTCTCTAAAAGAGAAGTTGGGGGAGGAGAGAAGGGTGAGAACCAGTGAAATGGCAGCAGGAGGGCTCTGCCTGAGGCTTCTGGCTTTGAAGGTGGAGGAGGCCATGAGCCAAGGACAGCAGGCAGCTTCTAGAACAGTGTTTTTCAACCTTTTTTATCTCACAGCATACTCGACTCTATAGTTAAACTTCCATGGGACATGTAAATCACGTTGATCAATAAAAAAGAAAAAGAAAAAGAAAAAAATATTCTTACTAGACTTTGAATTGCTTTCAAAAATAATTAATGATCTTAAAAATTTTTTCATAGCACACCTAAGATCCTCTCACAGCACACTGTTTGACAATCACTGTTGTAGAAGCTGGAAAAGGCAAGGAAATGGATTCTGTGCCAGAGCCTCTAGGAAGAACACAGTCTTGCCAACGCCCCAATTTTAGCTCGTGAGATTTATTGCAGACCTCTGACCTTTATAAGATAGTAAATTTGTGTTGTCTTAAGTGAGTTTGTAGTAATTAGATAAAGCAGCAATAGGAAACTGATAGCATTGGTTTCTGGGAGACAGAGTGGAAAAGTCAGAACCCCTACTAAGACTACTTTGGAAACTCATCCATCTTGAACAGTGCTGATGGGTAGAGGAAGGGTAGATTTTCTGAGGTCATGCTGGCCAGGTTTTCCTCTCAATCTCTCTTGTGAATCTTTTCCTATGAAAAAGAATTCTAGGAAGAACAGAATTGGATCAGGACGGTGAAGTCTGAACGCTGACTTCCTAATTTATAAATGAGATAATTAAATCAGATCATCTCAAGAGAAAACCAGGTCTGTCTCTGAAATGCCTTATGATATAATAAGAAATGTATTTGATCTTTATACCTGGCTCCTGGAAAAGAGCCCCCCAAACTTTTGGAATTTTCTAAGTGATAGGAGTTATCTTTTGTCACTCATAATGAGTCCCTTTTGTTCACATCTGAGTTTAAGCTAATGAGATGACTTAGGGTAGGGCCCCTAGATATCCTCAACACGGGGATGGTCACCAAAAAGACCAAATGATTAAGAGATTGGAACTTTCAGCCCCTGACACAAGCCTCCAGGAGGAGGCACTGGAGATCAAGCCCTATAAAACTCCTCAACAACAAAATTTGATGAGTTTCCAGCTGGGTGAACACCTTGAGGTGCTGGGAGGGGTCATGTGCCAGAAAGGGCCTGGAAGCTCCATACCCCGCCTCATGCCTTGTCCCATGCACTTCTCCATCTGGCTGTTTATCTGTATCTTTCATAACATTCTTTATAATAAACTGGTGAATGAAGATAAAGTCTTTTCCTGAGTTCTGTGAGCCATTATAGCAAACTATCCAACATAGGGATAGGTTGCAGGAACCTCTGATCTTTAACCAAGTTAGATAGAAATGGAGGTAACCTGGGGCCCACTCTTTGTAATTGGTATTTGAAGTGGGGAGCAGTCTTGGGGGAGTGAGCCCTTAACCCCTGGGGTCTGCACAAACATGAGATAGTGTCAGAATTAAATTAAATCCTAGGACAGCCAGTTGGTATCTGCAGAGAATTAGAGAATTGCTTGGTATGGTTTCCTTTTATCCCTTAATTCTATCAATATATATACAACATATTTAGGACTCAATTACATTCATCACTTCAGGTATTAAAAATCTCAAAAGCTTAAAATTTGTATGTTGATCTAAAGAATTAGACCAACATTAGTTAGTATCTAAAGGGTTTTAGATACTCTATTTCACTGTTTGAAAAGCCTATATTTCCTATATTAGACAACACCTGCTGAATGTGAGTTGTAATTCCTAACTTGCAACCAAGGAGAATCTAGGTTATGGGTATATTATGGGTGTTCAGTGTAAAGTTATTAAATTTTTATAATAAAATATTGGCTTGGTGCCAGTAGCACAGTGGTTATGGCACTGGCCACATACACCCAGGCTGGTGGGTGCGAACCTGGCCTGGGCCAGCTAAAAAACAATGACAACTGCAACCAAAAAATAGCTGGGTGTTGTGGCGGGTGCCTATAGTCCCAGCTACTTGGGAGGCTGAGGCAAGAGAATCGCTTAAGCCCAAGAGTTTGAGGTTGCTGTGAACTGTCACACCGCAGTACTTTACCCGAGGGCAACATAGTGAGACTCTGTCTCAATAAATAAATAAATAAAAATATATATTGGAAAAAGTGTAACCAAGGGAGTTACTAGTCTGCCTGGCTTTCTGAATATAAAATGACTGGAAGAATGGTAACTGTGAAGGTATAAAAGGAGAAGTTGAAGTTGTATGTCAAAGTGAAGCTCAATGGAAGGGATTGTCGATGTGGAGGGGTGCAGTGGAGTAGCTTCTCACAGATGGGGTACCAGTCGCTAGCTGCCCCTCAAGTGATTCTACTTTGGCAAATTTCTCAATTTACCAGCCACTGTACCTATTGAAGAATGAATAAATAAATGAGTGGATGAATATGTTGGCTTCTTGATGCTCATCTTCCTTTATTCCGCTGTCTGCACAATCCAGCTGGGAAGTGTGAAAACTTAGAAGCTGCTGATGGCCCAACACACACATGATTTGCATTCCTCCCTCCCTGTTTTTCTTCTTATACAGAGAAGAAAAGTTGTCATTTTGAGAATACTTAAAATATTGCTTTGAGAAACATCATTCTTATACTAATGAGATGAAGTGGAAAGAATATATATTGCTTCAGAGTGTAACATAAAATCGATTAACATTTTTCTAAGGAATAATAAAGACTGGTAGAAAAAAATCAACCAAATGAAAGTGAGTTTCTGCCTCACTGAGTTGCAACAGCATGAAAAACTTACTGAAATGAACTACATGCATCATCCTTGCATCTTTCTCTCTCTTCTCTTGATAACTTATTTTCCACTTAATCTTCTATTCATACAATGATTGACATTTTGGATGTTGACTTACATGTCATGAATTTCTAATAGTGTTCTTTTGTTTGAATAAATTGAGATTGGCAATCCACAATGCATTGACTAATGCTCTAAGCTGCAGTCCCCAACCTTGCAGACTGGTACCAGTCCATGGCTTGGTAGGAACCAGTAAGTGGAGGTGAGAGTGGGTGAATGAGTGAAGAGCTTCATCTCTATTTATAGCCTCTCCCCATCACTGGCATCATTTTCAAAATGCAGACCAACCGACTCTCATAGGATTGCAAACTCTACTGAAAACTACACATGCAAGGGATCTAGGTCACACGTTCCTTATGAGAATCTAATGCCTGATGATCTGAGGTCAGTGTAATACACTTGGATCATCCTAAAACCATCCTCCTCCTTGGTCCATGGAAAAACTATCTTCCATGAAAACAGTCCCTTGCGCCAAAGCAGTCTTTTGACTGTGGCTCTAAAGCATGAACGAATGAATTAATTAATTAATCTCTTTCATAGTAGTTCTCCCACCATGTGACACTAATATTACATAAAAGGCTGAGCATGAAGGAGTGTTAGAAATAGCAATGCGACAAGGAAGCAGAGAACTGATTTTCATAAACTATGTATTAACTACTAGAATAATATCTTGGGCGGTGGGCCTGTGGTTCAGTGGGTAAGGGCACTGGCCCCATATACCAAGGGTGGTGGGTTCAAACCTGGCCCTGGCCAAACTGCAACAAAAAAATAGCCGGGTATTGTGGCAGGCACCTGTAGTCCCAGCTACTCAGGAGGCTGAGGCAAGAGAATCGCCTAAGCCTACAGGGGTCCTCAAACTATGGCCCAAGGGCCACATGAAGCGGTATGATTGTATTTGTTCCCGTTTTGTTTTTTTACTTCAAAATAAGATATGTGCAGTGTGCATAGGAATTTGTTCATAGTCTTTTTTTAAACTATAGTCTGGCCCTCCAACAGTCTGAGGAACAATGAACTGGCCCCTGTTTAAAAAATTTGAGGCCCTCCGGTAGGAGTTAGAGGTTGCTGTGAGCTGTGACACCACAGCACTCTACTGAGGGCGATAAAGTGAGATTCTGTCTCTACAAAAAAAAAAAATAATAATAATGAATAATATCTTTGTTCCCCAAAGGCTGAGGAATTTTAAATAATTGGCAGGTAAAACATTTCCTAAATAAAATGTAAGTTATTCACAAAATGTGCCTAACAACATATAGTATAAAAATTGCATCTCTAAGATCAGTTTAAGATCACCTAACTGTCTTACCAAAGTAGAGCAAAGTCTTGAGAATAACTCATTCATTTTTTCCTATCCTGAAAGTTGTTGCCAAGTTGAGTAATATCACACAATTTCCTACTTTCTATTTCCCATGATGCTGGAATATTACCCAGGAAATAAACATGACTGAGTCTGTTTGTTTCCTAAAACCATGAGAAAAATGTGTACTGCTTAGAAAGTTACACCCAAGGGAAAAGGCTCATGCTGAGATCATTGATGTTGTAAACTTGTTTGGTTAGTTTTCTCAAGAGTCCTCTTCTCATCACTACATTAGGAGGCTGACAGCCCATGGAGAAATGGTTTCTTGTCCAAGGTCAACAGAGTTGAGAAACAAGACTAAGCTTGACAGACCTTTACCATGTCCATGGATGTTGACAGTGACAAAAATACTGCACTCAACTTATTTGTCTGTCAGCTCCTGTGTAGGGTATGAATTTGATATTTTAAGTATAATTTTCCAGATGTCTTCAAACATCTAATCAAAAATTGAAATTAAATTTCTTTCTCTTACTCCCCCACCAGCTTTGGCCTTCAGTTCTTGGAGAGTTAATTCTTTGTTTAAATTGCTTGCAGTCAAATTTATAAATAAAGCGGGAAACCACAAAGGAGTTTTTGGACAACTGCCATCATGAGAATAGGAAGTTGATGGAGAAAGAAAAGGAGGAGTAAGCTGCTCTGCTATGAAGTAGACAGAGTAAGAAAATAATGGGGGGAGAAAAACAGGAGGAGGGGAGGAGAAACAGGAGAGCTTGGGGATTGAGAAGACTCATAAGAGAATAGGACAAGCATGGAAAACTCAAGATGGGTTAGAGAAATCAACAACCAGCACAGTCAGGATGCAGGATCATTGTAAAACACAGAGAAAGAGGCAGGGTGTTGAACTATTTTTATAAAAATAGTTCTCATGTCCAAAAAGTCAGGAAACCGGTGAGAAGTTAACCGGACAAGAAGGCAGGACCTATAGGATAATGAAAATTCACGTGAGACCTTCGCATTTATTTTAGTATAGTGCTATATAAACTTTAAAATAAAAAAGCTAGTGGCAATAAGGGAGGTTAAAAAGAACATTTAAAAGGTCTTCTTGAAAAAGAAAACTCTAGAATCATTCTCCTTGTCTTGAGACAGCTGTGCTGGCCCCTTGGTTGCAGTTCCCTTGCTCCTCACAACACACTGCTTTCTGAGTCTGACTTCACTTATTTGGAGTTTTTCAGTTTGTAGCTGGGACCGCATTGGCTCTCTGGGGTCTCTTCCCTTTCTGTTGGACATTTTCCACTTTGTCTTGTATGTCCCTATCTTCTTGATCAGGTGCCCTCTGCCGACGACTGGCTTTTTCATCCACAAAATTTTCAGAGAATAAAGGCAGGATCATGTTCAGTCATGCCCACTAAACCGCTTGTGAATTGGCAACAGCCTTAGAACTCAATTTAGGGAGCATCTAGTAACTAATTAATTTTCCCATGATAAACTGTTGAAAATGCTTAAGTCCTCAATCTCATCTCCTTTTCTGTCATTATCCAGAGTGCTTTCATGAATTTTCAAAATTTCATGAAATGTAGATGAGTATGCCACTGTGGCATACAAAAAAGATTTTGCCCTGAAGGCACTAGGAAGAGGATTCTTGTCTTCACTGCCTCATCTGACTAAAAGCAGAGCCTCACAAAAGAACTCAAATGTTGTAAATCCCTTCTCCCCAATTTTTGCAACCAGGGCAGATTGACTCTTATCATCAATGATCTAAACAGATATTGCCACGAAGCAATCCTAGCTCTCATCTATTATTTTTAAAGATACAAACAGTTCATTTATCTTTGTCCTTAGAGCCTTTTGTCTTCCCGTGGGTGCCCTTTTCACCCTTCCCCTCTTAAAAATGTACAGAAGCCCCAAATTCTATCAACCTCCTTGAGTTATATTTCCCTGTGAATCCTGTATGTATTTAAATTTACCACATCAGGCAGTGTCCCTCCTATCCTATGTATTGTAATCAAAATCTTTCTCTTCTCTTGCTGGCCTGCCTTTTCTCAGTTTAATTCACAGGCCTCAAACATAGGAAGAGTGGATAGGAAAGTGTCTCCTCTCCAGCACAAGACAGTCAGTGTGAGATCTCTGGTGACCCTCCACCACACATCCTCCAGAATCCCACGTGTTTCCATGTGCCTGTCGACCTGCTCACTTCTCCAGGAGAAGTCCTCACCCTCCTCCTTATAATGTCTAGTAGGCTTCCCTGACTGCTTGTCAACCCCTGTTTAGGAAACGTCTATGATTTAGTAATAACTAACATCATACTTAAAATTACCACATCAGGCAGTGTCCCTCCTATCTCCACTGAGGTGAAACAGCTTGTCAGCGGTCACCTGGCCCAGGTGGCTGGGTGAGGATTCCAGCACAAGCAGTGTGGGGCCAGAGCTCACTCTCTTAACCACTGCACTTGATTATACTTTACTTCTTGGCTTCAGGGCCAATGTTTAAATCCAACTAGACATAGGACAATAGAAAATTATGTGACCTGTGATTTACCAGAGAGGTCACACCTTACAAAAGACATTGAGATTCCAATTTTAAACCACTGTTTTTGCCAAACAAAACCATCAACCTATAAATTAAGAATTAGGACTATTGGACAGGCTGCTGGTTTGTAGCCTCTGCCCCACACTTAACTATCTGAATGAAAACAAAACATTCAACTTCATACTCCATTTCTCTCTGGAGACCAAATGCCAAAGAACAATGGTCATTCTTCTAATATTTCAAGCTCTTAATGGTTAAAGTTAAACTAGATGCCTGCACCCTCACAACCTTCCCACAATGAGTTGTCCTTTTGGCATTTCCGGTTCCACTATTTTATAATTACTGCATATTCAACTCATTACGTTATTTTGACCCTTTTCTTTCTCTGTTATCTCAAATCCTATCACTGGCGAATTTTGTTTTTAAATTGGCATAGCCAAAGAGTTAGTTCATGTCTTATTCTTTACTCCTAAGCCAACCTTTTAAACGGTATCTCTGCTTCCAGTCTCTCTCTTTCTCTATAATCCAACTCATGCAATTGGCATTACATTGATCTTCAAGCAATTCTTTGTGCCATTCCCTTGCTTTGAAACTTCAATTGTTCCTCCCCTGATTAATGTTCTAGAA